>NC_054489.1:35490527-36239277 GCF_017639515.1 Carcharodon carcharias | reverse complement strand
TGAATGGAGATTGACATGGATCACCGCATCTGGAGGGGGGAGACACACTGCGGTGGGGCAGTAAGATCCTGGCCATGGAGGGTTGTAAGTTAACCAGCAAATTCTGAAGATTTGCAACCCATTGAGTATCTCTCAATTTCCTGATTTTTCTGGCCAATTTTTTCAGTACTCGTGGCATGGTTGCAAACTTATTATTTTTCCACAAAGATTTGGACCAAAGTTTCTCTCCTATTTTTAATGCACTTTTGAAACTTTGAAGTGCAACAGGCTCAAAACTTTTAATGTATTCTGTGTGTCCCCGGTGGCATTGCACACGCAAGTCCAATGTTTTATAAGCAAAAGAAAAACACTGTGGATGCTGGAAATCTGAAATGCAAAACATAAATTGTTGGAGATACTCAGCAGGTGTGGTAGCATCTGTGGAGAGAGAAACAGACTCAACAGATGGGATTTTCCGGTCCCACCACCATGGGACTGGAAATTCCTGCCAGAAATCAACAGACCTTTGGCTGGTCTGTCAAATTTTCCATCGCATCCTGCAATGATTTTTACAGTGGGCAGGACCAGGAAATTTTAGCCCAATGTTCCAGATGTGTGACCTTGCTCCTGATGATAGGTCATAGACCTAAAACATTGGGTGGATTTTAATTCTGCTCCCGGGAATTTCTTGGGGCTTCTTCTGCACCACCACCCATATCTCTGGTGCAAATTCTATTTATCTGTGTAACGGGATTTCTGCTGAAGTTTTGTTGTTGTTCGTTCAGGCCAACATTTATTGCCCATCCCTAATTGCCCTTGAGAAGGTGATGGTGATCCTCCTACTTAAACCATTGCAGTCTATGAGGTGTAGGTACACCCACTGTGCTGTTAGGGAGGGAGTTCCAGGATCTTGACACAGTGACAGTGAAGGAATTGTAATATATTTCCAAGTCAGGATGTTGAGTGACTTGGAGGGGAATTTGCAGGTAGTAGAGGTCACAGGTTTGGGAGGTGCTGTTGAAGGGCCATTAGTAAGTTGTTGCAGAGTATTTTGAAGATGGAACATGCTGCTGCCACTGTGCTGGGCAAAAGTGAATGTTTAACGTGGTGGATGGGGTGCCAATCCAGCGGGGCAGCTTTGTCCTGAATGGTGCTGAGCTTCTTGAGTGTTGTTGGAGCTGCACTCATCCAGGCAAGTGGAGAGTATTCCATTGCACTCCTGACTTGTGCCTTGCAAATGGTAGACAGGCTTTGAGGGGTCAGGACGTAAGTTATTTTCAGCAGGATTCCCAGCTTCTGGCCTGCTCTTGTAGCCACAGTATTTGTAATTCTATCCAGTTCAGTTTCTGGTCAAGTTGTATGATCTACCCACCCCTTTTTTTTGATTTTGAGGAATTAACAGATTGGAATGTGCTCATTACATTCAGGCTACAGTTTAAGAGAACTCAGCCTCTACCAATCAGAGTCCATTTGCCAACCAATCAGCACTCTCTTCTAATACACTATAAAGTTGTTGCTTCCTCTAACATTGGTATTCTTGCGATTGTCCTGATGAGTGCAAGATGAAAAGCTTCAACAAAATGTCTTTTTTCAGCAATACTCATTTTATTATTGTTTTGCATCGACATGATTTGCTGAATGCCTTCTGTGAAATTTGAGCTGTAGCAAGGTGTGAAATGTACAGAGTAGGCATAATGGGTAGCGTTTTCATACTGTTAATGTTGATCTATTATTTTTGGTGCGTTAGCAGTGATGATGTGGCCAGACCACAGCCACTATTTCAAATCTATTAACTGATAGATAGCTAATGTGCCCCCTCCTAATCAAAGCGCACAAAGGAAGAAACTTGATTTAACAGAGAAATCTCTACTGGAACAAGGAGATAATGGTTTGGGAATGCTGTAGAGTGCTCAAAAACATTTTGGAGGTGATGCATAAGCTCCAACCTACAACGTTTGGGTTGTATCACGGAAAGTGTTTATGTGTTTTCTTAATGTCCATGTCAAAGTATTTTATATGTGAAGTCAGTGTGGTTTCTTACCCTTGGAGTGGTTTGTACCAATTTAAATCATTTCAAGCATTAAGCTTTTGGTAAATTTAAAGCAAAGAGGATTATTTATTAACACACATCTGCCCCGGAGGTTAAAACATGATGACTCACACACACACACACACTATCATACACACAAAAATTAAATACAGACAAAGTAGAAAACAATGCAGTAACTACCTGATATTATTTCAGACTTTCATAGAAGGCCTGTAGCTCCTTAGGTGAATTGATACTTTAGGTGGGGTTGAGCTCTTGTAAAGCAGAGAATTCTCAGTAATCTGTGAAGCTTATAGTTTGAATTGCTAAGAGGTCAGCTCTCAGGTGAACTTGATGTTGGAACAGGTTGGGGGAGAAGACTTCTCCCACTTTCTAAGTATAGCTGTTTCAGCTTGGCTATGTGCAGCTGATTCCATGGCTTTGTGGATGGTATCTCTCAAGGTGTTTCTGATGTTTCTGATCTGAACGGCTTCTGCTGTTACTTTTTTAAAGGACAGATAACAAACATGGCTGTCTTAATCATGTGACCAATTACGAGATCAAAGTCCTTCTTCCAAAAAAGATAGTGGGTTGCATTTTCTCATCTTGAGAGTTCTGAGATAGCCAGAGTTTTTTTTGGAATTGAATGACCCATTCAATTTAAATTAACCTTTTGAATGCCTTTCCCAGGAGAATACATTGGGGCATCAACAGACCGGACAGTTCCTATGTCCTCTGAAGACAGGGGAGTGTTTCTATCCACAAAAGAAGACAGGTGATCCATGAGCAGCTATCTTTTTGCAACTGCGGGGAGGTGGTGGCATAGTGGTATTGTCACTGACTAGTATTCCAGAGATCCAGGGTAATGCTCTGGGGACCCGGGTTTGAATCCCATCACAGCAAAATCTGGAATTAAAAGTCTGATGATGACCATGAAACAATTGCTGATAATTGTAAAAACCCATCTGGTTCACTAACGTCCTTTAGGGAGGGAAATCTGTTGTCCTTACCTGGTCTGGCCTATTTGTGACTCCAGGCCCACAGCAATGCAGCTGACTCTTAAAAAAATGGCCCCCTGAACAAGGACAAATAGGGATGGGTAGTGAATGCTGGCCTAGCCAGCAATGCCAACATCCCATGAACGAATAATAAAGCTTCCTTATGTTTAATTACTTTTTAAAATTTGGCTTAAAAAATATTTAATATCTTCATGCTTGTACCGGGTGTGACAGTTGTTACTCCAGTTCTTGCTTTACTGCCTGAAAGAGGGTAATTTTAGCCTCCTCCACCTAGTGGAAATCTTACTGGAGTCATCAAATCATGGAAAAGTTACAGCAGGAGGAGGCCATTTGGCCCAACGTGTCTGTGCTGGCCCTCTGAAGGAGCAATTCACCTAGTGCCACTCCCCTGCCTTTTCCCAGTAGCCCTCCAACTGTTTCTTTTTCAGATAATGATCCAATTGCTCCTTTTGCCAATTACCTTAAACCTGTGCCCTCTGGTTCTCAATCTTTCCACCAATGGGAGCAGTTCTCCTTACCTACTCAGTCCAGACACCAGATGATTTTGAATACCTTTATGAAATCTCCTCTCAACCTTCTCTTCTCCAAGGAGAGTAGTCCCAACTTCTCTAATCTTTCTATGTCCCTGAGTTACGTTCCACATCCCTGGAACCATCCTCATCAATTGGGTACAATGTTTTTTTAATACCTGCCTGCTTTTGCTCGCCATTGAAGTTAGAGGGGAATAAGATTGGGACATGGTAGAAAAGTGGGATTTCACCTGAACCTGTGCACTTCTTGCCTGGAGTGTTAGGTTAACATGACCCCCCTGGAGTCTGTAAGGAATTTCCCAGGGCTTTTCCTAAAACTAGTTGTAGGTTTTGTTTTCTGTTCTTTGACTTCTTCCAGATCTCCCATTGGAGAGGACAGTGAATCAGGCTTTATTGTCAAATGGATAGGGTGTGCATTAATGGGCCTCATAGTCTTTTTGTACATATGGATTTTAGGCACACATTGCACCCAACAAGGGGGCATAGGAGTGGGGTGGGGAAACCTACAGAGTTTGAGTTTCTGCTCCTATTTATATCTCTGCACTCATTGAGAAACAAAGAATGGTTGTCTGTATGAGTGTACTGAATGAGATTGTCCATGAAACGGAAAACCACAGACCTAAACGGCAATTATGTTGATGGTGCTTGAAATCCAAGTTCCTGTTTAAGAGTCGGGAGAGTTTCATACAGAAACTTAATGAGATACGCATACAATTAGTAACATGAGTCAGAACGCCTGTGTCATTTTCTATGAAATGAAGCTGCTTAGGTTTCTACTTTCTCTGTCTTGAGTCACTATCAATTTATAATAATAATTACTTTAACGATTATTGACTGATTAATAATCACATTGTTCCCATTTTATAAGTGGTCCCAGTAATTACTCTGAAATGTGAATAATGACTTCCATGTGCACAGGAAAAGTTACTTAAAAAATGTAACGTGTCTGTTGGTACAGGATAAAAGC
Source organism: Carcharodon carcharias (assembly GCF_017639515.1). Lineage (NCBI taxonomy): Eukaryota > Metazoa > Chordata > Chondrichthyes > Lamniformes > Lamnidae > Carcharodon > Carcharodon carcharias. Next base: position 36,234,753 of record NC_054489.1, on the reverse strand, counting down.
TTTTTGACATAAACATAATATACTGGCGTTGCCCACTTCATTTCATTATATGCATGCCAGATCCCTTTCCATCCATCTATTGACTAGACTTTTTTATAGATGAGTCATTAGGGCAACAGGTTTATGATGTGAGGATGCTGAGCATTAACCTCAACTCAGTAAATCAACAGCATCTTCACAGCTTGTGCCAGTTTGAAGTAAGTGCTCTGAATTAACAGCTTTTATCTCCTTCATTAATATTTTATCACTTAATTGCAATTCAAATAAAGCAAGTTCCTTCCCGTCTGCCTAAACTCTGAGGAGATTTACTCTGAGTGTTCATGCTGCGCTCTTCAGACACAACAGGAATACACACCAAGCTGTCACATTTCCATGACCGCTATCCTGCATTTCTTGGCCATTCCATTTTAATCAACAGGCATTAAACTAGAAAAAGGCATTTGATCAATTCCCATGACACTATTTGAAGAACAGCAGTGGCATTCTTCTTGGTGTCCTGGCCAATATTTATCCCTCAACCAACATCACTTAAGGACAAAAGAGATTATGTAGTCGTCATCACAATGCTGTTTGTGGAACCTTGCTGTGCACAGATTGGCTGCCAGGTTTCCTACATTACATGGCTGGAAAGCCCCTTGGAAGGCTCAGAAGTTGGAAGGCATTATATTAATGCAAGTGTCCTTCTTCCACAAATCATGTAGAATTCATCACATCATAGAATCTGCCAACTCAATCAACTTTCCAATTTAAGAAACTATGATATTTCTTTCTGCTGGAGATTGCAACTGGGATATTAATTTATCTAACAACCCACGCAAATACACTTAGGCCAGAATTTTGAGGCTGTCGGGCGGGTGTGGTGGGCGTGTCCTGGAGCTGCCGGGAAATGGCCTGCTGCCTGCGATCGGTCCGCCAACTGCGATTTCATGCTGGCTGGCCAATTAACGGCCAGCGAGTGGGAAAGGTGCGCTGAAAGGCTCAGCGCTGCCGGGGTGGGGTTGGGAGGAGGGTGAGCAGTGAAGTCAGCGTGGGCCTGGGGGAGTGCGCAATGAAAGCCCCCTGAAGGCAGAGAGCTGCCTCAGGGAGGGAAGAATTTAAAGCCATCAAATAAGGATTTAAAAATGCAAAAAAAAATGTCCACACATTGACTCACTCACCCAAACATATAGATTAGAAAAATTCTGCCCATTTTTATTGTTTTTTTAAATTAATATCGGAAACATCACCCCACCCTTGGATGACGTTTCCTCAAAAATGCAAAGACTGCCTGGCCGATTTCCCCGCCCACCAACCGTACAGTTAGACAGGCAAGTGACTACCCTCTCAACCCCCTGAATACAACCCGACCCCTTACTACCCTACCAACCTCCCCGAACCCCCTGATTACCCATCTGACCACCCAATCCTCTCCCTCTGACGATCCAACCTCCCATAACCTCCCAACACCCCCTACCCACCTGACACTCCTTCCCTCGTCCATTCGACACGCACCTCCACCACCCCCCCCCAACCCCCCACCCCCACCCCCACCCCGCCAACAACCCGACTCTCTGACCACCTTAACCCCTTGTCCATTTACCTCACACACTTACCTCCTCGTTTTCTCAAAGCGGGGGGGTCCTTTAAACTTTACCTGCTTTACAGCAGCTAGTGCCATAAAAAGGGGGCTCAACCTCACTCCCCCTGATGCTGCTGCACTCTACTGGAAGGTCTCTGGAACTGCTATGCTGCATATTTCTCAGCAGGCCTGGGTTGGTCACATGGGCAAGAAATGTGCAGCTCCCAACTAAGGTAAGTAAAAAGGGAGTGGCAATCGGACTGTGAATGGCACCACTGAAGCCTTAGCCCATATTCTGTTTTTCTGGTTCTAAGCTACCACGTTCCTTGACGCATTTTTCTAGGCACGGTTCCTTTTCATACCTTCAATCACATTTTTTGATGCAAAATGCTTCAAGATATTTCTCGGAGACATGATAAAGTAGGAAGTCTTTTTTTCTTATTCTCTTGCCACCCTCTCTTCCTCAGCTCAACCCAGAGGCTTGAATTAAGGCAAAGTTTAGCAACTCAACCACCCTCCCAGCTGAGAGCAGCTAACTCAATCCTTCAGTCTTCCATGCTGCATTTTGCTTCTATTACTCACCTGTCAGCGGAGTGCTCAATTCCAATTTAACCAGATTTCTTGTTCAGCTCTTTATGGTAATAATAGTTTATTGACACACCAGTGGTTGCATTTTTATGAGAATTCTTTTTTCTGATCGTTGAATGTGGGGGTTGGTGAAGTGGAGGGTAAGGACAGAGGGAATGCTTTGGTGGTACGAGGAGGGGCAAGAAAGGGTGAAGGCAGAAGTTTGGGAAATGGGACAGACATGGTGGAGGGCTCTGTCAACCACACTGGAGGGGAATCCATGGCTGACGAAAATAATGACTTTTCCTAAGCCCTGGTATGGATGGCGACATTCTGTTTCACCCAACCAGTCTCCTCATTCAATGGATCATTTTCTGCCATTTCCTCCACCTCCAGCATTATTCCACCAGCAAATACATTGCTCCCTCCTCTCTCCTTTCAGCATTCTGAAGCGAGTGTTCCCTTCACAACATCCAAGATTTCTCCTAAATCACCCCCAACAACCCTTCTGTGTGCGTTGTTAGGTAGAATTAATATCCCAATTATATTCTCCAGCAGAGAGGAGAATCATATAGCTGCATACAATGGGAACGTGAGCAAATTGGGCAGAAAACACGTTCAGACAAATTTCAAATGACCTGTAGAAGAAAAAGTGAAACTTGCATTTATATGTCACCATTCACAACCTCAGGATTTTCCAAAATATTTTCCAGCCAATGTATTATTTTTTGAAGTGCAGTCAAAGCTGTAATTTAGAAAGCATAGCAGCCAATTTTCATACAATGTTTCCATGGACAGCAATGTGATAGTGAACAGATTTTGTTTTTTAAAAGGATGCTGGTTGAGGAATAAATATCAGCCATACCTTGGTGTTCTCCTCAATCAACCAGACATACCCATCTCTTCCCATGACACTTTCTATGTAGGCTCCTCTACACTGAGATGACCAAACGTGGTTTGGGTGACCCTTTTGTGGAGCAACTTGCTTCAGTCCAGAGCTGTGAAGCCGAGCTTCCTCGCACCTCCCATTTTTAATCTCTGCCCCACCCCCATCTGACCCCTGAGTCTCCAGTCTCCTGCACTGTTCCAGTGAAGCTTAACATAAGCTTGAAGAAGAACTTCTCATCTTCAATGACCAATTTTACAACCTTCTGGATTTAACATTGAATTTAACAATTTCAAACCATAACCTCTGCCCCCATTTTCCTGAATGACAGCTATTGGTGATGATTCTGCTATTCCAATTTAAACCTTTCCTAGGCCCTATCATGCATAATAGTTTAATTGAATTGTTTTTGATTATGTTAGTCTGGTATTCCATGCACTATGCTTGATTGCTCGAGCCTGGGTGGTGCCTTTCTTAGCTAAAGCAGACGGAAGCTTCCAGAGAAAGACCTAAGGAGACTGAGCTATGAACATTCATGTAGAAATCCTGTGATTGCTGAGATATTTTAAAGTGCTGTAAATAAACCTGTTATAGACTTAGAAACTAGTTTTATCTCTTGCATTGCTCTGAGACATCAATAAACTGGTGAATACACAACAGGACCTTTCTTATTTTTCTTTACTTGTTCTTTTACCATCTTCTTTTTGCCTTGCATTTTCATCTGTTTTGTTATTTAATCTCTCCTAGTTTCTATCCAATCATTGACTATCTCTTTAGTTCTTTCCCCAAGACCACGCCAGCACCTGCACCCCCTGCCCCACATTCCCTCTTTTCCCTGCCCCTGTACTTGCTTAAACTCTGTTGCATTTTCAAATCTTTTCCAGTTCAGATGAAAGGTCTTGGTCCTTAACTCTATGAGCAGAATTTTCTGCCTGTTGGGCAGGAGGGCCAGTCAGGAGTGGGTGCGGAGCCGATCAACGCCCGCGATCGGCTGTGCGCCACCACTAAAAAAACAATTAGTGGCCTTAACAGGCCTTTGACCGTTCGGCAGGTGCGCAGCCGCCTCTGGCACAATGCTCGCCAAACAAAAGACTTGAATGACGCACGGTGACGTCACCGCACACCACTTTATTCATCGGTATGTGGGGGCTGGCCCCGTACGCTGACATGAAAATTCTGGCCTTGCACTTTTTTCACAGATGCTGACTGACCTGCTGTGTATATCTAGCATTTTCTGCTTTAATTTCAGATTTCCAGCATCTGCAGTATTTTACCCTTCTACATTAAGTAGCCCTGGGTTGGATTTTATAGGGCACCATAGTCTCCCCACCCCATGGCTAAAAGTTTGTGAGGTCGGGGAATTGGTGGGGGGGTGGGGGCAGGGCTCGCCCAGGAGGAACAGCAGCCATTTAACACCTGATTGGCCATTAGTAGAGAGGAGGCGGACTTCCGCCCCTCAGGGACAGGACGTACTACCCCAGAGATCTGCCGGTCAAACAGAGGCCAGCAGCCTTCCAGTACTGGCAGGGCCACTGGCAGCGCTGACTACTGCTGGTACTGCACTTGGGGCTTGAGGAGAGATTCAGTGGTAGACTGGAACTTGGTAAGTGGTAAGTGTTTTCTGTCTGGCACCAGCTAGGCAGGTGAGGAATGGGTGTTCGGAGGCCATAGGGGGAAAGGAACCCGAGCGGGGGGGAAATAAAACCTTGCAGGGCCCTCCAATGGTGCCAGGGGGCCTGTTCAGGAGGGAAACTGCCTGTCTGCCATTAGCCCACGCAGGGAAATTTGCTGGGCTGGGTGCTTGGCATGGGCCTCTCCCTCTACCAGTTAAGTTCCAGCTGGCAGCAGGGCAGCAGATGAAGGCCTTAATTGGGCATCAATTGTCCATGTAAAGGCCTCATTATGTCCAGTAGCAAGCAGGCTGCCCGATGCCATTCCTGGTGCTGGTAAAATTGTGGTGGTAGCAGGGGCAGGCAGGTACGCAGCAGGCAGGTGCTGCCAGCTGGATTTTACGTGTCCCCCATGCCCCACTGACTTCAACCCCACTAGCGGAGAGTGTAAAGTCCAGCCCCTTGTGTCCTCACTATCTGGATTGTTCGCCGTGTAAGGTAAAGTTGTCAACCCACCAATCTTGCTCCGGAGTCTCTGGAGATTAACAGTGCATGTCCTGGACATTGATATGAGCAAGACCAAGGAAAATAAGCAAAGGGCATTTAAAAATTATGTTTTTTCATATTCTTTGAAGATTTTTGTTCGGTAGTTATAGAAAAATTAGAAATGAGGGTAAAAGGCTGTTTGGCTATGTAGGACCATTAGAAATGGGAGGTCAGGAATACATCTAACCAGAGTTAGCAACACTAGTGTAAAGATGCATTTCTCAGTTCATCTCTGCTGGCTGCAGTTCATCATGTATAGGAGGCAGACTTCAAGGAACCTGGTGCGACTGCAGAATCTTAAAAATATGGATTGACATATATCTTATTGGATCACAGGGAACAGATTCTGTCAAGTGAACTTGGGAAGGGAGTCTCTATGTGCACATTAGGCAGCGATGCCCAGCAACTCATGGAGGTTAAGTGTCTAAAACAGCACGTGCAGTAATGAATAAAAGAAAGAAATAACTTGCATTTATATAGCACTTTTTCATGACGTCAGGATGTCCCAAAGTGCTTTACACCCAATAAAATGCTTTCTGAAATGCAGATCCTGTTGTAAACACAGCAGCCAATTTGCAGACAGCAAGCTCCCACAAACAGCAAAGTGATAATGATCAGGTAGTCTATTTTAGTGGTATTGGTTGAGGGATAAATATTGGCCAGGACACCAAGGATAACTTCCCTGCTCTTCTTCAAATTGTTTCATGGGATCATTTATATCGACCTAAGAGGGCAGATGGGGCCTTGGTTTAAGGTCTCATCCGAAAGACCAGTGCCTCTGACATTCCCTTAGTACTGCGCCCTCAGCCCTAGGTTATGAGCTTAAGTCCTTGGGACTTTCTGACTCAGTGAAGATGGTGCTACCACTGAGCTAAAGTGAAAGCTGGTGGCAGTCTGCTTGCATGTTATTGTGCTTATTTGAATAAGCCCTAGGAGTGCTTTGTAGTGACCTGGTGACTGATTTAAAAGTGCCAAAACCAGCACAAACTAGTGCCAGCTGAATATGCAGCATCTCTAAAATGGTGATCAGATTTCTTCAGTCGTCTGAATTGGCCTCTGGCCCAATTCAAGGATTTGAAATGAATGGTCCCCTTCAAAGAATACATGGGGAGTGCCTCTAGAGCAAAGGTCACCAAAGAATCTCTGAATATGAGAACAGACCCAAAATGGTAACTCTCCATTGCAGGCAAAACCTGTAAACCAACTGGAATTAACATATCTCTTAAAAAGCAGATGGGGAAATACTTTCTTAATGCTTTAAGACACACGAGGGAAGTATTGTATTGCCAGTAATACCTCTAACTTTTCTCTCGGTTCCCATAAAGACTGGATGTAAAGTAGAGATTTTCAACTTCTAAGAATCAGCAAGCCAGCCCAGAGATGCAGAGATTCTTGTCTATTATCAGATTTCTGAATTTGCTGATACTTGTTGACTTTCTACAATGTTAATTCTGTTGCTGCACGTGGATGATAACATTGTTTTCCCTTTGACACTATCTTTCATGAGTTAGAAGAGGGAATGACTAGAAGTGTGTCATTATTTGCAGGGGACGCTCCACACACAAACGCTAGGAAACCTCTGACAGAAAATTCAATGTGGCTTAAACTATTTGAGCTGTCTTTGTATTTCCATGAGTATGATCCCAGTCGATGGATAAGTAACCAGTCAACTGGTATGTACACGAGTGAGTCAAGGCCAGCACTGAACAGCAAAATGATAACCTTAACAGAAAATCACACTTATAACACAATTAACAGGAGATGTCCCCTCTATAAATCAAGAGGCTTATTTTTACAGTTTAAAAATGTACACTTAACCGGAAATACATACACAGCAAAGGAAATGTGCTGAGAATTCAGTCACTATATTAGGATAAGTTGGTTTAACATTTATTGATCAACAGAAGCTGCACTTAATTTTCTGAGATGAAAATTGAGTCTCAGGACACCTGTAGAATGTTTTTTTTGTGCTTTATTTAATCTGACACAAATCCAATTCTGAAGGTGGTTGTCGGAATTTTGCTGAATTATGTATTTCGAAGATGCTAAACCTGACTAATTAAAATCATGGCAAGCAACAACCACCTCAACTTCGAGCATGGAGTTACCCAGAGGAGTATATGTCAGGAAAATGAGGCCAGATCCATTTTCTGAAAAGGTTAATATGTGTACTCTGGTGAAACTTCTCTTCCCAGCTCGGAGCTTTTAATTTTACTTATCCTAGTCTGCCTGAGAGGGAAAATGAGGATCTTGTTATATTTCACCCTCAAAGTTCTGGAGGTTAGAAGATGAACAGCCACCGTCTATGTTTGGAGCAGGTCTCTAGCCAGTTGCTTGATTATTTCCATTTGACATTTCGGAGTGTCATAGTGTGTCCATGTTTCTCATCGTGGTACAGTTAAGAGGAATATATCTGAGTACAAAGGCTGGTGGTTGTAATGCAGTCAGGGATAGTTGTGTTCTCTCTAGCTATAAAATACATTAAACACAGAATTTGTTAAAACTAACCAGATCTCATTGTGCAGCTGCGATCTGCATCTTTTCGTTTCTGCTTTTTGTTTTCATGTTTGACCTTTATTTCGGTTTGTGGAGCCTGCTGTTTTTGGGATCAACTTCAGCTGTGCAAGTATGTTTACAGGCTGCAAAACTGGAAGGAAAAATTCAAGAAGTGATCTGCTATTGTCACCCTAAAGTTGCACTGACAACAGTTTCCAGTTGTCCATCTTGAATTGAGAATCTCCGACCCAGCAGGCTTCATTGTCCTATGACCCTGATGCGGAGATAGTAAGATAACCTGATCCTGATGACATCCCCCTGCCATCTGTCCATCAATGCACTCTTATCAGTGCAGCCTGTGGTGATTGCAATGTAAATGATGAAAACTTTTAACTCTATCTTACCTAGACTTACCAGTAAGAGCGTGACCTGAGGGAAAATCTAGTGTGCCCTATTGTCCAGCTGTGTCTTGTGTTGCCTCACCATCCCCAACCTTATTTTCAGAAATACTAATATTTGTGTTACATCCATATGTTAAACTCGATTTCTTTTTTCCCCCCAAATAAGTCCTTAATTAGCCATAACAGAAACCCATGCAGGTCAGCTGAAATCAATTTAAAATCCCAGTGTACACATCCTCCACAGGATCTAACCTTTGAGGTTATAAGAAAGGGACACCACTCTATTCAGACAGATTTCTGGTAAAACAGGTTATATACTGTGAGCGTACTGTCATAAATATTTCCAGCGCATTGCCCACAACTGAAAATAATGCCTGAGAACAAATAAAGCTTTGACCTAAGATAAGAGAGATCAGAGGCGCCTCTAGCATTGATTGTGGACTTTACCCCCTTTTAATTCCATTTACACAGCTGTAAATCTGCATTTTTTTTGTGAATTTACAGCAAATTCTCAAGAGCAAACATAATAGAGTCATTAGCTGTGATCTTAGCTCAGAGGAGACCTCCCACTCCTTGAATGCAGATTAGATAGGAGCTATGCAGCAGTAGACTGTGAGCTGGTATTAACTGTGAATGCAGACTCTCCGAATTTGACTATCTCAACCAACAGGTATTTCACCCTTGGAGGTAAATACAGCTCTTTGCATGGGGAGCCTTACCTGAACAGTATGTGGGTTGAGAATGGGTGCTGTGCTATTGTAACTCGAGCATTGGCCCAGCTCCCCTTCAAGTACTGCTCCCCGCTTTGATTCTTTGGGATCTTGAGGGAGCAGAGATGTAACATCCACCATGCTCTCCAATTTATTTTTGCTCTTTGCTGTCACTCTTTGTAGACCTAAAGATGCCTGGAAAGGTTTGCTGTAGCCTTTGCAAAACTTGCAGATGCACAGAACCAACATGCACATTCGGTGGCACAGCCGAGAGGCACCTAACCCAATGGCAAATGGTGAGACCCACGAAAAAAATGGGTCTGCGATGCCGTCAATGCGCTAAAGTTTCATCGATTATATTTGAAAGTGCTGTCACCAGTCACTAAAGCCCACCTTTAAAATTTTACAGCCCAAGCATCAGACCAGGAACAGAATGTCAGCCAGAATAAGGACTGAGCTGCAATATGAGTAACAAATTAATTTAAGGTCATTCTGAACTAAACATGGTTCAAACACAGCTCAAGGCTAGAAAGGACTAATGGATTTCTTTTTTTAACGAGACCAGTATGATTTATTGACTTTAATTTTTCCGACTGTACTTTAGCTGGGTTTTGTTAACATGATTAATATCAATTGTCATTTTTGTTTGATTTACCCTTTTGCCAATTTCCTCCTCTCCTTTCCTGAAGGCATTGTTGTTTTGCTGGGATATGGTTCGTCAGAAACCCATTGCTATCCAGACCCCTTCATGCCTGAGAAGCTATATTCATCTTGATACTGAATGCTGGCATCTATTTGGCCACAGGATGGCATCATAACCAATTCTGTCTCAGCTGATGTTTGCACAAAACCATTTCCACTGCTTAACAGCTCTAGATTATTTTCCTCTCTGTAATGAAGGGCATTGAGACCAATCCTAGCAGCTGCTGGAAGACGTAACACATCAGTTGGGTAGGAGGCAACACAACTGTACATCCAGGGTTTGCTTCTCTGTGATTGCGTTGAGGGCAGGCATACAATTTCTGCTAATGCTTCACACATCCAGTACTCATTTGAGGTTACTGTATGCCCAGAGGTTGCTTAGAAGGATGATGGCAATGGTTGTGGATATTGTATAATTATTTAAGCTGCTCACAATGCCACTGACCTTATGTTCCTGGAAACTGCTGTCCATCAAGCAAAGGCTCAAACCTACACGTGTTTGTTGACTAAAGATTTTGATGGAATCCATGGTTTCAAAGCAGCTATTTTTTGAGACAGACCCTAACTGAAAAGGGAAACTAAGATAGTAAACTGATCCTTCCAGTTGCTAAGGAAACTAAGACCGAAACTGAGATTGGAAACCAATCAGCACCCTTGTCTCATGTAGTATAAATTTTGTTCCCTTTGAGATTTGGTATTCTTTCAATTCTGTCCTGATGAGTGAAAGACAAAAAGCTTTGATAGCATGTCTCTTTTTTCAGCAATCCTCAAATTCTGTACTACCAAGTGACCATTTATAAGGAATGTTTAAAAACGGTGGTTAGAATGTGGAGATCCCTTGCACAAAGTCCATTAATACTCTTATTAAAGAAAGAACAAAGCTTCATTCTTACGGCATCCTTCACAATTACAAGAACATCCCAAGGCACTTTATAGTCAATGAAGTGCTTTTGAAGCGCGTTCAATTTTATAATGTGGGAAAATGTGGCAGCTAATTGGTGCACAGCAAGGTAGAATCATAGAATCAATCGTAGAAGATTTATTTCACAAAAGGAGCCCATTCAGTCCATCATATCCCTGCTGGTCGATGAAGGGTAACCCAGCCTAATCTCACATTCCTGCACTTCACAGAAACACAGAATTGTTACAGTGTAGAAGAAGGCCATTTGGCCCATCATGTCTGCACTGGCTGTCTGAGCACTTTAACTTAGTGCCAATCTTCTGCCTTTGCCCCATAACCCTGCACATTGTTTCTATTTAAATAACCATCTAATGCCCTCTTGAATGCCTCAGTTGAAGCTGCCTCCACCACACTTCCAGCCAGTGCATTCCAAACCCTAACTACTTGTTATGTGAAAAAGCTTTTTCTCACCTTGCATTTGCTTCATTTGCAAACACTTTAAAATTGTGCCCTCTGGTTCAAACAGGAACAGTTTCTCCCTTTCTACTCTGTCCAGACCCCTCATGATTTTGAAAACTTCTATCAAGTCTCCCCTTAGCCTTCTCCTCTCCAAGGAAAAAAGTCCCAAATTCTCCAATCTTTCCTCATAACTGAAGTGTCTCATCCCTGGAACCATTCTCATAAACCTCTTCTGCACTCTCTCCAATACGTTCACATTATTCCTATAGTGTGGCACCCAGAAATGTACACAATACTCCAGCTGAGGTCTAACCAGTGTCTTATATAAGTTCATCATAACCTCCCTGGTCTTGTACTCTATGCCTCTATTAATGACGACAATAATACTGTATGCTTTAGAAACAGCTCTCTCTACCTGTCCTGCCACCTTTAATGACTTATGTACCTATATACGCAAGTCTCTTTGCTCCTGCACATCCTTTAGAATGCTATCCTTTATTTTACACTGTCCCATCATGCTATTTGTACCAAAGCGTATCACCTTACACTTCTCCACATTGAACTTCATCTGCCATCTATCTGCCCACTCCACCAGTGTGTCAATGTCCTTTTTGAAGTTCTACACTGTCCTCCTCACAGTTTACAACTCTCCCAAATTTTGTGTCATCTGCAACTTTGAAATTGTCCCCTGCACACCAAGATCCAGATCATTTATACATATCAGGTAAAGCAAGAGTCCCAATAGCAACCCCATGGGGAACTCCACTACAAACGTTCTTCTAGCCCGAAAAATACCCATCAACCATTACTCTGTTTTTTATCACTCAGCCAATTTTGTATCCACGTTGCTACTGTTCCTTCTATTCCATGACCTATAACTTTCCTCATAAGTCTTTTGTGTGGCACTGCATTGAACTCCTGTTGAAAGTCCATATACACCACATCAGCAGCCTTTCCCTCATCAACCATCTCTGTTACTCCTTCAAAAAAACTCCAGTTAGTTAGACGTGATTTTCCTTTAACAAATCCATGGGGAAGAATTTTGCCATCTGCGAGGCAGGGGGTGGGGCACAAACCCCAACATCACCCCACTCCATTTAAATTTTCAGGAAGGTGGGGGCACAGCAAAATCAGCTGTGGGCCCACTGCACTGTCAATGGCCAATTGAGGCCATTGACAGGATCATTTAAACAATTAGTGGACCTGCCCGTCCAACCTTAAGGTTAGCATGTCGGCCAGGAGCTGCGGCGGCCAATAGAGCAAACGTGAAATCTCATCCAGCAACGGGATGAGGTTTCATGCAGGGTATTTAAAAATTTTAATAAGGTTATTGTGTAAATTATGAACATGTCCCAACTTATGTGACATTGTCACATGAGGGGGACATGTAAGGAATTTTTTTTTCTATTTTTAATATTTTTCAAAGTCCAGGCGATCTCCCTGAGGCAGCACTTAGCCTCAGGGAGATATGCGCTCTTTCATGCACATGCATGAAAGAACATACTCTCGCTTTTAGGGAATCCTCCCCGCCTGCACAGGGAGCGCATAACGCTTCTCGCCGGATGTCACGCTGGGCGGGCCTTAATTGGCCCACCCACGTAAAATGACGGCGGGACCTGCTTCTCCGGTGGGGATCGGCTCCCCACCCGCCGGAGATTGGGTCAGGCCCACCCGCCTGACAGGCAGAAAATTCTGCCCATGCTGACTCTTCTGAATCAATCCATATTTTTCTATGTGACTATTAATTCTATGCCAAATAATTGTTTCTAGAAGTTTCCCCACCATTGAGGTTAAACTGACTGGTCTATAATTGCAGGGCAGATCTTTACAACCTTTTTTGAACAAAGGTGTAATGTTTGCGATGCTCCGGTCCTCCAGCACCTCCCCGAATCCAGGGAACATTGAAAGATTATTGCCAGTGCCTCTGCAATTTCCACTCTCACTTCCTTCAATATTCTTGGATGCATCTCATCCGGTCCCAGTGCCTTATCAACTTTAAATACCGACAGCTCATCCAATACCTCCTCCTTACCAATTTTAAACCTTTCCAGTGACTGAGTTTCCTCCTCTGTCACCATGGCCTGGGCAGCATCTGCCTCGTAGGTAAAGACACCTCATTTAATTCATTTAACACCTCAGCCATGCCTCCTGCCTCTATGTGTAAACCCCCTTTTTGGTCCCTAATTGGCCCTACTCTTCCTTTTACCACCTTTTTACTCTTGATGTGCTTGTAGAATACTTTGGTATTTCCTTTTATGTTAGATGTCAGTCTTTTTTGCATAATCTCTCTTTGCTGCTCATATTTGCTTTTTCACATCCCTTCTGAACGTTCTGTATTCAGCTTGGTTTTCAATCGTATTTGCGACCTGACACCTGTCATAAGCACAGTTTTTCTTCTTTAACTTAATTTCTATCTCCTTTGTCATCCAGGGAGCTCTGGATTTGTTTGTCCTACCCTTCCCTTTTGAGGGAACATACCTTGACTGTTGCCAAACCATCCCCTCTTTGAAGGTAGCCTATTGTTCAGCTACTGTTTTTCCCACCAAACTTTGGTTCCAGTCTATCCGGCCCAGCTCCATACTTGCCCCATTGAAGTCCGCTCTCTGCCAGTTGATTATTCTTACTCTGGATTGACCAATGTAATTTTCCACCGTCATCCTAAACCTTATGATACAATGATCGCTGTCACCTAAATGTTGCCCACTGTCACTTGATCCATAGTCCTATAGGTCACAAACCAGATAACCCAAAACAGAAATGAAATAATGACTAGATAATCTATTTTGTTGATGTAGGTTGAAGGATAAATATTAGTCAGGATATGGGGAGAACTTCTCACTTTTTTTTCAAAGTAGTTGAATCTGTCAAGCCACCCAAAAGCATACAGACTTAGTTTAAAGTATCATCTGAAAGACAGAATGAAAGAAACTTGGAAAAGATAAGAATATAGCAGGCCAGTGAAATTAGTTGAGCTTCCTTTTCGGGAGGAAAACACTGGCTTGGACTGGATGGATCTAGTGGCCTGATTCTGTTGTGACATTTTTGTATGTAGTGTTTAATTGTTCTATGTTTGATTATGTGAGTCTGTTTAGTATTGATGGTCACTGTGTTGATTGGTTTATCCTGCATGTGGACTCAGAAAAAAGTAAACAAAGCTGTAGAAAGCTCTGGAAGCTAGAGCTCAAGCACGGAGTAGACATTTTACAACACTGTATCATCATAGAGACTATAGCATCATCTCTGTATAGTTCTGAGATATAAAATATATAACACTGTGCCTGAAGGAGCTTGTTCTCCAGACTCGTATCATTTTCATGAGGTAATGAATGACTTCAATATGGACAAAAGAAGAGAAAATGGGGAAATAAAAAAAATCAATATTCAAAAAATAAAGTTTTAAAATTGGGCTCTGTTGATAGCTCAGTGAGTTTATTTAGTGAGTAGCTGAGGGATGTAAACAAGGAAGTACTTAAGTTCAATCTCTGGCCATTGCTTAGTTAACTGATCTCTTTCAGGATTTTGGTGAAGGAGAGAAAAGAAAACAGCCAGCATTCCAGCGTCTGATCACTGCTGAGCGATCCTGGTGGGAAGTTCACATGTGTGGCCTAGGTGAGGATCAGGCTCCCTTATCGAACTGCAGAATTGCATGAACCACAGTTTCAAAAGGAAAAACCAGTAAAACTTGGAAGGGTACCAGTGAAGCTTGTCTGAACTGGCCTTCTATACCTTAAAATGGAATTCCAGTATTACTGGTGCCTGTATTACTGATTTTTACTGGGATTTGACAATTTTGAACTGGTTTTTCCTTCTGGAAGGAGAGATTATTAGGGGGGCACAGTTACTATCTGGAAATCAATCCCTTGTTTGTTTTTGTTAGAGGTCCTTTGGGATGTTCTATTATGCTAAAGGTGCTATATAAATCCAAGCTATTGTTGTTGTCATTGCTTATGTTGAGAGCTCACACAGAATGGCTGCCTGAAAGATATTTCCCATAATGTTGGTTAATGGAAATGATGCACCAGTATCTTATTTCTCTTCTGAATGCAGGTGCATTATCAGTGTGGGAGTTGTTCTCTGTATTTAATGCTACCATACCTGACCTGGAAGTGTCTGATGTTGTGACTTGTTGCAAAGTGGAAAGAAATGTACCATACCGCTGTCATCCCTCACCTTAATGAGCAGATACAGCAGACGAATAGATCAGGTTTTAGACAGCTCCAGTCCTGTTATTTCTGGCAGTTTATCTACCTTAGCTGACAGTCGTTGGCAATATTTTCTTACAGGCAAGAGCATAAATAAGTGAGAGAGACAATAACAGAGCATGAGGGAGTGAATTCAAAAGTTAAGGAGTGAGGGAGAAAAGTAGCATAATGAATGGGTGAGAGAATAATGGAGCCCCTGGTTCCTTTTTGGTTATGGTACATTCAACATAAATTAAGTCAATAGGTCATTTGCTGATCGACACGAATATCCATTTTGCTGAATCCTGTCTGTTCTGGTAGAGTTAAAGATCCCCTGGCACTGTTAGCTCTCCTGCAACATTCTTTCCTCAATTAACACAATCAAAAACAGATTATAACTGATCATTCATCTCAGTGCTGTTATTGAACCTTGTGGTATGTATGCTGAGGTTACAGGGCAAGTATAAATTCTCTTGAGGGTGTGGGGAGTGAGGCGTGGCTGCAAGCATGTTCCAAAATATGGAGGTCACAAATATGCCTGGAGTAAAAATGCCCAAAAACATAACAGATGCTACATCCAACTAGTTTTTATTCAACAACCATGGATGTTCATTTTCCAGCAGAGACAACAAGTACGCAACCATGAACAAGAACCATTTTACTATAGATCTATGATATGTCATTACAATGAAAATACAGTTGGGCACAAACTTGCCATATGTTAAACTGTAGGTTCACCCAATAATGTAACACTTTTCATATATGGAAGATTATTCTTCCCTCAATTCCTTGCAGAAAAATTCTGAGCTTTTGTGGACATGTATTAGTATTGGTCTTTCCATTAAAATGATTGTTAAGTTATACTAAACAGTTTGGTTTGGAGCCAAATTTCTTCTAGCTGCCTCCCAGATCAGACTCACATGCCTCCATCTTATCCACTGCCCCTACCTAGTTCAAATGGCGCTTGCATCCAATTCTCTCCCAGTCCATGCTGGTACTTTTCACTCCTCCAAGCTCACATTGGTATTCTTTGGCCAGGATTTTCAGCTCAGCTGAAACGGGATTAGTCAGTCTCAGTCCAGGTCCTCCAGACTATGTGAAATGGGATTGGTCAGTCTCAGTCAGGTCCTCCAGACTGTGTGAAACGGGATTGGTCAGTCTCAGTCAGGTCCTCCAGACTGTGTGAAATGGGATTGGTCAGTCTCAGTCAGGTCCTCCAGACTGTGTGAAATGGGATTGGTCAGTCTCAGTCAGGTCCTCCAGACTGTGTGAAATGGGATTGGTCAGTCTCAGTCCAGGTCATCCAGACTGTGTGAAATGGGATTGATCAACAAGACCAAGCATGAAGTAGCACGTTGATGACGTCGGGCAAGTGTCCCAATGTCATTGCGCACTCACACGATATTTCTGTCGGCGGAGCACGCCCGAGAGTCGCCAGCACGCCCGCCAACAATTACGAGGCTTATTAAGGCCCTTAAGCAGGTAATTAAGTTGAATTTTTCACTGCCCATCCAGCCTTATGGATGGCTGGCGGCCGAATACACCTGGCGGCCTTTACATTTTTTATGAAACTTCATCCACGGGCGGTATGAGGTTTCCAGCAGAGAGTAAAAAGACAATAAAAATTTTTAAACACATTTTAAACATGTCCCTCTTCATGTGACTAAGTCACATGTTTATATTATTTGTTGATTCTTCATTTTTCATTTTAAAAATCTTCAGCTGTCTGAGGCAGCTCGGTGCCTTCAGGGAGCTTTCAGTCAGCGCAAATTTCAGCACTGGTGCTCCTCCCACCCGCACCCCGGCAGCGCTGAGGCTCTCAGCATGCATTTCAGGCTGGCTTGGCCATTAATTGGTTCCCAAGCCTTCCCACCGCGTCTGCCCGATGAGGGGAAAATCCTGCCCTTTGTTGTGTTTAATTGTATGCAGTTGATGAGCATAACTGAGGATTCACCTGTGTACTTAAGGGCTAGATTCTATTTGTCTTATAAAGACAGACTTGATGGGGGCTGCTAAAATGGCAGCAGAATGCCTTGGAAGGGGAGCCTGACGTCTTCCAACTGCCATGGCAAATTTCCAGCTGCCAGTACCTCAGTGGTGTGGCTGCCTAGAATTATTTCAATAAGTCCCAACTAAGGGCCATCTCCTGCCCCTGCTGGCACTTTACTGGCATTAGGAGGGATCGCTGGAGCATTGGGAAACTGCCAGATAAACTCTGGTAGCCTCCCAGTGGGTCCCTGGGGTGTCCTCCTTTATGGATGCCCCATGGCCCACGGTGGCAATGGCATCCCTCCTGGCAATGATGCCACCTGCCTGCCAGCAAGGTGAGAACAAACATACCCTGTTTTCGAGGGTACCTCAGCAGTGAGCAGTGACCATTGCTAACGGAGAAACTGCCAAGACTGCAGCACTGCCAACCGTCTGATTGGACAGACAGCTCTGGGAGGTGCACTGCCAGTAAAATGCCACACCAGGGTCCTGCTGCCACCTGGCAAGGGGTCAGGTGCCACTTTTAATCAGAGTGATGATACTTCTTACCAGTTAACAAAATCCAGCCCTATAAATAGGAGCAGACTGAAATTGTGGTTGCTGGCTTATGAAGTGCATGTTTGTAATGTGTACCTTTGTGAATGATAGCTTATAAAGGTATGTACAAACTGGCTCCAATTCTATCCATCACCACCTGGCTTTCTGCAATTGAACACTCTTCTTCCATTCCTCCCAGTTTACGCTAAAATTCTTCATTTCATGTCGTCCGCTATTCAAGGAGTCACAGCTTTCCCTCCTCCCCTCCCATTACCTTGTTAACACTTCCAAATTCTTCCTATTCTCATTTTAATGCTGCTGCTTTTGATTTGTTGATTTTCATATGCTGTGGATGGGAAAATGGAAACAATTAAGAGAAGAAAGACTTGCATCTTTCATGACCTCCGGACACCCAAAAGCAAGTTACAAGTTATGAAGTATCAATGAAGGGAATAATTTCAAGTTCTGAACTCCCTGTCGATCGTGTGATTCACTGATTAAAACACCAGCAGCTGATAGGAAGGAGTGAGGAGCAGCAGTGAGGGTTGGAGTCAGGAGCAGCGCTGATTTTTATTCACAAATGTGGAAAAGCTGAACAGTGAGTCTGAACCACTGACCTGACTGCATAAAATGCAGATGGTTGGCATGCCTGGTCATTGTGTGTGGTAAAATCAAGTGTTATGCCCAGTACCATTGTAAGATCCTCAAGATGTCCTCACTTAAATAAAACAGGATATTATCGCTTTGCCAATGGATCCTGTCAGATAACAGCTCCATGGAATCAAATTAGGCCCATCCATCATAGTCATGATCATGGGATCCACTCTTAAGTTCTCCATTGACATACTATTTCATAGGGGATAACGTGAGACAACGTTCTGATGTATTGATATCGATTAGGCATTGGATTGAGACAAGCGAGCAGTCAGAAAGTGGGGACTTTCACTTCAATCTGATCTGCCTTCAAACCAAGGTCGCAGATTTGAAAGGCTCTTTATTCTACACAATGCCACCCAGAATCTTCAGAACTTTATTTTTGACACAGTCCAGGATGCTCCAACGATTCTTTATCTCATCTGATTTAAGCCTGGCCATGTGAAGGTTTTTCCTTCCACAATTAATCATCTTGCGTTCTCAATGTGTTTCTGTGTTGATGCAGTGGCTCAGCTGGATTGTTCTCTAATCCTGCTGTTTGCATTTTCCTTAATCAATAAGATGGACGGGTCCTGAAGGAAAATCAAGAGGTGGAAACATAATCAATTCTTCATTCTCTTAATGCAAGGGACACTTAACTAGTGGCACCACGCAATTAACCTTGAAAAGGAAAGCAGTCTTTTCTTTAACTGTTACAGTGTGACAAAGGCAACTTTGCTTTGCCAGTAGTTGATGTTTTTCCTCCCAGTTTCTTTTCTTTGGCTCCTGAAGTATTGTTGAGGCTCTGAGCGGGGAATGAATGGGTTGGGGTGGATGACAACTCTCCAGCACCTCACTCAATCGGGCTTTGTTAGCTATTTGACTGCAGGGGGCATCAGAGCTGAGCTTGATCCTGTTCTTGCCTGAATACTGACAGGCATTTATTAACCGGGGCCAGAGGATAATGTCAGGCAGGAATGAGAATCCTGGCTTGTTCTCCCTTTCCTATTCCAGTAAGACTGAGGCCAATTCATATCGCCAGCCTACCAGATTGGTGGACTGGAAGTCCCATGTATAATGGGGCATTACAGTGGGGATAAAGTAACAATGGTAACTGTGCTATACATTGCAAAGTGAAATAGAGAGGAAAGCCAAGGCAATTACGGGCAGAATTTTGCCCTTGGCGTGCGGGCTTGGCTGGGATGGGCAGGGGCGGTCAGGAAGCTGACCGCCGCCCGCGATCGGCACCGCACCGCGATTTCACAATTAAGGCCCGCCCAACGTAGAAAACGAGCGGCAGCGCTGAGTGCTGCCTGTGCACAGAGCTGCTTCAGGGAGATGAAGCTTTGTTCGAAAAAAATAATACAGAAAATAAAAATGTCATAAATCATGGCCCTGTCACATGAGCAGGGGCATGTTTTTAATTCAAGTGTAAAATTTTTATTTGATTTTTATTTGCTTTAGGAAACTGCATTCTGCCCGTGGATGAGTTTTCCTAAAAAGTGCAAAGGCTACTTGGCTTTTTCGCCTGCCCTCCAACCCTGTGGCTGGACGAGCAGGGTAAATTTGAATTTAATTTCCTTTTTACTGGCTTTAACAGGCCTTTTAATTGTCGGCTGGCGCACTGTTGACTCCGGCGCATGCCCGCCAAACAAAATATCGCGCGTCATTTTACGCTCGGCCGGTTTGGGTGCGCGCCCGCCCGCTGAGCTTAATATTCTGCCCTATATGTTCCAGCGTTGTGAGTTACTTTACAATAAACCAAAACTTGTAAGACACTTTATCTCATTTGTACTGTGCACTGCATGGTTTTAGGGACCACAAGTAAGTTTACGATTATTGTCTCCTAATTATATCTAATATTCTGTGGAGGAGGCGCATGAAAGGCAATCTAACATAGCATGAAACTTAGCTCAGTGTGAACAGCGGAGAAAAATGGCGCCCTGTTGTAACCTTGATTCCATTGCTCCATGGGAAAGGAGAGCAACAATAATGAGACACACAAAGGGATTCTGATACTATTAGTGGGTTTGTGTTCCTAAATTGACATTGCTCAGTGACATGTACAGTGCAAAGTGCTTGTAAACCATTGCACTATCTAATACTAAAATAATACGATGATGCAAAGTTGTAAAACTCCTTCTATTGTCATATCCACATGCACTCATGTCACTTTATGACATTGCCATTGGTGTTGATTTCAGGGAGGCACACAGTGTAACTTTGATTTCCTCCCTCCATTTCCTCCCTCCCCAAAGTCTCCACCTCATGCTTGGATACCAGGCGTGTTGGTGGCCCTCATGAATGTGACCATTCTTCTAATATGAGCTGAGACAGTGATTGCTGTGAGGGTGGGATGGGAAGCGGGGTGGTTGAGTGGAGGAGGGGGGGCGGTGGTGTGCAGGTGAAATTACATATGAGTTCAATCCAATCCTCACTTGACATCCCTGATATTAAGGGCAATTAGGGATGGGCAATAAATGCTGGCCTAGCCAGTGACGCCACATCCTGTGAATGAATAAATAAAATAAAACTACCTGGGCCTGGTGGAAACCAGGTCCTGAAGCAGGTCACTTCTCAACAGTTGTTCCTTAGCCAGTCACAACCAACATCCAACATGGTGGCAGCTGTGAGGGACTCCAAAACCTTTGAAAATCAACTTTAAAGAAATTTGCAAGACTGACCTGAAAAAAGGCACCAAAAGTGAAGACTTTGGTAAGACAGTTCAAAATCTACAGAAGAGCTCCATAGAAGATGTAGAGGCAGAGACAGGCAGAAAAATCAACTGTTCAGATTACTAAGGGCTGCAGCGCAGCACATGGTGGTCTGTGAAAAATTCTGGTCCAGAAAAGAACCCAGCAATGATTGAGGAAGGGCGAGCGTGCCTTGAAAAAGGCTCAAAATCTTCAATTTAATGACGCGATTTTGCTGGGCAAAATCCATTTCTAGTGTGCATGGGTTTCGATACACCCAGCAGTCCAGGTCTAAGGTCAGCGCCACTACACATGGCAACCATGCGGCAGCAGTGAAAAAAAAATCAGCTGCTTAAACACAATTCCCCAGCAGAAGGAAAGCAGTGAACAGAGTTTAATAGTAACTTCCAGCAAATAGTTTAAAAACTCAGCAAAGTTTAAGGAACAAATACCAAGGAGGGTTAGCAACCTTAGCACATATTTGTGAAAGGCTGGTCTGCATGGGAAAACTCCATTGCAGCAACAGAAGTTTAAAAAAATCAAGGCAAACCTCCTACAAGCTTAAAGCATCATATTACCTGAGGGTTTTGGGCATATGGAAGGACCAAATCAAACACAGAATTGAGCACTATGGAGGAAAAGATTTTAAGATTCTGAATTTCTTCTGGATTGGACAATAAGTCTGGGACTGAACAAGTCAATACGCTATTGTACTCTTTTGGAGCAATTGCAGATGATGTTATAGCAAGACAAAGCATTAATTAAACATCAGACAAATTCAAAGCAGTCTTAAAAGCCTTTGATAATTATTTTAATTTACAGTGTAACAAGATATTAAAAAGGGCCAAATTCAACAAAAAGTTCCAGAAAGCACATAAATCAGTATATGGCTTTATCAATGACCTATATTGACTGGCTGACAGTTGCAAATATGGTGATCTTAAAACATCTGATCTGATCTGATCTTAAAAAGTAAGAGACTGCATTGTAGTTGGTGTTACTGATGACACCCTATCTGACCTACTGCAACCTAAAGAAGACTTAACTTTGTAGAAGGCAATACAGTCGGTGAGACAAACAGGGGCCCATAAACAAAATAGAGGCATACTCAGAGGAGAAGAAAAACTGTGGCTCAGTAAACCCCCAATGACAGTGCAACTTATTAAAAAAAAATGTCAAAAATACTTCAAGAAAACCTTATGGAGCAAAAGTTCAAGACGCCATTAAGCCATGCCAGTGCTGTGGCACCAAAAAGCCTCACAGGCATGAATAGCGTCCTGCAAGCACTTCAGGATGCTTCCATTCTTAAAGGTATGGACACTTTGGAAAGATGTGCAGAACTAAAACCTCTAGATACACAGAGGATAACAAGAGAAGTTTCACACACAAGACCATCAATGAAATCGAAGAATCTCAAAAAGAAGAGGAAAAAAAGTTTCCTAGGTGAGATCAAAAACCCCAGATACATATTCTGGAATGCCGATATTTGTGTCAATGGACATATCACTAATTTCAAATTGGAGCAGGTATAACAGTCTTGTCTGAAAAAGAACCATTACTAGTGACAGGCGCCTGAAGCCAACCACAACCCAATGTGGCCCAGGACAGATCAAGCTGCAGGTGAATGATATGTTGCAAGCAACATTCCAATACAAGAGCAAACAGATACAGGAAACGTTATATGTCCTTCAAAATCAGGGGTTCTCTCTTCTAAGTCAGAAAGCCTGTGTCAACTTCAATCTCATCTAAAAGGTTGAGGAAATCAATCATCAACGATCTGGGACTGACTTTGAAAGGATTTTCTGAAACGACTCACTGGCCAAGGAAGATTGAAGACTGAATACAGCGTAACACTGAAGAAAGATGCTAAACCTCTGTGTTTTTTCACACCAAGGAAAATATTGCTTCTACTCATGAAACAGGTTCAACAACAACTTGAAGAGATGACCAAGATGGGAGTCATTTTCTCTCCTATCACTAAGCCTACAGAGTGGTGCTCCAAAATAGTTCCAATTCCTAAACCAAATGGATCGCTTCGCATCTGTGTGGACTTGACTCAACTCAACAAGCCTGTAGTGAGGGAATTTCACCCAATGTCCTCGATGGATGACAGCTTGACTAAGCTATCCAAAAGTACAATTTTCTCAAAACTGTATGCCAATAGCTGCTTTTGGCAGGTGCCGTTAGATGAAAAATCTAAATTATTAGCAACCTTTTTTACTCCGTTTGGCAAGTTTTGCTTTAATCATCTACCATTTAGTATATCCTTGGCACCTGAGTTTTTTCAGCGAAAAACATCTACCATCTTGCATGGCCTTAGAGCTGTAATATGCCACATGGATGACATCCTTGTCCATGGAGCAACCGCTGAAGAACACAACTGGAGGCTTAAAGCAGTTTTGAACCACCTGCAAGAAGAAGGCCTGACACTTAATGATAAGTGTGAATTCTCCAAGATGTCCATTTAATTTTTAGCCCACATTGTGAGTAGTGAAGGCATAATCAAGAGTGAACATTGAGACAGACCCTAAATCATTAGTCTCATTACTGGGTGAAAAGGAACTCCCCAGAAAGCCCCCGAGAATCCAGCGATTCTGCTTATGACTAATGCACTTCACTATGAGACAGGGTATGTCCAGGGCAAGTTACAAACTACAGCGGACACATTACCAGGGCCACAGCCGATCGTCCTACACCACAGAATATCAGTCTAATCAACGAGATCGAGTCCTATCCTGGGTTCATGGCAGCAGAATTTCCAGCGAGCTCAAAAAAGCTACAACAAAATATGCAGATGCAGGATGAGGACTGCATTCGCATTCATCAATACTGCAAGCAAGGTTGGTCACAACAGAATTCCGGTGGAACGGTAATGAAAATTTACTTTGAACAAAGGAAGCACTTTACCATAATTGATGATCTGCTGGTGTACGATGAGGGGTTGGTGATTTCAGTCTCACTCTGACCAGAGATTCTAGAAAGAATTCATCAGGGCTACATGGGCATTAAAAAATGAAGAACATGAGCCCAGTCTGCTATGTGGTGGCCGGGAATAGATTGATAGAATAAATGATCTCATAGTGCCAGGTGTGCACAGTGAACAGATCAGATCAAAGGGAGCCTCTTATCCCCACTCAGTTCCCCACTAGATCATGGGAAGGTCTGGGAATGGATCTACTTACGTACAATGGGAAATCCTTCCTTATAATCATTGACCACTTCTCCAGGTGAAACAAGGTGAAGCGTTGGCACACTCTGACCAGAGTAGGTTGTTAGGGCATTGAAAGGAGTCTTTGCAATGCACAGCAATCCAGGCTAGGTGGTGTCTGACAACAGCCTGCAATTTGCTAATGACCACTCCACCCATTTCGCCAAGAACTATGGATTCCTACACCTCATCAGTTCTCCGAGGCATCCCCAATCCAATGGCAAGGCAGAAAGGGGTGTCCGCGCTATTAAAACCCTCTTAACGAAGAATGAGGATTTTCCAATGACAGATCTCCTCCACTACAATGTGGATTGGCACAGTCTGAACTGCTGATGGGCAGAACATTTATAACACAGCTTCCCATCCTACACAAGAAATTGATCCCCAGGGGAGACTTCCTAGATTATCAGGGAGTTCAAGACTGACAGCAGTCCTACAGAAGACAGCCGGCTTCCAATTATAATTGCAAGTACTGTACTGAAAGCCTGCCCAGGTTGAAGGAAGAAGACAAAGTATGGGTAATATACTGAGGCAGAGAAGGAGTCATTGATCAAATGAATGACGATCAACAATGATTTATTTAATACGTACTACAGAAGGCACAATAAGGAGGAACAGGAGAAATCTTACCCTCATTCCTCAAAGCGAACCATCCATTATACATTTGGAAGAGCCAGATGTTGAGTCACAAACTGACAATGTAGCAGATACTGTAACTCTTACCGAAGACCAACCAAATCAAAATAAAGAGCCCAAAGACAGACGACTGATCTTCCATGTCTGACAAGAGCACAATCAGGGAGAGTTGTGAAATCTCCTAACAGATTGAATCTATGAAGTCAGAAACTTGGGGGGAGATGGGGCAGTATGTAAATATAAATGTAAAATATATTTGGACAAAGATTGGAGGGGGGGGGTGGTGGGAGGAAGATGTAGTATTAGCATGGTCAGGGTGAAAGGGTTCATGTGTGGAACTGGAGAAACATACCATCCTCATGATGATGTTAGAGACACAGGACCAAGAGTGGAGAGAGAGAATGCTTCTGGCTTAGACAGAGTGACACCTGGTCATGTATATCTTTGTATAAGAACAAAAAACTGCGGATGCTGGAAATCCAAAACAAAAACAGAATTACCTGGAAAAACTCAGCAGGTCTGGCAGCATCAGTGGAGAAGAAAAGAGTTGACGTTTCAAGTCCTCATGACCCATGTTCTGTTGAAGGGTCATGAGGACTCGAAACGTCAACTCTTTTCTTCTCTGCCGATGCTGCCAGACCTGCTGAGTTTTTCCAGGTAATTCTGTTTTTGTTTTATATCTTTGTATAGTTTTGTTTACCAGTAAACAAATTTTAGTCTCAGCCAGTCAAAACCAACATTCAACAGTGATTTGCCACATGATCTGAACCTCATAATCGTTTACATCCTCAAAAACATTTCAAACCAGCGATTTGTCTTTCTGTACGATGGTGTAACTTCAATTCCTTTGGTTGATACCATGGTATGGCACAAACCATTCGATTCCTGCTTTCTTCCTCTTTGCATCCATTCACATTGCACAGGTGTAAATACCAGGCCAGTGTATTCTGAGACAAACAATTTGTTCTGCTCACCAAGTATGAGGCACTATAATCAGTCAATTTACACTAGGAAGTATCATAGGCACAAAATCAAAGACTGTCCTCCTGACAAGAATAACAAGTGTTCAAGATAATAAGCAGTTACTATCATAATTGCACCAAGGAGGAACCAACACCCCTGTGAGGAGGAAGGATTGAAAGCAATCCCCATAGCTTGCAATTGAATGACAACAAGAAAGTAATGGCCATTGCAGCTTTAAGGGATACCTTCCCAACATGCAAGTACCTGGTTCGCATTATACATCAATGCAGAATAGGCAAGCTTGGAGTAGAGTGAAAACAACCATGTCTTTTACTGGAACTCTGTTATATGCTAATTGTATATGGAAAGTTTTTCTCATCCCTGCCTAAAACACCTCCCCAAACGGTACAATAATATTGAGAATGTTTCAGAACTCACATATAATTTTACATCATGCTGGGCCAATTGCCGCCCTTGGCAGGATATTTCCATAGCCTCAGCAGGTCAGGAACCATCACATTCCGTAACAACATTTGAGGATCTGTACTTATCCTCATAACCCTCAATCCTATTCCGAATCAGGTATTCATCTTGGAGCAGCTAACTGATCCAGTCTGAACTGCTAAGATATAAATTTACTCAACATTTCCAATATTCCATGCATCAAAGATAAAACAATTCCTTCTAATCTCAAGTCTTGCTTGAGGCTTGTTAACTTTATACTTCTGTCCTTTAGTTCCTTGCTTATGGTCCAAGTTAAATATTATCTTGAATTTATATTATCTACTTCTTGCTACATTTTAATACTTGGATCATGTCTCTGTTCAATCTTTTCTCCAGCGAAAACAAGGTCCAGGTTATTTCTCTTAATAATTTGGAGCCCTTAGTCTCAACAATCTCATCAAATTATCAGTTCCTTTTGAAAGTTGGGTGCTCAATCCCACATGAAATATTAAATGTTGACTCACAAATGATCTATTCATAGGTATTTTACAGTCAAATGCTCTTAAAATTATTCCAGTACATAATCAATATTGTTGATACTATCCTCAAAGATCATTCAACAAACCACACAAAAAAATTGCTCTTCCACCCCCCTTTTGCACAGATGCAGGACATGCCTTCATATACACAAATTTGTTGGGAGGAGTCACTTTCCTGGCCTGCACACAAGCAGCCCAGACCTGGCCCCCGACAGGGCCCAGCAGCTGGAATTGGGGCAGGAAATTTAGCTGCTGCTGCAGCCTATGAGGCCTATAGGAACGACGATGGATATGAGGAGGCCAACTGGCTGCCATCCAAAACCATGAGCTGAGCTCTGACGTGGCATCCCTGAAATTAAGGTAAGAGACTTACTCACAAGGCTGCTCCTCTCTAATCCCTGAGCTGAAATGGGTGAGGAACAAAGCTGTAAAGCTTGTTTCTTTGGCATATCCCTCCAATAGGCATTCTGCCGGCAAAACTAGAGCAAAATGAGGTGCAAGGAAAGAAAATTGACTCCGCATTTGCCAAAATTTCTGTCAAGTGTAAGAGACAAGTTTCAGTTTAGAAAAATTATTCCTTAAGAAGTAACCTCATCAAAGTACATAAAATAATAAATGGTAATCCATAAAGTTAAAGTCAGGCTGTTGCACAGAGATAGAAATATGCGAAAATTTAATATAGAGCAGATAGCAAAGAAAGCTTTTTACTTAGTCAGAACTTTATTTATCAGTGCACTCTGCTTTCTGTGGCTAAGACAGCTTTTACTAATTAGCTAATTTCCCTGAGCCTTAATCTTCTTCAGAATCCTACTGTCTTTGGAGTTCCATCAAGTGCCTCCTGAAAATTCAAGTTGATTCTAACCCCTGATTTTCCCTTGTCAATTAATTTAGTTATCCTCCTCAAAGCATTCCAACAGATCGCATATGTTGCTTGAAAATCCATACAGACTAATCTTTATGGTTTCTACATTTCTGTTAATGAACATTGATAACATCCCCATGGACTAGGTTGAACATCAGCATGCTACGCACAACTTAGCAACTCGATCAATAACTGGCAATAACTGAGACAGACAAGTTTGTGAATACCAATTGAGTCTGGAATCTAATTTCGTGACCCTCAAGCTGAGGAGACTCCACACTATACTGATTGAACTGCTGTGGGCTGCCTAATATAGGCTTTGGCAGCTGTTGTTAATCGAGGCGAGAAATCAAGATGCTTCAAGGAATCACAGGAAACCCATGCCCCCAAATTGCAAACAAACTCCAATTGATTGGGACAGGTCGTGGCATGCAGCTTGAGTGGTAGGAGGTACATTAGATGATTAGCTGTCATGTTCTGATGGATGAAATTGCAGACAGTCTAATTCGTGAGACCGAGTAAAACCCTTTGTTCTCGACTATGGATAATCCCACAACGTTGATGATCCCCCTCCGATAATCCACTTCCTGAAGGAGGCAGCAGCAAAACATGCATTAGTTGACCAGACTGTAAAAGATAAAGCTGACAGGGCTGTGGAAAATTAGCTGTCAACCTGTGTGAGTCTGACTGTGTTTAAGATAACATGTAGTCTCAGTGTAATTTCTGGCATTATTAGCTGACATGAGTAATTCACTCTGACATGAGTGATCACAGAAACATGAAAATGGTAATTTTCCTAATTGTCCATCAGCATTAGTAACCTGAGACAACTGAAGAATGTACTTCAAGTCATGTATTTTATTGCCTTTGAGTAGGCTCAATACTAAGCCACTCTGGGTTAGCTAAGATATTTTTGATCAATGCTTAGCCTTTAAAATCACTCAAAATGAAATGCATCAGTATATAGTACATGTAAACGAACAGACACAGCACCCCAAGCTATAGGACATGGACAAAAAGAGGAAGGTTTTGATCTTGTAAAACTTCACTTGGTAAATATGATTCTGCTTTATTAGTCCAGGGAATGCTTGTTTTCTTTGTGCTTTAGAATGCAGTTTTGTTGATTGGGATCATGTGTCATTGTCCCAAAACAGACCCATGCTTCTCCTCAGCAAGGCGCTGATCCAGGATCTCAGTTTTGATCAGTTTGCTCTTTTATTCTACAGCAATGTAAACTATGGCCATTTTCAATTGGCACAAAAGGTCACCAGCATTCTCTGCACTTTTTTGTCCTGAAGGGGCTGACATGTTGACTGCAGCTTCCTGGTTCTCAGCAAGCAATAACCTCCCTGCATCCTCTCTGCTCCCTACCCCACCCAGGACTTCTACCATGTTGTTGTTCTTTAAGTGCAAGTCCAACCAGTAAATAGTGCAGTCTTACTCACGTACGGGAGCATCATATCCACACCCAAGCCTCGCATTAGCTGGCATCCTGTCAAGAATCAAGTAAAGCAAACACGACTAAACAGCACGAAACACTGTCTTAGCTGATTATTCATACTTTACATTGGGTAGCACAGGAAAACACAACCACATATACTTCAATCTAAAATCCTCAACTGAACCTTCCATTTTCTACTATGCCTCCCCCTTTCTTGGGACCAACTCCAAACTTTTCCACAGCTGAGCCTTTTCAGGTCAAGCCTTCACTCGCAATTTCTGCACCATGAATTAAACAGAAAATTAGAAACACCCATGTTTTCTAATAGCTCTGTTCTCCTGATCCACAGCTGTTCCACATCTCTTGGCAATTTTTTTTTCCCTTGCCTTCTGAACTCAAGGCTTCCACACGATTTTGGTTGTTTCCAGCTCCAAGTCCAAAACATTCTGACTTCTCCGAGTTGAACTCCTTGGCCCAGATCTACCAGTCTTCAGATAGTCGGACACTGGACATGCCCCCCAGGATATATTACGGTACCTCTTGGGCATCCCAATGCAATGACTCCATGGGAACTGCCCGGGAAGGGCAACTCCTCTGCTCTCCGGCACCCTCCGAAAAAGTTTCCAACTCTGAGTTAGAGAGAGAGAGAGACTATAGTTATTCAGGAAATGTTAGGCATAAAAACCCCAGTATAACCCGGGTAACTGTACAACTGACTCCACTCCCCCGCAATCACTCACTCTGACCCCTCCCTCAACTCACCCTCCAATCCCTGATTCCCCCGACACCCTGACTACTCCCCCAGCTTCCCCCCAACCCAACAACTCTCTCGACCTGACTTGACTTGACCTGACCACCCGACTTCCCACTGACCCTCCCAACCAACCCCAACTTGACCTGACTAGTCCCCACCACCCAATTTCCCACAACCTGACCTCACTATTCTATCCATCCACGTACCCTACTCCCTTACCCACTTATCTTACCCACCCTACCCCTATACCCATCCTACTCCCTTAACCACTTACTTTATACACCTTCCCCACTGATCCACCCTACCCCCTTACCCATTTACCTTATGCACCCTAGCCCCTTACCCACCCTACCTCTAACCATCCTACCCCCAACAACCCTATCCCTTTACCCACTTAACTTACATACTTACCTTCCCTCCGTAACTTTTCAAAGAAGATTTAGGACATTTAAATTCTTTACTTACCAGAATACAGCAACTAGTGCTATAAAAAGGGGGTGTGGATTTTGCATGTTTTCTCTCTATTGGCTCCCTCCAAGGTTTCTTGAGCTACCTGAGTTCTGCAGGATCCTGCATTGGAAGATTCCCCTGAGAAATTGGAGGAAGGTAAGTGTGCTTTTTTTTTTTGTCTAATCAAGGTTGGAAATAGGAAGATTCAGGCCCTTATCTCTGTCAGCAAAGCATAATACTAAAACCCACACATAAGGGCTGTTCTCTGTAACCTAATTCCATGGCAAGATGGCATACCTGGGATGTTCCACGCAGAAATTTATATTCATTATTTCTTACCTTCAAAAAAACCCCTTTGACTCTCTGACCCACATGACTCATTTACATCTCTAATCGAGAAAATGGCTTTTTTTTTTCCTAACTACTACTCCCACCAAGGAACTCCCTTGTTTACAAGCTGTTTTTAGCTTCTTTTCACCTGGGATCTACATAAATCATTTAAATCTTTTTTTGAAGTAAGGGTAGGCCTCCTGGTTCTAGTTAGTCCAAGTTGAGTGGAATGCCTGAGGTAGTGGCTGTGGCTAAGGGCGGTGCGTCCCACAAGGCATCAAAACAGTTGCTGAAGGAAACGAGAGAGCAGAGATACAGGGGTAGTGAAGAGATGAATGATAATCCAAGAGCGACAGGAAGGGGAAGAAATGTAAGCAGAAGAATGCAGCAGAAATCAGAACCAGAAGGAACAATAATGATAAAAAGCTTAAGGCTCTTTATTAGAATGCATGCACCATTTGTAACAAGATAGGTGAGTTGATGGCACAAATAGAAATAAATGAATGTGACATAATAGCTATTACAGAGATGTGGGGCAGAATTTCCCCCTGTCGGGCGGGAAGTTGAAGAGCGGGCATGCGGACGTGTGCCTCCGATCGGCACCCCCAATTAGGGGCACACCGCCATTTTACGTGGGCGGGCCAGTTAAGGCTCGCCCAGTGTGATGTCCGTACAGAACTGCTATGTGCTCCCTGTGCGGGCGGGGTGGGGGGGAATCTCTAAACCTGAGAGTGCGCTCTTTCACGCATGCGAACGAAAGATCATACTCATCTCCCTGAGGCTAAGTGCTGCCTCAGGGAGATCGGCTCCACATTAAAAAATATTAAGAATAGAAAAAAAAAAATTCCCTGACATGTCCCCTCATGTGACACTGTGAGTTGGGACATGCCCACAACTTTTAAAAACACTTTAATTAAATTTTTAAAAACTGACATGAAACCTCATCCTGCCCATGGATGAGGGTTTATGCTTTTTCTAATGCCCGCTAGGGCTCCTGGTCTGTCTGCCAACCTTAAGGCTGGATGGGCAGGTCCATTAGTTACTTAAATGACTCTGTCAATGGCCTCAATTGGCCTGACAGGTCAGCGGGGGCACAGCTGATTTTGCTGAGCCTACGTCTACCTGAAAATTTAAATGGGGCACGGTGACGTCGGGAGTTCTGCCGAACAGCTCCCCGCGTCATTTTATGCATTGGCCCACTTGCCAATGCATAAAATGACGCGGGGAGCTGTTCCTGCTCGCCAACGGGAAAACCCTGGCCATGATTTCAGAGTGACCAAGACTGGGAAATCAATATTCAAGGGTATTCGATGTTCTGGAAAAATTGGCAAAAAGGAAGAAAAGGTGGGGTATCTTTGTTAAATAGGGAAGGTATCAGTGTGGTGGTGCATAGTGATATAGGTGCAAAGATCGTGATGTGGAATCAATCTGGGTGGAAATAAGGAATAGAAAGGGGACGAATTCACAGGTGGGAGTCGTCTATAGGCCCCGAAGAGTTGCCTCACTGTAGGACAAAGTATAAATCGGGAAATAATGGAGGTGTGTGGGAACGGCAGTAAAATTGCCATGGGTGATTTCAATCTGCATATTGACTGGACAAATCAGATTGACAGGGGTAACATGGAAGATGAATTTGTAGAGCGCATCAGGGATTGTTTCTTAGAGCAATATGTTGCAGAACCTATCCGAAAACAGGCTATTTTAGATCTAGTAGTGTGTAATGGGGTGGGATAATAAGAAATATCATAGTTAAGGATCCTGTAGGGGGTAGCGATCACAACATGGTAGAATTTCAAAATCAGTTTGAAGGCAAGCAATTCGGGTCTCAAACCAGTGTCCTTAACTTAAATAAGGGCATTTACAGAGGTATGAAGAAAGAGTTGTCTAAAGCAGGCTGGGAAAATAGACTGAGGGGAAGATTTGTGGATGAGCAGTGGCAGACATTTAAGCAGATATTCTATAATGCTCCTTCTGCATAAGACACAAGGCACCAATTGCTCATAAGGGATTGGGTAAACACTTTGTGGGTTCATTTATTAAGACTAGGTGCCTGAGAACAGTTATACATAGGTATAAAGCTTGAAGACATCAGAGCTGTGTGTGTACTCTGCTCAAAGCAAAAGTGAAACTGAGACTGGATCACATGACACATTTCCCTTCTGGTGATGTCATGCTGATAGCCCTTAGATATTTTCCATCACATTCGTCCAACTCTGGCCTCTTGCACATCCCTCCGTTCCTTCACCCACCATTGACAGTTGTGCTGTGAGACATATAGGTCTAAGTTCTGGAATTCCCTTCCTATACCTCTCGACCTCTCTCTCCTCCTTTAAGAAGATCTTTAAGACCTATATATTTGACCAAGCTTTGGTCATCTGTCCTAATATAAGGATAGAAGATATAGAAGCAGGTGTGGGTCATAAGTCCACTCAAGCCTGCTCCGAAATTTGATAAAATCATAGCTGATTCTCAACCTCAATTGCACTTTCCTGCCCAATCCCCATACCCCTTGGCTTCTTTAGTCCAAAGATCCATTGATCTCAGCCTTGAATATACTCAATGACTGAGCGCTACTGCCCTTTAGGGTAGAGAATTCCAAAGGTTCACAACCCTCTGATTGAAGAAATTTCTCTTCATTCCCATTGTGAAATGGCCAACCCCTTATTCTGAGACTGTACCCCCATTGGGCTAGGCTCTCCATCCAGGAGAAGGAGCCTCACAGCATCTATTCCATCAAGCCCTCTCAGAATCTTATATGTTTTAATAAGATCACCTCTCATCCAAACTCCAGAGAGTATAAGCCCATTCCATTCAACCTTTCTTCCTTCTCATCTCAGGAAGATTCAAAAATCTCCTTTTGAGTCAGTGGGCAGACCTGTCCCAGGTTTGCACCAAGTGTGGTAGCGGGCGGGAAGACAACATTTTACCTGCCAGCTGTGATGGTGGGTGTTCACACCTTATGGACCAACACCCACCATATTATTTAAGCATTCCCAGGAAACATGCTGTTTCGATGGCAGCAGGCTCTCATTTGCCAGCCCACCATCACATCGGCGCTTCATCACGCCGGGCACCATATCTGAAGCCCAGCTGCGTGCACCACATCTCAGTGTTTCCAGCCCATGGCTGCTGCAAAAGGAAGATGTTCATGAAAGGCAAAAAGACTGCAGCCTACAAGTTTAGCGACCTGTCGCTTGAGTGCCTTTTGGATGCCATGGAGGCCTGCCAGGACATCCTCTACACCCGCTCTGGCCGCAGCATAAGCAGCGGCGTGACCAACCAGGCTTGGGAGGCAATGGCAGCGGTGGTCAGTGCCAATGCCCTTCAAAAGAGTACAGCCACCCAGTTCCAGAAGAGGATGAATGATCTCCTTCATTCGGCCAGGGTAAGTCATTCTTCTCATTACTCTCAACCCACGTGCTTGCAAACCCATCACACATCCACAGGGATCTCACTCACTGCCGGTTCAAGGAACATCACCATTCACTCTCTCACATTCATTGCCATTGTCCTCATTCTGTCCATGGGACCACTCACCACCCACACGTGCCAGGCGTACTTATCATCTGGCATGGCTGTTGTCCTGTTTACACTCTCTCTATCACTATTCAAGCAGGACAAGCTGGCACACAATAAGAGGGAGAGGTTGCAGACCAGTGGAGGAATGCCTGAAATCAAGATCCTCACGACTTTAAAAACAGAGCCATCCAGGTGACTGGCGATGATCTGGATAGGTCTTGTGCTGACTGTGAGATCAGTGGTGCTGTGCCAAGTGAGGGTCTAGCAGCGCAACGTGCATCAGACAACCATGCTGTGAGTGATATGTCCTATTTCATAGGCCACTGCCATGCACTAATTATCTGCCCTTGCTTCCACAGGCACATCAGGGAAACTGCTGATGGAGTCCATGACTCAGGGCCTCCAATCAAGCCCTGAGGAAAGCTCTGAAGAACAATCTAGAGGCACAATCCTTGAAATCCTGTCACAGTGCTTACTCACGTCCTCCATCAGCACTGAGACAGACACCTCGGTGGGACCTAGCTTTAGATTAGCCACAGGATCACAATCTAGTGAGCACATCGCACTGTCCGATCCACATCAGGGGGCAGCAGGGACCTCCCAAGTGGAGGACTGCTGGTGGCTAGAAATTTGCTGAGTCCAAGTTAGTTGAGGAGCCTTTAGACTTGGTCATGTCACAGTTGCTGGAGCTGCAAAGGCAAACTCAGGAACATCAGGAAGGGATGTCCGCTGCACTCCTCAGATTGCAAGGCACGATAGAGGAGTCTGTCCGCCTTCAGTCTTGAGGTGATAGCGCCAACGCACTGAGGTAAACACTGGTAGGATGGTGACGGCCAGGGAGAACTTGGTCCAGGGTGTTGCTACTGCACTGCTGTGTGGGCTCAACTCTATTACTGATGTCATAGTTGGTCTTCAAAAGTGTGTATGAGAGAAGGGTGCTGGGCAGCTCAAGCTCACTCCAGCTACCCCATGGTTCAAGCTAACAGTGCAGCCTTGCAGTGCGGGTTAGGAGAGGTCATACCTTCGCTTTGCTGCAGTTTGAGGCCACCGCATGGGTGTCATCAGCCATGGCTTCTATGGGTAGCCCTTGTTCCTGTGGAGCCAACCCTGCAGCTTCAGTGGACCCTGGAAGACGCAGGCATCTGTGACTGACTGAGAATATGGGAAACCCTGGAAACCGTGTGCATACCTGCAGGATGCGTTTCTGGTGGTCGCACACCAGCTGCATGTTCAGTGAATGGAATCCCTTGTGGTTTATGTAGTTGACCATGTGTTGTGACGGAGATCTGAGCGCCACATCAGTCGATCGCACCCTGCACCCGTGGGAAACCCGAGATCTGGGCGAATCCAATTGCTCTTAAATCCTGGCAGTCCAGGCCCTGAGCGAAATGCACAAAGTTATGTGCCCTCAGAAAGATGGCATCTGTGACCTCATGGATACATTTGTGGGTGGAGTCTTGTGATATCACACAGAGGTCAACAGTGGTGCCCTTAAAGGAGCCACTAGTGTAGAAATTGAGTGCCGCTGTCACTTTCACAGCCACTGGCAGTTGATGCCCTCCATGTCCTCTGTGGTGCCAAATCCTTCAGTAGCTGGCAGATGTGACCAACCAGTTCCCTAAAAATACACAGTCTTCTGTGTCACTGGTTCTCGGTCATCTGCAGGAATGAAAGTTGGCGATTATAGACCCTGCGTGTCGCTAGGCACCAATTAGCGGCATGTGTGGGAGACCCAGCCCCACTTCTTCCAGAGGCTGCTGACCTTCCCTCTGCATAGTCAGGTGCCTCAGGCGCTCTCTCCTCCATAGTTTTTGCTCTCTGTAGGCCATCAGGCAGACGGCTAGTTTACCAGGC
Source organism: Carcharodon carcharias (assembly GCF_017639515.1). Classification (NCBI taxonomy): domain Eukaryota; kingdom Metazoa; phylum Chordata; class Chondrichthyes; order Lamniformes; family Lamnidae; genus Carcharodon; species Carcharodon carcharias. The sequence continues at coordinate 36,198,884 of NC_054489.1, read as the reverse complement.
TCCATGCTCCTGATGTACTCCTCCTGCAGGATGAAAGAGAGAGATATGTGCGTTAGCATGGGTGTACTAAGAACCTGTTCCGGTTAAGTCTGAAGGCCCCTTAATCCTTCCCGGAGAGTGCTGGCCACCACTTGGATGGCCAGCTATTAATGCACTACATGGGTGTCGGAGGCCCCAACCACCAGTGCCCCACTTCTCCTGACCAATTGGCGCCAGCTTTGCCTATTGGACTGCATGCTGTGCTCTCAGCTCAGGCGTAGGCATTCTCCTAACCCGCACTGCAAGGCTGCGCTGTTAGCTTGAACTGTGGGGGAGACTGGTCCAAACCGGGATGATGATATTGCAAGGGGCTGTGAGCGCCTCCAGTGTCTGCTCCACAGTCAACTTTAGTGAGGAGATTATACAATGTGTGCAGTTATATAACTGTTCTGCAGTCCACTAAAATGCTCATGACTTTGCTGTTGGTGCTGGGGTGTGGTGAAAATCTCTGGAGCAATTGGCGGCACTTTGATGCCTCTGTGTTGCTCGAGTGGGCAGAGAAGCTAGAGGCCCGACTCCAATCATATCAGTGTGGCTGTCTCAGCTGCAGAGGAATGGTCACTTTATATAAGGTGTTCCTAATGCGTGGCCGCTTAACTCGCCCACCCTACCCCGAATGCTTATGCGCTATATTCAACCACATGGTTGAACCCCCCCCACCCCGCCCCACACCCCCCAACAATGTGCCTCAAGCTTGAAGTCCATCAGGCGACCCTGGTGAGCACTGCACATGGTTGCTGTGTGCTCACCTCCGAGTTCCCTGCAAAGTGCAGCCTGCCAAGTGCACACCTTTTGTGTGTTGCTGTGAAAGACGTCAGGGGGATGATTCCAGCAGGCAGGCCTAAAAATGATATGCAGATGTATTACAATGAGGTCACTGATATCCGATGGCGGGAAATGTAGCCCGCCATCAGCAGCTGAGCGGCCAATCACAAACTGGTTTCCCGTCATGTTGTCCGCTCACGCCACCGAACATGCTTGACACCGAGGGGCACGGAAAATCCCAGCCAGTGTCAACTTCTGTCTGATAATGTTCCTGTGAAGTGACTTTGGGAGTTTTACTGTGTTAAAGATGCTTCATCAATGCAAATTGTTGTTAAAGGTGGAAAAAACATTCTGAAAATCAGAAATAAGTGCAAAATATACAGGGGTTTGAACAAGGCTGGTTTCTGTTTCAGGTAGAGAGAGACTGCCTCCGACAAAGGCGACCTGAATGTCCCCTACAGTTAGACAGATGAACTGGAAGGAGGATCTGGTGGGGTACTGTTGTCCCAGGACTTAGCATTTGATGCCACTTTGCTGGGGAGGTTATCTACAAGATTGAGGTCAGGGAATAATGAGGGGAATTTTAAACCCTCAAGATGGGAAGACATTGGTGAAAGGGCAGGGTTTAAAATGTTTTAAAAATTGGAAATCAGACCCCAACCCTCCTCCAATTTGTTCACTTTGGATTTACTGGAGGAGGGTTTGGGTTTGGCCTGACCAACCTGCTCTCCAGAGCTAGGTCTGTTATTTAAATACTTTAATCAAGCTGCTTGTCTCAAATTGCATCACAGTTTTAAATTTGCAGTGGTGTAGTGGTATTATCACTAGACTATTGTTCTGGGGACTATGGGTTCAAATCCCATCATGGTATATGGTGGAATTCAATAAATATTTGGAATTAAAAGTCTAATGATTGTTGTTGATTGTTGTAAAAATGCATCTGGTTTGTTAATGCCCTTTAGGGAAGGAAATCTGCCATCCTCACTCTGGCCTACATATGACACCAGACCCACAGCAATATGGTTGACTCTTAAAAATACCTAGCCAGTGATGACCATATCCCATGAATGAATAAAAAATCTTGCATTTATGTAGCGCCTTTCACAACCACAGGACGTCCCGAAGTGTTTTGCAGGCAATGATGTTCTTTTGAAGTGTAGTCACTGTTATAATGTGGGAAATACAGTAACCAATTTGCACTCAGCAAGCTTCCAGAAACAGCAATATGATAATGGCCAGATAATCAGCTCTGTTGATGTTAATTGAAGGATGAATATTAATTAGGATACTGGCGATTACTCTCTTCTTTGAAATAGTGCTACAGGATCTCATGTCCATTTGAGAATGCAGGCAGGGCCTCGATTTAACATTTTATCTGAAAGACAAGATTCCCTCAGGACTGCACTGGAGTGTCAGCCTTGATATTTGTGCTAAAGTCTAGGAGTGGAACTTGAACTCTCAACTTTCTGACACAGGGGAAAGAGTGCTATCAACTGAGCCATGTCAGGCATGTGCTGTGGGCCAGGCATTTTGGTGTTTGGGAATCTGGCAGCTAAAGGGAGGGAAGAATTGCTGGATCCAACAGGTAAGCGCCTTTCCAGCACTGCTTGTGGGCCAAGATGAACAGGAGTGCTTTCCGATCCCTCCAGCGCCTTAAGCTACCTGCTTCTCTCCCCACCACTGGACTCACTATCTTGCATCCATGATCACTCCTCAGCCTATCCAATCTTCCATCCACCTTTGCTATCTCCCCCAATATTTTTTTGATTTCCCCATGGCCTCTTTGGCCTCTTCCTCCTCGTTGTCTAGTTGCAAGCTACCAGTGTAGGCCTCCCTTCAAGGAAGTCAGCCAGCCTCTCAAACCGGCCTGGAATTTGGCAGGGCATCCACATTAATGGCACTTCTAGGCATTACAATCACCACGGCACTGTGTCCCATAAATACTGGGACTAGTATGCCCAACCAAAAATGGGTAAGCATCCATGATTGCTGGGGAAGGGAATTTAACATGTAAGTGGTCAGCCACTCTGAAATGGCAAAATGCTACAATACCTACCCGAGTTGGATGCTCCAACACTGCCATAAATGGCCCCAGCACCCACCCTCAATAAGTGAATGATCCTCATCCTGAGAAATGGGCAGGGTCAGTGCAGACATGACGAGTGGCTGGATATCTCTCCTCATTGCCTGATGCAGTGCAGCCCCAAGGAAAATCCAGCCCTGAGGCCTCTTCCCAAACTTTAACTTGTCTTCAGCACTCTTCAGACTTCTCCAGGACTAGTGTGCACTTCCAGAAGCTTCTGTTTTAATGTAGAATTTTGACATTTATGACATTGGAAATATCCAGAATCTGAACTCCTCAAGTGACGAATCAGATTTCAGGAAGTCCAATCTTAACCCTAAATTTTGGATAAGTTCAGATTTTGAGCTCTATTTTGATGCTCATCTCACACACGTGTGATTGAAATACAATGTGTATACAATGTGGACTACTTGCTGGAATAATTGATAACAGGCACCATTCAACTCTTACTAAAGTCACCTTGGGACTCAGCTGGTGCCACTGAGCGAGTGTCACTTACTCTCAGCCTGCCCGTTGGACCCCTTGATGTTCTGCCAGAATCTGACAGACACTGGTAGAATGAGGCATAGGGGTGGATTTAACATTTTTTTGGTGGGCCGAGGGAGACAGAACAGAAATTGAGAGGCCCATCCACTCCTGCAACTCATTCCCTCCCCCACCCCCCCTCCACCCCGGCCATCTCAGATCCTCAAATCAAGCATTGGGTGGCCAATTAGTGGGTGTTCAGTGGGAAGGAGGCCAATTAGAGATGCAAAAAGGTTCTGCACCCAATCAGGAATGTAGGCTGGATGTCATGCAGCAGAGGGGGGTAATGCTGCCATGGCTACAAATTTTAAGGCCCCCTACTCTCAGAACCAGTATTTTGTATTGAAGGTTCAAAAAAACTAAAAAAAAAATGATTGTAAAAGACATACAGATGCTGCAACCTTCAGCAGCAGAATCTGCTGCTCCATTCAGCCATCGTCCTAGTGACAGGCCTTTTTTGCTGCCCCATCATAGTTGCTAGCTGCTGTAAAACATTCCCAAACTTTTTCACGTCCGATATCTGAAAGGTTCAGCAGGCATTGAGAAACTGTAAGCGATTGGGTCGTTAACAGGCTCAACAGCTTGTTAATTGGTCATTTCGAAATGGCAGCTGGTCTGCCGACTTCTGCGGCCCACTCGCCCTCCGTTATTTCACAGACTGGTGCGATGATGTTTGACGCCAATCCGAAGTCGTCACGTCCTATTTCATAGTCGCGCGGAGTGGTGGAGAGGGGCGGCCTGCCTGATTCGTGGCAGTAAAATCCAGCCCAGAGCCTGGTGTCCATCCAGCCTGACATGAGATCCGCTATTGGCGAAATAATTGGCGATAAAAATTCATGGCCATCCTGCAGTATAATAGTGTCGGCTTTGATTATACGTAAAAGCCTGAGGGCTTCCTGTCACTCAGGCCTGCCTGCCAGTGTATTAGGTGTCAAATCAGTCACTTCTTGTCTGACTGGGTTAGATGCTCCATCACATGGGAGTGAACATTGATCCAGTCCAAAAACAGAATTACCTGGAAAAACTCAGCAGGTCTGGCAGCATCGGCGGAGAAGAAAAGAGTTGACGCCTCGAGTCCTCATGACCCTTCGAAGGTCATGAGGACTCGAGGCGTCAACTCTTTTCTTCTCCGCCGATGCTGCCAGACCTGCTGAGTTTTTCCAGGTAATTCTGTTTTTGTTTTGGATTTCCAGCATCCGCAGTTTTTTTGTTTTGATCCAGTCCTTTGGGCTAAGTCAAATGAAAATCTTATGCATAGACAACATAGTAATCTGTGTATTCACTTAACCCCTTGAAGAAACAGGTAACCCTGTGGGGAAAATAAAATTTTACAAAGAGTTATGGTTAAATGTAATATTTTGATCTGTCTATTTTTATTTTTGCTGTTTGCTTTTGATGAAATCATGGGTGGTGATGGACTAAGTGAGGAGAAATAGCTGGGTGGAGTCACTGTCCCTTTGAGAATGGGGGAGGTGAATTAACCTGCACTCATGAAGTGACACAATCAATGGGTTAACAAGTATATCTGCTGATTCCCAGCACACAAAACACTGTGCTGGGAGTACTGAAGACAAAAACTTACCATTATCAGCTCTCATTAAATGAATATGCTATAAAAGTACAGCAAAACATCCCAAGGGATGTTAAAAAGGAATTATAATTCCTTGTAAGCGTTTGATGCCTGTCTGTGAAATGTCTTTATCTACGGCAGCATGAAGTATTTGAGATCATGTGATGAAGGAATTAGCAGTGCAGTGTCCCTGTGGCTAAATGTACCATTCAGTGTGACACTAAGCCAAGCTGATCCTGACTCAGTAAGGCTGTTTCTATGTCTATGTTAATGTGTGACCCTTGTTAGCATCAACAGCTCTGTCTGGACAGCCACTGATCGCCATTGGCTAGTGATAAGAAGCAACGAAGTGATAGAAAGAAAATAAATTCTTGTTGTTATATAAGGAATTTCACAACTACAGAATGTTTTAAATTGCTTTTCGGTCATTGAAGAGGTCCATTTATGGGCAGCAATGTTTCCCAAACTGCAATGAGGTAAATAAGTAAGTAATCTGGTTTAGTGATGTTGGTGGGGGGATAAATGACACCAGGAGAATTTCCCTCACTCACTCCTCTCACTTCCTCCAAATAAAAGGTGTGGCTATGGGTACCCGCATGGGCCCCAGCTATGCCTGTCTCTTTATGGGGTAAGTGGAACATTCCTTGTTCCAGTCCTACTCCAGCCCCCTTCCACAACTCTTTCTCCAGTACATCGATGATTACTTTGGTGCTGCTTCATGCTCTCGTCGGGACTTGGAAAAATTTATTAATTTTGCTTCCAATCTCCACCCCTCCATCATTTTCACGTGGTCCATCTCTGACACTTCCTTTCCCTTCCTTGACCTTTCTGTCTCAATCTCTGGTGATAGACTGTCCTCCAATATCCATTACAAGCCTACCGACTCCCACAGCTACCTTGACAACAGTTCCTCACACCCCGCTTCCTGTAAGGACTCCATCCCATTCTCTCAGTTCCTTCGCCTCCATCGCATCTGTTCCGATGATGCTACCTTCAAAAACAGTTCCTCTGACATGTCCTCCTTCTTCCTTAACCGAGGTTTTCCGCGCACGGTCGTTGACAGGGCCCTCAACCGTGTCCGGCCCATCTCCCGCGCATCCGCCCTCACACCTTCTCCTCCCTCCCAGAAACATGATAGGGTCCTCCTTGTCGTCACTTATCACCCCACCAGCCTCCACATTCAAAGGATCATCCTCCACTATTTCCGCCAACTCCAGCATGATGCCACCACCAAATGCATCTTCCCTTCACCCCCCGTCGGCATTCCGTAGGGATCGCTCCCTCCGGGACACCTTGGTCCACTCCTCCATCACCCCCTACTCCTCAACCCCCACCTATGGCACCATCCTATGCCCACGCAAAAGATGTAACACCCCTTCACTTCCTTTCTCCTCACCGTCCAAGGACCCAAACACTCCTTTCAAGTGAAGCAGCATTTCACTTGCATTTCCCCCAACTTGGTCTACTGTATTCGTTGCTCCCAATGTGGTCTCCTCTACATTGGAAAGACCAAACGTAAACTGGGCGACTGCTTTGCAGAACACCTGCGGTCTGTCCGCAAGAATGACCCAAACCTCCCTGTCGCTTGCCATTTCAGCACTCCACCCTGCTCTCTTGCCCACATGTCTGTCCTTGGCTTGCTGCATTGTTCCAGTGAAGTCCAACGCAAACTGGAGGAAAAACACCTCATCTTCCGACTAGGCACTTTACACCCTTCCAGACTGAATATTGAATTCAACAACTTTAGGTTCTGAACTCCCTCCTCCATTCCCACCCCCTTTCTGTTTCTTCCCCCTTCCTTTTGTTTTTTCCAATAAATTATATAGATTTTTCTTTTCCCACCTATTTCCATTATTTTTAAATATTTTTAAATCTTTTATGCTCCCCCCACCCCCTCTAGAGCTCTACCTTAATTCCCCAACCATTATTAGCTTAATTAGCACATTCATTTAGATATATATCACCAACTTCAACACCTGTGTGTTCTTTTGTTCTGTTGTCTGTGACATCTTTTGATGATCTGCTTCTATCACTGCTTGCTTGTCCCTACAACCACATCCCCCTCCACTCCTCTCCCCCCACCCAACCCCCTCCACCACCCCCCCCCCCCCCACACACACACACACACACCTTAAACCAGCTTACATTTCACCCCTTCCTTGGATTCACCTAGTTCTGTTGAAGGGTCATGAGGACTCGAAACATCAACTCTTTTCTTCTCCGCCGATGCTGCCAGACCTGCTGAGTTTTTCCAGGTAATTCTGTTTTTGTTGAGGAGAATTTCCCTGCTGTTTTTTGATATAATACCTAAGGATCTTCTACTTCATCTGAGGGGGAAGATGGAACTTTGGTTTCATATCACATCTGAAAGAGGGCACCTCTGACGGTGCAGTACGTCCACAGTACTGCACTGGAGTGGCAGCCCAGATTCAGTATTCCAGACTTTGGGGTGGAACCTGAACCCAACAGGTCCAGAGGTTGGAGTGTGACCACTGAGTGATAGCTGGCACCCTTCTGCAATTGGTAAGTTTGTTCCCTTCCAACTGGCTACCCTTTCTGGAAAATTTTGAAAGCTTCTTGATTGTCCCTAAATCCAAATCATTCAATAATCATCAGAATTCCAGCAATGGCCCTCAAAACCCAATCCCTCTGGTTCCCACTTAGTCATCTTGTTCTGCATTGATCCTGCTTCCTTAATAATGTAACATTTGCATCCTCTCAGTCAACCAGTTAGTTATCCACTTCCAAACGTGTACCCCAATATTTTCTCAATGGAATGTAAATTGGGAGATTTCTATGACAAGCAGGTGTTGTGTGGCACTACCACCATGCTAAATGGGATAGATTCAGAACAGATCCAGCAACTCACAGCTAGGCACCCATGAGGTGGTGTGGGCCATCAGCAACAGCAGAATTGTGTTCAACCAGAATTGGTAGCTTTATGGCCTGGCATATCCCTCACTGTACCTTTACCATCAAGCCAGGGGTTCTACCTTTGTTCAGTGAGGAGTACTGGAGAGCATACCAGGAGAAGCACCAGGTATACCGAAAAATGAGGTGCCAACCTGGTGAAACTACAACATAGGACTACTGTAGTTGCAGTGTAAGATGACCCCATTTTACCAGCCATAAAAGCCATGTTTTTGCAGATATTCGGCGTATAAGTTGACCCCCCCACCCCCCACCCCTTTTCAGCTTCAATTTGCCACTGCACAAATGCATGTTTTACTTACCGAAACTTTTATAACTGTGTTTCTAAGATCCGTGAGGGTTTAAGACACAGATGCTGATAACATTTCAAAATGGTGACCACCCACACTCAGGGAATATAAGGTGATCACCATATTTGGAGGGATTTTTTGAAACTCCAAAGGTCGATTTACACTCTGACATCTATGGTACATACATGCCAAACAACAGATGCAGCATGTAATAGGCAGAGTTAAGTGACCCCACAACCAATGGATCAGAACTAGGGTCTGCTAGTCCTTCCACATCCAGTCGTGAATGGTAGTCGACAATTGAACAACTAAACAGAGGAGGGGGCTCCACAAATATCCCCATTCTCAATGATGTGGGAGCCCAATGTAAAAGTAGAAAAGGCAAGTCTGAAGCATTTGCAATCGCCTTCAGTCAGAAATGCCAAAGGATGATTCATCTTAGCCTGCTCCTGAGGTCCACATCATCACAGATGCCAGTCTTCAGCCAGTTTGATTCACTCCACGTGATATCAAGAAATTGGCTGAAGGCACTGGACACTGCAAAGGCTATGGGCCCTGACAACATCCCAGCAGTAGTACCATAGAATTGTGCTCCAGAACTTGCCACGTCCCTAGCCACGCTGTTCCATTATATCTACAATGCAGGCCTCTATCTGACAAGGCAGAAAATTGCCCAGGTGTGTCCTATCCACAAGGATCAGGACAAATCCAACCCAACCAATTACTGCCCCATCAGTCTACTCTCGATCCTCAACAAAGTGATAGAAAGTCTCATTGCAATGCTATCCAGAGGCACTTACACAGCTTACATCGCTGCTGAGCTTGGGTTCTACCAGGCACACTCAGTACCTGACCTCATTACAGCCTTGGTCCAAACATGGACAAAAGAGCTGAACTCAAGAGGTGAGGTGAGAGTGACTACTCTTGACACCAAGGTAGCATTTGACAAAGTGTGGCATTAAGGAGCCCTAGTGAAATTGGGAATCAGGGGGAAAACTCTCTGCTGGTTGGAGTCATACCTAGCACAAAGGAAGATGGTTGAGATTGTTGGAGGTCAATCATCTCAGTCCTAGGGCATTGCTGCAGGAGTTCCTCCGTGTGGTAACCTAGGCCCAACTATCTTCAGCTGCTTCATCAATGGCCTTCCCTTCATTAGGTCAGAAGTGGGAATGTCCGCTAATGATTGCACAATGTTCAGCTCTACCTGCAGCTGTTCAGATACTAAAGCATTAACATGATATGCAGCAAGACCTGGACAACACTCAGACTTGGGAAGATAAGTGAAAAGGAGCATCATGCCACACAAGTGTCCATCTCCATGACCATCTCCAACAAGAGACAATCTCCCCTTGATATTCAATGACATTACCATCACTAAATCCCCCAAAATCAACATCCTGGAGGAGGGGGGAGGTTACCATTCATCAGAAACTTAACTAAACTAACCATAGAAATACTGTGGCTACAAGAGTAGGTCAGAGAACTCTGAAGTGAGTAATGCAACTCCTGACTCCCCAAAGCCTGTCCACCAACTACAAGGCACAAGTTAAGAATGTAATGGAATACTCTTCACTTGCTTGGATGAGTGCAGCTCCAACAACATTCAAGAAGCTCGTTAGAAGCCAGGACAAAGCAATCCACATGATTGGCACACTCCACCACATTAAACATCACTCTCTCTACCACCATCACACAATGGCAGCAGTGTGTACCATATACAAGATGCACTGCAGCAATTCACTGAGGCTCCTTTGACAAAATCTTCCAAACTCATGACCTCTGCCATTTACAGAGACAAGGGCACAGATGCATGAAAACACCAGCGACTGCAAGTTCCCTTCCAAACCACACACCATCTTGAATTGGAACTAAGTCGCCGTTCCTTCACTGTCATTGGGTCAAAGTTCTGTAACTCCCTTCCTGACTGCCCTGTGGGTGTACCCACACCACATGTGCAGCAGCAGTTCAAGAAGGCAGTTCACCACCACCTTCTCAAGGGAATAAGGAGGGGTAACAAAGCCTGGCCTAGTTAGTGACGGTCACATCCCATGGATGAATTGAAATACATTTGCCCCACCAGATCAGCACAATGGCAAAAGAAGCTGAAAATTGCCCCTTTCTCCAGGCTAAGCCAAAGAGAATGGCTACTTGAGGGAGGTAGCAGAGAGCTGTTGTCATCCTGTGAATAATGCACAGGAGCAGAGAGGAGAAAACTATGGATTGCCTCCCATAATACACACACCCACCACCACCACCCCCCCGCCACTGCCACACCCCACAACCTGCTGAATTTCAACATGTACTGTTAAAAAAGCAAATAGTTTCAAACTGAATGAGAAGCCGCAACCAGACACAAATACACTGCGGTCATGGATTGTATTTGAAATTCATTGAATATTAATAGCCACATTTCCCCCACTCTTGATGTTGAAAATCTAATTTCATACTGTTTGTGACTGTCTCAATCCATTGACTCACCTCAGCTTTTGAACTGCAAAAAAATTCTATTACTCAAGGGATCCGGGCGAAACCAAATAACTGGGGGGTGGGGGCGAAAGAAAATACCTTTCTGGTGAATTTGAATTAATTTACTGCCCAGTTGTGCAAGAGCCAGGGGTCTAAGATCATTTTTGTCACTCAAGTCGTGTGAACGGGTTATCGCGCTGAAACAAACTTTACGGGGGTTAAAACACACGTAGCAGAGAGCGGAGGCGACTGAGAGAAGAAAGAGGGATGCTGGAGAAATTTGGAATAAAAATGTTGATCGGGTGAACATTTCAATTTCTTCCCCTAAGCTGTTCTTTTGTAGATAAATGTCTCTTGTACTGAGTTGCAACTCATTGCTGCAGTGGATAGTCAGCAGCCAGAGGCCCTGCTTAGTGCTCAATATGATGGCCACAAAATTGATAACACTAATTTGAATACAAATCATGAATCCAGTGTTAGTAATCAAAGTCATTCCAAAAGCCTGATTTATAATAACAGGATCAGTAATTACGTCTGTAGCCCAAGCTAAGGATATAAAGCAAAATTATGTTTGATGAGAACAAATCATACTGACACAAGTTAGCATCTATCAGGCTGTCCTATATCCCGCTCATTGAAGTACATATAACTATTATATATTGAGGTTTTTAAAAATATATTTTATCTATTAATATATGATGGTTGGAGCTCTGTCTCTGAATCATTTTCTTTCTCAAAGGCCCATTCTAAAGTTGAAAGACCATATTTGAAATTTAAATCTGTCTTTCTTTCGAAGGTTGCATGTGCAAATCCAGCATTTGATGCTTTAACTTCACCTTTGCAGTAATTTCTATCTCTACTTTTTAAAGTTTGAATCATTGCAAACTATATGAAAGTCATTTTGTAATATGCCTGAAAGATGGTACTTTTTTGGTGTCGGATTCCCTTTTTTCAAATAGGTCTTGTTTCTCAAAAGCCAATAAAACCTGTTTCCTCAGATTTCCCCGCTACACAACCATGGGTTCAGGTCTCACTATTGTTTCTCCTTTGGAAATGTCAATCAGAGTTGGATTTATGGCCTCAGCAAGGTAAAAGCTAAAGTCTTGCCTATTCAGTCCTCTTCAGTTCAGATCAGGATTGAAATTCCTCAAGTTTTGCTCTGGAACCTCAGATTTAGGAGAAAAAGATCTCTGGCCATTTATCATGACCGGCCTTCTGGATCTATTCAGAACTTGATTCAAAAATGTGCCCACCTTAAAATTGCCACTTTTCTGCTGCCAATCCATCACTCTGTGATTAATTATAATTAGTAGGCCTCACCTCTGCCAGGTGCATCTGTACTACGCAAGGATACATTCCATGAGAGAGAGGAGATGGTCGGACTGGCAGGATTTCTGGTGGGTGTTGGCAGAATTTCTCTCTGTTGAGCGAAAGGGGCAGAGATCTGTTGGAATGGGATCCCACCCAGGGTGCATCACCACCCTTCCCTCACAAACGCAGGGACTATGAATTAATTTACTGCCCAGCCTGAGTGATTTGAGTGTCACCATTCTGTTTAACTGTGAGGGATGGGAGAGCGTTATAGCCAGGCCACTTCCTGTTCCTGTTGGCCATATTGCTTTGTAGTGCATGTAGTTTAACATTCTGATTAACATACTGTTGAATATGGAAATATTTTGGTACATGTCATCACAGGAAGTGATGCCAGTTAACATGTGATGTAGAGTTGGAGCAGTATTGATCAGCAGGTAATCCTGTTCTCCAATTAAGAATTCTTTGTTTAGATTACTAATCAATAATAGTGTTTGGTATGTTGTGTTAAGAGCCAATAACACCACAGCCCCCATCCCATAATCATGCATGTGCACAGTTTGTAATAACTTGATGGAGCAGCAGCCTTGGTGAAGAAAAGGCTAAACTTTATTTAGGAAACATGTAGAGGTGGTTGCACATCAGACACGGTCTCTCTGTTGGAAGCCCCACCCACAGGATTATCCATACAATAAGCTTATTGGTCGAAGCCCCCCGTAATTGCATTACATGATTGATAGGAGGGAGGGACATTATATCGAGTTACTACACAGTTCCAACCAGGCTTTTGGGTTGTAATCAGGAGTAGGACACAGCACTATTTTCTTCTACTTGATCTAAAGGGACTGAGGCTCATTGTGGCGTCTGCGCCATTGGCCAGGTTAAGATCAGTCAGCAGAGACTAATAATTGAACCTTCCTGGTCTCTCTGATTTTTTAACCATCATTAGACAGATGAATCATTTGGGGAATAGTATTTACTCATTTAGAATAAATTGTTCCCTCTTCTTGCTGAAAGTGCTGAGGTGAGTTGAGAAGCTTAAGTCACAAAACTACTCCAGAGGTTTCCTATGAGTCAGCTGGTCTTGGGTGAGTTCGATGGGATTAAGTGCTTTGACTGGCTTCATCTTCCCTGATCTAGAAAGCAGTGGGGGAGGAATCATTCAAGATTCCTGACCCTTGGTCCAGTGGTCCCAGCTGGAAAATATATAAAGGCTTTGTCTTCAATCCCCCAGCCAAACTCTGTTCCCTGCTATCAATCGCATCCTCCTCTCTGGCCATTGTATAAGGCTGAACCTGACTGTTTGTAATCCCGGCATCTTACATGACCCTGAGTTGAGCTGCTGACTTCTTATCCTCTTCATCACCAGAATCACCTACTTCTGCCTCCATAATATCGCTCACCTTCGCCCCTCTGCTGCTGAAACCTTTGTTCATGCTCTTCATGCCCAGACTCAACTGTTCCCGCTTCCCATCTTGCACCCTCCATAAACATTGGCTCATCTAAGACTCTGCTGCCCATATCCTAACTCAAATGAAGTCCCGTTCACCCATCACCTCTGTGTTTCTGACCTGCATTGGCTTGTGCTATGGCAATACCTGAGTTTTAAAATTCTCATCCTTGTTTTCAAATCCTTCCAGGACCTAGTCCCTTCCTACCTCTGTAACCTCTTCCAGCCCCACAACCCTCTGAGAACTCTGCTCTCCTCTAATGTTGAACATCCCTGATTTCTGTTGCCCACTAATGCCATTTGTACCTTCTGCTGTCTAGACCCTATAAGCCCTGGAATTCTCTCCTTAAACCTCTCTGCTTCCCAGCCTCTTTCTCCACTTTTATGTCTTGGGTAAATGAGTTTGTTGTCAACTGCACTCTAACTGCACGCCTTCCTATGTTCTCATCAGTTGCTGCTTGCATTCAATAATGGGGAGAGACTGATGTAAGAATAAACTGTGATTGTTTATTGAGACATAGGGCAGAGCACCAGATCATACATGCTCGCTCAGAAACCTTCAGAACTAGACTTACAGTTCCCAGTTGCCCACGCTGTACAATGATTCATCAGTGCTGTCACATGATCAGTACACGTGCATTCTCTTAAAGGGACAGGGTACCTCACTTTACCACATCCACCTTTAAGACACTCCTTAAGATGTACCTCCCTGACCAAGGTTTTGGTCACAATGTCAAATACCGTTTTGTGTGGCTTGGCGTTAAAGCTTGTTTGATGATGATCATACGAACATACGAATTAGGAGCACGAGTAGGCCACTCGGCCCCTCGAGCCTGCTCCACCATTCATTCAGATCATGCCTGATCTGATTGTAACCTCAACCCCACATTCCCACCAACTCCCAATAATCTTTCACGCCCTTGCTTATCAAGAATCTATCGAACTCTGCCTTAAAAATATTCAAAGATTCTACTTTCACTGCCTTTGAGGGAGCAAGTTCCAAAGACTCGCTACCCTCTGAGGGAGAATCCTGTGAAGTGTCTTGGGATGTTTTTGCTATGTCCATTGTGCTCTACAAATGCAAATTGTTGTTGTCAGATGAGTAGACATTTGGTGAGATCTTGATCACACAAAACTGGGATTCCTCCACCATCAAGTAACCCACCTAGGCTTGTATAGCGCACCAGAGGATTGCTGGGGTTTGTGAAACACCCCATCAATGCCCTCATGAGAGAAGGAGAGAAAATTAGAGGAAAATACATTTGCTTTCCATAAGATGATGGGAGCTTGAAGTCTTAGTACATAATGATATGTTATAGTTCCCTGTCAGTTAAATGATCAATAATCAATGACCTCAGAACACATCCCAGGATTGGTAATTTACATTTGCTTAATTCAATGGGGAATAAAAACCAGCAGAATGCAAGCCTTTTGATGATGAGTAGAATGATATAAAATATCTCGCAAGTTGTTGCATTTTATGAATAGCACATAATGCTGAGTGACAGCATGCAATTGCACACAGTCACTGACTCAGGCCCAGATTTTGTCAAAACGCAATGAGACTGATTGAAACACCATTGGAACAAGTGGGGCCGGGTTTATCTTTTACAATAGAAACACATGGAAATGGGTTAATGTGATTGAGTCTCGCTGGAAATAGATGAGATTTGACTGGATCGCAGGGGTTTATCATTGCAAACTGCTGGAGGAATACCTTTGTAGTTTAGGAGGTCACCTGAGCCCCTCACAGCAGTTAAAGGAAATTCCAGCAATGCTATAATTATATCTTATCTGATTAATTGTCAATCACTAAGCAATATTAGATTTCCCCTTATTGTGGTCCTCGGGTGAAAAGTGAAAAATAAATGAAATATAGTTTAACTTACAAGAACCGACATTTTTAAGTCAGCATGTTTTTCAAGCATTATGGAAAATTATGCTATTTCTCATGAGTACTGTAGTGCTTTTATATTGGCTTCAGGGATAAGAGTTGGGGCACCGATTCATGAGTTTTTATTGGGGTGTATCTGGTGCCTGGTTTAATTAATTTAGTCAACTTACTCTAGTGTTTGCACTGGCTGCAGGGAATCTGGCAGTAATTACACTGCAACAAACCTGTGATTGTCATTGTATGTGTGTTTGTGTGGCCAAAATTGTAAGCCCCTGGGAGTGGGTTGGCAATAAGTGGGCAGAAAATTGGGGTGGGATGGTGGGGGGCATGTGCTGTGCCTATTGCCTAGCTAACCTGACGGTCATGGCAGGAGTCGGTGGCCTACCTGCCATTGGACCAATTGAAACCCTTAACTGGACAATTAAAGGCCACTTAAAGACATTCTCCTGCCATTGCTGGTAAAATACCAGTGACGAGGGGTGCTCACACCATTCTCTGGCAGCCTAACTGTGGACTTGGTTGGGGGGTGCAGTCCTTCCTGTGCGGGTAACTTGTGCCTCAGAAAGGGCCGCCCCAGCTTGAACACCACCACCACCCCCGCCGACCCCCCCCCACCCCGCAACCCCGCCACTTTCAACCTCCTAGGCCTCCTGATCAGCCACCCTAAACCTCTCAACCTCTCACTGGGGCCTGGCTTACTGACCTGAGCAAGGCTGCCCCACATACCTTGAACTCCGGTCTCCAGCGGCCTTCCTGCTCGGGGACCAGCTGTAGTCCCAGCAGTGGCCATCGCTTCTGGGACATCCTTCCTCAGGAGGCAGAAGCTATGAACTGTCCAGGACAGCAGAGGTAGACTCATTTCCAGAAATATACAAAATCCGAAAGGCATCAAGACAATCATTTGAGAAGTGACCTGTGCATGATCCTAATTAAAGGCTGTAATGGATGCAAGCATGGATGAGATGTGTGAGTCAGCTCAAATGGCCCTGAATATCATTTTGCTGATAGTTGCATCATTGCCATGAGTCACTTAGCATTATATTGTCAGAGATGTTAAGAATAACTTTATTAATGTAAGATTAATAAAGAATAAAGAAAGAAGTTGCATTGATAAAGCACCTTGCATAACCTCATGAAGCCCCAAAAGTTGTTTACAGCTAATGAAGTACTTTTACAGTGTTGAAATTTATAGAAATGTGTCAACCATTTTTACTCACAGTGGGGAGTCCAGTGATCAGGTATTTTGTTTTAGGAATGTAGATTGAGGGATATTGGCCTGGACAACAGGAAGAACTAACTCCCTTGCTTTTCTTTGAATGAAGAGGGCGGACAGGACTTCAGTTTAACATCTCAGCTGGAAAATGCCACCTCTGACAATGCAGCTCTCCCTCAGTACTGCACAGATGTACAGCCCTTATGGACCTTCTTAAATATTTGGAGTGCAGATCTGGCTGGAGACTATACAAAATAAATGACATTGATGCATCTTTTTCTGCAGAAGGTAATGGATTACATGTCCTCTATTCAGGTTGCTGTCAAGGCAACTGACGGAAGTACAGATTTCAAGTTGGTAGATGCAACACACAGATACTGTGTATACAGTGTCTGAAGTGTCTCGAGTGTTTACATATGTTACAGATGTTGCTGTGGATTTTGCTCCCCACATCAACTTGGTGCAATAAAAATGACAGAGTGTTTACACCCAGCGAAGATATCTTGACACAAGGAATGTACCAGTGTTTCCTGTACATGTATACTCAGTCCATGAACTTAGCAGAACTTCACACAGAAAGTTTATGGCTTTGTGTCAAGTCACTGTGCGAGGAACTCTATGAACTGAAAAAAGAATTCTACAAGTGTTCTCATCAAATGAGGCATTTATTCTGGATCCAAAACACTGGAAGTCTGCAGACTAATCTTTGACAAATACACTGGGACTCTATGGAGTGAATGAAGGTATGACATGAGGGAGCATTCACACCTACATAGATTCTACTCTAGGCTCTGCTCAATTTATCCAACATCCATGCAGATATTAGGGCTATGTTGCAATAGAGCTATATGCTCCCTTGTTCTCGTGATTCATTTGTGTGCATTGAGTATACTTGAGATAGTGACAGCTACAGTTTCATTTATATGTTGAAGTGGAAATGGAGTTCAAATTCCATGTAAGCCTGCTGTAAATGCATTGCAAATGGGATGGCCAGCTGCCTGGTTTATAATTGATTGTCTAATTTTGGAATTTACCGCCAGTAATCTTGATAACAAAAGCAGACAATGGCTTTTGTTCGCAGGATAAAGTGCCTTGAGCATGTTACCATTCTAGCATGTGCAGATCAAAAACACTGAGGTACATTCAGTCCAGCCTTGCGCATGTAAGTTTCCTATTCTTAACCAGTACTTTGCGGGAGTGAAGCTGTTTCTGCTCCATGCCCCTATTAAATTTGTGCTGTGCAAATTCGGTGTCAAGGCGTTAACTTGGAGTGGGGCTACATCCTCTAGAGAGACTTGTTCCTCCACTCTAGCAGCAGCTGATTCCAGATTCCAGGCCCATTTACACTATAACTGCACTTTAAATGTGGTGTGAAACCAATACATTTACAGTTTGAATGGATCTATAGGCATTTTTAATTTTGATATTACATGGTCCCTAAGACACAGACAGTATAATATAAATGAGGTGAACTCCATGACTTTGACCCATCTTTGTGCATGAGAGAGTTGCAAATAGTGCAGTCCTCTATCTATTGGCCATCCAATAGGAATCATCAGCATACTGTAAGAAGAGTGGTGGGGTGGGAGGGCTGGTGGTTGTGAAGTTCAGAGGTTGTGAGGTAGATTTTTGTTTTCACTGCTTGGCTGGTAATCTGGTGGGGATGATCTCAACCCTTTATAGGACACACCTGCTTATTATTCAGTTGAAACCAGGACAATGTTGGACAAAACAAAAACAGAATTACCTGGAAAAACTCAGCAGGTCTGGCAGCATCGGCAGAGAAGAAAAGAGTTGACGTTTCGAGTCCTCATGACCCTTCGACAGAACTTGAGTTCGAATCCAAGAAAGATTTGAAATATAAGCTGGTTTAAGGTGTGTGTGTGGGGGGCGGAGAGATAGAGAGACAGAGAGGTGGAGGGGGGGGGTGGTGTGGTTGTAAGGACAAACAAGCAGTGATAGAAGCAGATCATCAAAAGATGTCAATGACAATAGTACAATAGAACACATAGGTGTTAGAGTTAAAGTTGGTGATATTATCTAAACGAATGTGCTAATTAAGAATGGATGGTAGGGCACTCAAGGTATAGCTCTAGTGGGGTTTTTTTTATTTTTTTATTATTATATAATGGAAATAGGTGGGATGGGAAAAGGAAAATCTTTATAATTTATTGGAAAAAAAAGGGAAGGGGGAAACAGAAAGGGGGTGGGGATGGGGGAGGGAGCTCACGACCTAAAGTTGTTGAATTCAATATTCAGTCCGGAAGGCTGTAAAGTCCCTAGACGGAAGATGAGGTGTTGTTCCTCCAGTTTGCGTTTGGCTTCACTGGAACAATGCAGCAAGCCAAGGACAGACATGTGGGCAAGAGAGCAGGGTGGAGTGTTAAAATGGCAAGCGACAGGGAGGTTTGGGTCATTCTTGCGGACAGACCGCAGGTGTTCTGCAAAGCGGTCGCCCAGTTTACATTTGGTCTCTCCAATGTAGAGGAGACCGCATTGGGAGCAACGAATGCAGTAGACTAAGTTGGGGGAAATGCAAGTGAAATGCTGCTTCACTTGAAAGGAGTGTTTGGGTCCTTGGACGGTGAGGAGAGAGGAAGTGAAGGGGCAGGTGTTGCATCTTTTGCGTGGGCATGGGGTGGTGCCATGGGGGGGGTTGAGGAGTAGGGGGTGATGGAGGAGTGGACCAGGGTGTCCCGGAGGGAGCGATCCCTATGGAATGCCGATAAAGGGGGTGAAGGGAAGATGTGTTTGGTGGTGGCATCATGCTGGAGTTGGCGGAAATGGCGGAGGATGATCCTTTGAATGCGGAGGCTGGTGGGGTGATAAGTGAGGACAAGGAGGACCCTATCATGTTTCTGGGAGGGAGGAGAAGGCGTGAGGGCGGATGCGTGGGAGATGGGCCGGACATGGTTGAGGGCCCTGTCAACGACCGTGGGTGGAAAACCTTGGTTAAGGAAGAAGGAGGACATGTCAGAGGAACTGTTTTTGAATGTAGCATCATCGGAACAGATGCGACGGAGGCGAAGGAACTGAGCGAATGGGATAGAGTCCTTACAGGAAGCGGGGTGTGAGGAGCTGTAGTCGAGATAGCTGTGGGAGTCGGTGGGTTTGTAATGGATATTGGTGGACAGTCTATCACCAGAGATTGAGACAGAGAGGTCAAGGAAGGGAAGGGAAGTGTCAGAGATGGACCACGTGAAAATGATGGAGGGGTGGAGATTGGAAGCAAAATTCATAATTTTTCCAAGTCCCGATGAGAGCATGAAGCGGCACCGAAGTAATCATCGATGTACCGGAGAAAGAGTTGTGGAAGGGGGCCGGAGTAGGACGGCAACAAGGAATGTTCCACATACCCCATAAAGAGACAGGCATAGCTGGGGCTCATGCGGGTACCCACAGCCACACCTTTTATTTGGAGGAAGTGAGAGGAGTTGAAGGAGAAATTGTTCAGCGTGAGAACAAGTTCAGCCAGACGGAGGAGAGTAGTGGTGGATGGGGATTGTTCGGGCCTCTGTTCGAGGAAGAAGCTAAGGGCCCTCAGACCATCCTGGTGGGGGATGGAGGTGTAGAGGGATTGGACGTCCATGGTGAAGAGGAAGCGGTTGGGGCCAGGGAACTGGAAATTGTTGATGTGACGTAAGGTGTCAGAGGAATCACGGATGTAGGTGGGAAGGGTCTGGACAAGGGGAGAGAGAAGGGAGTCAAGATAACGAGAAATGAGTTCTGTGTGGCAGGAGCAAGCTGAGACGATCGGTCTACCGGGGCAGTTCTGTTTGTGGATTTGGGTAGGAGATAGAAGCAGGCCGTCTGAGGTTGGGCGACTATCAGGTTGGAAGCTGTGGGAGGGAGATCCCTAGAGGAGATGAGGTCAGTGACAGTCCTGGAAACAATGGCTTGATGTTCAGTGGTGGGGTCATGGTCCAGGGAGAGGTAGGAGGAAGTGTTTGCGAGTTGATGCTCAGCCTCCGCGAGGTAGTGGTCAGTGCGCCAGACAACAACAGCACCACCCTTGTCAGCGGGTTTGATGACAATGTCAGGGTTGGACCTGAGAGAATGGAGTGCAGTAAGTTCAGAGAGAGACAGGTTAGAATGGGTGAGAGGAGCAGCGAAATTGAGACGACTAATGTCGCGCCGACAGTTCTCAATGAAAAGATCGAGAGAAGGTAAGAATCCAGCGGGAGGGGTCCAGGTGGAGGGAGAATATTGGAGATGGGTAAAAGGATCCGTTGAACTGGGAGAGGACTCCTGCCCAAAGAAGTGAGCCCGGAGATGAAGACGGCGGAAGAAGAGTTCAGTATCATGCTGAGCCCGAAATTCATTGAGGTGAGGTCGTAAGGGTATGAAACTAAGTGCTTTGCTGAGCACTGAACGTTCAGCATCGGAGAGGGGAAGGTCAGGGGGTGTAGTGAATACACGGCTGGGGTTGGGATTGGAAGAAAGGGTGGGGACGGAGGGACGGGCAGGGGTGGAGGGTCCTAGATGGGTGTTGGTGTTGATGAGTTGTTGGAGCTTGCGTTCCTTAGCACTTGAGAGAAAGAGAAAAAGTTTCTTGTTGAGGCGTCGGATGAGCCGAAGGATAAAATGAAACTGGGGGCACGCGCAGCTTTGAAAAAGGGTATGGCGGTGCTGCTGGAGGGAGAGGTCGAGTGTATTCATATGGCGGCGCATGGCACTGAGTGTGGATTTCAGCTTCCACAGCTTCCAACCTGATAGTCGCCCAACCTCGGACGGCCCGCTTCTATCTCCTACCCAAAATCCACAAACAGAACTGCCCCGGTAGACCGATCGTCTCAGCTTGCTCCTGCCACACAGAACTCATTTCTCGTTATCTTGACTCCCTTCTCTCTCCCCTCTCTCCCCTTCCCACCTACATCCGTGATTCCTCTGACACCTTACGTCACATCAACAATTTCCAGTTCCCTGGCCCCAACCGCTTCCTCTTCGCCATGGACGTCCAATCCCTCTACACCTCCATCCCCCACCAGGATGGTCTGAGGGCCCTTAGCTTCTTCCTCGAACAGAGGCCCGAACAATCCCCATCCACCACTACTCTCCTCCGTCTGGCTGAACTTGTTCTCACGCTGAACAATTTCTCCTTCAACTCCTCTCACTTCCTCCAAATAAAAGGTGTGGCTATGGGTACCCGCATGGGCCCCAGCTATGCCTGTCTCTTTATGGGGTATGTGGAACATTCCTTGTTGCCGTCCTACTCCGGCCCCCTTCCACAACTCTTTCTCCGGTACATCGATGATTACTTCGGTGCCGCTTCATGCTCTCATCGGGACTTGGAAAAATTTATGAATTTTGCTTCCAATCTCCACCCCTCCATCATTTTCACGTGGTCCATCTCTGACACTTCCCTTCCCTTCCTTGACCTCTCTGTCTCAATCTCTGGTGATAGACTGTCCACCAATATCCATTACAAACCCACCGACTCCCACAGCTATCTCGACTACAGCTCCTCACACCCCGCTTCCTGTAAGGACTCCATCCCATTCTCTCAGTTCCTTCGCCTCCGTCGCATCTGTTCCGATGATGCTACATTCAAAAACAGTTCCTCTGACATGTCCTCCTTCTTCCTTAACCAAGGTTTTCCACCCACGGTCGTTGACAGGGCCCTCAACCATGTCCGGCCCATCTCCCGCGCATCCGCCCTCACGCCTTCTCCTCCCTCCCAGAAACATGATAGGGTCCCCCTTGTCCTCACTTATCACCCCACCAGCCTCCGCATTCAAAGGATCATCCTCCGCCATTTCCGCCAACTCCAGCATGATGCCACCACCAAACACATCTTCCCTTCACCCCCTTTATCGGCATTCCATAGGGATCGCTCCCTCCGGGACACCCTGGTCCACTCCTCCATCACCCCCTACTCCTCAACCCCCTCCTATGGCACCACCCCATGCCCACGCAAAAGATGCAACACCTGCCCCTTCACTTCCTCTCTCCTCACCGTCCAAGGACCCAAACACTCCTTTCAAGTGAAGCAGCATTTCACTTGCATTTCCCCCAACTTAGTCTACTGCATTCGTTGCTCCCAATGCGGTCTCCTCTACATTGGAGAGACCAAATGTAAACTGGGCGACCGCTTTGCAGAACACCTGCGGTCTGTCCGCAAGAATGACCCAAACCTCCCTGTCGCTTGCCATTTTAACACTCCACCCTGCTCTCTTGCCCACATGTCTGTCCTTGGCTTGCTGCATTGTTCCAGTGAAGCCCAACGCAAACTGGAGGAACAACACCTCATCTTCCGTCTAGGGACTTTACAGCCTTCCGGACTGAATATTGAATTCAACAACTTTAGTTCGTGAGCTCCCTCCCCCATCCCCACCCCCTTTCTGTTTCCCCCTTCCCTTTTTTTTCCAATAAATTATAAAGATTTTCCTTTTCCCATCCCACCTATTTCCATTATATAATAATAAAAAAAATAAAAAAACCCCCACTAGAGCTATACCTTGAGTGCCCTACCATCCATTCTTAATTAGCACATTCGTTTAGATAATATCACCAACTTTAACTCTAACACCTATGTGTTCTATTGTACTATTGTCGTTGACATCTTTTGATGATCTGCTTCTATCACTGCTTGTTTGTCCTTACAACCACACCCCGCCCCCCTCCACCTCTCTGTCTCTCTATCTCTCCGCCCCCCACACACACACACCTTAAACCAGCTTATATTTCAAATCTTTCTTGGATTCGAACTCAAGTTCTGTCGAAGGGTCATGAGGACTCGAAACGTCAACTCTTTTCTTCTCCGCCGATGCTGCCAGACCTGCTGAGTTTTTCCAGGTAATTCTGTTTTTGTTTTGGATTTCCAGCATCCGCAGTTTTTTTGTTTTTATCACAATGTTGGATAATATTGTCACACAACAGCCTAGACCTAATTTTTGCCTACATTATTGGTCCTCCTGAGTGGTCACAGAGAACAAGCATTGGGTCTCATAAATGAAAGGCCTAAATCCAGCTTTAGGCACTCCTGCAGAAATTGGTTTGGGTTCAGCAAAGGGTATGCTCTCCACTCTAAGTCCATCCAGTTGTTATGAAACCCATTCACTCTGTGTGTTATGTAAGTTAGCAGTCTGTGGATATTGCAACACTTAATGCTCGTTATATTTGTTCCTGCCTAGTAACAAGATGGTACCCTCTTGGAGTGTTTTGATAGGTCATCCGATCAGATCAAGGGTCAGTGAACAGCTCTTCTCGAACAGTCAATTTGAGTCAGTTTTATAGACTGCCAGGAAATGTCCCAAAAGTAAGGGTCAAATACAGGAACAGGAAGAGGGGCAGTTAAGTTAAAAAGCATGAAAAGGGCTACAGTTAGCAAACTTCAGGTGAAGTGGGCTCAACAGAAGCCCGGAAGATCCATGAAGGTGGCCTAAGGTTTGTGACTCTGTGCTGTGGGGTGTTGGGGCAGAATTACCCCTTTGGAGCAGTTGTGTTCTGCTTGGCATGGATGAAGAGCTGGAATTGTGCTTGTGAGCTGGTGTTTGAATGTACACTCAGGAATCCAGGGGAATGTAATCTTGGAAGGCGAGAATGAAACCTTGTGAGGTAGGCTGTCATTGAAGCTGCCTGAGTTGGAGCAAGTTTTGGAGAGAATTCCAAGGTGAGATCTTTGAAGGTGAAGACTGAAAACCCTCGTGAGAAAGGCAAATGTTCAGTGAGATTGATTAGTTCACAATGTGACAAACGTCTGGGTGGGTTGTTGAGAAATCCACATAATTGGGTTTGGTCACATTTGGCATTTATTCTGTAGTGTGGGAATATCAACAACAGCTGTGCCTGTTCGTTCACATGTACCTTATACCTACCCAGAATGTTAGAGTATAAGATATATATTGTAAATTGTTTTGTCTTTCTGAACTTGTACAGTAAAGTTTATTTTTGTTTGTTCCAAACCCATGGAATGTTGTAGCTTTATTCTATTAGCAAGTATCTTAAATCTCAACCTTGGCCTACTTTAATCAAAACATTATTGGTCCCAAACCAGATCTTCCCCCATGACCCCGGGTCTGCCCAAAGATCATAACACAATGAAGATAAAAAACTATCCCATGAGTTTCTGGTAAGATGCCACATAGCCAAAGCACCAATAGTCAAATGCCCCTTGTCTCTAAACCATGATTTTGCCTGCTTCCAGGATGTGCCAATTAATCTCCAATGTTGTCACTTTTGTGTCACTCCCGCTGTCCAATTTTGGATTCAGCAATGATTGGCAGTTCAGCAAAACAAGGGAATTCACACAGAATGTATGTAAACTACATCTAATTGCTCACAATTATCCAAAATATTCTCAGTTTTAAGATGAAGTGCAGAATCCTGATTTGAAATGGGATGATCTTCTGTTAGACCGTTCCTTACCCAATATGGTTTCCTGATGAACAGACAGAGTTCCTCAGGCACATTGTACCTGCAGCTTCAAAGACAAAGTTTGGTGCTTATCGTTATGACTGTAGAAAGGATTGCAACATAATGAATTATCTGGAGCTCTTAGGGTTCCTAATCTCTTTAATTATGTAATAAAAATGAATTGACTGATTAATTGAGGCTGAAATCAATGGAGTTTTGCTGTTTTGTTTTGTTTTCTTCCCATATTTATTGACAAGGCTGAGAAAGAAATTGTTCAATCATTGGTAATATATTTCCCAGCACGATCTGAAGCAATGTTAATCCTTCCAGCTTCACCAACTGCTCCTATGAATTGCACCTTGCCAGGATGCTGATTGAAAAATCGTGGGCAGGGCATGCCTGAACTTTTATATCTCTAACCGATTGTCTCTGTCCATCTCTCCATCAGCATTACCCACCTCCAACCTTACCACATGTTCACTAATGCTGGAACCTGCAACAACAGCTTTGCTCCAAAGTTGGCCTTCTGAAATCCACCATGCATAAATTCCAACCCATCCAAAACCTGGAGACTCAAGAGTGTATTCATGATCAAAAAACAAAAATACCTGGAAAAACTCAGCAGGTCTGACAGCATCTGCAGAGAGGAATACAGTTAATGTTTTGAGTCCTTATGACTCTTCATCAGAACTAAGGAAAAATAGAAAAGAGGTGAAATATAAGCTGGTTTAAGCGGGGGTGGGACAAGTAGAGCTGGATAGAGGGCCAGTGATAGCTGGAGATTGCCAAAAGATGTCATAGACAAAAGGACAAAGAGGTGTTGATGGTGGTGATATTATCTAAGGAATCTGCTAATTAAGGGTAGAAAGCAGGACAAGCAAGGTACAGATAACCCTAGTGGGGGTGGGGTGGGGTGAAGGAATCAAAATAGACTAAAAAGTAGAGATAAAACAATGGATGGAAATACATTTAAAAATAATGGAAATAGGTGGGAAAAGAAAAATATCTATAAATTATTAGAAAAAAGGGAATTGGAAAGGGGGTGGGGATGGAGGAGAGAGTTCATGATCTAAAGTTGTTGAACTCAATATTCAGTCTGGAAGGCTGTAAAGTGCCTAGTCGGAAGATGAAGTGCTCTTCCCCCAGTTTGTGTTGAGCTTCACTGGAACATTGCAGCAGGCCAAGGACGGACATGTGGGCATGAGAGCAGGGTGGAGTGTTGAAATGGCAAGCGACAGGGAGGTCTGGGTAATGCTTGCAGACAGACCGAAGGTGTTCTGCAAAGTGGTCACCCAGTCTACGTTTGGTCTCTCCAATGTAGAGGAGACTGCATTGGGAGCAACAAATGCAGTAGACTAAATTGAGGGAAGTGCAAGTGAAATGCTGCTTCACTTGAAAGGATTGTTTGGGCCCTTGGATGGTGAGGAGAGGGGAAGTAAAGGGGCAGGTGTTGCACCTTCTGCAGTTGCATGGGAAGGTGCCTTGGGAGGGGATTGAGGTGTAGGGGGTGATGGAGCAGTGGACCAGTGTGTCCCGTTGAGAATGATCCCTGTGGAAAGCCGCCGGGGGCGGTGGGGGGGGGGGGGGCGGGTGAAGGGAAGATGTGTTTGGTGGTGGCATCATGCTGGAGTTGGCGGAAATGGTGGAGGATGATACTTTGAATGCGGAGGTTGGTGGGGTGATAAGTGAGGACAAGGGGGACCCTACCATGGTTCTGGGAGGGAGAGGAAGGTGTGAGGGCGGATGCACGGGAGATGGGCCGGACACGGTTGAGGGCCCTGTCAACCGTTCATGAAGTTCTGTTTTCCTGTCACTCAAGTTTTCACTGGTTCCCTGACATTCAATGGCCAGGATGTTTCGGTTGTTGAGCGGGCTCGGCGGGCAGGCCTGGGAGCAGCCATAAAGCCGCCTGCCGCTTGCGATCGGGCCCTGACATGGATTTCACACTAGCTGGCCAATTAACAACCAGCCAGCATGAAACGCGTGCTGCAACGCTGCTGGGGTGGGCGCGGGAGGAGCGTGAGGGTGGTTTGCGTAGTAAAAATTCCCTGAGGCAGCTCTATACCTCAGGGAGCTGAAGATTTTTAAAGATATTAAAAATAATGAAAACATGTCCCCTCATGTGTCTCTGTCACATGAGCAGGGACATGTTAAATCACTGGTCAAAACTTCATCCTGCCCGTGGGTGAGGTTTCACCAAAAATGCAAAGGCCGTTTGGCCTTTTCGCCTGCCTGCCAACCCTAACATTGGATGGGCATAAAATAATTAGAGTCAATTAATTGATTAAGGGCCTCAATAGGCCACTTAATTGTCGGTGGGCGCGCTGCAGGCTCCTGCGTGTGCCCGCTGACAGAAATATCGCGCGAGTGTGCGATGATGTCGGGAAGCTTGGGCAGCATCATTGCACATCATTTTACGCTCATTCGGGTCGGGCATGCACCCGCCCGATGAGAGAAAAATTCTGCCCAATATTTCCCAGGCAAAATTCTTGATCTTAGCTCCACAGCTTCACCCAACCTACTTCTGCAGCCTCCTCCAGTCCCATGCGACAACCCAAACCCATATTTCTGCCTGTAGCTTTCTTGGCGTTCTCCCTTCTTCCTCTCATTCAGTGACAAGCACTCAGCCATGAAAGGCTGTCTCTAAGAGCCTTGGCTTCCATCCTTTTTTTTAACCTATGGAAGCCTCCCAAAAGCCTAACTCTTTTGCCTTTGGGCAACTCTACCAATTCTTTACTGCTGCTCAGCATGTTTTTGCCTCCATAAAGAAACTTGGGCTGTTTAGCATATTAAAAAAAAACTCATATATTCAATGTTTTTGGGAAAGCTTTAGCTTTTGTTCGATGAAGGGTAAACCCAGTATCAGATGATAGTTCTTAGTTTTGAATGTTTATGACAAATGTTTTAAACATTTGGTAATCCTGAGACATCAGCTTTCACTCTGTTATATAAAAAAAGTTAATGCAGTCTTCAAATGTTAGTCTCAAGGTCTCTAAACCAGCAAAATAGATATTTTGCCTCTCTACTTTCCCAACGGTGACCGGTGCACTGATTCTTCTAGTTATTAGATTATTTTTTTGGTGTGGTCCAAGTTAGATGTGGTTTGAGAGGTACAAGCATTCTGTTCCTTATTCAATTCACTCTAATCCCTTTTTTAACAGCTAAAGAGTGTTAATGGATTACAGAAGTCTCTGACTGTGTAGAAGAAATGGGATCTTAGGAGCAATGGACCCCATGAAGCAGTTGCTAATTAAAGTCTTTAAGGTGTAATCTGCCTCGAATGGGGAGCAGAATGGTGTTGGTGATGCAGTTCCCTTTGTAGAAACCCACTCCCTGTTGGTTGCATTATTCTTATTCAGAGATCACAGGATCCAGCTGAAGAAAGGTAAACTGCTCCGAGGCTCTTATCATTTGTTGGCCAAACAGAAGGTCACTGAGTTTAGGAGAAGGATAAACAGATGAATCGTGCAAATTCCTTTGTACTTGGGAGGGGTGCTATTAAAAGGCTGCAGCTAATCCTGTCAGAAATCTTCTCTTATCAAAAATAAGCCATCAAACCCTCTCACGTAATAGTCACAAGGTGTCTCTTGAATCAACAGGATTTCCACATATCAAAAGGATGCCTTGATTAGCCAATTATGTCACTAATAATCTGCTGCGATTTATGTTGTTCACTGTGTTTAGTAATTGCATAGTATATTTGTCAACCAAAATAAAATACTTAAAGACGTTTGCTTTTAGTGTGATGAGTTAGCAGCTCTGTTAACCCCTTATTGATTTTTCATTCTTTTTCCTACTTAGTATTTGAACAGTGTTTAATTAGAATGTCTGTATCAATTTATTTGTCACTAACAGAGCAAAGAATATTCCCACTCCCCAAGTTTCTCTTCTCAGATTGTGTTTGGGCTGCAATGTATTTCCTGCCTTATGTGAACATTTCATTGACGTTCACTCCATTGAGAAACATTGGGGAAAATATCCAAGTGGGAATTAGTTGCTTTCAAAAGCAAACATGATAATCACCAATGGCTCCCCAATGAGTTTAGCTGTTCAGTGAAACATTTTTTGTTATTCTTGCTTAAAGATTGTGTTATGTTATCTTGTCAACTGTTTTGTATGGACGCATTTGGGCCAATTTTAATATCCAGTATGATCAGGAAATGGGCATGGAAGGGATATAATGAATTGCAAAAATTGGCAGACATCAATCCTGACAGTGCCAATCAGATTGGTCAGTGGGGCCTGGGGGGAGTGGGGTGAGGCAACAATCTGAACAATCCATATAACTTCATTGACTTTGAAATGGCACTGCAGGAGAACATGCATTAGAAGCACTTAACACGCTTGCAAAATTCCTTCCTTTAATAATGGAGCACGAATTCCATTTGAGTACATGGAATAATCAGATGCCATTATCCCACAATTATACTTCAATTGACTTTCCTCACAGTTTTGGAGGCACTGTAATATCCCCACGTCACCAAAGTTCTGACAATTATATTCTTTTGTTTAGCTGTGCTCTATATGGTATTTTTTACACATGAATCTTGAAAGTGGTGTTGCAAAGAAAAACTCTCAATTAGCCATGAAAGCAGCGATCCAAACATCCGGCATTTGAAAATTGCTTGCTGGGGCGCTGAGGGCAGGGAGGTGCCTGCTGGGCTTTGGCCTGCTGAGATCTTGCACAATAACAACCTTACTGAAATTCATTGCTGGGACGTGGCTGGCCTGTTGAATACTTGCCAGCTTGGCTCAGAATTGGTTGCCTTTTTCCCCCTGCATCTCACAAGGAACATTACAACTTCTACGCAAAACAAGTTGATACATTAGTGAAATGGCGACGCCGGGATATTTATCACAAAAAAGTGAAATGATGAATCGTCCGGTACGTTCATTTGAAATTATGACCTTAGAAGAAATTTATAAAATTACCCTGTGCGCTTGTGATTTATTTAGCCTTCAAAGGACTCATGAATGACACACATCCTCATTCCATTAGGAGTAATCCATTTCAGAAATAAAACTGAATGAACAATAAATTATTCATAGTGTTGCCCAGAGTTTAACACTGTCAAGATGGATCAGCATATGCCAGAGAGGGAACTTCAGTGCTCAGTAATGATTGGATCAGGTAAAGTTGAACCAAAAGCTGCCAAATAGAAAAATGGGCAGCAACAGGATTTAAAAGGAGTGAATCCATTTCAGCCATTTGCAAAATTCACAATCAAACTGTAATGTACGTCTTGGTAGGATAACAGCTCATCCTTCAACCTATCCAGAATTGGTTTGAACCACACATGGAAACCATTTGTGTTTGATACGATTTCAGGCAGTGTTCACAAGGCTGCCACTGTGCAATGTGGATCCTAGCTCCTACCTCTTGTTTATCCTGCAAAAAAAACCAACAAAAATAAGCACTTATGTAGTCTCTTTAATGTGGCAAACCTTCCCAAGGCACTTGAAGTGTTTCGGACAAAGATGGATGCCAGATCAAAGAAGGACATGTTAGGAGGGGTGACCAAAAGCTTGGTCAAAGAGTTTTCAAATGGGTTTTAAAGGTGAAGAAGCAGAGAGGTTTAGGGTAGGAACTCTAGAGCTTAGGAATGGGTGGGGGCGAGGTCTAAGGCATGATCGCTAATGATGGGGCGAACTGGGGGCAGTGTACATTAGTTAGAGGAAGGCAGGGTTCTCAGTTGGGATGACATTAAGGGTAGAGGATATTTTGGACAAGTGCCAAGCAATGACCATCTCCAACAAGAAAGAATCTAACCATCTCCTTTTGACATTCAATGGCATTATTGTCACTGAATCCCCCACTATCAACATCCTGGGCGTTACCGTTGACCAGAAACTGAATTGGACCAGTCATATAAGTACTGTGGCCACAAGAGCAGGTCAGAGGCTGGGGATCCTGCAGAGAGTAACCACCTCTGGACTCCCCAAAACCTGTCTACCATTTACAAGGCACAAGTCACGAGTGTGATGGGATACACTCCATTTGCCTGGATGAGCGCAGCTCCAGCAACACTCAATTCTACATCATGCGAGGATGGAACAGTGTAGAGGGACACTTCCACTGGTTCCCTGCTGGTGCTGCTGCTGCTTCCAGTACCTGCTGATAGAAATGACTGTGACCATTGATTACATCCGCCCAAATATGGGTGGGTTTATGCAATGCAATGACAGTAATGACAGGGTGATGTCATGCATCATATTACAAAGGATGCAAGAAATGCCATTGTTCCCGTAACCCTCCCCACCCCCACCAACACTCATGCTGAGTGTAATTGATCAAGGGGTGACCAATTACAATTCCACACCCTGCAAATGTTAACATTTTTAACAGAGATAGTCCTGCAATTTCCCTGGAGGCAGGTGGCCCTGCTGTTTTGCTTCAGGTATCAGAGGCCTGCAATAGCCATGTTCTGTCACCTTCGCTCCTAGGATTAGACTACTAGTGGAGGCAGGAATCTCACTGGGAGCCCACCAGAAATATTACAATGTAACTGGACCAGGGAAATTCAACAAGCGCCCAAGTCGGTTGGGCACAAAGCTCCCACTAGTGGCTGTTCAGCAGCTCATACCAAGGAGAAAACCTTATCTAGAGAGTGCTTCTCTGTTACTGTGACAATGCTGCAAACAGTAGGATCGCAAGAGGATCCCAATTGAATCCATGTTGCAAGAAATAAGGGCAAATCACTACTTACTTGTCTACAGACGTCCATCATATACCTGCAGCTCAAGCCCATGTCCCACCACCCTCTCCATGTATCCATATTCAGGTGTGATTATTTTCTGAAACTGTTTATCATTTTCCACTATTAGCAATAACTGAGTTCTGTAATGAGGAAATGATCACCATGGCAATGGACTGAAAAAGCTTAGAGCTTCTTCATGACATAAGAGCGGTGACAAGAAAGCTAATTGGCTGACTGGATTGAGCATCCAACCTGTCCTTAGGCAATGTATTGTAGCATACCAGAAATTCAATTTTCACTCTCTCACTTAATTGGGTTTTGAGTCAAGCCTAATGAAAGAGGTCTAATTTTGTGCATTGTTAAGATCACTTTCAGCATGGCTTCATACAGTCTTGAGGCATGGAACGTGTCCAGGGATGCACTGAGGCAGCTGGATTCTCTGTTACTCAGTGAACAATCTGATCCAGTTGTGCTCTGAACATCATCTGGATTTGATAATCAGGAAGGAGGCCAAACACCTGTCCTGAAAAATGCTGATCTCCAGCCCGAAAGAATCCCATTTTATTCACCTGAGGAAAAATTGGAGTTATTATCAAGTGATTCTATGCTTCTCCACAGGGCATGCTGTTGAATTCCCCACATTAATAATCAATTCGAAATCAATGAATTGATTGAATTAGGCATATAAATAATAAAAGGGTGGTAAGAGGTGGAGTGAGGCAGATTAGAGACCAAAAAGGGGATCCACGCATGGAGGCAGGGGGCATGACAGAAGTTTTAAATGAATGCTTTGCATCTGTCGTTACCAAGAAAGAAAATACTGCCCAGGTAATTCAGGAGGAGGCTATTCAGACATTTGAAGGATTTAGAATTGATAAGGAGGAGGTAATATATAGGCTGTCTGTACTTAAAGTTGACAAGGCACCAGGACCAAATGAGATGCATCCAAAGATACTGAAGGAAGTGAGAGTGGAAATTGTAGAGGCACTGGCCATAATGCCATAATTTTCCAGTCTTCCTTAGACTCGGTGGTGGTGCCAGGAGGCTAGAAAATTACAAATATTACACCCTTGTTCAGAAAAGGGTATAAAGATAAACCCAACAACTACAGGTCAGTCAGTTTAACATTGGCAGTGGGGAAGATCTTAGAAACAATAATTCAGGAATAAAGAATAGTTACTTGGGCAAATTCAGGTTAATTAAGGAAAGCCAGTGTGGATTTGTTAAGTGTAAATCATATTTAACTGACTTGCTGGAGTTTTTTGATGGAGATAACAGAGAGGATTGATGAGGGCAATGCTGTTGATTAGGTGTACATGGATTTCCAATAGACATTTGATAAAAGGCCACACAACAGACTTGTGAGCAAAGTTATAGCTCATGGAATAAAAAGGACAGTAGCAACATGGATACAAAATTGGCTGAGTGACAGGAAACAGAGAATAGTGGTGATCGGTTGTATTTTGGACTGGAGGAAGTTTTCTAGTGGAGTTCCCCAGGGATCAGTGTTAGGATCCCTGCTTTTCCTCATATATATTAATGACCTTGACCTTTGTGTACAGGGCGCAATTTCAAAATTTGTGTATGATATAAAACTTGGAAGGATTGTGAACTATGAGGAGGATAGTGCAGAACTTCAAAAGTACATGGACACGTTGGTGGAATGGATGGACAAGTGACAATGGATTTTAATGCAGAGTAGCGTGAAGTGATTCATTTTGGTAAGAAGAATGCAGACAGACAATATAAAATAAAGGCTACAATTCCAAAGGGGGTGCAGGAGCAGTGGGATCTGGGTGTACATGTGCATAAATCAGTGAAGAAAGCAGGACAGGTTGAAAGAGCAGTTAATAGTACAGCATCCTAGGCTTTGTTGATAGGGACATAGAGTACAAAAGTAAGGGAGTTATTTTAAAACTGTATAGAACACTAGTTTGGCCTCAACTGGAGCGTTGTACCTAGTTCTGGGCACCACACTTTAGGACGGATGTAAAAACACTTAAAGAGGGCACAGAAAAGATTCACAAGTATGGTTCCAGGGCTGATGAACCTAAGTTATGGAGAGAGACTGAAGAGGTTTGGATTGCTCTCCTTGGAGAAGAGAAGGTTGAGGGTAGATTTGATAGAGGTATTCAAAATCATGAGGAGCCTGGACAGAGTAGATATGGAGAAACCATTCCCATTGGTGGAAGGATCAAGAACCAGAGGGCACAGATTTAAGGTAATTGGCAAAAGAAACAATGGTGACACGAGGAAAAGCTTTTACACACAGCAAGTGGAATGCACTGCCTGAGAGTGTAGTGGAGGTGGGGCCAATGAGACTTTCAAAAGGAAATTGGTTCATTATTTGATAAGAATTGATAAGAGAAAAAATGCAGGGATACAGGAAAAAGGCAGGGGAGTGGCACTGGGTGAATTTCTCCTTCAGAGGGCCAGCACAAATATGGTGTGCCAAATGACCTCCTTCTTTGCTATAACTATTCTCTGATTTTATGATGAAAACTTCTACTTTTATGCTATTAGCCTCACTGTAAATACCTTTGAAAAGCTACACTTTGTTAAATGAGATGTAATTGCATTTTTAATGGCGTACTAAGTTCATAATTACTCTTAGACCACCTCTCTAGCCCTGAAAAGCTAATTTTATATTTGTGGTTTGTCACATTTCTTTATTGTGAGAAGTTTAGCATATTTTTAAAATAATTTATGTTTTTGTAAGTTTCTTTATGATATTTCACCTTATATTTAATCCCACGTCTCAATTTTTATTTCACAGATAATGATGTTAAGGAGTACAGCACTATCAGTACATTTTACTTCCTGGTTTGCTGTCTGTGAGAACTCTTTAGTGTGTTTGGCTGTTTACCCTGCTTGACACCACTGTTGTGGAGTGCCTCGCTATCTCCTTCACTTGGAGCTAGATTCCAAATTAAGGGCAGGAAAGAGAAATCCACCCTATTAGATAATTAGATCCTGTGGGCAACTTTCTTTGAAGTCAGCAGTGAACACTGTCACATCACTGTTGACTGCAAAATCCAGGCGAATGTTGTGACACCTGGGCATCAAGTGATCTTACATGTAGTAAATGTAAAGATTTACAGCAGTTGTGGTACCAGGACATTTTGTTTGCCATACTGATGGGGCACTGCATTAAGTTAGATATTACATTGTCTTCGGTTCCCTGGAAATATGACTTTGAAGCCACTCCAAGTTGAAGTTCAAACATCACCTTCTCTAAACTCTAAACATCTGCCTACCTAGTCTGTAATGAGTTGGACATTCTCTGCCTGAGTAGGTATGTGGAAGTGCTACAAATTACTGAAGTAATCTTAGCTTAAGGACAGGAAAAATCAACCAGGCCCTGATCACTATGTCATGGCCGCTGATGGAAGTGATATATGTTATTTCTTAGGGCATGCAGTGGAAACCATGTCTATGGGCTGCATTTTATGTGCCCCCCGCAGGCATATTTCCCGCACATCCCACCGTGTTCTCGCCCACCCCTGAGCTCACCCCCATAATTGGGAGGGGGCAGGGGGGTTGAGGGTGGGTGGGCACTGAAATCAACAGCCTTCCTGCCATATTGAAATGAACAATTAAGGGTCAGTTAAGCTTGTTATCAAGCCAATTGACCCTGATGATATATTGTCCACACCATAAAACGTTTGGAGTGGGCAGTAGGGCAGGAGCAGGAAGCCTGATTTTTTTTTAACTCTGGTGCTTAAAGGACAGGAAGGAAGGGGGAGGGTCACTTTTTGGGGGGCTGCCCTTTGTCGATCATGGTGTGCCACCCCCCCTTAGGTTGAAACCACCCTATCTTCCTACTTGCTCCATCCCTTAAATCCACTCCCTCCCCCCCCGCCTCTGCCCCTCTCCCTAACCTACACACACCCTCCTGGCCCAAAACCCCGGACCAACCTGTTCTGGGAATCCATCTTCTACTTCTGCCATCCCAGCAGCAGTTATGGGACTGATGTATCTGTCAGCCAATCCATTTCTGGGGGAGAATGCCACCCATGCCAGACACCCACCTCTCCTACTATTCAACGTTATGTGTGTAACGGGGTCTTCAGCAAAGCCTTCTTCTTAGGCTGTCCCTCGGCATTGAGGATGACTTGCTTCCACACCAACTTAATGGGTTCTGAGATGGCTGATAAGGCCAGTGTGCAATCTGCAGGCTCTGCGGATGTGGGGCAGGTGGTGCTTGAAGGGTTGGGTAGATGGGTCATTTGGAGGTTTGTGCGCTCCCTTCGATGCCTCGACTTCGGCTTTGCACGTTCCTGATGAAGTCTCTCGACGTGCTCGGTGCCTTCCCAGATGAATCTCTTCATCTCCATTTTGCTCGTTGTCAAGTGAGGAACTCCCATGAGTCGGCGAGGATTTGTGACCTCTTCAGGGATGCTTTGAGGACATCCCTAAAGCCTTACCGCTGTCCTCCTGGGAGCCTCTTGTCACAGCTGAGTTCTGAGTAGAGTCATTTCTTCGGGGGTCTGGCATTGGGCATGGAAATTACATGCCCTGCCCAGCAGAGCTGGTTTTGAGTGATTAGCTCCACGATGCTGGGCATGGTGGCTTGGAAGAGGACACTGCTGCTGGGCCACCTTTCTTGCCACACAATTTGGAGAATCTTGCAAAGATACCGCTGGTCGTGCTTCTCCAGTGCTTTGAGGTGCCTGCTGAAGGTTTTCCAAATCTCCGAAGCATACAGGAGTGTAGGAATCACGGGTGCACAGTAAACCATGACCTTAGTCAAAGTAATGCCAATGGAGCTCTGAGGAATTTTCCAGCCAAAGCTCATTCACATACAATGGTTGGCCACGTGGGTGAGATACAGGTGACCAACAGGCACCAGTTGAAATGTTCCCCAGTATGCAGGCAGCACCTTCAGTAAACCCAGAGTGAAATTTGTGGGGTAGGAGGAAAGGGTGAAGAAACAAAACTTGTAGTAGCTGTGAAGGCAGAGGTGGGATATGGCCTGGTCTATCTGAGAGTTTTAACTCCGCAGTGAAAAACAACCCCAAAATTACTCTGGAGTTTAACATATAAATCTGCCAATGCAACCCAAGGTTCCCTGGAACATATTTTCGAGTAATTTAGCAATCACTGCACTTTTAAATGTTGTCTACAAGTCTTCTGGTATGAATCTCCCAAGCTTGATTGCTGAAAGCAGTATTTTTTGTAAAGCTTTACCCTTGAGACTCAATAGCACTTTTATTGTACACAAATGTAATAGGCCAAATCCCTTCCCAATGGCCTTGTTCCCTGATTGTATCTCATCAGTTCAATAAGGAACTTCATCGCCCAGGACAACCTGCATTCCATTCTCTTATTTGATTTTACATCATTATGTCTAGAATAGCAAGGGCTGATTGCACATGAACCCAATAGATGCAGTCGAAAAAAATGCTGTGGGAATGATTGAACGAGAAGGAATTGTGTTACTGAAAATCGATCCATCAGACAATTCTACCCCTGCTCATTCACCCTCTCAGTTCAAGAGCATCTGTTCTGTCATCTTAATTATTCCAACTGCAGAATGAAGTCACTGAAGGGGAGAATCCAATCCCTGCATTCGAACAAAGCAGGCGCTGTTAGGCTCAGACAGACCCCCGGTGAAAGTAGGTCGCTGCGGTTAGAGACCAGTGCTACAGCTACTGGCCCACGATAACATGAGAGAGGGAAACCTAGAGTGGGAACTAATAAAGAGGCTAAAAATTCCTCTGGGTGTTGTGTGTAATAACACTGAATGCATTTGTCAACATTTCTCACGTCAAGTATCTGAAACACTCTTTTCTGGCCCGCTTACCAGTTCACAGGGAAGAGCAAACAGAGCCAATCTTCATCAATGCAATTACAATATTGTTGAAATCCATAGTTAGTTACTGTAAACAGATTGGTTCTTATACCCTAGCATTTTATCCAGATAAGAAAACAGTATTCATGAATCAATGCTTAAAGTGGCATTTGTTGAAGGGCTCCCCAAATCTTCAGCTCTCTGCGATGGTGTTTGACCCTATCACCTACAATCTGTAGTTCTGTGAAAATCTGCAATTTTATCTCTGGGTTGCTAGTATGTGAGATTTTATAATTTTGTTGTGGTCTGATTCAAGATGGAGTTTATAACCACCTGGTCATAGCTGCATAAACAGATCAGTTAATGAAATATTTACAGGATACAATCCTACTGTTGTTTTCGAAAGCTATCAGTAAATGAGATCAAAGGTATTGATTGGTACGCCAATATTTTATTCCTGTTCAATACATGTGATGAGCACAGTATTACTAACAAGACACAACAAATACATGAAAAGAATTAATGCATGCTATATCAATACATTACTCAAGATTCAACTAAGAAGTAAGATTTATGATGTTAAAAATATTTTTGTAGCAGGTTAGGAGCAGACTGCTAATATAAAGGAGCAACTTGAAAAACCATGTAGCTATTTGGTTAATGATGTGCTGAAGTGGAA
This sequence comes from Carcharodon carcharias, assembly GCF_017639515.1. Lineage (NCBI taxonomy): Eukaryota > Metazoa > Chordata > Chondrichthyes > Lamniformes > Lamnidae > Carcharodon > Carcharodon carcharias. Next base: position 36,160,821 of record NC_054489.1, on the reverse strand, counting down.
CTCGGCTGAGGCAATTGACTATAAGATGGAGGGAATATCTTTGTCCAGGTCTGTGGTCAGGTCCGAAAGCCTCCAGAAGTGGGCAATTTAATGTTAAACTGAAATATAGCATAGGAATGCTACAAATCACCTAAGAGCCCTTCACCTAAGGAAGGGAACAATCAACCAGGACCTGATCAATGTACAATGACCTCTGCTGGAAATGATGCATGCGTGAACATTGACGATGATAGGATTTGACCCAGGTAGTCCTCTGACACTTAGGGCCAAATTGTCACTCCTGATTTGGGTGCACAGAGTTGGGCTCTCAGCTTAGTTTACCCTGAAGGCCTGAACTGCTCCCCAGCATAGTGCAAAATCTCATCAGTTCTCCCATCAATATCCTTCAGCTGATGATTAACAACCTAGGAGCTTCTGCACTTGTCAATAGCTTTCTGGACAGTAAGTTTCTCTTCTCTCAGTAGACATACTCTCATGGCAGTATCACTTGTTCCGAAGACAATGCTGTCTCGTTTGAGATCATACTTCTGTTGGCCAAACTCCCAAGATTCAGCTAAACGTCTCACTGCAGTCACATACTGATCCATATTCTTTCCCCTTCCTGAGTTCTGGTATTTAACACGTTGCGTTCAAAAGTAAATTAGTAGAAGGTTCAAAGTGGATCTTCAAGGCCTCAGAAATTTTACAAGACTGGCTTTACTGCTTCTCAGGTCAGGTATAGTGTGCAATACAACTTTTAGCACTCTTTCTCCAGCAATAGTAAGAGTTGCTACTCTTATTTGTTCAGATTTCAGCCATTGAGGCTGGAAGAACTTCCAATTCATTTCCAAATCTCCCTTCATCTCCATAGGGAGCCATTACTGGAATAGTTGAAGCCATATTGACTCACCCAGCAGTCAATGTTCTGTATAAAGTCACAGACTGAAGTTTTAATTATTCTCTGATGTTTCCTACAGTGGCTGGCTCTCTTACAGCTATCAAGATCAACTCAAATTTGGCTGCACACTCCTAACACCATTTTCATGTGGTATGTAAAAATAGCTTCTGCTGAATCCTTGCTGAATCCTTCAATCAGAATGACATCAAAGGTCACACGACTCAGAGGTCACATGACAATGACAAGCCACAGGACCCAACAGGCAACTATGCACAAAGGTAAGTGGAGTGTATTCCATCACACTCTTGGCTTATACATTTTAGATGGTGGATAGGCTTTGGGGAGTCTGGAGGTACTCACCGCAGAATTACCAGTCTCTGACCTGCTCTTGTAGCCACAGTATTTATATGGCTTGTCTAGTTCAGTTTCTGATCAGTGGTAACCCCCAGGACATTTCTTCTTCAATTACGTTCAAGAGTTAATCATTTATCGAATTGCAGCTTGTGCTTTTTGTTAAAGGTGTTGTCTAGTACATACATACAATATTAATACAAGTCATGAACCAAAGTACTACAGGTAAAAGAAGTCAACCAAGATAATAGAGATAAAAAATAAATTTAATTAACTTATTTTTGAATGGTTTCGTGTGATTCAAAAATGTTGGTTCATGTGATCTCCTGGACTGATCTTGATTGCCTGATGGTTTTGGAGAGGGATGTCCCAGAGCTTCTTCTGTTATTGTCCCTGGGATGTTTCCTTGTTGTTTTTGCCTTTCTTAGCAGATTATATGGCTGTGGGTAGTGTAGGGTGGAGGTGGGAGAGTTGTTATGTAGGGTGTGCCTGGTCTCCAAATGCATCATGGTCTGGAGCTACACATTCACTGCTGCAATGGCCACCATCTCATTTTTGTGCAATTCACTCAGTTTTTAATATTTCTCTGGGCACTAATTCAGGCTGATTTTCACAATCAAATTCAGCCCTTACATCGTTTACAGGGTTGGGTTCTATTCACAAACATCTGCTGCCACCACATTATTTTTTAATGTTCTCAGAAGCCTGAAATAATCACACTTTATTGACACAGTCACTGAATCCTCCTCTATCAACATCCTGGGGGTTACCACTGACCAGAAACTGAACTGGACAAGCCATATAAATACCATGGCTACAAGAGCAGATCAGAGACTGGTAATTCGGCAGTGAATGACTCACCTCTTCCCTCCCCAAAGACTGCCCACCATCTACAAGGCACAAGTCAACAGTGTGATGGAATACTCTTCACTTGCCTGGATGAGTGCAGCTTCAATGACACTCAAGAAACTGGACACCATCCAGGACAAAGCAACCCACATGATTAGCACTCTATTCACCACCTTAAACATTCACTCCCTCCACCACCATGGTGGCAGCCGTGTGTAGCATTGATGCACTGCAACAACTCACCAAGGCTCCTTTGCCAGCAGCTTCCAAATCTGTGACCTCTACCACCTAGAAGCACAATGGCAGCAGATGCATGGGAACACCACCAACTTCAATTTCCCCTCCAAGTCTCATAATATCTTCACTTGGAACTATACAATCATTTCTTCACTGTTGCTGGGTCAAAATCCTAACATGTGTATTGCTACAGCTCATGGGCTGCAGCAGTTCAGGAAGGCAGCTCACCAACAACTTTTCAAGGGCAATTAGGGATGGGCAACAAATGCTGGTCTTACCAGCAATGACCATATTCTGCGAACAAATGAATAAAAGAAAAATGCAGATACTGTAGTTTATGTTGAGTCTGCTTTCTCATATTTTATTTCTACACGTGTGATTTTGTGCTTGGTGCACAGACTGTAGTGCAATAGTGCGTGATGGGGCAGTCTAGATATACTTGTGTACATGAACACAAAACAATGTTGTTCCTAAATCACTTTGGAATATGATGACATCATAACTGTGGCAGTCAATTTGTGCACAGCCATGTCCCACAGACATCAATGCGATAAATGACAAGATAATCTCTTTTAATTATGTTAGTTAAAAGATAAATACTAACCAGAACACCAGGGAAAACTCCCCTCCCTCCTCTTTTTCAAAATAGCGTTATCTAAAAAGGCAAAGGTTGCCTTGGTGTCATGCTTCATCTAAAGGATCACATCTCTGACCATGCAGCCATCCCTCAGTCCTGCCTAGATTTTGTCCAGTCTCGGGGGTGTGACTTGAACCCACAGCCTTTTGACCCAGAGGCATAAGCCACCACTGAGGATGGTAAAAACCACACTATTGCCTTTAGTCTCCAAATTGCAGATTTTAAACAGCCAACTGCAAATTGAAAGTATTACAGCCAGGTTCACTAAGATTAGTGAGTCAAGAGAATTGCTCCTGGACGTGGATCTCATGCTGAAACATATGCAAGTACTTTCTCACACAGTAGATAATTTCCATTTTGAACGATGCGTAAAAAAGCAATACCAGAATGGCCACCCATTATTTAAGTTTCTGGATTCTTATTTGAATTTATTTCAATGGACATAGATTAAGCGAGTGGCAAAATTGTGGCAGATGGTTCATGCGGGGAAGTGTGAGGGCATCCACTTTGGGTCCAGGATAGATAAATTGGATTATTTTGAAATGGGCTGGAGCCAGTAATTGCGGGCAGGCAAAGGGATTTGGCTGTTCTGGATATTCAAATGGCTACAAGCTAGCGCAGAGGTATGACAACCAAGGAAAAGGCTAATGGAAAGTTGTCATTTATCTCAAAGGGGCTGGAATACAAAGGAGAGGAAATTATACTTCAGCTGAACAGGACCTTGGTCAGACTCCAACTCGATTACTACGTTAAGTTCTGGGGTCTGCACCTTAGGAACAACCATTGGTCTTGCAGGGAGATAGTACAGATTCATCAGAATGATACTGAGGTTAAAAAGGTTAAGTTATGAGGACAGGATGTAAAAGTGGTTTATATTTCCTTAAGTATAGAGGCTGAAGGGTGACCTGATTAAGTTGTTTAAAATGATAAAATGATTTGATAAGGTAGATACAGAAAAATTATTTCCTCTGTTGGGGGAATCCAGAAGAACAGGGCATAACTGTAAAATTATAGCCAAATGAAATCAAGAAGCACTTCTTCACACAAAATATAAGCATTCCTAGATTGTGTTCAGGAGAAATTTTTGTAGCAATTATGTGTCCAGTCCAACAAGAAAAGAGGCACTTCCAGACCTGGTTCGTGGAAATGAGGTAAGCCAATTAATAGATCAAGTGTCAATGGGGGAACATTTAGGAGACAGCGATCATTGTATCATTGTTTAGGGTGATGGTAGAAAAGGACAATGGGCAATCCCGGGTAAGAATAATTAGATGGGGAGAGCTGACTTCAATGGGACAAGAACATAGCTGGGCCGGATAGACTGGAACCAAAGGTTGCTGGGAAAAACTGTAGTTGAACAATGGGCTACCTTCAAAGAAGAAATGGTTCAGGCACAGTCAAGATATATTCCCTCAAAAGGGAAATGTAGGACAAACAAATCCAAAGTTTCATGGATGAAAAAAGTGTTAGAAATTAAGATTTAGAAGAAAAAGCGTGCTTATGACAGGTGTCAGTTAGAAAATACAATTGGGAACCAAAATGAATACAGAAGGTTCAGAGGGGAGGCGAAAAAGCAGATAAGAGGGATTATGAGAAAAGACTGTCAGTCAACATAAAGGGGAATCCCAAAGTCTTCAATAGGCACTTAAATAGTAAAAGGGTGGAAAAATGAGGAGTGGAGCCAATTAGGGACCAAAAAGAAGATTTACATATGAAGTCGGGGGCATGGCAGAGGTGTTAAATGAATATTTTGCATCCGACTTTAACAAGCAGATGCTACCCAGGCCATGGTGAAGGCTTCAAAACTGATAAGGAGGAGGTATTGGATAAACTGTCGGTACTTAAGCTGGCAAGGCACTGGAACCAGGTAAGATGTATCCAAGGATATTGAAGGAAGTGAGAGTGGAAGTTGCAGGGGCATAATCTTTCCTTCTTCCCTTGACTCAGGGGTGGTGCTAGAGGACTGGAGAATTACAAACACTACGCCCTTGTTCAAAAAAGATTGCAAGGATAAGGCCAGCAATTACAGACCAGTCAGTTTAACTTCAGTGGTGGGGAAGCTTCTAGAAACAATTATTTGGGATAGAATTAATAGTCACATCGACAAATGTGGGTTGAGTATGAAAGGCCAGCATGGATCCCTTAAGGGAAGACTGTCTTTAACTAACTTACTGGAAATTTTTGAAGAGGTAACAGAGAGGGCTGATGAGGGTAATGCTGTTGATGTGGTGTGCATGAACTTCAAAAGGTATTCGATACAGTGTCACACAACAGACTTGTGAGAAAAGTTATTGCTCATGGAATAAAAGGGGCAGTAGAAACGTGGCTACAGAATTGGCTGAGTAATAGGAAACAGCGAGCAAGGGTTAATGGATATTTGTTGGGCTGGACGAAGGTTTGTAGTGGAGTTCCTCAGGGGTCAGTATTGGGAAACTTGTTTTTCCTGGTATATATTAATGATCTAGATTTTGGTGTGCAGGGGACAATTTCAAAGTTTGCAGATGATACAAAACTTGGAAGCATTGTAAACTGAGGAGGACAGTGTAGAACTTCAAAAGGACACAGACAAGTTGGTGGAATGGGCAGATAGGTAGCAGATGAATTTCAATATGGAGAAGTGTGAGGTGATGCATTTTGGTAGGAAGAACATGGACAGACATATAAGGTAAGGGATAAAACTGCAGGAGCAGAGGGACCTGGGTGTATATGTGCATAAGTCATGAAAGGTGGAAAGACAGGTGGAGAGAGGACTTAATGAAGCACACAGTATCCTAGGCTTTATTAGTAGAGGCATTGAGTACAATAGCAATGAAGTTATGTTGAACTTGTATAAGACACTAGTTAGACTCCAGCTGGAGTATTGTAACAGTTCTGGGCACCACATTTTAGGAAAAATGTAAACGCATTGGATAGAGTGCAGAAGGGGTTTACAAGAATGGTTCCAGGGATGAGAAACTTCAGTTATGAAGACAGATTGGAGAGGTTGGGACTGTTCTTCTTGGAGAGGAGAAGGCTAAGAGGAGATTTGATAGAGGTGTTCAAACTCATGAGGGGGCTGTACAGAGTAGATAGAGAGAAACTGTTCCTGCTTGTAAAAAGATCGAGAATGAGAGGGCATAGACTTAAAGAGATTTGCAAAAGAAGCAAATGTGATGTGACAAAAAACTTTTTCACACAGCAAGTGGTTCGGGTTTGGAATGCCCTGCCTGGAAGTGTGGTGGAGGCAGGTTCAATCGAGGCATTCAAGGGGGCATTAGATGATTATTTGAATCAATACAATGTGCAGGGTTATGAGGAAAAGGCAGGAGAATTGCACTGAGTCATAATGCTAATTCTGAGAGCCCTTGCAGACATGATGGGCTGAATGGCCTTCTTCTGCACCGTAACAATTCTGTAATTCTGTAATGGAATTCTGGAACTTGTGCCCCTAAAATGGAGATAGTAGCACAGCGATAATGTTACTGGATTAGTAAGCTAGAGGCCCAGGGTAGTGCTCTGGGGGCATGGGCTCAAGTCCCACTGCACGGCTGGTGGAATTTCAATTCAATTACTTAATAAAATCTGCAATTATAAAGCTAGACCTGGTAATAATGACCACCAAACTGTTCAATGATTGTTGTTAAAACCCATCTGTTTCACTGATGCCCTTTGGGGAAGAAATCTGTTGTCCTTACCTGGTCTGGCCTGTATGTTACTCCAGGCCCAAAATAATGTGGGTGGCTCTGAACTGACCTAGCAAGCTATTCAGCTTAAGGCAATTAGGGATGGGCAGCAAGTGCTGACCTTGTTAGTGACATTCACATCCCATGAAAGAATAAAGAGCCAAAAAAAAAGGCTGTGGGAGCTGAGACAATGGAAACAACTGAGATCAATAGATTTTTTCTTAGGTGAGGGTACCTAGGGAAATGGAACAATCAGGGGTAAATAAGGTGTATGTTCAGACCAGTCATCTTCCTCTTTTGTAGGAGCAGAAGCTGTTGTCACCATTTTAATGTCAAGTTCCCCAACTAGCCCAATGCCCTGCTGGAGAGCAAGTGTAACTTCAGGATATCGCCCTTGAACTTGAGTTGAAAGCAAGATGTTATTGTGTGCTCCATGGTTTGTTCAAGGTTTCTGCGGTTGCAGCTGGGTGAGGTTTTGATTGGGCAACTTGTACATCAAGTGGCCACATCAGCCACGCCCAGTCCGTATTCAGTTGGGGGTTGTCCGAACGCTCCAGGGGAGATTGAAGCCTGGTTGTTACGAAGTTGGGTCGGAGACGATGGTTGGGATCTTCTGGTCCTGTCACGGGTGGGACCCGCTGTGGGCGAGGCGGCGCCCCAGCCAGAAGTCCATTGACTTGCGGTGGGACCGGGTGATCGTGGCAGCAGGTAGGCATGGAAGATCCCGCCCAATATGTTTAAAAAAGGATCAGCCATGATGGGACTGAATGGTGAAACAGGCTTGAGGTAGAGTTGCTCTGGATTTTCCAGGTATTGAAGAATAAACCTGAGGATACTGTTAAGTGTAACTCAGGAGAGAAATCATTGAGGCATTAAGAAAAACAAATTCTAACAACACTTTTGTTTATTCATTATAAAAATGTTGGTTATGGAAAAGAAAAGGCTGAGTGACAGTCACAACCATCCAATCGGGTAGCGATACATCTGTTTGCTTTCCAGTGGATGTGGGAACTCATCGCACCACGAGAATGGACATGTCAGAAATCCAATGGATGCACAACAATTGGAAGGAGGAGGTCATGTGATGAAACCTCCAGGGATGCATCCAGCTGAATGACCTGTTCCTATACTCCCCCAAAAACTGCAGCCAGATGGAAAATCATGGACACAATCAAACGGGTGCAGATCAGACCTTGGACCTATTCCCCTAACTGTCCAATCTTGCCTTATTCATTCTGCATCTGCAGGAGATTCAAAAATCTTTGTTTTTACTCATTCTAGAGATGTGGGCTTCACTGACTAGGCCAGCATTAATTGTCCATCCCTAATTACCCTTGAGAAGGTGGTGGTGAGCTGCCTTCTTGAATTGCTGCAGTCCACGTGGTGTAGGTACCCCCATAGTGCTGTTAGGGAGGGAGTTCTGGGATTTTGAACCAGCGACAGTGAAGGAAGGGTGATATATTTCCAAGTCAGGATGGTGAGTGACTTGGAGGGGAACTTCCAGGTGGTGGTGTTCCCATGTATCTGTTGCCCTTGTTCTTCTAGCTGGTAGTGGTTGTGAGTTTGGAAGGTGCTGTCTAAGGAGCCTTGGTGAGTTTCTGCAGTACATCTACCCTGCTTGATCTTTGCACCTTTATTCCCATTTCCTGAACAGCAGCTGCAGCTTGTCAATGTGGTATGCCGGCTGGATCCCAGGTGTCCCATTTAGATTCATAAAGGTTTTTTAATTTTTAAGAAGTCACCTTGCTTCAGTATTTAGATGGTGTTGTTGCACAGCTGTTAAGATCATCTTTCATTTTCTGTCAGTTATTATCACAAGGCCACTGAGCATTTCCCACTTATCTCTGTGGGGAATCAAACCAACTTTGTCACCTTCCATTAGGTTCAATTATATGTTATCATCTAATCTTTCCGACTGCAGAGGAGAACGTACTTATAAGCCAGACTAAAACTGACACTTAACACCCCATATTGCAAAATGTAAGTAGGTCTGCAATATGATCCCGTTCCCATCATGTGGGACTTGCTCTGTTTCTGCTACAGGTGGTGTTCAGAGATCAGCAACAACCCTGGAACTAGTGCAAGTAATGTCACTATAAATGTTGCCGCTTTTGCCGTGGACCTCCCATGACATGCTTCTTTTCTTTTATTCATTCCTGGGTGAGAATATTGCTGGCAAGGCCAGGATTTATTGCCCAGTCCCAATTGCCCTTGAGAAGGTGGTAGTGAGCTGCTTTTTTGAACTGCTGCAGCCCATGTATTATAGATGCACATACAGTGCTATTAGGGAGGAGGGACTTTCAGTATTTTGACCCAGTGACTGTGAAGAGTATGTGATCAGTCAGAATGTCGTGTGACTTGGAAGGGGATTCTAAAGTTTCGAAGAATGAGAGGTGACCTCATTGAACCGTACAAAAATCTTGCAGGGCGTGACACGGTCGATTTGGATAAGATGTCTCCCCTGGCTGGTGAGTCTAGGACCAGGCGACACAGTCTCAGAATAAGAGGCCAGTCATTTAAGACTGAGATGTGGACGAATTTCCTTACTGAGAGGGTGGTGAATCTTTGGAATTCTCTACCCCAGGGGGCTATGGAAGCTCAGTCATGGAGCATGTTCAAGACAGAAATCGATAGATTTTTGGATACTAATTAAGGGATATGGAGGTAGTGGAGAAAAATGGCTCAAGAGGCAGATGATCCGCTTGAATGGTAGAGCAAGCTCGTTGGGCCGAATGGCCTCCTCCTGCTCCTATGTTCCTAACTTGTAGGTGGTGATGTTCCCATGGGTCTGCTGCCCTCATTCTAAAGGTAGTGGAGTTTGCGGGTTTGGAAGGTGCTGCCGAAGGAGATTAATCTGAAAATCATGCTATCAATCTGCTTAGGTATGTTTAAGATACTCTCATTTTGACCTTGTTTGAATCCAGATTCCATCAGACTGGCGCCTGTTGTGCAACTTCTGGCATTTACACTACTTCCAACACTTCATTTACCCTGTTGTCAGATTCATAGATCCACAAACAACAAAGGGGGAAAATTTGAGTTTGGATGATAGTGTGGAATAGGTGATATTGGTCCAACCTCCCTTTATACATCTCTCACATTGATGTTGGCTAATCTAATATCGTCCACTTTCCACCACTGCCCAAGTGATAAGGTGCTTTTATATTGTGCAAGACTCATGCTGAAATCCAAACTCAGGCCTCACACACCCAAGTTATAAACAAATTGTTATAAAATCTGTAAACTTGCTGTATTTCACCAGGACCAGCTGCTGGGACAGCCCATTAGAGGGTATTCCCAATCTGTCAGCATTAATGAATGCCATCAGTTGTATCTTTGCCTTGCAGTTAATTGTGTGAAACTTGCTTGGGCAGCCCAGTGACATTAGATCAATATTAAGCTGCCCACTGGCTATCCAAGTGTACAGCTAGGATAAGAGAGCTGCATGTAGCAGGGTGAACACTGGGATCTGGCTGAGAGATGCCATTGTCCTGGAATCCAAATTAAAACAAGGGCAGTAAAAAAAAAAGAGCTTTTTCTTAAATTGCTGTGAGGCAATCCTCATTGGCATCATAGTGCTGTTTGGTCATTAGGTTAAGCACTGCCCTTTGACCTCTGGCACCTAGGATCGAGCTGAATGTTGAATGACTGGATGAAAATCTCTTCTGTCTTGCAGGTTGGACATTCTAGATTCCTGTCGTTTTTGAACAATCGTCTGACTTTGTTTAGAATACTTGCATTTATCTCATTTCTTTGTTTGCTGATATATTTCCCATTGACCTGCATAAATGACATACTTATGTCAACCCAAAGCGTCTCGGCCCCTCACAAAACCTTGAATTCCCAGCCAGTATTGTTCCATCTCATACTTGGCTGAGTCTTCATCTTTATAATTTCCCTCAAGATTGAAGGCTTTTTGCTGCAAGGGCACTATGCAGAGTTCGTTTGGGCATTCTCAATCTAGTTTCCACTGCGTGTGGGCCCAGAGTACAAAACCACACATGATCAGGCACCAAATTGGCAATCTCACCCTGAGATCATAGGATGGCTGGTGTGGAAACTGGAGAAATGCCACACTCTTCTGGTAGAGAGTGTTCTCCTGAGGTTTAGGATGTGGAATGTCGCTGAGCAGAGTACAGGGTGTTCTACTCTGTGTGTAATTGTGCCTGCCCTGGGAATGCTTCCTGCTGACAATGTGTTGTTAAAATTGAAAGTGTTCCCTTACAACAATGAAGATTTCCCCTTAAGTGCAGTACTGTTAACCAAATGGTGTGTTAGATACCAAAGAGATTTGCTTATTTGAGAATGTTAAGTTGCTTTGGTTGGGTAAGTCATGAGTTCTTGTTAAATAATTATTTAACTTGGTACTGACACTAAAGATACCCCATCAAAAACAAAATGGAATTATTCAAATTACTGGCTTAATATCAGTCAGAACTAGGCTTATTACATATTAATGTATATTAATCAATGCTAATGCAAGACATTGTATCTATGTGACGGTAATCTTTTGGAAGCAAGTCACTACAGAAAGATGAAAACAAGCATTAGTTGTTAATTCAAAGGAAGTTAGCAAATGTTTGAAAGTAGCCTGAAAGCCACAGGACCTAAAATAAACAAGCGGTCCAGACAAAAATTGGATTTGATAGGTAATAGTCCCAAGGTAAACACAGAAGTCTTGAGGCAGCTAAAAAAAGAAAAAAGCGCTGATGTAGGCAGAGAGCATGAGTGCAAAGTTGCACAGATTGTACCATGTGGGATACAGTATAACCCCAGTCACTTAGGAATTAGGTACATGTGTAATATATAGTCTTTGTAAAACAATAAAGTAACAGGACTGCTAATTCATTGCTCACAATGCCATCTTTATGAACATGCTAATAATTTTTTGTAAAGTTAATATTGACCACACCCTGGGAGTTAAAATGTTCTTGGGTATTATTGCAAGACAGACGTTTGTGAATTGGCTACTTGTTTTGTACTTGACCCAACTTCCTAGCATGTAAAAGCTAATTTGTTGCTGCCCATTATGTCCACAATTTCCAAGTATGAAGTCATCTGGAACAAATATGCCTCAGCTTGATCCAAACTATTCACATTGGGTGGAATTTCCCCCTCCTCAAACAAAGTGCGGTGATGGACGGGAAACGGGGCGTTTTCCCCACCAGCCACAATAGCGGGTTTTGCATCCGACTGTCTCCCTCCTGCCTCATTAAATATTTATCAACAGGAAATACGCCATTGTGCTGGGAGGTGGCCTATGACTTATCCACCCCATGGGTTTCGCGTCAGGTGCCATATTTAAACCGCACCCTCAAGTACATCTTTCAATGCCTGAAGACCAGGACTGCTGCAAGACGGAGATGGCCCACAAAGAGTCCGAAGGTTTACCAATGCTTCACTGGAACACCTGCTTGGCACAGTTGAGGCCCACCAAGACCTTCTGTGTCCCCGTCATGGCCCAAGGAGGCCCATACCAACCAGTCTTGGGAGGAGATGTCTGTGGCGGTGGGCGCCAACTCCACCCAGAGATTGGCCATACAGTGCAGAAAATGCATGAATGATCTCATTTGCACTCCCAGCTCACTCTCACAAGCCCCTCATCCATTCGCTGGATCAAACTCCACAGGGAACTCACACGCTGCCCTCACGAGGGACATCACCACGCATTCTCCCGCACACACCTTGACATCTCCATCCTGCTTCACCCCCTGTGCAGCTTACGTCCCCACACATGGCTCCATTCAGCAGACACACATCCTTATCATGGCATGACTCTTGCTCACACACTCTCTCCATCTCTCTTTACACAGGCCAAGCTTGCCCACAATAAAAAGGAGAGTCCCCGGACCAGTGGGGCATGGCAGAGATCAGGGCCCTCACCCTGTATAAGGAGTATGTTCTTCACCAGGCCGGAGAGAACCTGGACCATGCCTGCGGCAATGGTGAGGTCGCCAGCACACACCCAATTGCGGACCCTGCACCAGCTCACCTTCAGACTGTGAGACCATAAGTGCCACGTGATGTTTTGTATTTTGATGCCACATGCTAATAATCTCTACTCTCTTTAGCGGAGGTAAGTTCACCAAGTGCCCTAGGGACACCGAGAGCCAGGCCCTCATCTCCAGCCCCCTTAATACACTGGATGAGGATCCTGAGGACACAACAAATGAAGATCCATCACAGCCCTCACCCACACCCTCTACCAGCGCAGAGACACACACCTTGGAGGGACCTAGATCTGGAGAAAACTCATAACAATCTGGTGAGTACAGGCACTCAGAGGATTGCTAGAGGCCAGGATTCTGTTGTGTCTGAGTCAGACGAAGAGCCTCCCGACTCATTCTTAAGGCAGTTGTTGGAGATGTAGGTGAAAGATAACAGATTATCAGGCAGGTTTGTCAGATGCATTCCAAAGATTGCAATGTATGATGGAGGAGACCCTCTGCCTTCAGTCCAAAGTCATTGTACTGGCGTGCAAGGGCAGGGAGGTCAACACTAGCACGATGGCAGCTGCCATGGAGACCTTCATCCAGGACTTAGGTGCTGCACTGGGCCAGGGGTTTCACTTCATCCCTGTAGGCATTGGTGGAATCTATCAGTACCTACTCACAAGGGGACCAGGGATCCTCAATCTCACTCCAAGTGCGTCTTTTCCTCAGGGAGTAAGCTGGGGGCCCACGGGCACCTATAGGGATGAGGACCAACAGCTTGTCATGCCAGGGCCATTCCCCCAATTGAGTCCGGGGATGTCCAGCTGATCCCAATCCCCTCTGGCTGTTACCCATAACCACCAGTTCCGCAGACCGAGAAGGGTGCACTGCCTCACAGCAGGACACCCGGAACCCTCCAAATCTCGGCCCTTCAGAGGATACCTGCCAAATTCACCACAGACAACAGGCCATAGAAAGCAGCAGGCTGCCTCCACCTCCACTTTGATGTTGGGGGAGAACCAAGATATAGCGGCAGGTTGAGGAAGATTAAGAAATATTAGGTGCACAATGGTTGCATGGGTGTTCACCACATGCATATATTTTCCACCTATGTAAATACAACTGTACCCATTCCACATATTTTTTGTATACCTCCTCTGTATGCTGAATGTTGTGGTCCATCAGAGGTCACACCATCTTCCTTCCCCCCAATTATTGCTGATCTCGCATCATGTGCCTCTGGTCCATGTTGTGTGAAGGCATCTCATCACAGCGTGTCCCTTCTCAGTTTTTCTCCAACATCAGTGATGCATCACCCTCTATGTAAAAAGTGTTTGTTCAGGCATCTTGTTGACAAGCGTTGCGGGTACAAATGATGTTCATTTTTGGCTATGTAAGATGGAGGCTCAGGCAGTCCCCTGACTCGTCGGCATTATGGGAAGGTGAAGGTGTAGTGTACAAGGGGAGGTGTAGATGTGCATGGAGAAGGGTAACCTCTTCTTTATCTCCATGCACTCTCTGTTATCCTTGAGGGTCTGCATTCTAAAAGACCATACTCAGATGTCATGCGTGCTCCTGTCTGCCTTGTGGTGATGCAGGCTACATTAAATGCAGCCTCCATTTTCTTCATGTTCTCCTCTCTATTGGATCATTGAAATAAAAACATGGGTTAGCAGCAGTCTCCAAAGGTCCTTTTTTCTGTCACTGACTAGTGAGAGCCTGGGGCTTTAAGGACTTACTTACAGTGTAGGCATGTATTAGACAATGCAATTGTGGCCATGGTTATGAACAAATCAGTGTCACAGCATCCTTCACCCCAACAAACCCCCGCTTTGCCCCATCTCTGTAGACCTACATGAAAAGTTTGACATCATTTGCGTTCAACAGCGTTAATTTGCATTCATTGATATCAAATGCACACAGGTGGAATCATTAGCTATAATTTACCGTTACAAGTACTGTAACTAACACCAATGTCATCAATTACCCCAAACCACAGAGCTCAAACATTTGTGATTAGCAACATCACTTAAGCCAAAATAAGGCAGTGTTAGGTCATATGACCAAAAGCTTGGTCAAAGACTTGAAATGGGTTTCAAAAATTTAGGAAAAATCACGAACCACTTTCCCCACAATACAGGCTTCTGATCCTATTTAACGCTGATGTGGGGAGTCTGAAGCGTGTGAGAAAAATCCTCACCTGGATGTCTGAAATGAAGGGTGGGATTTTCCGGTCCTGCCACCAGTGGGACTGGAAAATCCTGGGGAAGGTCATTCAGTCCTTTGCGTTTACCTTGATAAGTATAAAAATCCAAACCAGAAAAAATGCCCCATTCTGTACCCTACAGATTGTGGCACTTCTCTCCCTCCCTCCTCCAACCCCATCTATCTTCCTCTCTCCTCTTCTCCCCGCTCTCTCTTTCTCCCTCCCCCCTCTCTTACCCTCTCGCTCCCCCTCTCTCTTTCCTCCTCCCCTCCCCTCTTTTTTCCCACTTCTCTTTCCCCCTCCCCGTCTTCCCACCTCCCCTCCTCTCTCTTTCCCCCTCCTCTTAACCCACCTCCACTTTGCCCACCTCCCCCTCCTCCTCTTCCCCCGCTTCTTCCCCTTCCCCCTTCTCCCCTCCCCCTTTCACCCTCCTCCTTCTTTTTCTCCTACCTCTTTCCCCATTCTCTATCCCTCCCCCTCTTCCCCTCCCCCAAACATTGCCCTGCTTCCTTTTTTCCCCTCCTCTTTCTCCATGTCCTCTTCCCATATCTCCCCACCCCCTTCCCCCTCTTTCCCCTCCTCCCTCTCCCTTTCACCCCTCTTTACCTTCTTCCCCTCCTTCCCCTTTGTACCACCTCACCCACTGCCCCTCTTTCCCCCCTCCTACTCTCTTCCCCCTTCTCCTGCCCCACCCTCCTCACCTTCCTCCTCCCGCCACTTTCTCCCCCTCCCACCCTCTGGGGGGAGAATTTGGAGGCTGGACGGAGAGGGGGGAGAGTTTGGAGGCTGGAGGGATGGAGCAGAAAGTTCAGAATGGAGGGAGAGAGAGGAGAGAGTTTGGAGGTTCGAGGGAGGGGGGAGAGTTTGGAGGATGGAGGGAGAGAGGAGGAGAGTTTGGAGGCTGGAGCGATGGGGAAAGTCTTCAGAATCTGAGACTGGGGTGGGGTGGTTGGGGGAGAGTTTAGATCCTGACACCTGGGGGCTGGCTGGTTGGAAAGTATGTTGGAAAGTATAGGTTGAGACGAAAATTTTGAGCATGCTGGATCGTTTTGAGCATGCTGGATATAGTTTTGAGCATGCTGGAGAATTTTGAGCGTGCTGGATAGTTTTGAGTGTGCTGGATAGTTTTGAGTGTGCTGGATATAGTTTCGAGCATTTTGGATAGTTTTGAGCGTGCTGTATAGTTTTGAGCGTGCTGGATAGTTTTGAGCGTGCTGGATAGTTTTGAGCGTGCTGGATAAAGTTTTGTGCATGCTGGATAATTTTGAGCATGCTGGATAGTTTTGATCATGCTGGATAGTTGTGACCATGCTGGATATTTTTCAGCATGCTGGATAGTTTTGAGCATGCTGTATAGTTTTGAGCATGCTTGTTAGTTTTGAGCATGCTGGATATAGTTTTGAGCATGCTGGAGAATTTTGAGCGTGCTGGATAGTTTAGAGCGTGCTGGATAGTTTTGAGAATGCTGGATATAGTTTCGAGTGTGCCGGATAGTTTTGAGCGTACTAGATATAATTTTGAGCGGCTGCATATATCTGTCAGCATATTGGATAGTTCTGAGCGAGCCTGAGAATTTTGAGCGAGCTGGTTAGTTTTGAGCATGTCGGTTACTTTTGAATGTGCGAGATATAGATTTGAGCGTGCTGGATAGTTTTGAGCGTGCTGGATATAGTTTTGAGCATGCTGGATCGTTTTGAGTGTGCTGGATATAGTTTGGAGAATGTTGGATATAGTTTTGAACGTGCTGGATATAGTTTGGAGCATGTTGGATATAGGTTTGAGCGTGCTGGATTGTTTTGAGCATGCTGGATTGTTTTGAGCATGCTGCATAGTTTTGGGCATGCTGGATATAGTTTAGAGCATGCTGGATAGTTTTAAGCATGCTGGTTAGTTTTGAGCATGCTGGATAGTTTTGTGCGTGGTGGATAGTTTTGTGTGTGCTGGAATGTTATGAGCATGCTGGATAGTTTTGAGTGTGCTGGATATAGCTTTGAGCATGCTGGATATAGTTTTGAGCATGCTGGATATAGTTTTGAGCATGCTGGATATAGTTTTGAATGTGCTGGATAGTTTTGAGTATGCTGGATAGTTTTGAGCGTGCTGGATGTAGCTTTGAGTGTGCTGGATAGTTTGGAGCGTAATGGATAGTTTGGAGCGCGCTGGATAGTTTAGAGTGTGCTGGATATAGTTTTGAGTGTGCTGGATCGTTCTGAGTGTGCTGGATCGTTCTGAGTGTGCTGGATCGTTCTGAGTGTGCTGGATAGTTTTGAGCATGCTGGATATAGTTTGGAGCATGATGGATATAGTTTTGAGCGTGCTGGATATAGTATGGAGCATGTTGGATATAGTTTTGAGCATGCTGCATAGTTTTGGGCATGCTGGATATAGTTTTGAGCATGCTGGATAGTTTTAAGCATGCTGGTTAGTTTTGCGCGTGCCGGATAGTGTTGAGCG
This sequence comes from Carcharodon carcharias, assembly GCF_017639515.1. Lineage (NCBI taxonomy): Eukaryota > Metazoa > Chordata > Chondrichthyes > Lamniformes > Lamnidae > Carcharodon > Carcharodon carcharias. The sequence goes on along the minus strand of NC_054489.1, from coordinate 36,143,615 downwards.
TGCTGGATAGTTTTGTGTGTACTGGATAATTTTGAGCAGGCTGGATAGGTTTGAGTGTGCTGGATTGTTATGAGCGTGCTGGATATAGTTTTGAGCGTGCTGGATATAGTTTTGAGCATGCTGGATAGTTTTGAGTTTTCTGGATAGTTTTGAGCGTGCTGGATAGTTTTGAGCATGCTGGATATAGTTTTGAGCGTGCTGTATAGTTTTGACCGTGCTGGATATAGCTTTGAGTGTGCTGGATAGTTTGAGCGTGCTGGACAGTTTGGAGTGTGCTTGATAGTTTTGAGCATGCTGTATGTAGTTTTGAGCATGCTGGATAGTTTTGAGCACGTTGGATAGATTTGAGCGTGCTAGATATAGTTTTGAGCATGCTGGATCGTTTTGAGCATGCTGGATATAGTTTTGAGCATGCTGGAGAATTTTGAGCGTGCTGGATAGTTTTGAGTGTGCTGGATAGTTTTGAGTGTGCTGGATATAGTTTCGAGCATTTTGGATAGTTTTGAGCGTGCTGTATAGTTTTGAGCGTGCTGTATAGTTTTGAGCGTGCTGGATAGTTTTGAGCGTGCTGGATAAAGTTTTGTGCATGCTGGATAATTTTGAGCATGCTGGATAGTTTTGATCATGCTGGATAGTTGTGACCATGCTGGATATTTTTCAGCGTGCTGGATAGTTTTGAGCATGCTGTATAGTTTTGAGCATGCTGGATAGTTTTGAGCATGCTGGATAGTTTTGAGCATGCTGGATATAGTTTTGAGCATGCTGGAGAATTTTGAGCGTGCTGGATAGTTTAGAGCGTGCTGGATAGTTTTGAGAATGCTGGATATAGTTTCGAGTGTGCCGGATAGTTTTGAGCATGCTAGATATAATTTTGAGCGGCTGCATATATCTGTCAGCATATTGGATAGTTCTGAGCGAGCTTGAGAATTTTGAGCGAGCTGGTTAGTTTTGAGCATGTCGGTTACTTTTGAATGTGCGAGATATAGATTTGAGCGTGCTGGATAGTTTTGAGTGTGCTGGATATAGTTTGGAGAATGTTGGATATAGTTTTGAACGTGCTGGATATAGTTTGGAGCATGTTGGATATAGGTTTGAGCATGCTGGATTGTTTTGGGCATGCTGGATATAGTTTAGAGCATGCTGGATAGTTTTAAGCATGCTGGTTAGTTTTGAGCATGCTGGATAGTTTTGTGCGTGGTGGATAGTTTTGTGTGTGCTGGATTGTTATGAGCATGCTGGATAGTTTTGAGTGTGCTGGATATAGCTTTGAGCATGCTGGATATAGTTTTGAGCATGCTGGATATAGTTTTGAGCATGCTGGATATAGTTTTGAATGTGCTGGATAGTTTTGAGTATGCTGGATAGTTTTGAGCGTGCTGGATATAGCTTTGAGTGTGCTGGATAATTTGGAGCGTAATGGATAGTTTGGAGCGCGCTGGATAGTTTAGAGTGTGCTGGATATCGTTTTGAGCGTGCTGGATCGTTCTGAGTGCTGGATAGTTTTGAGCGTGCTGGATATAGTTTGGAGCATGATGGATATAGTTTTGAGCATGCTGGATAGTTTTAAGCATGCTGGTTAGTTTTGCGCGTGCCGGATAGTGTTGAGCGTGCTGGATAGTTTTGTGTGTACTGGATAATTTTGAGCAGGCTGGATAGGTTTGAGTGTGCTGGATTGTTATGAGCGTGCTGGATATAGTTTTGAGCGTGCTGGATATAGTTTTGAGCATGCTGGATAGTTTTGAGTTTTCTGGATAGTTTTGAGCGTGCTGGATAGTTTTGAGCATGCTGGATATAGTTTTGAGCGTGCTGTATAGTTTTGACCGTGCTGGATATAGCTTTGAGTGCGCTGGATAGTTTGAGCGTGCTGGACAGTTTTGAGCATGCTGGATAGTTTTGAGCACGTTGGATAGATTTGAGCGTGCTAGATATAGTTTTGAGCATGCTGGATCGTTTTGAGCATGCTGGATATAGTTTTGAGCATGCTGGAGAATTTTGAGCGTGCTGGATAGTTTTGAGTGTGCTGGATAGTTTTGAGTGTGCTGGATATAGTTTCGAGCATTTTGGATAGTTTTGAGCGTGCTGTATAGTTTTGAGCACGTTGGATAGTTTTGAGCGTGCTGGATAGTTTTGAGCGTGCTGGATATAGTTTTGTGCATGCTGGATAATTTTGAGCATGCTGGTTAGTTGTGACCATGCTGGATATTTTTCAGCGTGCTGGATAGTTTTGAGCATGCTGTATAGTTTTGAGCATGCTGGATAGTTTTGAGCGTGCTGGACAGTTTGGAGTGTGCTTGATAGTTTTGAGCATGCTGTATATAGTTTTGAGCATGCTGGATAGTTTTGAGCACGTTGGATAGATTTGAGCGTGCTAGATATAGCTTTGAGCATGCTGGATCGTTTTGAGCATGCTGGATATAGTTTTGAGCATGCTGGAGAATTTTGAGCGTGCTGTATATAGTTTTGAGCGTGCTGGATAGTTTTGAGCGTGCTGGATAGTTTTGAGCGTGCCGGATATAGTTTCGAGCGTGCTGGATTGTTTTAAGCATGCTGGACAGTTTTGAGCGTGCTGGATATAGTTTTGAGCGTGCTGGATAGTTGTGAGCGTGCTGGATAGTTTTGAGCGAGCTGCATATAGTTTTGAGTGTGCTGGATAGTTTTGAGCGTGCTGGATATAGTTTCGAGCATGCTGGATATTTTTGAGTGTGCTGCATAGTTTTGAGCCTGCTGGATAGTTTTGAGCATGCTGGATAGTTTTGAGCGTGCTGGATATAGTTTTGAGCATGTCGGGTAGCTTTGAGCGAGCTGGATAGTGTTGAGCGTGCTGGATAGTTTTGTGTGTACTGGATAATTTTGAGCAGGCTGGATAGGTTTGAGTGTGCTGGATTGTTATGAGCGTGCTGGATATAGTTTTGAGCGTGCTGGATATAGTTTTGAGCATGCTGGATAGTTTTGAGTTTTCTGGATAGTTTTGAGCGTGCTGGATAGTTTTGAGCATGCTGGATATAGCTTTGAGCGTGCTGTATAGTTTTGACCGTGCTGGATATAGCTTTGAGTGCGCTGGATAGTTTGAGCGTGCTGGACAGTTTTGAGCATGCTGGATAGTTTTGAGCACGTTGGATAGATTTGAGCGTGCTAGATATAGTTTTGAGCATGCTGGATCGTTTTGAGCATGCTGGATATAGTTTTGAGCATGCTGGAGAATTTTGAGCGTGCTGGATAGTTTTGAGTGTGCTGGATAGTTTTGAGTGTGCTGGATAGTTTTGAGTGTGCTGGATATAGTTTCGAGCATTTTGGATAGTTTTGAGCGTGCTGTATAGTTTTGAGCACGTTGGATAGTTTTGAGTGTGCTGGATAGTTTTGAGCGTGCTGGATATAGTTTTGTGCATGCTGGATAATTTTGAGCATGCTGGTTAGTTGTGACCATGCTGGATATTTTTCAGCGTGCTGGATAGTTTTGAGCATGCTTTATAGTTTTGAGCATGCTGGATAGTTTTGAGCGTGCTGGACAGTTTGGAGTGTGCTTGATAGTTTTGAGCATGCTGTATATAGTTTTGAGCATGCTGGATAGTTTTGAGCACGTTGGATAGATTTGAGCGTGCTAGATATAGTTTTGAGCATGCTGGATCGTTTTGAGCATGCTGGATATAGTTTTGAGCATGCTGGAGAATTTTGAGCGTGCTGTATATAGTTTTGAGCGTGCTGGATAGTTTTGAGCGTGCTGGATAGTTTTGAGCGTGCCGGATATAGTTTCGAGCGTGCTGGATTGTTTTGAGCATGCTGGACAGTTTTGAGCGTGCTGGATATAGTTTTGAGCGTGCTGGATAGTTGTGAGCGTGCTGGATAGTTTTGAGCGAGCTGCATATAGTTTTGAGTGTGCTGGATAGTTTTGAGCGTGCTGGATATAGTTTCGAGCATGCTGGATATTTTTGAGTGTGCTGGATAGTTTTGAGCCTGCTGGATAGTTTTGAGCATGCTGGATAGTTTTGAGCGTGCTGGATATAGTTTTGAGCATGTCGGGTACCTTTGAGCGAGCTGGATCGTTTTGAGCGTGCTGGATACTTTTGAGTGTGCGAGATATAGTTTTGAGGGAGCTGGATCGTTTGGAGCCTGCTGGATAGTTTTGAGCATGCTGGATATAGTTTTGAGTGTGCTGGAAAGTTTTAAGCATGCTGGATAGTTTTGAACGTGCTGGATAGTTTTGAGCGTGCTGGATAGTTTTGAACGAGCTGCATATAGTTTTGAGCATGCTGGAGAGTTTTGAGCGTGCTGGATAGTTTTGAGCATGCTGGATATAGTTTTGAGCGTGATGGATAGTTGTGAGCATGCTGGATAGTTTTGAGGATGCTGGATAGTTTTGAGCGTGCTGAATATAGTTTCGAGTGTGCTGGATAGTTTTGAGCATGCTGAATAGAGTGTCGAGTGAGCTGGATCGTTTTAAGCATGGTGGATAGTTTTGAGCATGCTGGATTGTCTTGAGCGTGCTGGATAGTTTGAGCATGCTGAATAATTTTGCGTGTGCTGGATAGTTTTGAGCATGCTGGATATAGTTTTGAGCATGTCGGGTAGCTTTGAGCGAGCTGGATCGTTTTGAGCCTGCTGGATATTTTCGAGCATGCTGGATACTTTTGAGTGTGCAAGATAAAGTTTTGAGGCAGCTGGATCGTTTTGAGCCTGCTGGATTGTTTCGAGCATGCTGGATAGTTTTGAGCATGCTGGATATAGTTTTGAGCATGCTGGAGAGTTTTGAGCGTGCTGGATATAGTTTTGAGCATGCTGGAGAGTTTTGAGCGTGCTGGATATAGTTTTGAGCATGCTGGAGAGTTTTGAGCGTGCTGGATATAGTTTTGTGCGTGCCAGATCATTTTGAGCGTGCTGGATAGTTTTGAGAATGCTGGATAGTTTTGAGCGTGCTGGATAGTTTTGAGCGTGCTGGATCGTTTTGAGCATGCTGGATATAGTTTTGAGCGTGCCGGATAGTTTTGAGCGTGCTGGATATAATTCTGAGCGGCTGCATATAGCTGTCAGCATGTTGGATAGTTCTGAGCGAGCTTGAGAATTTTGAGCGAGCTGCTTAGTTTTGAGCATGTCGGTTACTTTTGAATGTGCGAGATATGGATTTGAGCATGCTGGATAGTTTTGAGTGTGCCGGCTAGTTTTGAATCTGCTGGATATAGTTTTGAGCATGCTGGGGAAATTTGAGCGTGCTGGATAGTTTTGAGCGTCCTGGATATAGTTTTGAACGTGATGGATAGTTTTGAGCATGCGGGATAGTTTTGAGCCTGCTGGATATTGTTTCGAGCATTCTGGATAGTTTCGAGTAGGCTGGATAGTTTTGAGCATGCTGGATATAGTTTGGAGCATGTTGGATATAGTTTTGAACATGCTGGATACAGCTTGGAGCATGTTGGATATAGGTTTGAGCATGCTGCATAGTTTTGGATATGCTGGATATAGTTTTGAGCATGCTGGATAGATTTAAACATGCTGGATAGTTGTGACCATGCAGGACATTTTTCAGCGTGCTGGATAGTTTTGAGCATGCTGGATAGTGTTGAGCGTGCTGGATAGTTTTGAGAAGGCTGGATAGTTTTGAGCATGATGGATAGTTTTGAGGGTGCTGGATAGTTTTGAGCATGCTGAATATAGTTTTGAGTGTGCTGGATAGTTTTAAGCATGCTGGATAGTTTTAAGCATGCTGGATATTTTTGAGCACGCGGGATATAGTTTCGAGCGTGCTGGATAGTTTTGAGTATGCTGAATATAGTTTCAGGCATGCTGGATTGTTTTAAGCATGGTGGATAGTTTGGAGCGTGCTGGATATTTTGAACGTACTGAATTGTTTTGAGCGTGCTGGATAGTTTTGAGCGTGCTGGATACTTTTGAGCGTGCTGGATAGTTTTGAACGAGCTGCATATAGTTTTGAGCATGCTGGAGAGTTTTGAGCGTGCTGGATAGTTTTGAGCGTGCTGGATATAGTTTTGAGCGTGCTGGATAGTTGTGAGCATGCTGATAGATTTGAGGATGCTGGATAGTTTTGAGGGTGCTGAATATAGTTTCGAGTGTGCTGGATAGTTTTGAGCGTGCTGAGTAGAGTGTCGAGTGAGCTGGATTGTTTTAAGCATGGTGGATAGTTTTGAGCATGCTGGATTGTTTTGAGCGTGCTGGATAGTTTGAGCATGCTGAATAATTTTGCGTGTGCTGGATAGTTTTGAGCATGCTGGATATAGTTTTGAGCATGTCGGGTAGCTTTGAGCGAGCTGGATCGTTTTGAGCCTGCTGGATATTTTCGAGCATGCTGGATACTTTTGAGTGTGCAAGATATAGTTTTGAGGCAGCTGGATCGTTTTGAGCCTGCTGGATTGTTTCGAGCATGCTGGATAGTTTTGAGCATGCTGGATATAGTTTTGAGCATGCTGGAGAGTTTTGAACGTGCTGGATATAGTTTTGAGCGAGCCAGATCAATTTGAGCGTGCTGGATAGTTTTAAGAATGCTGGATAGTTTTGAGCTTGCTGGATAGTTTTGAGCGTGCTGGATAGTTTTGAGCATGCTGGATATAATTCTGAGCGGCTGCATATAGCTGTCAGCATGTTGGATAGTTCTGAGCGAGCTTGAGAATTTTGAGCGAGCTGCTTAGTTTTGAGCATGTCGGTTACTTTTGAATGTGCGAGATATGGATTTGAGCATGCTGGATAGTTTTGAGTGTGCCGGCTAGTTTTGAGTCTGCTGGATATAGTTTTGAGCATGCTGGGGAAATTTGAGTGTGCTGGATAGTTTTGAGCGTCCTGGATATAGTTTTGAACGTGATGGATAGTTTTGAGCATGCGAGATAGTTTTGAGTCTGCTGGATATTGTTTCGAGCATTCTGGATAGTTTCGAGTAGGCTGGATAGTTTTGAGCATGCTGGATATAGTTTGGAGCATGTTGGATATAGTTTTGAACATGCTGGATATAGCTTGGAGCATGTTGGATATAGGTTTGAGCATGCTGCATAGTTTTGGATATGCTGGATATAGTTTTGAGCATGCTGGATAGATTTGAACATGCTGGATAGTTGTGACCATGCAGGACATTTTTCAGCGTGCTGGATAGTTTTGAGCATGCTGGATAGTGTTGAGCGTGCTGGATAGTTTTGAGAAGGCTGGATAGTTTTGAGCATGCTGGATATTTTTCAGCATGCTGGATAGTTTTGAGTGTGCTGGATAGTTTTGAGTGTGCTGGATAGTTTTGAGCGTGCTGAATATAGTTTTGAGCGTGCTGGATAGTTTTAAGCATGCTGGATAGTTTTAAGCATGCTGGATATTTTTGAGCACGCGGGATATAGTTTCGAGCGTGCTGGATAGTTTTGAGTATGCTGATTATAGTTTCAGGCATGCTGGATTGTTTTAAGCATGTTGGATAGTTTGGAGCGTGCTGGATATTTTGAACGTACTGAATTGTTTCGAGTGTGCTGGATAGTTTTGAGCGTGCTGGATACTTTTGAGCATGCTGGATAGAGTTTTGAGTGTGCTGGATAGTTTTGAGCATGCTGAATATAATTTTGAGCGTGCTGGATAGTTTTGAGTGTGCTGAATATAGTTTTGAGTGTGCTGGATAGGTTTGAGAAGGCTGGATATTTTTCAGCATGCTGGATAGTTTTGAGCATGCTGGATAGTTTTGAGCGTGCTGAATATAGTTTTGAGTGTGCTGGATAGTTTTAAGTATTGTGGATAGTTTTGAGCACGCGGGATATAATTTCGAGCGTGCTGGATTGTTTTAAGCATGGTGGATAGTTTGGAGCGTGCTGGATAGTTTGAGTGTGTTGACTTGTTTTGATTGTGCTGGATAGTTTTAAGCGTGCTGGTTAGTTTTGCGCAAGCTGGATAGTTTTGAGCAGGCTGGATAGTATTGTGTAGGCTGGATAGCTTTAAGCATGCTGGATAGTTTGAGCGTGCTGGATAGTTTTGTGCATACTGGATAATTTTGAGCAGGCAGGATAGGTTTGAGTAGGCTGGATAGCTTTGAGCGTGCTGGATAGTTTTGTGCGTGCTGGATAGTTTTGTGCGTGCTGGATATATTTTTTAGTGTGCTGGATAATTGTGACCATGCTGGATATTTTTCAGCATGCTGGATAGTTTTGAGCATGCTGCATAGTTTTGAGCGTGCTGGATAGTTTTGAGAATGCTGGATAGTTTTGAGCGTGCTGGAGATTTTTCAGCATGCTGGATAGTTTTGAGCGTGCTGGATAGTTTTGAGCGTGCTGGATAGTTTTGATCATGCTGGATAGTTGTGACCGTGCTGGATATTTTTCAGCGTGCTGGATAGTTCTGAGCATGCTGGACAGTTTTGAGCGTGCTGGATCGTTTTGAGCGTGCTGGATATAGATTTGAGCATGCTGGAGAATTTTGAGCGTGCTGGATAGTTTTGAGCGTGCTGGATATAGTTTCGAGCATGCTGGATAGTTTTGAGCATGCTAGATATAATTCCGAGTGGCTGCATATAGCTGTCAGCATGTTGGATAGTTCTGAGTGAGCTTGAGAATTTTCAGCGAGCTGCTTAATTTTGAGCATGTCGGTTTCTTTTGAATGTGCGAGATATAGATTTGAGTGTGCTGGATAGTTTTGAGCGTGCCGGATAGTTTTGAGTCTGCTGGATATAGTTTTGAGCATTCTGGATTGTTCCGAGTAGGCTGGATATAGTTTTGAGCGTGCTGGATCGTTTTGAGCGTGCTGGATATAGTTTTGAGCGTGCAGGATATGGTTTTGGGCATGCTGGATAGGTTTGGGAGCGTGCTGCATAGTTTTGAGCATGCTGGATATAGTTTTGAGTGTGCTGGATAGTTTTGAGCATGTTGGATATTTTTCAGCGTGCTGGATAGTTTTGAGTATGCTGGATAGAGTTTTGAGCGTGCTGGATAGTTTTGAGCTTGCTGGATAGTTTTGAGCGTGCTGGATATAGTTTTGAGCGTGCTGGATAGAGTTTTGAGCATGTTAGATATTTTTCAGCGTGCTGGATAGTTTTGAGTATGCTGGATAGAGTTTTGAGCGTGCTGGATAGTTTTGAGTATGCTGGATAGAGTTTTGAGCGTGCTGGATAGTTTTGAGTATGCTGGATAGAGTTTCGAGCGTGCTGGATAGTTTTGAGCTTGCTGGATATTTTTGAGCATGCTGGATATAGCTTTGAGCGTGCTGGATAGTTTTGAGTATGCTGGATAGAGCTTTGAGCGTGCTGGATACTTTTGAGTATGCTGGATAGAGTTTTGAGCGTGCTGGATAGTTTTGAGTATGCTGGATATGGTTTTGAGTGTGCTGGATAGTTTTGAACTTGCTGGATAGTTTTGAGCATGCTGGATATTTTTCAGCGTGCTGGATAGTTTTGAGCATGCTTGATATAGTTTTGAGCATGCTGGAGAACTTTGAGCATGCAGGATAGTTTTGAGCGTGCCGGATAATTTTGAGTCTGCTGGATATAGTTTTGAGCATGCTGGATATAACTTTGAGCCTGTTAGATATAGTTTTGAGTGTGCTGGATAGTTCTGAGTGTGATTTATAGTTTTGAGCGTGTTAGATATAGTTTTGAGCATGCTGGATAGTTTTGACCATGCTGGATAATTTTCAGCGTGTTGGATAGTTTTAAGAGTGCTGGATAGTTTTGAAAATGCTGGATAGTTTTGAGCGTGCTGGATAGTTTTGAAAATGCTGGATAGTTTTGAGCGTGCTGGATAGTTTTGAGCGTGCTGGATAGTTTTGAGCGTGCTGGATATAATTCTGAGCGGCTGCATATAGCTGTCAGCATGTTGGATAATTCTGAGCGAGCTTGAGAATTTTGAGCGAGCTGGTTAGTTTTGAGCATGTCGGTTACTTTTGAATGTGCGAGATATAGATTTGAGCGTGCAGGATGGTTTTGAGCGTGCTGGATATAGTTTTGAGCATGCTGGAAAATTTTGAGGGGGCTAGATATATTTGAGCGTGCCAGATTGCTTTGAGCATGCTGTATATAGTTTTGAGCATGCTGGATAGTTTTGAGCATGCTAGATATAGTTTTGAGCGTGCTGGATAGTTTTGATCGTGCTGGATAGTTTTGAGCATGCTGGATCGTTTTGAGTGTGCTGGATATAGTTTCAAACATGATGGATAGTTTTGAGCGTGCTGGATAGTTTTGAGTCTGCTGGATATAGTTTGTGCGTGCTGGATTGTTATGAGCATGCTGGATATTGTTGAGTGTGCTGGATATAGTTGTGAGCGTGCTAGGTATAGTTTTGAGCATGCTGGATATAATTTTGAGCCAGCTGGATATAGTTTTGAGCCTGCTGGATAGTTTTGAGCGTGCTGTATAGTTTTGAGTGTGATGGATATAGTTTTGAGCATGCTGGATAGTTTTGAGTGTACTGGATAGTTTTGAGCATGCTGGATAGTTTTGAGCGTGCCGGATAGTTTTGAGCGTGCTGGATAGTTTTGAGCGTGCTGGATAGTTTTGAGTGTGCTGGATAGTTTTGAGTGTGCTGGATAGTTTTGAGCATGCTGGATAGTTTTGAACACGCTGCATATAGTTTTGAGCATGCTGGATAGTTTTGAGTGTGCTGGATAGGTTTGAGTAGGCTGGATATAGTTTCGAGCATACTGTACAGTTTTGAGCGTGCTGGATAGTTTTGAACGAGCTGCATATAGTTTCGAGCACGCTGGATAGTTTTGAGCGTGCTGGATAGTTTTGAGCGTGCTGTATATAGTTTCGAGCATGCTGGATAGTTGTGAGCATGCTGGATAATTTTGAGCGTGCTGGATAGTTTTAATCATGCTGGATAGTTTTGAGCATGCGGAATATAGTTTCGAGCATGCTAGATTGTTTTAAGCATGCTGGATTGTTTTGAGCGTGCTGGATAGTTTGAGCATGCTGAATTGTTTTGAGTGTGTTGGATAGTTTTAAGCATGCTGGATAGTTTAGAGCATGCGGCATATTGTTTCGAGTGTGCTTGATAGTTTTGAGTGTGCTGAATATAGTTTCGAGCGTGCTGGATAGTTTTAAGCATGGTGGATAGTTTTGAGCGTGTTGGATATAGTTTTGAGCGTGCTGGATATAGTTTTGAGCATGCTGGATATTTTCCAGCGTGCTGGATAGTTTTGAGCATGCGGAATATAGTTTCGAGCATGCTAGATTGTTTTAAGCATGCTGGATTGTTTTGAGCGTGCTGGATAGTTTGAGCATGCTGAATTGTTTTGAGTGTGTTGGATAGTTTTAAGCATGCTGGATAGTTTAGAGCATGCGGCATATTGTTTCGAGTGTGCTTGATAGTTTTGAGTGTGCTGAATATAGTTTCGAGCGTGCTGGATAGTTTTAAGCATGGTGGATAGTTTTGAGCGTGTTGGATATAGTTTTGAGCGTGCTGGATATAGTTTTGAGCATGCTGGATATTTTCCAGCGTGCTGGATAGTTTTGAGCATGCTGGATAGTTTTGAGTGTGCTGGATAGTTTTGAGAAGGCTGCATAGTTTTGAGCATGCTGGATCGTTTTGAGCATGCTGGATATAGTTTTGAGAATGCTGGAGAATTTTGAGCGTGCTGGATAGTTTTGAGCGTGCTGGATATAGTTTCAAACGTGATGGATAGTTTTGAGCGTGCTGGATATTTTTTTTTTGTGCTGGATAGTTTTTTGCGTGCCAGATAGTTTTGAGTCTGCTGGATATAGTTTTGAGCATTCTGGATTGTTCCGAGTAGGCTGGATATAGTTTTGAGTGTGCTGGATCGTTTTGAGTGTGCTGGATAATTTTGAGCGTGCTGGATATAGTTTTGAGTGTGCTGGATCGTTTTGAGCGTGCTGGATATAGTTTTGAGCGTGCAGGATATGGTTTTGAGCATGCTGGATAGGTTTGAGCGTGCTGTATAATTTTGAGCATGCTGGATATAGTTTTGAGCTTGCTGGATAGTTTTGAGCATGTTGGATATTTTTCAGCATGCTGGATAGTTTTGAGTATGCTGGATAGAGTTTTGAGCGTGCTGGATAGTTTTGAGTATGCTGGATAGAGTTTTGAGTGTGCTGGATAGTTTTGAGTATGCTGGATAGAGTTTTGAGCGTGCTGGATAGTTTTGAGTATGCTGGATAGAGTTTTGAGCGTGCTGGATAGTTTTGAGCGTGCTGGATACTTTTGAGTATGCTGGATAGAGTTTTGAGCGTGCTGGATAGTTTTAAGTATGCTGGATATGGTTTTGAGTGTGCTGGATAGTTTTGAGCTTGCTGGATAGTTTTGAGCATGCTGGATATTTTTTAGCGTGCTGGATAGTTTTGAGCATGCTTGATACAGTTTTGAGCATGCTGGAGAACTTTGAGCATGCAGGATAGTTTTGAGCGTGCCGGATAATTTTGAGTCTGCTGGATATAGTTTTGAGCATGCTGGATATAACTTTGAGCCTGTTGGATATAGTTTTGAGTGTGCTGGATAGTTCTGAGTGTGATTTATAGTTTTGAGCGTATTAGATATAGTTTTGAGCATGCTGGATAGTTTTGACCATGCTGGATAATTTTCAGCGTGTTGGATAGTTTTAAGAGTGCTGGATAGTTTTGAAAATGCTGGATAGTTTTGAGCGTGCTGGATAGTTTTGAGCGTGCTGGATAGTTTTGAGCGTGCTGGATAGTTTTGAGCGTGCTGAATATAATTCTGAGCGGCTGCATATAGCTGTCAGCATGTTGGATAATTCTGAGCGAGCTTGAGAATTTTGAGCGAGCTGGTTAGTTTTGAGCTGTCGGTTACTTTTGAATGTGCGAGATATAGATTTGAGCGTGCTGGATGGTTTTGAGCGTGCTGGATATAGTTTTGAGCATGCTGGAAAATTTTGAGGGGGCTAGATATATTTGAGCGTGCCAGATTGCTTTGAGCATGCTGTATATAGTTTTGAGCATACTGGATAGTTTTGAGCATGCTAGATATAGTTTTGAGCGTGCTGGATAGTTTTGATCGTGCTGGATTGTTTTGAGCCTGCTGGATATAGTTTCGAGCATGCTGGATAGTTTTGAGCGTGCTGGATATAGTTTCGAACGTGATGGATAGTGTTGAGCATGCTGGATCGTTTTGAGTGTGCTGGATATAGTTTCAAACGTGATGGATAGTTTTGAGCATGCTGGATAGTTTTGAGTCTGCTGGATATAGTTTTGTGCATGCTAGATATAACTTTGAGCCTGCTGGATATAGTTTTGTGCGTGCTGGATTGTTATGAGCATGCTGGATATAGTTGTGAGCGTGCTGTATATAGTTTTGAGCATGCTGGATAGTTTTGAGCATGCTAGATATAGTTTTGAGCGTGCTGGATAGTTTTGATCGTGCTGGATTGTTTTGAGCCTGCTGGATATAGTTTCGAGCATGCTGGATAGTTTTGAGCGTGCTGGATATAGTTTCGAACGTGATGGATAGTGTTGAGCATGCTGGATCGTTTTGAGTGTGCTGGATATAGTTTCAAACGTGATGGATAGTTTTGAGCATGCTGGATAGTTTTGAGTCTGCTGGATATAGTTTTGTGCATGCTGGATATAACTTTGAGCCTGCTGGATATAGTTTTGTGCGTGCTGGATTGTTATGAGCATGCTGGATATAGTTGTGAGCGTGCTGGATATAGTTTTGAGCATGCTGGATATAATTTTGAGCCTGCTGGATATAGTATTGAGCGTGCTGGATAGCTTTGAGCGTGCTGTATAGTTTTGAGTGTGATGGATATAGTTTTGAGCATGCTGGATAGTTTTGAGTGTACTGGATAGTTTTGAGCATGCTGGATAGTTTTGAGCACGCTGGATAGTTTTGAGCATGCTGGATACTTTTCAGTGTGCGAGATATAGTTTTGAGCGTGCCGGATAGTTTTGAGCGTGCTGGATAGTTTTGAGTGTGATGGATAGTTTTGAGCATGCTGGATAGTTTTGAACACGCTGCATATAGTTTTGAGCATGCTGGATAGTTTTGAGCGTGCTGGATAGTTTTGAGTGTGCTGGATATAGTTTCGAGCATACTGTACAGTTTTGAGCGTGCTGGATAGTTTTGAACGAGCTGCATATAGTTTCGAGCATGCTGTATAGTTTTGAGCGTGCTGGATAGTTTTGAGCGTGCTGTATATAGTTTCGAGCATGCTGAATAGTTGTGAGCATGCTGGATAATTTTGAGCGTGCTGGATAGTTTTAATCATGCTGGATAGTTTTGAGCATGCGGAATATAGTTTCGAGCATGCTAGATTGTTTTAAGCATGCTGGATTGTTTTGAGCGTGCTGGATAGTTTGAGCATGCTGAATTGTTTTGAGTGTGTTGGATAGTTTTAAGCATGCTGGATAGTTTAGAGCATGCGGCATATTGTTTCGAGTGTGCTTGATAGTTTTGAGTGTGCTGAATATAGTTTCGAGCGTGCTGGATAGTTTTAAGCATGCTGGATAGTTTTGAGCGTGCTGGATAGATTTGAACGTGCTGGATATAGTTTTGAGCGTGCTGGATAGTTATGAGCGTGCTGGATAGTTTTGAGCATGGTGGATAGTTTTGAACACGCTGCATATAGTTTTGAGCACGCTGGATAGTTTTGAGCGTGCTGGATAGTTTTGAGTGTGCTGGATAGTTTTGAGCGTGCTGGATATTGTTTCGAGCATGCTGTATAGATTTGAGCGTGCTGGATAGTTTTGAACGAGCTGCATATAGTTTTGAGTATGCTGGATAGTTTTGATTGTGCTGGATATAGTTTTGAGCATGCTGGATAGGTTCCAGCGTGCTGGATAGTTTTGAGCATTCTGGATATAGTTTTGAGTGTGCTGGATAGTTTTGAGAAGGCTGCATAGTTTTGAGCATGCTGGATCGTTTTGAGCATGCTAGATATAGTTTTGAGCCTGCTGGATATAGTTTTGGGCATGGTGGATATTTTCCAGCGTGCTGGATAGTTTTGAGTATTCTGGATAGTTTTGAGTGTGCTGGATAGTTTTGAGAAGGCTGCATAGTTTTGAGCATGCTGGATCGTTTTGAGCATGCTGGATATAGTTTTGAGAATGCTGGATACTTTTGAGCATGCTGGATACTTTTGAGCATGCTGAGTATAGTTTTAAGCATGCTGGATATAGTTTTGAGCATGCTGGATAGTTTTGAGCATGCGGCATTTGGTTCGAGTGTGCTTGATAGTTTTGAGTGTGCTGAAAATAGTTTCGAGCGTGCTGGATAGTTTTAAGCATGGTGGATAATTTTGAGTGTGCTAGAAAGTTTTGAGCGTGCTGCATAGTTTGAGCGTGCTGAATCGTTTTGATTGTGCTGGATAATTTTGAGTGTGCTGGATACTTTTGAGCATGCTGAGTATAGTTTTGAGCATGCTGGATATAGTTTTGAGCATGCCGGATATAGCTTTGAGCGTGCTGGATAGTTTTGAGCGTGCTCTATAGTTTTGAGCGTGCTGGATATAGTTTTGAGCGTGCTGGATATAGTTTTGAGCATGCTGGATAGTTTTGAGCGTGCTGGATAGTTGTGACCATGCTGGATATTTTTCAGCGTGCTGGATAGTTTTGAGCATGCTGGATAGTTTTGAGTGTGCTGGATAGTTTTGAGAAGGCTGCATAGTTTTGAGCATGCTGGATCGTTTTGAGCATGCTGGATATATTTTTGAGAATGCTGGAGAATTTTGAGCGTGCTGGATAGTTTTGAGTGTGCTGGATATAGTTTTGAGCGTGCTGGATAGTTTTGTGCATACTGGATAATTTTGAGTAGGCTGGATAGCTTTGTGAGTGCTGGATAGTCTTTTGCGTGCTGGATAGTTTTGTGCGTGCCGG
This sequence comes from Carcharodon carcharias, assembly GCF_017639515.1. Taxonomy (NCBI): domain Eukaryota; kingdom Metazoa; phylum Chordata; class Chondrichthyes; order Lamniformes; family Lamnidae; genus Carcharodon; species Carcharodon carcharias. The sequence continues at coordinate 36,127,873 of NC_054489.1, read as the reverse complement.
AATAGGTTTTGAGCGTGCTGGATATAAATTTGAGAATGCTGGATATAACTTTGAGCATGCTGGATATATTTTTGAGCGTGCTGGATAGTTTTGTGCATGCTGGATAGTTTTGAGCGTGCTGGATAGATTTGAACGTGCTGGATATAGTTTTGAGCGTGCTGGATAGTTTTGAGCGTGCTGGATAGTTTTGAGCATGGTGGATAGTTTTGAATGCGCTGCATATAGTTTTGAGCATGCTGGATAGTTTTGAGCGTGCTGGATAGTTTTGAGTGTGCTGGATAGTTTTGAGCGTGCTGGATATAGTTTCGAGCATGCTGTATAGTTTTGAGCGTGCTGGATAGTTTTGAACGAGCTGCATATAGTTTTGAGTATGCTGGATAGTTTTGATTGTGCTGGATATAGTTTCGAGCATGCTGGATAGTTTCCAGCGTGCTGGATAGTTTTGAGCATGCTGGATAGTTTTGAGTGTGCTGGATAGTTTTGAGAAGGCTGCATAGTTTTGAGCATGCTGGATCGTTTTGAGCATGCTGGATATAGTTTTGAGCCTGCTGGATATAGTTTTGAGCATGGTGGATATTTTCCAGCGTGCTGGATAGTTTTGAGTATGCTGGATAGTTTTGAGTGTGCTGGATAGTTTTGAGAAGGCTGCATAGCTTTGAGCATGCTGGATCGTTTTGAGCATGCTGGATATAGTTTTGAGCATGCTGAGTATAGTTTTGAGCATGCTGGATATAGTTTTGAGCATGCTGGATAGTTTTGAGCATGCGGCATTTGGTTCGAGTGTGCTTGATAGTTTTGAGTGTGCTGAAAATAGTTTCGAGCGTGCTGGATAGTTTTAAGCATGGTGGATAATTTTGGGTGTGCTAGAAAGTTTTGAGCGTGCTGCATAGTTTGAGCGTGCTGAATCGTTTTGATTGTGCTGGATAATTTTGAGTGTGCTGGATACTTTTGAGCATGCTGAGTATAGTTTTGAGCGTGCTGGATATAGTTTTGAGCATGCCGGATATAGCTTTGAGCGTGCTGGATAGTTTTGAGCGTGCTCTATAGTTTTGAGCGTGCTGGATATAGTTTTGAGCGTGCTGGATATAGTTTTGAGCATGCTGGATAGTTTTGAGCGTGCTGGATAGTTGTGACCATGCTGGATATTTTTCAGCGTGCTGAATAGTTTTGAGCATGCTGGATAGTTTTGAGTGTGCTGGATAGTTTTGAGAAGGCTGCATAGTTTTGAGCATGCTGGATCGTTTTGAGCATGCTGGATATATTTTTGAGAATGCTGGAGAATTTTGAGTGTGCTGGATAGTTTTGAGCGTGCTGGATATAGTTTCGAACGTGATGGATAGTTTTGAGCATGCTGGATAGTTTTGAGTGTGCTGGATAGTTTTGTGCATACTGGATAATTTTGAGTAGGCTGGATAGCTTTGTGAGTGCTGGATAGTCTTTTGCGTGCTGGATAGTTTTGTGCGTGCCGGAATAGGTTTTGAGGGTGCTGGATATAAATTTGAGCATGCTGGATATAACTTTGAGCATGCTGGATATATTTTTGAGCGTGCTGGATAGTTTTGTGCATGCTGGATAGTTTTGAGCGTGCTGGATAGATTTGAACGTGCTGGATATAGTTTTGAGCGTGCTGGATAGTTTTGAGCGTGCTGGATAGTTTTGAGCATGGTGGATAGTTTTGAATGCGCTGCATATAGTTTTGAGCATGCTGGATAGTTTTGAGCGTGCTGGATAGTTTTGAGTGTGCTGGATAGTTTTGAGCGTGCTGGATATAGTTTCGAGCATGCTGTATAGTTTTGAGCGTGCTGGATAGTTTTGAACGAGCTGCATATAGTTTTGAGTATGCTGGATAGTTTTGATTGTGCTGGATATAGTTTCGAGCATGCTGGATAGTTTCGAGCATGCTGGAGAGTTTTGAGCGTGCTGGATAGGTTTGAGCGTGCTGTACATAGTTTCGAGCATGCTGGATAGTTGTGAGCATGCTAGATAGTTTTGAGAGTGCTGGATAGTTTTAATCATGCTGGATAGTTTTGAGCATGCGGAATATAGTTTTGAGCATGCTGGATTGTTTTAAGCATGCTGGATAGTTTTGAGCGTGCTGGATAGTTTGAGCATGCTGAATTGCTTTGAGTGTGCTGGATAGTTTTAAGCATGCTGGATAGTTTTGAGCATGCGGGATATAGTTTCGAGTGTGCTTGATAGTTTTGAGTGTACTGAATATAGTTTTGAGCGTGCTGGATAGTTTTATGTATGGTGGATAGTTTTGATTGTGCTGGATACTTTTGAGCATGCTGGATACTTTTGAGCATGCTGAGTATAATTTTGAGCATGCTGGATATAGTTTTGAGCATGCTGGTTAGTTTTGAGCATGCGGCATATTGTTTCGAGTGTGCTTGATAGTTTTGAGTGTGCTGAAAATAGTTTCGAGCATGCTGGATAGTTTTAAGCATGGTGGATAATTTTGAGTGTGCTAGAAAGTTTTGAACATGCTGCATAGTTTGAGCGTGCTGAATCGTTTTGATTGTGCTGGATAATTTTGAGTGTGCTGGATACTTTTGAGCATGCTGAGTATAGTTTTGAGCATGCTGGATATAGTTTTGAGCATGCCGGATATAGCTTTGAGCGTGCTGGATAGTTTTGAGCGTGCTCTATAGTTTTGAGCGTGCTGGATATAGTTTTGAGCGTGCTGGATATAGTTTCGAGCATGCTGGAGAGTTTTGAGCGTGCTGGATAGGTTTGAGCGTGCTGTACATAGTTTCGAGCATGCTGGATAGTTGTGAGCATGCTGGATAGTTTTGAGAGTGCAGGATAGTTTTAATCATGCTGGATAGTTTTGAGCATGTGGAATATAGTTTTGAGCATGCTGGATTGTTTTAAGCATGCTGGATAGTTTTGAGCGTGCTGGATAGTTTGAGCATGCGGAATTGTTTTGAGTGTGCTGGATAGTTTTAAGCATGCTGGATAGTTTTGAGCATGCGGGATATAGTTTCGAGTGTGCTTGATAGTTTTGAGTGTGCTGAAAATAGTTTCGAGCATGCTGGATAGTTTTAAGCATGGTGGATAATTTTGAGTGTGCTAGAAAGTTTTGAACATGCTGCATAGTTTGAGCGTGCTGAATCGTTTTGATTGTGCTGGATAATTTTGAGTGTGCTGGATACTTTTGAGCATGCTGAGTATAGTTTTGAGCATGCTGGATATAGTTTTGAGCATGCCGGATATAGCTTTGAGCGTGCTGGATAGTTTTGAGCGTGCTCTATAGTTTTGAGCGTGCTGGATATAGTTTTGAGCGTGCTGGATATAGTTTCGAGCATGCTGGAGAGTTTTGAGCGTGCTGGATCGGTTTGAGCGTGCTGTACATAGTTTCGAGCATGCTGGATAGTTGTGAGCATGCTGGATAGTTTTGAGAGTGCAGGATAGTTTTAATCATGCTGGATAGTTTTGAGCATGCGGAATATAGTTTTGAGCATGCTGGATTGTTTTAAGCATGCTGGATAGTTTTGAGCGTGCTGGATAGTTTGAGCATGCTGAATTGTTTTGAGTGTGCTGGATAGTTTTAAGCATGCTGGATAGTTTTGAGCGTGCTGGATAGTTTTGAACGAGCTGCATATAGTTTTGAGTATGCTGGATAGTTTTGATTGTGCTGGATATAGTTTCGAGCATGCTGGAGAGTTTTGAGCGTGCTGGATAGGTTTGAGCGTGCTGTACATAGTTTCAAGCATGCTGGATAGTTGTGAGCATGCTGGATAGTTTTGAGAGTGCAGGATAGTTTTAATCATGCTGGATAGTTTTGTGCATGCGGAATATAGTTTTGAGCATGTTGGATTGTTTTAAGCATGCTGGATAGTTTTGAGCGTGCTGGATAGTTTGAGCATGCGGAATTGTTTTGAGTGTGCTGGATAGTTTTAAGCATGCTAGATAGTTTTGAGCATGCGGGATATAGTTTCGAGTGTGCTTGATAGTTTTGAGTGTGCTGAATATAGTTTCGAGCATGCTGGATAGTTTTAAGTATGGTGGATAGTTTTGATTGTGCTGGATCGTTTTGAGCATGCTGGATACTTTTGAGCATGCTGAGTATAGTTTTGAGCATTCTGGATAGTTTTGTGCATGCTGGATAGTTTTTTGCATGCTGGATAGTTTTGAGCGTGCTGGATAGTTTTGAGCGTGCTGCATAATTGTGAGAGTGCTGGATATACTTTTGAGCATGTCGGGTAGCTTTGGGCAAGCTGGAATTTTGAGCCTGCTGGATAGTTTCAAGCATGTTGGATAGTTTTGAGCATGCTGGATACTTTTGAGTGTGCGAGATATAGTTTTGAGCATGCTGGATAGTTTTGAGCCTGCTGGATAGTTTTGAGCATGCTGGAAAGTTTTGAACACGCTGCATATAGTTTTGAGCATGCTGTATAGTTTTGAGCGTGCTGGATAGTTTTGAGTGTGCTGGATAGTTTTGAGTGTGCTGGAGAGTTTTGAACGAGCTGCATATAGTTTTGGGCATGCTGGACAGTTTTGAGTGTGCTGGATATAGTTTCGAGCATGCTGGATAGTTTTGAGCGTGCTGGATAGTTTTGAGTGTGCTGTATATAGTTTTGAGCATGCTGGATAGTTGTGAGCATGCTGGAAAGTTTTGAGCGTGCTGGATAGTTTTAATCATGCTGGATAGTTTTGAGCATGCGGAATATAGTTTCGAGCATGCAGGATTGTTTTAAGCATGCTGGATTATTTTGATCGTGCTGGGTAGTTTGAGCATGCTGAATTGTTTTGAGTGTGTTGGATAGTTTTAAGCATGCTGGATAGTTTTGAGCATGCGGGATATAGTTTCGAGTGTGTTTGATAGTTTTGAGTGTGCTGAATATAGTTTCAAGCGTGCTGGATAGTTTTAAGCATGGTGGATAGTTTTGAGCATGCTGGATCGTTTTGAGCATGCTGGATACTTTTGAGCATGCTGAGTATAGTTTTGAGCATTCTGGATAGTTTTGTGCATGCTGGATAGTTTTGAGCGTGCTGGATAGTTTTGAGCGTGCTGGATAGTTTTGAGCGTGCTGGATAGTTTTGAGCATGCTGGATAGTTTTGAGGGTGCTGGATAATTGTGAGCATGCTGGATATAGTTTTGAGCATGCCGAGTAGCCTTGAGCGAGCTGGAATTTTGAGCTTGCTGGATAGTTTCGAGCATGCTGGATACTTTTGAGTGTGCAAGATATAGTTTTGAGCGTGCTGGATAGTTTTGAGTGTGCTGGATATAGTTTTGAGCATGCTGGATAGTTTCGAGCATGCTGGATAGTTTTGAGCGTGCTGGATAGTTTTGAGCGTGTTGTATATAGTTTCGAGCATGCTGGATAGTTGTGAGCATGCTGGATAGTTTTGAGAGTGCTGGATAGTTTTAATCATGCTGGATAGTTTTGAACATGTGGGATATAGTTTCGAGTGTTCTTGATAGTTTTGAGTGTGCTGAATATAGTTTCGAGCGTGCTGGATAGTTTTAAGCATGGTGGATAGTTTTGAGTGTGCTAGCTAGTTTTGAGCATGCTGCATAGTTTGAGTGCGCTGAATCGTTTTGATTGTGCTGGATAGTTTTGAGCGTGCGGGATACTTTTGAGCATGCTGAGTATAGTTTTGAGCATGCTGGATATAGTTTTGAGCATGCTGGATATAACTTTGAGCATGCTGGATATATTTTTGAGCGTGCTGGATAGTTTTTTGCATGTTGGATAGTTTTGAGCGTGCTGGATAGTTTTGAGCGTGCTGGATAATTGTGAGAGTGCTGGATATAGTTTTGAGCATGTCGGGTAGCTTTGGGCAAGCTGGAATTTTGAGCCTGCTGGATAGTTTCAAGCATGCTGGATAGTTTTGAGCATGCTGGATACTTTTGAGTGTGCGAGATATAGCTTTGAGCATGCTGTATAGTTTTGAGCGTGCTGGATAGTTTCGAGCATGCTGTATAGTTTTGAGCGTGCTGGAGAGTTTTGAATGAGCTGCACATAGTTTTGAGGATGCTGGACAGTTTTGAGTGTGCTGGATATAGTTTCGAGCATGCTGGATAGTTTTGAGCGTGCTGGATAGTTTTGAGTGTGCTGTATCTCGTTTTGAGCATGCTGGATAGTTGTGAGCATGCTGGAAAGTTTTGAGCATGCTGGATAGTTTTAATCATTCTGGATAGTTTTGAGCATGCGGAATATAGTTTCGAGCATGCAGGATTGTTTTAAGCATGCTGGATTATTTTGATCGTGCTGGGTAGTTTGAGCATGCTGAATTGTTTTGAGTGTGTTGGATAGTTTTAAGCATGCTGGATAGTTTTGAGCATGCGGGATATAGTTTCGAGTGTGTTTGATAGTTTTGAGTGTGCTGAATATAGTTTCAAGCGTGCTGGATATTTTTAAGCATGGTGGATAGTTTTGAGCGTGCTGGATAGTTTTGAGCATGGTGGATAGTTTTGAACGTGCTGGAATATAGTTTTGAGCATGGTGGATAGTTTTGAGCGTGCTGGATAGTTTTGAGCGTGCTGGATAGTTTTGAGTGTGCTGGATAGTTTTGAGTGTGCTGGATATAGTTTCGAGCATGCTGTATAGTTTTGCGCATGCTGGATAGTTTTGAACGAGCTGCATATAGTTTTGAGTATGCTGGATAGTTTTGATTGTGCTGGATATAGTTTCGAGCATGCTGGATAGTTTCGAGCATACTGGAGAGTTTTGAGTGTGCTGGATAGTTTTGAGCGTGCTGTACATAGTTTCGAGCATGCTGGATAGTTGTGAGCATGCTGGATAGTTTTGAGAGTGCTGGATAGTTTTAATCATGCTGGATAGTTTTGAGCATGCGGAATATAGTTTCAAGCATGCTGGATTGTTTTAAGCATGCTGGATAGTTTTGAGCGTGCTGGATAGTTTGAGCATGCTGAATTGTTTTGAGTGTGCTGGATAGTTTTAAGCATGCTGGATAGTTTTGAGCATGCGGGATATAATTTCGAGTGTGCTTGATAGTTTTGAGTGTGCTGAATATAGTTTCGAGCGTGCTGGTTATTTTTAAGCATGGTGGATAGTTTTGATTGTGCTGGATACTTTTGAGCATGCTGGATACTTTTGAGCATGCTGGATACTTTTGAGCATGCTGAGTATAGTTTGAGCATGCTGGATATAGTTTTAAGCATGCTGGATAGTTTTGAGCATGCGGCATATTGTTTCGAGTGTGCTTGATCGTTTTGAGTGTGCCGAATATAGTTTCGAGCGTGCTGGATAGTTTTAAGCGTGCTGGATAGTTTTGAGCGTGCTGGATAGTTTTGAACGTGCTGGATAGTTTTGAGCGTGCTGGATAATTGTGAGCGTGCTGGATATAGTTTTGAGCATGCCGGGTATCCTTGAGCGAACTGGAATTTTGAGCTTGCTGGATAGTTTCGAGCATGCTGGATACTTTTGAGTGTGCAAGATATAGTTTTGAGCGTGCTGGATAGTTTTGAGTGTGCTGGATATAGTTTTGAGCATGCTGGATAGTTTCGAGCATGCTGGATAGTTTCGAGCATGCTGGATAGTTTCGAGCATGCTGGATAGTTGTGAGCATGCTGGATAGTTTTGAGAGTGCTGGATAGTTTTAATCATGCTGGATAGTTTTGAACATGTGGGATATAGTTTCGAGTGTGCTTGATAGTTTTGAGTGTGCTGAATATAGTTTCGAGCGTGCTGGATAGTTTTAAGCATGGTGGATAGTTTTGAGTGTGCTAGATAGTTTTGAGCATGCTGCATAGTTTGAGTGTGCTGAATCGTTTTGATTGTGCTGGATACTTTGTAGCGTGCGGGATACTTTTGAGCATGCTGAGTATGGTTTTGAGCGTGCTGGAGATAGTTTTGAGCATGCTGGATATAACTTTGAGCATGCTGGATATATTTTTGAGCGTGCTGGATAGTTTTGTGCATGCTGGATAGTTTTGAGCGTGCTGGATAGTTTTGAGCGTGCTGGATAATTGTGAGAGTGCTGGATATACTTTTGAGCATGTCGGGTAGCTTTGAGCGAGCTGGAATTTTGAGCCTGCTGGATAGTTTCAAGCATGCTGGATAGTTTTGAGCATGCTGGATACTTTTGAGTGTGCGAGATATAGTTTTGAGCATGCTGGAAAGTTTTGAACACGCTGCATATAGTTTTGAGCATGCTGTATAGTTTTGAGCGTGCTGGATAGTTTTGAGTGTGCTGGATAGTTTTGAGTGTGCTGGATATATTTTCGAGCTTGCTGTATAGTTTTGAGCGTGCTGGAGAGTTTTGAACGAGCTGCATATAGTTTTGAGCATGCTGGACAGTTTTGAGTGTGCTGGATATAGTTTCGAGCATGCTGGATAGTTTCAAGCGTGCTGGATAGTTTTGAGTGTGCTGTATATAGTTTTGAGCATGCTTGATAGTTGTGAGCATGCTGGATAGTTTTGAGCGTGCTGGATAGTTTTAATCATGCTGGATAGTTTTGAACATGTGGGATATAGTTTCGAGTGTTCTTGATAGTTTTGAGTGTGCTGAATATAGTTTCGAGCGTGCTGGGTAGTTTTAAGCATGGTGGATAGTTTTGAGTGTGCTAGCTAATTTGAGCATGCTGCATAGTTTGAGTGTGCTGAATCGTTTTGATTGTGCTGGATAGTTTTGAGCGTGCGGGATACTTTTGAGCATGCTGAGTATAGTTTTGAGCATGCTGGATATAGTTTTGAGCATGCTGGATATAACTTTGAGCATGCTGGATATATTTTTGAGCGTGCTGGATAGTTTTTTGCATGCTGGATAGTTTTGAGCGTGCTGGATAGTTTTGAGCGTGCTGGATAATTGTGAGAGTGCTGGATATAGTTTTGAGCATGTCGGGTAGCTTTGGGCAAGCTGGAATTTTGAGCCTGCTGGATAGTTTCAAGCATGCTGGATAGTTATGAGCATGCTGGATACTTTTGAGTGTGCGAGATATAGCTTTGAGCATGCTGGATAGTTTTGAGCCTGCTGGATAGTTTTGAGCATGCTGGAAAGTTTTGAACATGCTGCATATAGTTTTGAGCATGCTGTATAGTTTTGAGCGTGCTGGATAGTTTCGAGCATGCTGTATAGTTTTGAGCGTGCTGGAGAGTTTTGAACGAGCTGCATATAGTTTGAGCATGCTGGACAGTTTTGAGTGTGCTGGATATAGTTTTGAGCATGCTGGATAGTTTTGACCGTGCTGGATAGTTTTGAGCGTGCTGTATATGGTTTTGAGCATGCTGGATAGTTGTGAGCATGCTGGAAAGTTTTGAGCATGCTGATAGTTTTAATCATGCTGGATAGTTTTGAGCATGCGGAATATAGTTTCGAGCATGCAGGATTGTTTTAAGCATGCTGGATTATTTTGATCGTGCTGGGTAGTTTGAGCATGCTGAATTGTTTTGAGTGTGTAGGGATAGTTTTAAGCATGCTGGGATAGTTTTGAGCATGCGGGATATAGTTTCGAGTGTGTTTGATAGTTTTGAGTGTGCTGAATATAGTTTCCAGCGTGCTGGATATTTTTTAAGCATGGTGGATAGTTTTGAGCGTGCTGGATAGTTTTGAGCATGCTGGATAGTTTTGAAGCGCTGGAATATAGTTTGAGCATGCTGGATAGTTTTGAGCATGCTGGATAGTTTTGAGCGTGCTGGATAGTTTTGAGTGTGCTGGATAGTTTTGAGCATGCTGGATATAGTTTCGAGCATGCTGTATAGTTTTGCGCGTGCTGGATAGTTTTGAACGAGCTGCATATAGTTTTGAGTATGCTGGATAGTTTTGATTGTGCTGGATATAGTTTCGAGCATGCTGGATAGTTTCGAGCATGCTGGAGAGTTTTGAGCGTGCTGGATAGTTTTGAGCGTGCTGTACATAGTTTCGAGCATGCTGGATAGTTGTGAGCATGCTAGATAGTTTTGAGAGTGCTGGATAGTTTTAATCATGCTGGATAGTTTTGAGCATGCGGAATATAGTTTCAAGCATGCTGGATTGTTTTAAGCATGCTGGATAGTTTTGAGCGTGCTGGATAGTTTGAGCATGCTGAATTGCTTTGAGTGTGCTGGATAGTTTTAAGCATGCTGGATAGTTTTGAGCATGCGGGATATAATTTCGAGTGTGCTTGATAGTTTTGAGTGTGCTGAATATAGTTTCGAGCGTGCTGGTTATTTTTAAGCATGCTGGATAGTTTTGATTGTGCTGGATAGTTTTGAGCATGCTGGATACTTTTGAGCATGCTGAGTATAGTTTGAGCATGCTGGATATAGTTTTGAGCATGCTGGATAGTTTTGAGCATGCGGCATATTGTTTCGAGTGTGCTTGATAGTTTTGAGTGTGCTGAATATAGTTTCGAACGTGCTGGATAGTTTTAAGCGTGCTGGATAGTTTTGAGCGTGCTGGATAATTGTGAGTGTGCTGGATATAGTTTTGAGCATGCCGGGTATCCTTGAGCGAACTGGAATTTTGAGCTTGCTGGATAGTTTCGAGCATGCTGGATACTTTTGAGTGTGCAAGATATAGTTTTGAGCGTGCTGGATAGTTTTGAGTGTGCTGGATATAGTTTTGAGCATGCTGGATAGTTTCAAGCATGCTGTATAGTTGTGAGCATGCTGGATAGTTTTGAGTGTGCTAGATAGTTTTGAGCATGCTGCATAGTTTGAGTGTGCTGAATCGTTTTGATTGTGCTGGATACTTTGTAGCGTGCGGGATACTTTTGAGCATGCTGAGTATAGTTTTGAGCGTGCTGGATATAGTTTTGAGCATGCTGGATATAACTTTGAGCATGCTGGATATATTTTTGAGCGTGCTGGGTAGTTTTGTGCATGCTGGATAGTTTTGAGCGTGGTGGATAGTTTTGAGCGTGCTGAATAACTGTGAGAGTGCTGGATATACTTTTGAGCATGTCGGGTAGCTTTGAGCGAGCTGGAATTTTGAGCCTGCTGGATAGTTTCAAGCATGCTGGATAGTTTTGAGCATGCTGGATACTTTTGAGTGTGCGAGATATAGTTTTGAGCATGCTGGATAGTTTTGAGCCTGCTGGATAGTTTTGAGCATGCTGGAAAGTTTAGAACACGCTGCATATAGTTTTGAGCATGCTGTATAGTTTTGAGCGTGCTGGATAGTTTTGAGTGTGCTGGATAGTTTTGAGTGTGCTGGATATATTTTCGAGCATGCTGTATAGTTTTGAGCGTGCTGGAGAGTTTTGAACGAGCTGCATATAGTTTTGAGCATGCTGGACAGTTTTGAGTGTGCTGGATATAGTTTCGAGCATGCTGGATAGTTTCAAGCGTGCTGGATAGTTTTGAGTGTGCTGTATATAGTTTTGAGCATGCTTGATAGTTGTGAGCATGCTGGATAGTTTTGAGCGTGCTGGATAGTTTTAATCATGCTGGATAGTTTTGAGCATGCGGAATATAGTTTCGAGCATGCAGGATTGTTTTAAGCATGCTGGATTGTTTTGAGCGTGCTGGATAGTTTGAGCACGCTGAATTGTTTTGAGTGTGTTGGATAGTTTTAAGCATGCTGGATAGTTTTGAGCATGCGGGATATAGTTTCGAGTGTGTTTGATAGTTTTGAGTGTGCTGAATATAGTTTTGAACGTGCTGGATATTTTTAAGCATGGTGGATAGTTTTGAGTGTGCTAGATAATTTTGAGCGTGCTGCATAGTTTGAGCGTGCTGAATCGTTTTGATTGTGCTGGATAATTTTGAGTGTGCTGGATACTTTTGAGCATGCTGAGTATAGTTTTGAGCATGCTGAGTATAGTTTTGAGCATGCTGGATATAGTTTTGAGCATGCTGGTTATAGTTTTGAGCGTGCTGGATAGTTTTGAGCGTGCTCTATAGTTTTGAGCGTGCTGGATATAGTTTTGAGTGTGCTGGATATAGCTTTGAGCATGCTGGATAGTTTTGATTGTGCTGGATAGTTGTGACCATGCTGGATATTTTTCAGCGTGCTGGATAGTTTTGAGCATGCTGGATAGTTTTGAGTGTGCTGATAGTTTTGAGAAGGCTGCATAGTTTTGAGCATGCTGGATCGTTTTGAGCATGCTGGATATAGTTTTGAGAATGCTGGAGAATTTTGAGTGTGCTGGATAGTTTTGAGCGTGCTGGATATAGTTTCGAACGTGATGGATAGTTTTGAACATGCTGGATAGTTTTGAGCGTGCCAGATAGTTTTGAGTCTGCTGGATATAATCTTGTGCGCGGCTGGATTGTTATGAGCGTGCTGGATATAGTTTTGAGCCTGCTGGATAGTTTTGAGTATGCTGGAAAGTTTTGAACATGCTGCATATAGTTTTGAGCATGCTGTATAGTTTTGAGCGTGCTGGATAGTTTCGAGCATGCTGTATAGTTTTGAGCGTGCTGGAGAGTTTTGAATGAGCTGCACATAGTTTTGAGGATGCTGGACAGTTTTGAGTGTGCTGGATATAGTTTCGAGCATGCTGGATAGTTTTGAGCGTGCTGGATAGTTTTGAGTGTGCTGTATCTCGTTTTGAGCATGCTGGATAGTTGTGAGCATGCTGGAAAGTTTTGAGCATGCTGGATAGTTTTAATCATTCTGGATAGTTTTGAGCATGCGGAATATAGTTTCGAGCATGCAGGATTGTTTTAAGCATGCTGGATTATTTTGATCGTGCTGGGTAGTTTGAGCATGCTGAATTGTTTTGAGTGTGTTGGATAGTTTTAAGCATGCTGGATAGTTTTGAGCATGCGGGATATAGTTTCGAGTGTGTTTGATAGTTTTGAGTGTGCTGAATATAGTTTCAAGCGTGCTGGATATTTTTAAGCATGGTGGATAGTTTTGAGCGTGCTGGATAGTTTTGAGCATGGTGGATAGTTTTGAACGTGCTGGAATATAGTTTTGAGCATGGTGGATAGTTTTGAGCGTGCTGGATAGTTTTGAGCGTGCTGGATAGTTTTGAGTGTGCTGGATAGTTTTGAGTGTGCTGGATATAGTTTCGAGCATGCTGTATAGTTTTGCGCATGCTGGATAGTTTTGAACGAGCTGCATATAGTTTTGAGTATGCTGGATAGTTTTGATTGTGCTGGATATAGTTTCGAGCATGCTGGATAGTTTCGAGCATACTGGAGAGTTTTGAGTGTGCTGGATAGTTTTGAGCGTGCTGTACATAGTTTCGAGCATGCTGGATAGTTGTGAGCATGCTGGATAGTTTTGAGAGTGCTGGATAGTTTTAATCATGCTGGATAGTTTTGAGCATGCGGAATATAGTTTCAAGCATGCTGGATTGTTTTAAGCATGCTGGATAGTTTTGAGCGTGCTGGATAGTTTGAGCATGCTGAATTGTTTTGAGTGTGCTGGATAGTTTTAAGCATGCTGGATAGTTTTGAGCATGCGGGATATAATTTCGAGTGTGCTTGATAGTTTTGAGTGTGCTGAATATAGTTTCGAGCGTGCTGGTTATTTTTAAGCATGGTGGATAGTTTTGATTGTGCTGGATACTTTTGAGCATGCTGGATACTTTTGAGCATGCTGGATACTTTTGAGCATGCTGAGTATAGTTTGAGCATGCTGGATATAGTTTTAAGCATGCTGGATAGTTTTGAGCATGCGGCATATTGTTTCGAGTGTGCTTGATCGTTTTGAGTGTGCCGAATATAGTTTCGAGCGTGCTGGATAGTTTTAAGCGTGCTGGATAGTTTTGAGCGTGCTGGATAGTTTTGAACGTGCTGGATAGTTTTGAGCGTGCTGGATAATTGTGAGCGTGCTGGATATAGTTTTGAGCATGCCGGGTATCCTTGAGCGAACTGGAATTTTGAGCTTGCTGGATAGTTTCGAGCATGCTGGATACTTTTGAGTGTGCAAGATATAGTTTTGAGCGTGCTGGATAGTTTTGAGTGTGCTGGATATAGTTTTGAGCATGCTGGATAGTTTCGAGCATGCTGGATAGTTTCGAGCATGCTGGATAGTTTCGAGCATGCTGGATAGTTGTGAGCATGCTGGATAGTTTTGAGAGTGCTGGATAGTTTTAATCATGCTGGATAGTTTTGAACATGTGGGATATAGTTTCGAGTGTGCTTGATAGTTTTGAGTGTGCTGAATATAGTTTCGAGCGTGCTGGATAGTTTTAAGCATGGTGGATAGTTTTGAGTGTGCTAGATAGTTTTGAGCATGCTGCATAGTTTGAGTGTGCTGAATCGTTTTGATTGTGCTGGATACTTTGTAGCGTGCGGGATACTTTTGAGCATGCTGAGTATGGTTTTGAGCGTGCTGGAGATAGTTTTGAGCATGCTGGATATAACTTTGAGCATGCTGGATATATTTTTGAGCGTGCTGGATAGTTTTGTGCATGCTGGATAGTTTTGAGCGTGCTGGATAGTTTTGAGCGTGCTGGATAATTGTGAGAGTGCTGGATATACTTTTGAGCATGTCGGGTAGCTTTGAGCGAGCTGGAATTTTGAGCCTGCTGGATAGTTTCAAGCATGCTGGATAGTTTTGAGCATGCTGGATACTTTTGAGTGTGCGAGATATAGTTTTGAGCATGCTGGAAAGTTTTGAACACGCTGCATATAGTTTTGAGCATGCTGTATAGTTTTGAGCGTGCTGGATAGTTTTGAGTGTGCTGGATAGTTTTGAGTGTGCTGGATATATTTTCGAGCTTGCTGTATAGTTTTGAGCGTGCTGGAGAGTTTTGAACGAGCTGCATATAGTTTTGAGCATGCTGGACAGTTTTGAGTGTGCTGGATATAGTTTCGAGCATGCTGGATAGTTTCAAGCGTGCTGGATAGTTTTGAGTGTGCTGTATATAGTTTTGAGCATGCTTGATAGTTGTGAGCATGCTGGATAGTTTTGAGCGTGCTGGATAGTTTTAATCATGCTGGATAGTTTTGAACATGTGGGATATAGTTTCGAGTGTTCTTGATAGTTTTGAGTGTGCTGAATATAGTTTCGAGCGTGCTGGGTAGTTTTAAGCATGGTGGATAGTTTTGAGTGTGCTAGCTAATTTTGAGCATGCTGCATAGTTTGAGTGTGCTGAATCGTTTTGATTGTGCTGGATAGTTTTGAGCGTGCGGGATACTTTTGAGCATGCTGAGTATAGTTTTGAGCATGCTGGATATAGTTTTGAGCATGCTGGATATAACTTTGAGCATGCTGGATATATTTTTGAGCGTGCTGGATAGTTTTAAGCATGCTGGATAGTTTTGAGCGTGCTGGATAGTTTTGAGCGTGCTGGATAATTGTGAGAGTGCTGGATATAGTTTTGAGCATGTCGGGTAGCTTTGGGCAAGCTGGAATTTTGAGCCTGCTGGATAGTTTCAAGCATGCTGGATAGTTATGAGCATGCTGGATACTTTTGAGTGTGCGAGATATAGTTTTGAGCATGCTGGATAGTTTTGAGCCTGCTGGATAGTTTTGAGCATGCTGGAAAGTTTTGAACACGCTGCATATAGTTTTGAGCATGCTGTATAGTTTTGAGCGTGCTGGATAGTTTCGAGCATGCTGTATAGTTTTGAGCGTGCTGGAGAGTTTTGAACGAGCTGCATATAGTTTTGAGCATGCTGGACAGTTTTGAGTGTGCTGGATATAGTTTTGAGCATGCTGGATAGTTTTGACCGTGCTGGATAGTTTTGAGCGTGCTGTATATGGTTTTGAGCATGCTGGATAGTTGTGAGCATGCTGGAAAGTTTTGAGCATGCTGGATAGTTTTAATCATGCTGGATAGTTTTGAGCATGCGGAATATAGTTTCGAGCATGCAGGATTGTTTTAAGCATGCTGGATTATTTTGATCGTGCTGGGTAGTTTGAGCATGCTGAATTGTTTTGAGTGTGTTGGATAGTTTTAAGCATGCTGGATAGTTTTGAGCATGCGGGATATAGTTTCGAGTGTGTTTGATAGTTTTGAGTGTGCTGAATATAGTTTCAAGCGTGCTGGATATTTTTAAGCATGGTGGATAGTTTTGAGCGTGCTGGATAGTTTTGAGCATGATGGATAGTTTTGAACGCGCTGGAATATAGTTTTGAGCATGCTGGATAGTTTTGAGCATGCTGGATAGTTTTGAGTGTGCTGGATAGTTTTGAGTGTGCTGGATAGTTTTGAGCATGCTGGATATAGTTTCGAGCATGCTGTATAGTTTTGCGCATGCTGGATAGTTTTGAACGAGCTGCATATAGTTTTGAGTATGCTGGATAGTTTTGATTGTGCTGGATATAGTTTTGAGCATGCTGGATAGTTTCGAGCATGCTGGAGAGTTTTGAGCGTGCTGGATAGTTTTGAGCGTGCTGTACATAGTTTCGAGCATGCTGGATAGTTGTGAGCATGCTGGATAGTTTTGAGAGTGCTGGATAGTTTTAATCATGCTGGATAGTTTTGAGCATGCGGAATATAGTTTCAAGCATGCTGGATTGTTTTAAGCATGCTGGATAGTTTTGAGCGTGCTGGATAGTTTGAGCATGCTGAATTGTTTTGAGTGTGCTGGATAGTTTTAAGCATGCTGGATAGTTTTGAGCATGCGGGATATAATTTCGAGTGTGCTTGATAGTTTTGAGTGTGCTGAATATAGTTTCGAGCGTGCTGGTTATTTTTAAGCATGGTGGATAGTTTTGATTGTGCTGGATAGTTTTGAGCATGCTGGATACTTTTGAGCATGCTGAGTATAGTTTGAGCATGCTGGATATAGTTTTGAGCATGCTGGATAGTTTTGAGCATGCGGCATATTGTTTCGAGTGTGCTTGATAGTTTTGAGTGTGCTGAATATAGTTTCGAACGTGCTGGATAGTTTTAAGCGTGCTGGATAGTTTTGAGCGTGCTGGATAATTGTGAGCGTGCTGGATATAGTTTTGAGCATGCCGGGTATCCTTGAGCGAACTGGAATTTTGAGCTTG
The DNA here is from genome assembly GCF_017639515.1 of Carcharodon carcharias. Lineage (NCBI taxonomy): Eukaryota > Metazoa > Chordata > Chondrichthyes > Lamniformes > Lamnidae > Carcharodon > Carcharodon carcharias. The sequence goes on along the minus strand of NC_054489.1, from coordinate 36,111,078 downwards.
CTGGATAGTTTCGAGCATGCTGGATACTTTTGAGTGTGCAAGATATAGTTTTGAGCGTGCTGGATAGTTTTGAGTGTGCTGGATATAGTTTTGAGCATGCTGGATAGTTTCAAGCATGCTGTATAGTTGTGAGCATGCTGGATAGTTTTGAGTGTGCTAGATAGTTTTGAGCATGCTGCATAGTTTGAGTGTGCTGAATCGTTTTGATTGTGCTGGATACTTTGTAGCGTGCGGGATACTTTTGAGCATGCTGAGTATAGTTTTGAGCGTGCTGGATATAGTTTTGAGCATGCTGGATATAACTTTGAGCATGCTGGATATATTTTTGAGCGTGCTGGGTAGTTTTGTGCATGCTGGATAGTTTTGAGCATGGTGGATAGTTTTGAGCGTGCTGAATAACTGTGAGAGTGCTGGATATACTTTTGAGCATGTCGGGTAGCTTTGAGCGAGCTGGAATTTTGAGCCTGCTGGATAGTTTCAAGCATGCTGGATAGTTTTGAGCATGCTGGATACTTTTGAGTGTGCGAGATATAGTTTTGAGCATGCTGGATAGTTTTGAGCCTGCTGGATAGTTTTGAGCATGCTGGAAAGTTTAGAACACGCTGCATATAGTTTTGAGCATGCTGTATAGTTTTGAGCGTGCTGGATAGTTTTGAGTGTGCTGGATAGTTTTGAGTGTGCTGGATATATTTTCGAGCATGCTGTATAGTTTTGAGCGTGCTGGAGAGTTTTGAACGAGCTGCATATAGTTTTGAGCATGCTGGACAGTTTTGAGTGTGCTGGATATAGTTTCGAGCATGCTGGATAGTTTCAAGCGTGCTGGATAGTTTTGAGTGTGCTGTATATAGTTTTGAGCATGCTTGATAGTTGTGAGCATGCTGGATAGTTTTGAGCGTGCTGGATAGTTTTAATCATGCTGGATAGTTTTGAGCATGCGGAATATAGTTTCGAGCATGCAGGATTGTTTTAAGCATGCTGGATTGTTTTGAGCGTGCTGGATAGTTTGAGCACGCTGAATTGTTTTGAGTGTGTTGGATAGTTTTAAGCATGCTGGATAGTTTTGAGCATGCGGGATATAGTTTCGAGTGTGTTTGATAGTTTTGAGTGTGCTGAATATAGTTTTGAACGTGCTGGATATTTTTAAGCATGGTGGATAGTTTTGAGTGTGCTAGATAATTTTGAGCGTGCTGCATAGTTTGAGCGTGCTGAATCGTTTTGATTGTGCTGGATAATTTTGAGTGTGCTGGATACTTTTGAGCATGCTGAGTATAGTTTTGAGCATGCTGAGTATAGTTTTGAGCATGCTGGATATAGTTTTGAGCATGCTGGTTATAGTTTTGAGCGTGCTGGATAGTTTTGAGCGTGCTCTATAGTTTTGAGCGTGCTGGATATAGTTTTGAGTGTGCTGGATATAGCTTTGAGCATGCTGGATAGTTTTGATTGTGCTGGATAGTTGTGACCATGCTGGATATTTTTCAGCGTGCTGGATAGTTTTGAGCATGCTGGATAGTTTTGAGTGTGCTGGATAGTTTTGAGAAGGCTGCATAGTTTTGAGCATGCTGGATCGTTTTGAGCATGCTGGATATAGTTTTGAGAATGCTGGAGAATTTTGAGTGTGCTGGATAGTTTTGAGCGTGCTGGATATAGTTTCGAACGTGATGGATAGTTTTGAACATGCTGGATAGTTTTGAGCGTGCCAGATAGTTTTGAGTCTGCTGGATATAATCTTGTGCGCGGCTGGATTGTTATGAGCGTGCTGGATATAGTTTTGAGCCTGCTGGATAGTTTTGAGTATGCTGGATATAGTTTTGAGCATGCTGGATAGTTTTGAGCATACTGGATAGTTTTGAGCGTGCTGGATAATTTTGAGCATACTGGATAGTTTTGAGCTTGCTGGATATAACCTTGAGCCTGCTGGATATAGTTTTGAGCCTGCTGGATAGTTTTGAGTGTGCTGTATAGTTTTGAGTGTGCTGGATATAGTTTTGAGCATGCTGGATAGTTTTGAGCATACTGGATAGTTTTGAGCGTGCTGGATAATTTTGAGCACGCTGGATATTTTTCAACGTGCCGGATAGTTTTGAGCATGCTGGATCGTTTTGAGCATGCTGGATATAGTTTTGAGCATGCTGGAGAATTTTGAGCGTGCTGGATAGTTTTGAGCGTGCTGGATAGTTTTGAGTGTGCTGGATATAGTTTTGAGCATGCTGGATAGTTTTGAGCGTGCTAGATATAATTCTGAGCGGCTGCATATAACTGTCAGCATGTTGGATAATTCTTAGCGAGCTTGAGAATTTTGAGCGAGCTGGTTAGTGTTGAGCATGTCGGTTACTTTTGAATGTGCGAGATATAGATTTGAGCGTGCTGGATGGTTTTGAGCGTGCCGGATAGTTTTGAGTCTGCTGGATATGGTTTCGAGCATTCTGGATAGTTTCGAGTAGGCTGGATATAGCTTTGAGCGTGCTGGATCGTTTTGAGTGTGCTGGATAGTTTTGAGCTTGCTGGATATTGTTTGGAGCAGGTTGGATATAGTTTTGAACATGCTGGATATAACCTTGAGCCTGCTGGATATAGTTTGGAGCATGGTGGATATTTTTGAGCATGCTGGATAGTTTTGAGCGTACTGGATAGTTTTGAGCGTGCTGGATATTGTTTTGAACATGCTGTATATAGTTTTAAGCATGCTGGGTAGTGTTGAGCGTGCAGGATAGTTTTGTGCATACTGGATAATTTTGAGCAGGCTGGATAGGTTTGAGTAGGCTGGATATAGTTTCGAGCATGCTGTATAGTTTTGAGCATGCTGGATAGTTTTGAGTGTGATGGATAGTTTTGAGTGTGCTGGATACATTGTCGAGCACGCTGTATAGTTTTGAGCGTGCTGGATAGTTTTGAACGAGCTGCAAAAAGTTTTGAGCATGCTGGATAGTTTTGAGCGTGCTGGATAGTTTTGAATGAGCTGCATATAGATTTGAGCGTGCTGGATAGTTTTGAGCATGCTGGATAGTTTTGAGCATGCTGGATAGTTTTGAGTGTGCTGGATATAGTTTTGAGCATGCTGGATATTTTTGAGCGTGCTGTATAGTTTTGAGTGTGCTATATATAGTTTTGAGCATGCTGGATAGTTTTGAGCATGCTGGATAATTTTGAGCGTGCTGGATAGTTTGAGCATGCTGAATTGTTTTGAGTGTGCTGGATAGTTTTAAGCATGCTGGATAATTTTGAGCATGCGGGATATAGTTTCGAGTGTGCTTGATAGTTTTGAGTGTGCTGAATATAGTTTCGAGCGTGCTGGATAGGTTTGAACGTGCTGGATATAGTTTCGAACATGATGAATAGTTATGAGCATGCTGGATAGTTTTGATTGTGCTGGATAGTTTTGAGCATGCTGTATATAGTTTTGATTGTGCTGGATAATTTGGAGCGCGCTGGATAGTTTGGAGTGTGCTGGATAGTTCTGAGCATGCTGTATATAGTTTTGATTGTGCTGGATAGTTTTGAGCGCGCTGGATAGATTTAAGCGTGCTAGATATAGTTTCGAGCATGCTGGAAAGTTTTGAGGAGACTGGATTGATTTGAGCATGCCGGATAGCTTTGAGCATGCTGTAGAAAGTTTGGAGCATGCTGAATAGTTTTGAGCTTGCTGGATATAGTTTCGAGCATGCTGGAAAGTTTTGAGGGGGCTGGATTGTTTTGAACATGCTGGACAGTTTTGAGCGTTCTGGGTATAGTTTCGAGCGTGCTGGAAAGTTTTGAGCATGCTGGATAGTTTTGAGCGTGCTGGATATAGTTTCGAGCATGCTGGAAAGTTTTGAGGGGGCTGGATTGTTTTGAGCGTGCCGGATAGCTTTTAGCATGCTGGATATAGTTTTGAGCGTGCTGGATATTTTTGAGCATGCTGGATAGTTTTGAGCGTGCTGGATATAGTTTTGAGCATGCTGGATAGTTTTGAACATGCTGGACAGTTTTGAGCGTGCTGGATATAGTTTCGAGCATGCTGGAAAGTTTTGAGGGGGCTGGATTGTTTTGAGCATGTCGGATAGCTTTTATCATGCTGCATATAGTTTTGAGCGTGCTGCATAGTTTTGAGCGTGCTGGTTAGTTTTGAGCGTGCTGGATAGTTTTGAGCGTGCTGCATATAGTTTTGAATGTGCTGGATAGTTTTGAGTGTGCTGGATATAGTTTCAAGCATGCTGGATAGCTTTGAGTGTGCTGGATAGTTTTAAGCGTGCTAGATATAGTTTTGGGTGTGCTGGATAGTTTTGAGCATGCTGAATAGTTTTGAGCGTGCTAGATAGTTTTGAGCGCACTGGATATAGTTTTGAGCGTGCTGGATAGTTTGAGCATGCTGAATAGTTTCGAGCATGCTGTATAGTTTTGAGCATGCTGGATAGTTTTGAATGAGCTGCATATAGATTTGAGCATGCTGGATATTGATTTGAGCCTGCTGGATAGTTTTGAGCATGCTGGAAAGTTGTGAGCATGCTGGATACTTTTGAGTGTGTGAGATATAATTTTGAGTGAGCTGGATCGTTTTGAGCCTGCTGGATAGTTTCGAGCATGCTGGATATAGTTTTGAGGGTGCTGGATAGTTTTGAGCGTGCTGGATAGTTTTGAGCGTGCTGGATAGTTTTGAACGTGCTGGATAGTTTTGAGCGTAGTGGATACTTTTGAACGAGCTGCATATAGCTTTGAGCATGCTGGATAGTTTTGAGTGTGCTGGATATAGTTTCGAGCATGCTGGATAGAATTGAGCATGCTGGAAAGTTTTGAGCGTGCTGGATAAAGTTTCGAGCACGCTGGATAGTTTTGAGCATGCTGGATAGTTTTGAGCATGCTGTATAGTTTTGAGCGTGCTGGATAGTTTTGAGCGTGCTGGATAGTTTTGAGCACGCTGTATAGTTTTGAGCATGCTGGATATTTTTGAGCATGCTGTATAGTTTTGAGCGTGTTGGATAGTTTTGTGCGTGCTGGATATTTATGAGCATGCTGGATATAGTTTTGAGCATGCTGCATAGTTTTGGGCATGCTGGATATAGTTTAGAGCATGCTGGATAGTTTTAAGCATGCTGGATAGTTTTGAGCATGCTGGATAGTTTTGAGCGTGCTGGTTAGTTTTGAGCGAACTGCACATAATTTTGAACGTGTTGGTTAGTTTTGAGTGTGCTGGATATAGTTCCGAGCATGCTGGATAGTTTTGAGCGTGCTGGATATAGTTTCGAACATGATGGATAGTTTTGAGCATACTGGATATTTTTGAGCGTGCTGGATATAGTTTCGAACGTGATGGATTGTTTTGAACATGCTGGACAGTTTTGAGCGTGCTGGATATATTTTCGAGCGTGCTGCATAGTTTTGAGCATGCTGGATAGTTTTGAGCGTGCTGGGTAGTTTTGAGCGAACTGCACATAGTTTTGAGTGTGTTGGATAGTTTTGAGTGTGCTGGATGTAGTTTTGAGCATGCTGGATAGTTTTCAGCGTGTTGGATATAGGTTCGAACGTGATGGATAGTTTTGAGCATGCTGGATACTTTTGAGTGTGCCGGATAGTTTTGAGTCTGCTGGATATAGTTTTGTGCATGCTGGGTATAACTTTGAGCCTGCTGGATGTAGTTTGTGCGTGCTGGATTGTTATGAGCGTGCTGGATAGTGTTGAGTGTGCTGGATATAGTTTTGAGCGTGCTGGCTATAGTTTTGAGCATGCTGTATATAACCTTGAGCCTGCTGGATATAGTTTTGAGTGTGCTGGATAGTTTTGAGCATGCTGTATAGTGTTGAGCATGCTGGATTTCGTTTTGAGCATGCTGGATAGTTTTGAGCGTACTGGATAGTTTTGAGCGTGCTGGATATTGTTTTGAACATGCTGTATGTAGTTTTAAGCGTGCCGGGTAGTGTTGAGCGTGCAGGATAGTTTTGTGCATACTGAATAATTTTGAGCGGGCTGGATAGGTTTGAGTAGGCTGGATATAGTTTTGAGCATGCTGTATAGTTTTGAGCGTGCTGGATAGTTTTGAACGAGCTGCATATAGTTTTGAGCATGCTGGATTGTTTTGAGCGTGCTGGATAGTTTTGAGCGTGCTGGATAGTTTTGAGCGTGCTGGATAGTTTTGAGTGTGCTGGATATAGTTTTGAGCATGCTGGATAGTTTTGAGCGTGCTGTATAGTTTTGAGTGTGCTGTTTATAGTTTTGAGCATGCTGGATAGTTTTGAGCATGCTGGATAGTTTTGAGCATGCTGGATAGTTTTGAGCGTGCTGGATAGTTCTAATCATGCTGGATAGTTTTGAGCATGCAGAATATAGTTTTGAGCATGCTGGATTGTTTTAAGCATGCTGGATAGTTTTGAGCGTGCTGGATAGTTTGAGCCTGCTGAATTGTTTTGAGTGTGCTGGATAGTTTTAAGCATGCTGGATAGTTTTGAGCATGCGGGATATAGTTTTGAGTGTGCTTGATAGTTTTGAGTGTGCTGAATATAGTTTTGAGCATGCTGGATAGTTTTAAGCATGGTGGATAGTTTTGAGTGTGCTAGATAGTTTTGAGCGTGCTGCATCGTTTGAGCGTGCTGAACCGTTTTGATTGTGCTGGATAGTTTTGAACGTGCTGGATAGTTTTGAGTGTGCTGGATATAGTTTCAAGCATGCTGGATAGTTTTGAGCCTGCTGGATAGTTTTGAGCATGCTGGATAGGTTTGAGCGTGCTGGATATAGTTTCGAACGTGACGGATAGTTATGAGCATGCTGGATAGTTTTGAGTGTGCTGTATAGTTTTGAGCATGCTGTATATAGTTTTGATTGTGCTGGATAGTTTGGAGCGCGCTGGATAGTTTGGAGTGTGCTGGATAGTTTTGAGCATGTTGTATATAGTTTTGATTGTGCTGGATAGTTTTGAGCGCGCTGGATAGATTTGAGCGTGCTAGATATAGTTTCGAGCATGCTGGAAAGTTTTGAGGAGACTGGATTGATTTGAGCGTGCCGGATAGCTTTGAGCATGCTGGAAAAAGTTTTGAGCGTGCTGGATAGCTTTGAGCGTGCTGGATAGTTTTGAGCGTGCTGGATATATTTTCGAGCATGCTGGATAGTTTTGAACATGCTGGACAGTTTTGAGCGTGCTGGATATAGTTTCGAGCGTGCTGGAAAGTTTTGAGCATGCTGGATAGTTTTGAGCGTGCTGGATATAGTTTCGAGCATGCTGGAAAGTTTTGAGGGGGCTGGATTGTTTTGAGCATGCCGGATAGCTTTTAGCATGCTGGATATAGTTTTGAGCCTGCTGGATAGTTTTGAGCCTGCTGGATAGTTTTGAGCATGCTGGATAGTTTTGAGCATGCTGGATAGTTTTGAGCGTGCTGGATATAGTTTTGAGCATGCTGGATAGTTTTGAACATGCTGGACCGTTTTGAGCGTGCTGGATATAGTTTCGAGCATGCTGGAAAGTTTTGAGCATGCTGGATAGTTTTGAGCGTGCTGGATATAGTTTCGAGCATGCTGGAAAGTTTTGAGGGGGCTGGATTGTTTTGAGCATGCCGGATAGCTTTTAGCATGCTGGATATAGTTTTGAGCGTGCTGGATAGTTTTGAGCGTGCTGGTTAGTTTTGAGCGTGCTGGATAGTTTTGAGCATGCTGCATATAGTTTTGAACGTGCTGGATAGTTTTGAGCGTGCTGGATATAGTTTCAAGCATGCTGGATAGTTTTGAGTGTGCTGGATAGTTTAAGCGTGCTAGATATAGTTTTGAGTGTGCTGGATAGTTTTGAGCATGCTGAATAGTTTTGAGCGTGCTAGATAGTTTTGAGCGCACTGGATATAGTTTTGAGCGTGCTGGATAGTTTGAGCATGCTGAATAGTTTCGAGCATGCTGTATAGTTTTGAGCGTGCTGGATAGTTTTGAATGAGCTGCATATAGATTTGAGCATGCTGGATATAGATTTGAGCATGCTGGATAGTTTTGAGCATGCTGGAAAGTTGTGAGCATGCTGGATACTCTTGAGTGTGCGAGATATAGTTTTGAGTGAGCTGGATCGTTTTGAGCCTGCTGGATAGTTTTGAGCGCGCTGAATAGTTTCGAGCATGCTGGATATAGTTTTCAGGGTGCTGGATAGTTTTGAGCATGCTGGATAGTTTTGAGCTTGCTGGATAGTTTTGAGCGTGCTGGATAGTTTTGAACGAGCTGCATATAGCTTTGAGCATGCTGGATAGTTTTGAGTTTGCTGGATATAGTTTCGAGCATGCTGGAAAGTTTCGAGGGGGCTGGATAGTTTTGAGCGTGCTGGATACAGTTTCGAGCATGCTGGATAGTTTTGAACATTCTGGACAGTTTTGAGCATGCTGGATATAGTTTCGAGCGTGCTGGAAAGTTTTGAGCATGCTGGATAGTTTTGAGCGTGCTGGATAAAGTTTCGAGCATGCTGGAAAGTTTTGAGGGGGCTGGATTGTTTTGAGTGTGCCGGATAGCTTTTAGCATGCTGGATATAGCTTTGTGTGTGCTGGATAGTTTTGAGCATGCTGGATAGTTTTGAGCATGCTGGATATAGTTTCGAGCATGCTGGATAGTTTTGAACATGCTGGACAGTTTTGAGCGTGCTGGATATAGTTTCGAGCGTGCTGGAAAGTTTTGAGCATGCTGGATAGTTTTGAGCGTGCTGGATATAGTTTCGAGCATGCTGGAAAGTTTTGAGGGGGCTGGATAGTTTTGAGCGTGCTGGATATAGGTTCGAGCATGCTGGATAGTTTTGAACATTCTGGACAGTTTTGAGCATGCTGGATATAGTTTCGAGCGTGCTGGAAAGTTTTGAGCATGCTGGATAGTTTTGAGCGTGCTGGATAAAGTTTCGAGCATGCTGGAAAGTTTTGAGGGGGCTGGATTGTTTTGAGTGTGCCGGATAGCTTTTGGCATGCTGGATATAGTTTTGTGTGTGCTGGATATAGTTTTGTGTGTGCTGGATAGTTTTGAGCATGCTGGATAGTTTTGAGCATGCTGGATATAGTTTCGAGCATGCTGGATAGTTTTGAACATGCTGGACAGTTTTGAGCGTGCTGGATATAGTTTCGAGCGTGCTGGAATGTTTTGAGCATGCTGGATAGTTTTGAGCGTGCTGGATATCGTTTCGAGCATGCTGGAAAGTTTTGAGGGGGTGGATTGTTTTGAGCATTCCGGATAGCTTTTAGCATGCTGGATATAGTTTTGAGCGTGCTGGATAGTTTTGAGCGTGCTGGTTAGTTTTGAGCGAGCTGGATTGTTTTGAGCGTGCTGCATATAGTTTTGAACGTGCTGGATAATTTTGAGTGTGCTGGATAGTTTTAAGCATGCTAGATATAGTTTTGAGTGTGCTGGATAGTTTTGAGCATGCTGAATAGTTTTGAGTGTGCTAGATAGCTTTGAGCGCACTGGATATAGTTTTGAGCGTGCTGGTTAGTTTGAGCATGCTGAATAGTTTCGAGCATGCTGTATAGTTTTGAGCGTGCTGGATAGTTTTGAATGAGCTGCATATAGATTTGAGCATGCTGGATATAGATTTGAGCATGCTGGATAGTTTTGAGCATGCTGGAAAGTTGTGAGCATGCTGGATACTTTTGAGTGTGCGAGATATAGTTTTGAGTGAGCTGGATCGTTTTGAGCCTGCTGGATAGTTTTGAGCGCGCTGGATCGTTTCAAGCATGCTGGATATAGTTTTGAGGGTGCTGGATAGTTTTGAGCTTGCTGGATAGTTTTGAGCTTGCTGGATAGTTTTGAACGAGCTGCTTATAGCTTTGAGCATGCTGGATAGTTTTGAGTGTGCTGGATATAGTTTTGAGCATGCTGGATAGTTTTGAGCGTGCTGGAACGTTTTGAGCGTGCTGGATCAAGTTTCGAGCGTGCTGGATCGTTTTGAGCATGCTGGATGGTTTTGAGCATGCTGTATAGTTTTGAGCGTGCTGGATAGTTTTGAGCGTGCTGGATATTTTTGAGCGTGCTAGATAGTTTTGAGCGTGCTGGATATAAGTTTTGATTGTGCTGTATAGTTTTGAATGCGCTGGATAGTTTTGAGCTTGCTAGATATAGTTTTGAGCATGCTGGAAAGTTTTGAGGGGGCTGGATTGTTTTGAGCATGCTGGATATAGTTTTGAGGGTGCTGGATAGTTTTGAGCATGCTGGATAGTTTTGAGCGTGCTGGATAGCTTTGAACGAGCTGCATATAGCTTTGAGCATGCTGGATAGTTTTGAGTGTGCTGGATATAGTTTCGAGCATGCTGGATAGTTTTGAGCGTGCTGGAAAGTTTTGAGCGTACTGGATAAAGTTTCGAGCATGCTGGATAGTTTTGAGCATGCTGGATAGTTTTGAGATTGCTGGATATTTTTGAGCATGCTGGATAGTTTTGAGCATGCTGGATAGTTTTGAGCATGCTGTATAGTTTTGTGCGTGCTGGATAGTTTTGAGCATGCTGGATAGTTTTGAGCGTGCTGGATATAGTTTTGAGCATGCTGGATAGTTTTGAGCGTGCTGGATATAGTTTTGAGCATGCTGTATAATTTTGAGCATTCTGGATAGTTTTGAGCATGCTGGATATAGTTTTGAGCATGCTGCATAGTTTTGGGCATGCTGGATATAGTTTTGAGCCTGCTGGATAGTTTTGAGCATGCTGGATAGTTTTGAGCATGCTGGATATAGTTTCGAGCATGCTGGATAGTTTTGAACATGCGGGACCGTTTTGAGCGTGCTGGATATAGTTTCGAGCGTGCTGGAATGTTTTGAGCATGCTGGATAGTTTTGAGCGTGCTGGATATAGTTTCGAGCATGCTGGAAAGTTTTGAGGGGGCTGGATTGTTTTTAGCATGCCGGATAGGTTTTAGCATGCTGGATATAGTTTTGAGCGTGCTGGATAGTTTTGAGCGTGCTGGTTAGTTTTGAGCGTGCTGGATAGTTTTGAGCGTGCTGCATATAGTTTTGAACGTGCTGGATAGTTTTGAGTGTGCTGGATATAGTTTCAAGCATGCTGGATAGTTTTGAGTGTGCTGGATAGTTTTAAGCGTGCTAGATATAGTTTTGGGTGTGCTGGATAGTTTTGAGCATGCTGAATAGTTTTGAGCGTGCTAGATAGTTTTGAGCGCACTGGATATAGTTTTGAGCGTGCTGGATAGTTTGAGCATGCTGAATAGTTTCGAGCATGCTGTATAGTTTTGAGCGTGCTGGATAGTTTTGAATGAGCTGCATATAGATTTGAGCATGCTGGATATAGATTTGAGCATGCTGGATAGTTTTGAGCGTGCTGGAAAGTTTTGAGCGTACTGGATAAAGTTTCGAGCATGCTGGATAGTTTTGAGCATGCTGGATAGTTTTGAGATTGCTGGATATTTTTGAGCGTGCTGGATAGTTTTGAGCGTGCTGGATAGTTTTGAGCATGCTGTATAGTTTTGAGCGTGCTAGATAGTTTTGAGCGTGCTGGATATAGTTCTGAGCATGCTGCATAGTTTCGAACGTGCTGGATAGTTTTGACCGTGCTGGATATTGCTTTGAGTGTGCTGGATAGTTTGGAGCGCGCTGGATAGTTTGGATCCTGCTGGATAGTTTGGAGCGCGCTGGATAGTTTTGAGCATGCTGTATATAAGTTTTGATTGTGCTGTATAGTTTTGAACGCGCTGGATAGTTTTGAGCTTGCTATATATAGTTTTGAGCATGCTGGAAAGTTTTGAGGGGGCTGGATAGTTTTGAGCATGCTGGATATAGTTTTGAGGGTGCTGGATAGTTTTGAGCATGCTGAATAGTTTTGACCGTGCTGGATAGTTTTGAGCGTGCTGGATAGCTTTGAACGAGCTGCATATAGCTTTGAGCATGCTGGATAGTTTTGAGTGTGCTGGATATAGTTTCGAGCATGCTGGATAGAATTGAGCATGCTGGAAAGTTTTGAGCGTGCTGCATAAAGTTTCGAGCACGCTGGATAGTTTTGAGCATGCTGGATAGTTTTGAGCACGCTGGATAGTTTTGAGCATGCTGTATAGTTTTGAGCATGCTGTATAGTTTTGAGCGTGCTGGATAGTTTTGAGCGTGCTGGATAGTTTTGAGCACGCTGGATAGTTTTGAGCATGCTGGATATTTTTGAGCATGCTGTATAGTTTTGAGCGTGTTGGATAGTTTTGTGCGTGCTGGACATTTATGAGCATGCTGGATATAGTTTTGAGCATGCTGCATAGTTTTGGGCATGCTGGATATAGTTTAGAGCATGCTGGATAGTTTTAAGCATGCTGGATAGTTTTGAGCATGCTGGATAGTTTTGAGCGTGCTGGTTAGTTTTGAGCGAACTGCACATAATTTTGAACGTGTTGGTTAGTTTTGAGTGTGCTGGATATAGTTCCGAGCATGCTGGATAGTTTTGAGCGTGCTGGATATAGTTTTGAACGTGATGGATAGTTTTGAGCATACTGGATATTTTTGAGCGTGCTGGATATAGTTTCGAATGTGATGGATTGTTTTGAACATGCTGGACAGTTTTGAGCGTGCTGGATATATTTTCGAGCGTGCTGCATAGTTTTGAGCATGCTGGATAGTTTTGAGCGTGCTGGGTAGTTTTGAGCGAACTGCACATAGTTTTGAGTGTGTTGGATAGTTTTGAGTGTGCTGGATGTAGTTTTGAGCATGCTGGATAGTTTTGAGCGTGTTGGATATAGGTTCGAACGTGATGGATAGTTTTGAGCATGCTGGATACTTTTGAGTGTGCCGGATAGTTTTGAGTCTGCTGGATATAGTTTTGTGCATGCTGGATATAACTTTGAGCCTGCTGGATGTAGTTTGTGCGTGCTGGATTGTTATGAGCGTGCTGGATAGTGTTGAGCGTGCTGGATATAGTTTTGAGCGTGCTGGCTATAGTTTTGAGCATGCTGTATATAACCTTGAGCCTGCTGGATATAGTTTTGAGTGTGCTGGATAGTTTTGAGCATGCTGGATAGTTTTGAGCGTACTGGATAGTTTTGAGCGTGCTGGATATTGTTTTGAACATGCTGTATGTAGTTTTAAGCGTGCCGGGTAGTGTTGAGCGTGCAGGATAGTTTTGTGCATACTGAATAATTTTGAGCGGGCTGGATAGGTTTGAGTAGGCTGGATATAGTTTCGAGCATGCTGTATAGTTTTGAGCGTGCTGGATAGTTTTGAACGAGCTGCATATAGTTTTGAGCATGCTGGATTGTTTTGAGCGTGCTGGATAGTTTTGAGCGTGCTGGATAGTTTTGAGTGTGCTGGATAGTTTTGAGTGTGCTGGATATAGTTTTGAGCATGCTGGATAGTTTTGAGCGTGCTGCATAGTTTTGAGTGTGCTGTTTATAGTTTTGAGCATGCTGGATAGTTTTGAGCATGCTGGATAGTTTTGAGCGTGCTGGATAGTTCTAATCATGCTGGATAGTTTTGAGCATGCAGAATATAGTTTTGAGCATGCTGGATTGTTTTAAGCATGCTGGATAGTTTTGAGCGTGCTGGATAGTTTGAGCCTGCTGAATTGTTTTGAGTGTGCTGGATAGTTTTTTGCATGCTGGATAGTTTTGAGCATGCGGGATATAGTTTTGAGTGTGCTTGATAGTTTTGAGTGTGCTGAATATAGTTTTGAGCATGCTGGATAGTTTTAAGCATGGTGGATAGTTTTGAGTGTGCTAGATAGTTTTGAGCGTGCTGCATCGTTTGAGCGTGCTGAACCGTTTTGATTGTGCTGGATAGTTTTGAACATGCTGGATAGTTTTGAGTGTGCTGGATATAGTTTCAAGCATGCTGGATAGTTTTGAGCTTGCTGGATAGTTTTGAGCATGCTGGATAGGTTTGAGCGTGCTGGATATAGTTTCGAACGTGATGGATAGTTATGAGCATGCTGGATAGTTTTGAGTGTGCTGTATAGTTTTGAGCATGCTGTATATAGTTTTGATTGTGCTGGATAGTTTGGAGTGTGCTGGATAGTTTGGAGTGTGCTGGATAGTTTTGAGCGCGCTGGATAGATTTGAGCGTACTAGATATAGTTTCGGGCATGCTGGAAAGTTTTGAGGAGGCTGGATTGATTTGAGCGTGCCGGATAGCTTTGAGCATGCTGGAAAAAGTTTTGAGCGTGCTGGATAGTTTTGAGCGTGCTGGATAGTTTTGAGCGTGCTGGATATAGTTTCGAGCATGCTGGATAGTTTTGAACATGCTGGACAGTTTTGAGCGTGCTGGATATAGTTTCGAGCGTGCTGGAAAGTTTTGAGCATGCTGGATAGTTTTGAGCGTGCTGGTTATAGTTTCGAGCATGTTGGAAAGTTTTGAGGGGGCTGGATTGTTTTGAGCGTGCCGGATAGCTTTTAGCATGCTGGATATAGTTTTGATCCTGCTGGATAGTTTTGAGCATGCTGGATAGTTTTGAGCATGCTGGATATAGTTTCGAGCATGCTGGATAGTTTTGAACATGCGGGACCGTTTTGAGCGTGCTGGATATAGTTTCGAGCGTGCTGGAATGTTTTGAGCATGCTGGATAGTTTTGAGCGTGCTGGATATAGTTTCGAGCATGCTGGAAAGTTTTGAGGGGGCTGGATTGTTTTTAGCATGCCGGATAGGTTTTAGCATGCTGGATATAGTTTTGAGCGTGCTGGATAGTTTTGAGCGTGCTGGTTAGTTTTGAGCATGCTGGATAGTTTTGAGCGTGCTGCATATAGTTTTGAACGTGCTGGATAGTTTTGAGTGTGCTGGATATAGTTTCAAGCATGCTGGATAGTTTTGAGTGTGCTGGATAGTTTTAAGCGTGCTAGATATAGTTTTGGGTGTGCTGGATAGTTTTGAGCATGCTGAATAGTTTTGAGCGTGCTAGATAGTTTTGAGCGCACTGGATATAGTTTTGAGCGTGCTGGATAGTTTGAGCATGCTGAATAGTTTCGAGCATGCTGTATAGTTTTGAGCGTGCTGGATAGTTTTGAATGAGCTGCATATAGATTTGAGCATGCTGGATATAGATTTGAGCATGCTGGATAGTTTTGAGCGTGCTGGAAAGTTTTGAGCGTACTGGATAAAGTTTCGAGCATGCTGGATAGTTTTGAGCATGCTGGATAGTTTTGAGATTGCTGGATATTTTTGAGCGTGCTGGATAGTTTTGAGCGTGCTGGATAGTTTTGAGCATGCTGTATAGTTTTGAGCGTGCTAGATAGTTTTGAGCGTGCTGGATATAGTTCTGAGCATGCTGCATAGTTTCGAACGTGCTGGATAGTTTTGACCGTGCTGGATATTGCTTTGAGTGTGCTGGATAATTTGGAGCCTGCTGGATAGTTTTGAGCATGCTGTATATAAGTTTTGATTGTGCTGTATAGTTTTGAACGCGCTGGATAGTTTTGAGCTTGCTATATATAGTTTTGAGCATGCTGGAAAGTTTTGAGGGGGCTGGATAGTTTTGAGCATGCTGGATATAGTTTTGAGGGTGCTGGATAGTTTTGAGCATGCTGAATAGTTTTGAGCGTGCTGGATAGTTTTGAGCGTGCTGGATAGCTTTGAACGAGCTGCATATAGCTTTGAGTATGCTGGATAGTTTTGAGTGTGCTGGATATAGTTTCGAGCATGCTGGATAGAATTGAGCATGCTGGAAAGTTTTGAGCGTGCTGCATAAAGTTTCGAGCACGCTGGATAGTTTTGAGCATGCTGGATAGTTTTGAGCACGCTGGATAGTTTTGAGCATGCTGTATAGTTTTGAGCATGCTGTATAGTTTTGAGCGTGCTGGATAGTTTTGAGCGTGCTGGATAGTTTTGAGCACGCTGGATAGTTTTGAGCATGCTGGATATTTTTGAGCATGCTGTATAGTTTTGAGCGTGTTGGATAGTTTTGTGCGTGCTGGACATTTATGAGCATGCTGGATATAGTTTTGAGCATGCTGCATAGTTTTGGGCATGCTGGATATAGTTTAGAGCATGCTGGATAGTTTTAAGCATGCTGGATAGTTTTGAGCATGCTGGATAGTTTTGAGCGTGCTGGTTAGTTTTGAGCGAACTGCACATAATTTTGAACGTGTTGGTTAGTTTTGAGTGTGCTGGATATAGTTCCGAGCATGCTGGATAGTTTTGAGCGTGCTGGATATAGTTTCGAACGTGATGGATAGTTTTGAGCATACTGGATATTTTTGAGCGTGCTGGATATAGTTTCGAATGTGATGGATTGTTTTGAACATGCTGGACAGTTTTGAGCGTGCTGGATATATTTTCGAGCGTGCTGCATAGTTTTGAGCATGCTGGATAGTTTTGAGCGTGCTGGGTAGTTTTGAGCGAACTGCACATAGTTTTGAGTGTGTTGGATAGTTTTGAGTGTGCTGGATGTAGTTTTGAGCATGCTGGATAGTTTTGAGCGTGTTGGATATAGGTTCGAACGTGATGGATAGTTTTGAGCATGCTGGATACTTTTGAGTGTGCCGGATAGTTTTGAGTCTGCTGGATATAGTTTTGTGCATGCTGGATATAACTTTGAGCCTGCTGGATGTAGTTTGTGCGTGCTGGATTGTTATGAGCGTGCTGGATAGTGTTGAGCGTGCTGGATATAGTTTTGAGCGTGCTGGCTATAGTTTTGAGCATGCTGTATATAACCTTGAGCCTGCTGGATATAGTTTTGAGTGTGCTGGATAGTTTTGAGCATGCTGGATAGTTTTGAGCGTACTGGATAGTTTTGAGCGTGCTGGATATTGTTTTGAACATGCTGTATGTAGTTTTAAGCGTGCCGGGTAGTGTTGAGCGTGCAGGATAGTTTTGTGCATACTGAATAATTTTGAGCGGGCTGGATAGGTTTGAGTAGGCTGGATATAGTTTCGAGCATGCTGTATAGTTTTGAGCGTGCTGGATAGTTTTGAACGAGCTGCATATAGTTTTGAGCATGCTGGATTGTTTTGAGCGTGCTGGATAGTTTTGAGCGTGCTGGATAGTTTTGAGTGTGCTGGATAGTTTTGAGTGTGCTGGATATAGTTTTGAGCATGCTGGATAGTTTTGAGCGTGCTGCATAGTTTTGAGTGTGCTGTTTATAGTTTTGAGCATGCTGGATAGTTTTGAGCGTGCTGCATAGTTTTGAGCGTGCTGGATAGTTCTAATCATGCTGGATAGTTTTGAGCATGCAGAATATAGTTTTGAGCATGCTGGATTGTTTTAAGCATGCTGGATAGTTTTGAGCGTGCTGGATAGTTTGAGCCTGCTGAATTGTTTTGAGTGTGCTGGATAGTTTTTTGCATGCTGGATAGTTTTGAGCATGCGGGATATAGTTTTGAGTGTGCTTGATAGTTTTGAGTGTGCTGAATATAGTTTTGAGCATGCTGGATAGTTTTAAGCATGGTGGATAGTTTTGAGTGTGCTAGATAGTTTTGAGCGTGCTGCATAGTTTGAGCGTGCTGAACCGTTTTGATTGTGCTGGATAGTTTTGAACGTGCTGGATAGTTTTGAGTGTGCTGGATATAGTTTCAAGCATGCTGGATAGTTTTGAGCCTGCTGGATAGTTTTGAGCATGCTGGATAGGTTTGAGCGTGCTGGATATAGTTTCGAACGTGATGGATAGTTATGAGCATGCTGGATAGTTTTGAGTGTGCTGTATAGTTTTGAGCATGCTGTATATAGTTTTGATTGTGCTGGATAGTTTGGAACGCGCTGGATAGTTTGGAGTGTGCTGGATAGTTTTGAGCGCGCTGGATAGATTTGAGCGTGCTAGATATAGTTTCGAGCATGCTGGAAAGTTTTGAGGAGGCTGGATTGATTTGAGCGTGCCGGATAGCTTTGAGCATGCTGGAAAAAGTTTTGAGCGTGCTGGATAGCTTTGAGCGTGCTGGATAGTTTTGAGCGTGCTGGATATAGTTTCGAGCATGCTGGATAGTTTTGAACATGCTGGACAGTTTTGAGCGTGCTGGATATAGTTTCGAGCGTGCTGGAAAGTTTTGAGCATGCTGGATAGTTTTGAGCGTGCTGGATATAGTTTCGCGCATGCTGGAAAGTTTTGAGGGGGCTGGATTGTTTTGAGCGTGCCGGATAGCTTTTAGCATGCTGGATATAGTTTTGAGCCTGCTGGATAGTTTTGAGCATGCTGGATAGTTTTGAGCGTGCTGGATATAGTTTCGAGCATGCTGGATAGTTTTGAACATGCGGGACCGTTTTGAGTGTGCTGGATATAGTTTCAAGCATGCTGGATAGTTTTGAGTGTGCTGGATAGTTTTAAGCGTGCTAGATATAGTTTTGGGTGTGCTGGATAGTTTTGAGCATGCTGGATAGTTTTGAGCATGCTGAATAGTTTTGAGCGTGCTAGATAGTTTTGAGCGCACTGGATATAGTTTTGAGCGTGCTGGATAGTTTGAGCATGCTGAATAGGTTCGAGCATGCTGTATAGTTTTGAGCGTGCTGGATAGTTTTGAATGAGCTGCATATAGATTTGAGCATGCTGGGTATAGATTTGAGCGTGCTGGATAGTTTTGAGCATGCTGGAAAGTTGTGAGCATGCTGGATACTTTTGAGTGTGCGAGATATAGTTTTGAGTGAGCTGGATCGTTTTGAGCTTGCTGGATAGTTTTGAGCGTGCTGGATAGTTTTGAACGAGCTGCATATAGCTTTGAGCATGCTGGATAGTTTTGAGTTTGCTGGATATAGTTTCGAGCATGCTGGAAAGTTTTGAGGGGGCTGGATAGTTTTGAGCGTGCTGGATATAGTTTCAAGCATGCTGGATAGTTTTGAACATTCTGGACAGTTTTGAGCATGCTGGATATAGTTTCGAGCGTGCTGGAAAGTTTTGAGCATGCTGGATAGTTTTGAGCGTGCTGGATATAATTTCGAGCATGCTGGAAAGTTTTGAGGGGGCTGGATTGTTTTGAGTGTGCCGGATAGCTTTTGGCATGCTGGATATAGTTTTGTGTGTGCTGGATAGTTTTGAGCATGCTGGATAGTTTTGAGCATGCTGGATATAGTTTCGAGCATGCTGGATAGTTTTGAACATGCTGGACAGTTTTGAGCGTGCTGGATATAGTTTCGAGCGTGCTGGAAAGTTTTGAGCATGCTGGATAGTTTTGAGCGTGCTGGATATAGTTTCGAGCATGCTGGAAAGTTTTGAGGGGGCTGTATTGTTTTGAGCATGCCGGATAGCTTTTAGCATGCTGGATATAGTTTTGAGCGTGCTGGATAGTTTTGAGCGTGCTGCATATAGTTTTGAACGTGCTGGATTGTTTTGAGTGTGCTGGATAGTTTTAAGCATGCTAGATATAGTTTTGAGTGTGCTTGATAGTTTTGAGCATGCTGAATAGTTTTGAGTGTGCTAGATAGCTTTGAGCGCACTGGATATAGTTTTGAGCGTGCTGTATAGTTTGAGCATGCTGAATAGTTTCGAGCATGCTGTATAGTTTTGAGCGTGCTGGATAGTTTTGAATGAGCTGCATATAGATTTGAGCATGCTGGATATAGATCTGAGCATGCTGGATAGTTTTGAGCACGCTGGAAAGTTGTGAGCATGCTGGATACTTTTGAGTGTGCGAGATATAGTTTTGAGTGAGCTGGATCGTTTTGAACCTGCTGGATAGTTTTGAGCGCGCTGGATAGTTTCGAGCATGCTGGATATAGTTTTGAGTGTGCTGGATAATTTTGAGCGTGCTGGATAGTTTTGAGCGTGCTGGATAGTTTTGAACGAGCTGCTTATAGCTTTGAGCATGCTGGATAGTTTTGAGTGTGCTGGATCGTTTTGAGCATGCTGGATAGTTTTGAGCTTGCTGGATAGTTTTGAGCATGCTGGATAGTTTTGAGCTTGCTGGATAGTTTTGAGCGTGCTGGATAGTTTTGAGCGTGCTGGATAGTTTTGAGCGTGCTGGATAGTTTTGAGCGTGCTGGATAGTTTTGAGCGTGCTGGATATTTTTGAGCGTGCTGGATATTTTTGAGCGTGCTAGATAGTTTTGATCGTGCTGGATATAGTTCTGAGCATGCTGCATAGTTTCGAATGTGCTGGATAGTTTTGACCGTGCTGGATATTGCTTTGAGTGTGCTGGATAATTTGGAGCCTGCTGGATAGTTTGGAGCGCGCTGGATAGTTTGGAGTGTGCTGGATAGTTTTGAGCATGCTGTATATAAGTTTTGATTGTGCTGTATAGTTTTGAACGCGCTGGATAGTTTTGAGCTTGCTAGATATAGTTTTGAGCATGCTGGAAAGTTTTGAGGGGGCTGGATTGTTTTGAGCATGCTGGATATAGTTTTGAGGGTGCTGGATAGTTTTGAGCATGCTAGATAGTTTTGACCGTGCTGGATAGTTTTGAGCGTGCTGGATAGCTTTGAACGAGCTGCATATAGCTTTGAGCATGCTGGATAGTTTTCAGTGTGCTGGATATAGTTTCGAGCACGCTGGATAGTTTTGAGCGTGCTGGAAAGTTTTGAGCGTACTGGATAAAGTTTCGAGCATGCTGGATAGTTTTGAGATTGCTGGATATTTTTGAGCGTGCTGGATAGTTTTGAGCGTGCTGGATAGTTTTGAGCGTGCTGGATATTTTTGAGCGTCCTGGATATTTTTGAGCGTGCTAGATAGTTTTGAGCGTGCTGGATATAGTTCTGAGCATGCTGCATAGTTTCAAACGTGCTGGATAGTTTTGACCGTGCTGGATATTGCTTTGAGTGTGCTGGATAATTTGGAGCCTGCTCGATTGTTTGGAGCGCGCTGGATAGTTTGGAGTGTGCTGGATAGTTTTGAGCATGCTGTATATAAGTTTTGATTGTGCTGTATAGTTTTGAACGCGCTGGATAGTTTTGAGCTTGCTAGATATAGTTTTGAGCATGCTGGAAAGTTTTGAGGGGGCTGGATAGTTTTGAGCATGCTGGATATAGTTTTGAGGGTGCTGGATAGTTTTGAGCATGCTGAATAGTTTTGAGCGTGCTGGATAGTTTTGAGCGTGCTGGATAGCTTTGAACGAGCTGCATATAGCTTTGAGCATGCTGGATAGTTTTGAGTGTGCTGGATATAGTTTCGAGCATGCTGGATAGAATTGAGCATGTTGGAAAGTTTTGAGCGTGCTGCATAAAGTTTCGAGCACGCTGGATAGTTTTGAGCATGCTGGATAGTTTTGAGCACGCTGGATAGTTTTGAGCATGCTGGATAGTTTTGAGCATGCTGTATAGTTTTGAGCATGCTGTATAGTTTTGAGCGTGCTGGATAGTTTTGAGCACGCTGGATAGTTTTGAGCATGCTGGATATTTTTGAGCATGCTGTATAGTTTTGAGCGTGTTGGATAGTTTTGTGCGTGCTGGATATTTATGAGCATGCTGGATATAGTTTTGAGCATGCTGCATAGTTTTGGGCATGCTGGATATAGTTTAGAGCATGCTGGATAGTTTTAAGCATGCTGGATAGTTTTGAGCATGCTGGATAGTTTTGAGCGTGCTGGATATAGTTTCGAGCATGCTGGAAAGTTTTGAGGGGGCTGGATTGTTTTGAGCATGCCGGATAGCTTTTAGCATGCTGGATATAGTTTTGAGCGTGCTGGATAGTTTTGAGCGTGCTGCATATAGTTTTGAACGTGCTGGATTGTTTTGAGTGTGCTGGATAGTTTTAAGCATGCTAGATATAGTTTTGAGTGTGCTTGATAGTTTTGAGCATGCTGAATAGTTTTGAGTGTGCTAGATAGCTTTGAGCGCACTGGATATAGTTTTGAGCGTGCTGTATAGTTTGAGCATGCTGAATAGTTTCGAGCATGCTGTATAGTTTTGAGCGTGCTGGATAGTTTTGAATGAGCTGCATATAGATTTGAGCATGCTGGATATAGATCTGAGCATGCTGGATAGTTTTGAGCACGCTGGAAAGTTGTGAGCATGCTGGATACTTTTGAGTGTGCGAGATATAGTTTTGAGTGAGCTGGATCGTTTTGAACCTGCTGGATAGTTTTGAGCGCGCTGGATAGTTTCGAGCATGCTGGATATAGTTTTGAGTGTGCTGGATAATTTTGAGCGTGCTGGATAGTTTTGAGCGTGCTGGATAGTTTTGAACGAGCTGCTTATAGCTTTGAGCATGCTGGATAGTTTTGAGTGTGCTGGATATAGTTTTGAGCATGCTGGATAGTTTTGAGCGTGCTGGAACGTTTTGAGCGTGCTGGATAAAGTTTCGAGCGTGCTGGATCGTTTTGAGCATGCTGGATAGTTTTGAGCTTGCTGGATAGTTTTGAGCGTGCTGGATAGTTTTGAGCGTGCTGGATAGTTTTGAGCGTGCTGGATAGTTTTGAGCGTGCTGGATAGTTTTGAGCGTGCTGGATAGTTTTGAGCATGCTGTATAGTTTTGAGCGTGCTGGATAGTTTTGAGCGTGCTGGATAGTTTTGAGCGTGCTGGATATTTTTGAGCGTGCTAGATAGTTTTGAGCGTGCTGGATATAGTTCTGAGCATGCTGCATAGTTTCGAATGTGCTGGATAGTTTTGACCGTGCTGGATATTGCTTTGAGTGTGCTGGATAATTTGGAGCCTGCTGGATAGTTTGGAGCGCGCTGGATAGTTTGGAGTGTGCTGGATAGTTTTGAGCATGCTGTATATACGTTTTGATTGTGCTGTATAGTTTTGAACGCGCTGGATAGTTTTGAGCTTGCTAGATATAGTTTTGAGCATGCTGGAAAGTTTTGAGGGGGCTGGATTGTTTTGAGCATGCTGGATATAGTTTTGAGGGTGCTGGATAGTTTTGAGCATGCTAGATAGTTTTGACCGTGCTGGATAGTTTTGAGCGTGCTGGATAGCTTTGAACGAGCTGCATATATCTTTGAGCATGCTGGATAGTTTTCAGTGTGCTGGATATAGTTTCGAGCACGCTGGATAGTTTTGAGCGTGCTGGAAAGTTTTGAGCGTACTGGATAAAGTTTCGAGCATGCTGGATAGTTTTGAGATTGCTGGATATTTTTGAGCGTGCTGGATAGTTTTGAGCGTGCTGGATAGTTTTGAGCGTGCTGGATATTTTTGAGCGTCCTGGATATTTTTGAGCGTGCTAGATAGTTTTGAGCGTGCTGGATATAGTTCTGAGCATGCTGCATAGTTACAAACGTGCTGGATAGTTTTGACCGTGCTGGATATTGCTTTGAGTGTGCTGGATAATTTGGAGCCTGCTGGATAGTTTTGAGCGCGCTGGATAGTTTGGAGTGTGCTGGATAGTTTTGAGCATGCTGTATATAAGTTTTGATTGTGCTGTATAGTTTTGAACGCGCTGGATAGTTTTGAGCTTGCTAGATATAGTTTTGAGCATGCTGGAAAGTTTTGAGGGGGCTGGATAGTTTTGAGCATGCTGGATATAGTTTTGAGGGTGCTGGATAGTTTTGAGCATGCTGAATAGTTTTGAGCGTGCTGGATAGTTTTGAGCGTGCTGGATAGCTTTGAACGAGCTGCATATAGCTTTGAGCATGCTGGATAGTTTTGAGTGTGCTGGATATAGTTTCGAGCATGCTGGATAGAATTGAGCATGCTGGAAAGTTTTGAGCGTGCTGCATAAAGTTTCGAGCACGCTGGATAGTTTTGAGCATGCTGGATAGTTTTGAGCACGCTGGATAGTTTTGAGCATGCTGGATAGTTTTGAGCATGCTGTATAGTTTTGAGCATGCTGTATAGTTTTGAGCGTGCTGGATAGTTTTGAGCACGCTGGATAGTTTTGAGCATGCTGGATATTTTTGAGCATGCTGTATAGTTTTGAGCATGTTGGATAGTTTTGTGCGTGCTGGATATTTATGAGCATGCTGGATATAGTTTTGAGCATGCTGCATAGTTTTGGGCATGCTGGATATAGTTTAGAGCATGCTGGATAGTTTTAAGCATGCTGGATAGTTTTGAGCATGCTGGATAGTTTTGAGCATGCTGGATAGTTTTGAGCATGCTGTATAGTTTTGAGCATGCTGTATAGTTTTGAGCGTGCTGGATAGTTTTGAGCACGCTGGATAGTTTTGAGCATGCTGGATATTTTTGAGCATGCTGTATAGTTTTGAGCGTGTTGGATAGTTTTGTGCGTGCTGGATATTTATGAGCATGCTGGATATAGTTTTGAGCATGCTGCATAGTTTTGGGCATGCTGGATATAGTTTAGAGCATGCTGGATAGTTTTAAGCATGCTGGATAGTTTTGAGCATGCTGGATAGTTTTGAGCGTGCTGGATATAGTTTCGAGCATGCTGGAAAGTTTTGAGGGGGCTGGATTGTTTTGAGCATGCCGGATAGCTTTTAGCATGCTGGATATAGTTTTGAGCGTGCTGGATAGTTTTGAGCGTGCTGCATATAGTTTTGAACGTGCTGGATTGTTTTGAGTGTGCTGGATAGTTTTAAGCATGCTAGATATAGTTTTGAGTGTGCTTGATAGTTTTGAGCATGCTGAATAGTTTTGAGTGTGCTAGATAGCTTTGAGCGCACTGGATATAGTTTTGAGCGTGCTGTATAGTTTGAGCATGCTGAATAGTTTCGAGCATGCTGTATAGTTTTGAGCGTGCTGGATAGTTTTGAATGAGCTGCATATAGATTTGAGCATGCTGGATATAGATCTGAGCATGCTGGATAGTTTTGAGCACGCTGGAAAGTTGTGAGCATGCTGGATACTTTTGAGTGTGCGAGATATAGTTTTGAGTGAGCTGGATCGTTTTGAACCTGCTGGATAGTTTTGAGCGCGCTGGATAGTTTCGAGCGTGCTGGATATAGTTTTGAGTGTGCTGGATAATTTTGAGCGTGCTGGATAGTTTTGAGCGTGCTGGATAGTTTTGAACGAGCTGCTTATAGATTTGAGCATGCTGTATAGTTTTGAGTGTGCTGGATATAGTTTTGAGCATGCTGGATAGTTTTGAGCGTGCTGGAACGTTTTGAGCGTGCTGGATAAAGTTTCGAGCGTGCTGGATCGTTTTGAGCATGCTGGATAGTTTTGAGCTTGCTGGATAGTTTTGAGCGTGCTGGATAGTTTTGAGCGTGCTGGATAGTTTTGAGCGTGCTGGATAGTTTTGAGCGTGCTGGATAGTTTTGAGCGTGCTGGATAGTTTTGAGCGTGCTGGATAGTTTTGAGCGTGCTGGATAGTTTTGAGCGTGCTGGATATTTTTGAGCGTGCTAGATAGTTTTGATCGTGCTGGATATAGTTCTGAGCA
Organism: Carcharodon carcharias; assembly: GCF_017639515.1. Classification (NCBI taxonomy): domain Eukaryota; kingdom Metazoa; phylum Chordata; class Chondrichthyes; order Lamniformes; family Lamnidae; genus Carcharodon; species Carcharodon carcharias. Next base: position 36,086,065 of record NC_054489.1, on the reverse strand, counting down.
TGCTGCATAGTTTCGAATGTGCTGGATAGTTTTGACCATGCTGGATATTGCTTTGAGTGTGCTGGATAATTTGGAGCCTGCTCGATTGTTTGGAGCGCGCTGGATAGTTTGGAGTGTGCTGGATAGTTTTGAGCATGCTGTATATAAGTTTTGATTGTGCTGTATAGTTTTGAACGCGCTGGATAGTTTTGAGCTTGCTAGATATAGTTTTGAGCATGCTGGAAAGTTTTGAGGGGGCTGGATTGTTTTGAGCATGCTGGATATAGTTTTGAGGGTGCTGGATAGTTTTGAGCATGCTAGATAGTTTTGACCGTGCTGGATAGTTTTGAGCGTGCTGGATAGCTTTGAACGAGCTGCATATAGCTTTGAGCATGCTGGATAGTTTTCAGTGTGCTGGATATAGTTTCGAGCACGCTGGATAGTTTTGAGCGTGCTGGAAAGTTTTGAGCGTACTGGATAAAGTTTCGAGCATGCTGGATAGTTTTGAGATTGCTGGATATTTTTGAGCGTGCTGGATAGTTTTGAGCGTGCTGGATAGTTTTGAGCGTGCTGGATATTTTTGAGCGTCCTGGATATTTTTGAGCGTGCTAGATAGTTTTGAGCGTGCTGGATATAGTTCTGAGCATGCTGCATAGTTACAAACGTGCTGGATAGTTTTGACCGTGCTGGATATTGCTTTGAGTGTGCTGGATAATTTGGAGCCTGCTGGATAGTTTTGAGCATGCTGTATATAAGTTTTGATTGTGCTGTATAGTTTTGAACGCGCTGGATAGTTTTGAGCTTGCTAGATATAGTTTTGAGCATGCTGGAAAGTTTTGAGGGGGCTGGATAGTTTTGAGCATGCTGGATATAGTTTTGAGGGTGCTGGATAGTTTTGAGCATGCTGAATAGTTTTGAGCGTGCTGGATAGTTTTGAGCGTGCTGGATAGCTTTGAACGAGCTGCATATAGCTTTGAGCATGTTGGATAGTTTTGAGTGTGCTGGATATAGTTTCGAGCATGCTGGATAGAATTGAGCATGCTGGAAAGTTTTGAGCGTGCTGCATAAAGTTTCGAGCACGCTGGATAGTTTTGAGCATGCTGGATAGTTTTGAGCACGCTGGATAGTTTTGAGCATGCTGGATAGTTTTGAGCATGCTGTATAGTTTTGAGCATGCTGTATAGTTTTGAGCGTGCTGGATAGTTTTGAGCACGCTGGATAGTTTTGAGCATGCTGGATATTTTTGAGCATGCTGTATAGTTTTGAGCGTGTTGGATAGTTTTGTGCGTGCTGGATATTTATGAGCATGCTGGATATAGTTTTGAGCATGCTGCATAGTTTTGGGCATGCTGGATATAGTTTAGAGCATGCTGGATAGTTTTAAGCATGCTGGATAGTTTTGAGCATGCTGGATAGTTTTGAGCGTGCTGGTTAGTTTTGAGCGAACTGCACATAATTTTGAACGTGTTGGTTAGTTTTGAGTGTGCTGGATATAGTTCCGAGCATGCTGGATAGTTTTGAGCGTGCTGGATATAGTTTTGAACGTGATGGATAGTTTTGAGCATACTGGATATTTTTGAGCGTGCTGGATATAGTTTCGAATGTGATGGATTGTTTTGAACATGCTGGACAGTTTTGAGCGTGCTGGATATATTTTCGAGCGTGCTGCATAGTTTTGAGCATGCTGGATAGTTTTGAGCGTGCTGGGTAGTTTTGAGCGAACTGCACATAGTTTTGAGTGTGTTGGATAGTTTTGAGTGTGCTGGATGTAGTTTTGAGCATGCTGGATAGTTTTCAGCGTGTTGGATATAGGTTCGAACGTGATGGATAGTTTTGAGCATGCTGGATACTTTTGAGTGTGCCGGATAGTTTTGAGTCTGCTGGATATAGTTTTGTGCATGCTGGATATAACTTTGAGCCTGCTGGATGTAGTTTGTGCGTGCTGGATTGTTATGAGCGTGCTGGATAGTGTTGAGCGTGCTGGATATAGTTTTGAGCGTGCTGGCTATAGTTTTGAGCATGCTGTATATAACCTTGAGCCTGCTGGATATAGTTTTGAGTGTGCTGGATAGTTTTGAGCATGCTGGATAGTTTTGAGTGTACTGGATAGTTTTGAGCGTGCTGGATATTGTTTTGAACATGCTGTATGTAGTTTTAAGCGTGCCGGGTAGTGTTGAGCGTGCAGGATAGTTTTGTGCATACTGAATAATTTTGAGCGGGCTGGATAGGTTTGAGTAGGCTGGATATAGTTTCGAGCATGCTGTATAGTTTTGAGCGTGCTGGATAGTTTTGAACGAGCTGCATATAGTTTTGAGCATGCTGGATTGTTTTGAGCGTGCTGGATAGTTTTGAGCGTGCTGGATAGTTTTGAGTGTGCTGGATAGTTTTGAGTGTGCTGGATATAGTTTTGAGCATGCTGGATAGTTTTGAGCGTGCTGCATAGTTTTGAGTGTGCTGTTTATAGTTTTGAGCATGCTGGATAGTTTTGAGCATGCTGGATAGTTTTGAGCATGCTGGATAGTTCTAATCATGCTGGATAGTTTTGAGCATGCAGAATATAGTTTTGAGCATGCTGGATTGTTTTAAGCATGCTGGATAGTTTTGAGCGTGCTGGATAGTTTGAGCCTGCTGAATTGTTTTGAGTGTGCTGGATAGTTTTAAGCATGCTGGATAGTTTTGAACATGCGGGATATAGTTTTGAGTGTGCTTGATAGTTTTGAGTGTGCTGAATATAGTTTTGAGCATGCTGGATAGTTTTAAGCATGGTGGATAGTTTTGAGTGTGCTAGATAGTTTTGAGCGTGCTGCATAGTTTGAGCGTGCTGAACCGTTTTGATTGTGCTGGATAGTTTTGAGCGTGCTGGATAGTTTTAATCTTGCTGGATAGTTTTGAGCATGCAGAATATAGTTTCGAGCATGCTGGAATTTTTTAAGCATGCTGGATAATTTTGAGCGTGCTGGATAGTTTGAGCATGCTGAATTGTTTTGAGTGTGCTGAATAGTTTTAAGCATGCTGGATAATTTTGAGCATGCGGGATATAGTTTTGAGTGTGCTTGATCGTTTTGAGTGTGCTGAATATAGTTTCGAGCATGCTGGATAGGTTTGAACGTGCTGGATATAGTTTCGAACGTGATGGATAGTTATGAGCGTGCTGGATAGTTTTGAGTGTGCTGGATAGTTTTGAGCATGCTGTATATAGTTTTGATTGTGCTGGATAATTTGGTGCGCGCTGGATAGTTTGGAGTGTGCTGGATAGTTTTGAGCATGCTGTATATAGTTTTGATTGTGCTGGATAGTTTTGAGCGCGCTGGATAGATTTGAGCGTGCTAGATATAGTTTCGAGCATGCTGGAAAGTTTTGAGGAGGCTGGATTGATTTGAGCATGCCGGATAGCTTTGAGCATGCTGTAGAAAGTTTGGAGCATGCTGAATAGTTTTGAGCGTGCTGGATATAGTTTCGAGCATGCTGGAAAGTTTTGAGGGGGCTGGATTGTTTTGAACATGCTGGACAGTTTTGAGCGTTCTGGGTATAGTTTCGAGCGTGCTGGAAAGTTTTGAGCATGCTGGATAGTTTTGAGCGTGCTGGATATAGTTTCAAGCATGCTGGAAAGTTTTGAGGGGGCTGGATTGTTTTGAGCGTGCCGGATAGCTTTTAGCATGCTGGATATAGTTTTGAGCGTGCTGGATATTTTTGAGCATGCTGGATAGTTTTGAGCGTGCTGGATATAGTTTTGAGCATGCTGGATAGTTTTGAACATGCTGGACAGTTTTGAGCGTGCTGGATAAAGTTTCGAGCGTGCTGGATCGTTTTGAGCACGCTGGATAGTTTTGAGCTTGCTGGATAGTTTTGAGCGTGCTGGATAGTTTTGAGCGTGCTGGATAATTTTGAGCGTGCTGGATATTTTTGAGCGTGCTAGATAGTTTTGAGCGTGCTGGATATAGTTCTGAGATAGCTGCATAGTTTTGAGCATGCTGCATAGTTTTGGGCATGCTGGATATAATTTTGAGCATGCTGCATAGTTTTGAGCGTGCTGGATATAGTTTCGAGCATGCTGGAAAGTTTTGAGCGTGCTGGCTTGTTTTGAGCGTGCCGGATAGCTTTGACCATGCTGGATGTAGTTTTGAGCGTGCTGGATAGTTTTGAGCGTGCTGGATATTGCTTTGAGTGTGCTGGATAGCTTGGAGCCTGCTGGATAGCTTGGAGCGCGCTGGATAGTTTGTAGTGTGCTAGATATAGTTTCGATCTTGCTGGAAGGCTTTGAGGGGGCTGGATTGTTTTGAGTGTGCCGGTTAGCTTTGAGCATGCTGGATATAGTTCTGAGCATGCTGGATATAGTTTTGAGCATGCTGGATAGTTTTGAGCGTGCTGGATAGTTTTGAGCCTGCTGGATATAGTTTCAAGCGTGCTGGACAGTTTTGAGTGTGCTGGATAGTTTTGAGCGTGCTGGATAGTTTTGAGCGTGATGCATATAATTTTGAACGTGCTGGATAGTTCTGAGTGTGCTGGATATAGTTTCAAGCATGCTGGATAGTTTTGAGTGTGCTTGATAGTTTTAAGCGTGCTGGATATAGTTTTGAGTGTGCTGGATAGTTTTGAGCATGCTGAATAGTTTTGAGCGTGCTAGATAGTTTTGAGCGTGCTGGATATAGTTTCGAATGTGATGGATATTTTTGAGCATACTGGATAGTTTTGACGATACCGGATAGTTTTTAGTCTGTTGGATATAGTTTTGAGCATTCTGGATAGTTTCGAGTAGGCTGGATATAGTTTTGAGGGTGCTAGATATAGTTTTGAGTGTGCTGGATATAGGTTTTAGCATGCTGGATAGTTTTGAGTGAGCTGCATATAGTTTTGAGTGTGCTGGATAGTTTTGAGTGTGCTGGATATAGTTTCGAGCATGCTGGATATTTTCAAACGTGCTGGATAGTTTTGATCGTGCTGGATATTGCTTTGAGTGTGCTGGATAATTTGGAGCCTGCTGGATAGTTTGGAGCGCGCTGGATGGTTTGGAGGGTGCTGGATCGTTTTGAGCATGCTGTATATAGATTTGACTGTGCTGGATAGTTTTGAGCGCGCTGGATAGTTTTGAGCTTGCTAGATATAGTTTCGATCTTGCTGGAAAGCTTTGAGGGGGCTGGATTGTTTTGAGTGTGCCGGATAGCTTTGAGCATGCTGTATATAGTTTTGAGCATGCTGAAAAGTTTTGAGCGTGCTGGATATAATTCTGAGTGTGCTGGAAAGTTTTGAGCATGCTGGATAGTTTTGAGCGTGCTGGATATAGTTTCGAGCATGCTGGAAAGTTTTGAGCGTGCTGGCTTGTTTTGTGTGTGCCGGATAGCTTTGACCATGCTGGATGTAGTTTTGAGCGTGCTGGATAGTTTTGAGCGTGCTGGATAGTTTTGAGCCTGCTGGATATAGTTTCGAGCGTGCTGGAAAGTTTTGAGCATGCTGGGCAGTTTTGAGTGTGCTGGATAGTTTTGAGCGTGCTGGATAGTTGTGAGTGTGATGCATATAATTTTGAACGTGCTGGATAGTTCTGAGTGTGCTGGATATAGTTTCAAGCATGCTGGATAGTTTTGAGTGTACTTGATAGTTTTAAGCGTGCTGGATATAGTTTTGAGTGTGCTGGATAGTTTTGAGCATGCTGGATATAGTTTCGAACGTGATGGATATTTTTAAGCATATTGGATAGTTTTGAGGATGCCGGATAGTTTTGAGTCTGTTGGATATAGTTTTCAGCATTCTGGATAGTTTCGAGTAGGCTGGATATAGTTTTGAGCGTGCTAGATATAGTTTTGAGTGTGCTGGATAGTTTTGAGCATGCTAGATATAGTTTCGAGCATGCTGGAAAGTTTCGATTGTGCATGCTGGACAGTTTTGAGCATGCTGGATAGTTTTGAACGTGCTGAATAGTTTTTAGCATGCTGGATAGTTTTGAGTGAGCTGCATATAGTTTTGAGTGTGCTGGATAGTTTTGAGTGTGCTGGATATAGTTTCGAGCATGCTGGATAGTTTCAAACGTGCTGGATAGTTTTGACCGTGCTGGATATTGCTTTGAGTGTGCTGGATAGTTTTGAGCCTGCTGGATAGTTTGGAGCGCGTTGGATAGTTTGGAATGTGCTGGATCGTTTTGAGCATGCTTTATATAGTTTTGATTGTGCTGGATAGTTTTGAGCGCGCTGCAAAGTTTTGAGCGTGCTAGATATAGTTTCGATCTTGCTGGATTGTTTTGAGCGTGATGCATATACTTTTGAACGTGCTGGATAGTTTTGAGTGTGCTGGATATAGTTTCAAGCATGCTGGATAGTTTCGAGAGTGCTGGATAGTTTTAAGCATGCTGAATAGTTTTGAGCGTGCTGGATATCGTTTTGAGCGTGCTGCAAAGTTTGAGCATGCTGAATAGTTTTGAGTGTGCTGGATAGCTTTGAGTGTGCTGGATAGTTTTGAATGAGCTGCATATAGATTTGAGCGTGCTGGATAGTTTTGAGCACGCTGGAAAGTTTTGAGCATGCTGGATACTTTTGAGTGTGCGAGATATAGTTTTGAGTGAGCTGGATCGTTTTGTGCCTGCTGGATAGTTTCGAGCATGCTGAATATAGTTTTGAGGGTGCTGGATAGTTTTGAGCGTGCTGGACAGTTTTGAGTGTGCTGGATAGTTTTGAGCATGCTGGATATAGTTTTGAGTGTGCTGGATAGTTTTGAGCGTGCTGGACAGTTTTGAGCATGCTGGATAGTTTCGAACGTGCTGGATAGTTTTGACCGTGCTGGATATTGCTTTGAGTGTGCTGGATAGTTTTGAGCCTGCTGGATAGTTTGGAGCGCGTTGGATAGTTTGGAGTGTGCTGGATCGTTTTGAGCATGCTTTATATAGTTTTGATTGTGCTGGATAGTTTTGAGTGTGCTGCAAAGTTTTGAGCGTGCTAGATATAGTTTCGATCTTGCTGGATTGTTTTGAGCGTGATGCATATACTTTTGAAAGTGCTGGATAGTTTTGAGTGTGCTGGATAGCTTTGAGTGTGCTGGATCGTTTTGAACGAGCTGCATATAGATTTGAGCATGCTGGATATAGATTTGAGCGTGCTGGATAGTTTTGAGCATGCTGGAAAGTTTTGAGCATGCTGGATACTTTTGAGTGTGCGAGATATAGTTTTGAGTGAGCTGGATCGTTTTGTGCCTGCTGGATAGTTTCGAGCATGCTGGATATAGTTTTGAGGGTGCTGGATAGTTTTGAGCGTGCCGGATAGTTTTGAGCATGCTGGATATAGTTTTGAGTGTGCTGGATAGTTTTGATTGTGCTAGATAGTTTTGAGTGTGCTGGATATTGCTTTGAGTGTGCTGGATAGTTTGGAGCCTGCTGGATAGTTTGGAGCGCGCTGGATGGTTTGGAGTGTGCTGGATCGTTTTGAGCATGCTGTATATAGATTTAATTGTGCTGGATAGTTTTGAGCGCGCTGGATAGTTTTGAGCTTGCTAGATATAGTTTCGATCTTGCTGGAAAGCTTTGAGGGGGCTGGATTGTTTTGAGTGTGCCGGATAGCTTTGAGCATGCTGTATATAGTTTTGAGCATGCTGAAAAGTTTTGAGCGTGCTGGATATAATTCTGAGCGTGCTGGAAAGTTTTGAGCATGCTGGATAGTTTTGAGCGTGCTGGATATAGTTTCGAGCATGCTGGAAAGTTTTGAGCGTGCTGGCTTGTTTTGAGCGTGCCGGATAGCTTTGACCATGCTGGATGTAGTTTTGAGCGTGCTGGATTGTTTTGAGCGTGCTGGATATTGCTTTGAGTGTGCTGGATAGTTTGGAGCCTGCTGGATAGCTTGGAGGGCGCTGGATAGTTTGTAGTGTGCTAGATATAGTTTCGATCTTGCTGGAAGGCTTTGAGGGGGCTGGATTGTTTTGAGTGTGCCGGTTAGCTTTGAGCATGCTGGATATAGTTTTGAGCATGCTGGATATAGTTTTGAGCATGCTGGATAGTTTTGAGCGTGCTGGATAGTTTTGAGCCTGCTGGATATAGTTTCAAGCGTGCTGGACATTTTTGAGTGTGCTGGTTAGTTTTGAGCGTGCTGGATAGTTTTGAGCGTGATGCATATAATTTTGAACGTGCTGGATAGTTCTGAGTGTGCTGGATATAGTTTCAAGCATGCTGGATACTTTTGAGTGTGCTTGATAGTTTTAAGCGTGCTGGATATAGTTTTGAGCGTGCTGGATAGTTTTGAGCATGCTGGATAGTTTTAGCATGTGGGATATAGTTTTGAGTGCGCTGATAGTTTTGAGTGTGCTGGATATAGATGTGAGCGTGCTGGATATGGTTTCGAGCGTGCTGGATAGTTTTGAGTTTGCTGGATATAGTTTTGAGTGTGCTGGATAGTTTTGATTGTGCTAGATAGTTTTGAGTGTGCTGGATATAGTTTCGTGCATGCTGGATATTTTTAAACGTGCTGGATAGTTTTGACCGTGCTGGATATTGCTTTGAGTGTGCTGGATAGTTTGGAGCCTGCTGGATAGTTTGGAGCGCGCTGGATAGTTTGGAGTGTGCTGGATCGTTTTGAGCATGCTGTATATAGATTTGATTGTGCTGGATAGTTTTGAGCGCGCTGGATAGTTTTGAGCTTGCTAGATATAGTTTCGATCTTGCTGGAATGCTTTGAGGGGGCTGGATTGTTTTGAGTGTGCCGGATAGCTTTGAGCATGCTGTATATAGTTTTGAGCATGCTGAAAAGTTTTGAGCGTGCTGGATATAATTCTGAGCGTGCTGGAAAGTTTTGAGCATGCTGTATATAGTTTTGAGCATGCTGGATATTTTTGAGCTTCCTGGATAGTTTTGAGCATGCTAGATACAGTTTTGAGCATGCTAGAAAGATTTGAGGGGGCTGTATAGTTTTGAGTGTGCGGAATATAGTTTCGAGCGTGCCTGATAGTTTTAAGCATGATGGATAGTTATGAGCATGCTGGATAGTTTTGAGCGTGCTTGATACTTTTGAGCATGCTGGAGAGAGTTTTGAGCATGCTGAATATAGTTTTGATCATGCTGGATATAGTTTTGAACTTGCTGGATAGTTTTGAGTGTGCTGGATATAGTTTTGAGCGTGCTGGATATAGTTTTGAACGTGCTGAATAATTTTGAGCATGCTGGATAATTTTGAGCGTGCTGGATAGTTTTGATTATGCTGGATAGTTGTGAACATGCTGGATAGTTGTGATCATGCTGGATATTTTTCAGCGTGCTGGATAGTTTTGAGCATCCTGTATATAGTTTTGAGCATGCTGGAGAATTTTGTGCGTGCTGGATAGATTTGAGCGTGCTGGATATAGTTTAGAACGTGATGGATAGTTTTGAGCGTGCTGGATACAGTTTTGAGCTTGCTGGATATAGCTTGGAGCATGTTGGATATATTTTGGAGCATGCTGGATATTTTTCAGCATGCTAGATTGTTTTGAGCATGCTGGATATAGTTTTGAGCTTTCTGCATTGTTTTGGGCATGCTGGATATAGTTTTGAGCATGCTGGATTGCTTTAAGCATCCTGGTTATTTTTGTGCGTGCTGGATAGTTTTGCGCATGATGGATATTTTTGAGCATGCGATATATAGCTTTGAATGTGCTGCATAGTTTTGAGCGTGCTGAATATAGTTTCGAGCGTGCTGGATAGTTTTAAGCATGTTGGATAGTTTTGATCATGCTGGATAGTTTTGATCGTGCTGGATAGTTTGAGCATGCTGAATTGTTTTGAGCGTGCTGGATATAGTTTTGAGCATGCTGGATATAGTTTCGAGCTTGCTGGATAGTTTTGGCCGTGCTGGATATAGCTTTGAGCTTGCTGGATAGTTTTGAGCTTGCTGGATAGTTTGGAGCGTGCTGGATAGTTTTGAGCATGTTGCATATTGTTTTGAGTGTGCTGGATAGTTTTGAGTGTGCTGGATACTTTTGAGCATGCTGTATATAGTTTTGAGTGTGCTGGATAGTTTTGAGTATGCTGGATATAGTTTCAAGCATGCTGGAAAGTTTTGAGTGTGCTGGATAGTTTTGAGTGTGCTGGATATAGTTTCAAGCATGCTGGAAAGTTTTGAGCATGCTGGATAGTTTTGAGCGTGCTGGATAGTTTCGAGCATGCTGGATAGTCTTGAAAATGCTGGACAGTTTTGAGCGTGGTGGATATAGTTTCGAACGTGCTTTATAGTTTTGAGCATGCTGGATAACTTTGAGCGTGCTGGATAGTTTTGAGCGAGCTACATATAGTTTTGAGCGTGCTGGATAGTTTTGAGCATGCTGTATATAGATTTGATTGTGCTGGATAGTTTTGAGCGTGCTGGATAGTTTTGAGCGAGCTGGATAGTTTTGAGCGTGCTGGATAGTTTTAGCATGTGCGATATAGTTTTGAGTGCGCTGATAGTTTTGAGTGTGCTGGATATAGATGTGAGCGTGCTGGATATGGTTTCGAGCGTGCTGGATAGTTTTGAGTTTGCTGGATATAGTTTTGAGTGTGCTGGATAGTTTTGATTGTGCTAGATAGTTTTGAGTGTGCTGGATATAGTTTCGTGCATGCTGGATATTTTCAAACGTGCTGGATAGTTTTGACCGTGCTGGATAATGCTTTGAGTGTGCTGGATAGTTTGGAGCCTGCTGGATAGTTTGGAGCGCGCTGGATAGTTTGGAGTGTGCTGGATCGTTTTGAGCATGCTGTATATAGATTTGATTGTGCTGGATAGTTTTGAGCACGCTGGATAGTTTTGAGCTTGCTAGATATAGTTTCGATCTTGCTGGAAAGCCTTGAGGGGGCTGGATTGTTTTGAGTGTGCCGGATAGCTTTGAGCATGCTGTATATAGTTTTGAGCATGCTGAAAAGTTTTGAGCGTGCTGGATATAATTCTGAGCGTGCTGGAAAGTTTTGAGCATGCTGTATATAGTTTTGAGCATGCTGGATAGTTTTGAGCTTCCTGGATAGTTTTGAGCATGCTAGATACAGTTTTGAGCATGCTAGAAAGCTTTGAGGGGGCTGTATAGTTTTGAGTGTGTGGAATATAGTTTTGAGCGTGCCTGATATTTTTAAGCATGGTGGATAGTTATGAGCATGCTGGATAGTTTTGAGCGTGCTTGATACTTTTGAGTATGCTGGATAGAGTTTTGAGCATGCTGAATATAGTTTTGATCATGCTGGATATAGTTTTGAACTTGCTGGATAGTTTTGAGTGTGCTGGATATAGTTTTGAGCGTGCTGGATATAGTTTTGAGCGTGCTGAATAGTTTTGAGCATGCGGGATAATTTTCAGCGTGCTGGATAGTTTTGATTATGCTGGATAGTTGTGAACATGCTGGATAGTTGTGATCATGCTGGATATTTTTCAGCGTGCTGGATAGTTTTGAGCATGCTGGATAGTTTTGAGTGTGCTGGATAGTTTTGAGAAGGCTGGATATAGTTATGAGCATGCTGGATAGTTTTGAGAATGCTGGATTTGTTTTGAGCATGCTGGATATAGTTTTGGGCATGCTGGATAGTTTTGAGCGTGCTGGATAGTTTTGAGTGAGCTGCATATAGTTTTGAGCGTTCTGGATAGTTTTAAGCATGCTGGATATAGTTTCTTGCCTGCTGGATAGTTTTCAGCATGCTGGATATAGTTTCGAGCATGCTGGATAGTTTTGAGCATGCTGGATAGTTTTGAGCATGCTGGATAGTTTTAAGCATGCTGGATACAGTTTCGAGCTTGCTGGATAGTTTTGAGCATGCTGGATGTTGTTTCGAGCATGCTGGATAGTTTTGAGCATGCTGGATAGTTTTCAACGTGCTGTATAGTTTTGACCATGCTGGATAGTTTTGAGCATGGTGGATAGTTTTGATCGTGCTGGATAGTTTTAAGCATGCTGGATACAGTTTCGAGCTTGCTGGATAGTTTTGAGCATGCTGGATGTTGTTTCGAGCATGCTGGATAGTTTTGAGCATGCTGGATATAGTTTTCAACGTGCTGTATAGTTTTGACCATGCTGGATAGTTTTGAGCGTTTTGGATTGTTTTGAGCATGCTGGATAGTTTTGAGCATGCTGGATATAGTTTTGAGTGTGCTGGATAATTTTGAGCATGCTGGATATAGTTTTGAGTGTGCTGGATAATTTTGAGTGTGCTGGATATAGTTTGGAGCATGCTGGATAGTTTTGAGCATGCTGGATTGTTTTGAGCATGCTGGATAGTTTTGAGCATGCTGGATATAGTTTTGAGTGTGCTGGATAGTATTGAGTGTGCTGGATCGTTTTGAGTGTGCTGGATATAGTTTGGAGCATGCTGGATAGCTTTGAGCGAGCTGGATCGTTTTGAGCCTGCTGGATAGTTTTGAGCATGCTGGATAGTTTCGAGCATGCTGGCTATAGTTATGAGCATGGTGGATAGTTTTGAGCATGCTGGATTTGTTTTGAGCATGCTGGATATAGTTTTGGGCATGCTGGATACTTTTGAGCTTGCAGGATATAGTTTTGAGTGAGCTGGATAGTTTTGAGCATGCTGGATAGTTTTGAGCATGCTGGATAGTTTCGAGCATGCTGGCTATAGTTATGAGCATGGTGGATAGTTTTGAGCATGCTGGATTTGTTTTGAGCATGCTGGATATAGTTTTGGGCATGCTGCATAGTTTTGAGCTTGCAGGATATTTTTGAGAATGCTGGATAGTTTTGAGCATGCTGGATAATTTTCAACGTGCTGTATAGTTTTGACCATGCTGGATAGTTTTGAGCGTTTTGGATTGTTTTGAGCATGCTGGATAGTTTTGAGCAGGCTGGACATATTTTTGAGTGTGATGGATAATTTTGAGCGTGCTGGATTTGTTTTGAGCATGCTGGATATAGTTGTGGGCATGCTGGATAGTTTTGAGCTTGCATGATAGTTTTGAGAATACTGGATAGTTTTGAGAATGCTGGATAGTTTTGAGCATGCTGGATATAGTTTTGAACATGCTGGATAGATTTGAGCGAGCTGGATCGTTATGAGCCTGCTGGATAGTTTTGAGCTTGCTGGATAGTTTCGAGCATTCTGGATATAGTTTTGAGCATGCTGGATAGTTTTGAGCATGCTGGATTTGTTTTGAGCATGCTGGATATAGTTTTGGGCATGCTGGATAGTTTTGAGCGTGCTGGATAGTTTTGAGTGAGCTGCATATAGTTTTGAGTGTTCTGGATAGTTTTAAGCATGCTGGATATAGTTTCTTGCCTACTGGATAGTTTTCAGCGTGCTGGATATAGTTTCGAGCATGCTGGATAGTTTTGAGCATGCTGGATAGCATTGAGCAAGCTGCATATAGTTTTGAGTGTGCTGGATAGTTTGAGTTTGCTGGATTTAGTTTCGAGCATGCTTGATAGTTTTGAGCATGCGGAATATATTTTTGAGTGTGCTGGATATAGTTTCGAGCATGCCGGATAATTTTGAGCGTGCCAGATATAATTCTGAGCAGCTGCATATAGCTGTTAGCTTGTTGGATTGTTCTTAGCGAGCTTGAGAAATTTGAGCGAGCTGGTTAGTTTTGAGCATGTCGATTACTTTTGAATGTGCGAGATATAGATTTGAGTGTGCTGGATAGTTCTGAGCGTGCCGGATAGTTTTGAGTCTGCTGGATATAGTTTCGAGCATTTTGGATAGTTTCGAGTAGGCTGGATATAATTTTGAGCGTGCTGGGTCGTTTTGAGTGTGCTGGATAGGTTTGACCGTGCTGGATATAATTTCGAGCGTGCGTGATAGTTTTGAGCATTCTGGATAGTTTTGAGCATGGTGGATAGTTTTGATCGTGCTGGATAGTTTTAAGCATGCTGGATACAGTTTCGAGCTTGCTGGATAGTTTTGAGCATGCTGGATGTTGTTTCGAGCATGCTGGATAGTTTTGAGCATGCTGGATAGTTTTCAACGTGCTGTATAGTTTTGACCATGCTGGCTAGTTTTGAGCGTTTTGGATTGTTTTGAGCATGCTGGATAGTTTTGAGCATGCTGGATATAGTTTTGAGTGTGCTGGATAATTTTGAGCATGCTGGATATAGTTTGGAGCATGCTGGATAGTTTTGAGCGTGCTGGATAGTTTTGAGAATGCTGGATAGTTTTGAGCATGCTGGATATAGTTTTGATCATGCTGGATAATTTTCAACGTGCTGTATAGTTTTGACCATGCTGGATAGTTTTGAGCGTTTTGGATTGTTTTGAGCATGCTGGATAGTTTTGAGCATGCTGGATATAGTTTTGAGTGTGCTGGATAGTATTGAGTGTGCTGGATCGTTTTGAGTGTGCTGGATAGTTTTGAGTGTGCTGGATATAGTTTGGAGCATGCTGGATAGCTTTGAGCGAGCTGGATCGTTTTGAGCCTGCTGGATAGTTTTGAGCATGCTGGATAGTTTCGAGCATGCTGGCTATAGTTATGAGCATGGTGTTTAGTTTTGAACATGTTGGATTTGTTTTGAGCATGCTGGATATTGTTTTGGGCATGCTGGATACCTTTGAGCTTGCAGGATATAGTTTTGAGTGAGCTGGATAGTTTTGAGCATGCTGGATAGTTTTGAGCATGCTGGATAGTTTCGAGCATGCTGGCTATAGTTATGAGCATGGTGGATAGTTTTGAGCATGCTGGATTTGTTTTGAGCATGCTGGATATAGTTTTGGGCATGCTGCATAGTTTTGAGCTTGCAGGATATTTTTGAGAATGCTGGATAGTTTTGAGCATGCTGGATAATTTTCAACGTGCTGTATAGTTTTGACCATGCTGGATAGTTTTGAGCGTTTTGGATTGTTTTGAGCACGCTGGATAGTTTTGAGCAGGCTGGATATATTTTTGAGTGTGATGGATAATTTTGAGCGTGCTGGATTTGTATTGAGCATGCTGGATATAGTTGTGGGCATGCTGGATAGTTTTGAGCTTGCATGATAGTTTTGAGAATACTGGATAGTTTTGAGAATGCTGGATAGTTTTGAGCATGCTGGATAGTTTATAGCATGCTGCATTGTTTTGAGTGTGCTGGATATAGTTTCGAGCATGCAGGATATAACTTTGATCATGCTGAATAGTTTTAACCATGCTGGCTATAGTATTGGGCATACTGGAAAGTTTTGACCATGCTGGATATAGCTTTGAGTGTGCTGGATAGTTTTGAGTGTGCTGGATACTTTTGAGCGTGCTGGATATAGTTTCGAGCATGCTGGATAGTCTTGAGCGAGCTGGATAGTTTTGAGCATGCTGGATAGTTTTGAGCGAGCTGCATATAGTTTTGAGCGTGCTGGATAGTTTTGAATGTGCTGGATAGTTTTGAGCGAGCTGCACATAGTTTTGAGTGTGCTGGATATTTTTGAGTGTGCTAGATAGTGTTAAGCATGTTGGATTGTTTTGAGCGAGCTGCATATAGTTTGGAGCGTGCTGGATAGTTTTGAGTGTGCTGGATATAGCTTTGAGCATGCTGGATAGATGTGAGCATGCTGGATAGTTTTGAGCATGCTGGATAGTTTTGAGTGTGCTGGATAGTTTTGAGCGAGCTGCATATAGTTTTGAGTGTGCTGGATAGCTTTGAGCGTGCTGGATATAGTTTCGAGCATGCTGGTTAGTTGTGAGAATGCTTGATAGTTTTCAGTGTGCTCTATAGTTTTGAGCATGCTGAATATAGTTTTGAGCCTGCTGGATAGTTTTAAGCATGCTGGATCGTTTTGAGCATGCCAGATATAGTTTTACGCGTGCTGGATAGTCTTGAACATGCTGGATAGTTTTGAGTGTGCTGGATATAGTTTTGATCGTTCTGGATAGTTGTGAGCATGCTGGATAGTTTTGAGCGTGCTGGATAGTTTTGAGCGTGCTGAATATAGTTTTGAGTGTGCTGGATAGTTTTAAGCATGCTGATAGTTTTGAGCATGCGGGATATAGTTTTGAGTGTGCTGGATATAGTTTCGAGCATGCTGGATAGTTTTGAGCGTGCTGGATGGTTTTGAGCGTGCTGGATATAGTTTCGAGTGAGATGCATATAGTTTTGAGCATGCTGGATAGTTTTGAGCATGCTGGATAGTTTTGAGTGTGCTGGATAGTTTTGAGCGTGCTGGATAGTTTTGAGCGTGCTGCATATAGTTTTGAGTGTGCTGGATAGTTTTGAGAGTGCTGGATAGTTTTGAGCGTGCTGGATAGTTTTGAGCCAGCTGCCTATAGTTTTGAGCGTGCTGGAAAGTTTTGACTGTGCTGGATATAGTTTTGAGCATGCTGGATAGTTTTGAGCTTGCTGGATAGTTTTGAGCTTGCTGGATAATTTTGAGCGTGCTGGATAGTTTTGAACGAGCTGCATGTAGGTTTGAGCATGCTGGATAGTTTTGAATGTGCTGGATATAGTTTCGAGCATGCTGGATATAACTTTGAGCGTGCTGGATAGTTTTAAGCATGCTGGCTATAGTTTTGAGCATACTGGAAAGTTTTGACCATGCTGGATATAGCTTTGAGTGTGCTGGATAGTTTTGAGTGTGCTGGATAGTTTTGAGCGTGCTGGATATAGTTTCGAGCATGCTGGATAGTTTTGAGCGAGCTGGATAGTTTTGAGCATGCTGGATAGTTTTGAGCGAGCTGCATATAGTTTTGAGCGTGCTGGATAGTTTTGAGCGTGCTAGATAGTGTTAAGCATGTTGGATTGTTTTGAGAGAGCTGCATATAGTTTGGAGCGTGCTGGATAGTTTTGAGTGTGCTGGATATAGCTTTGAGCATGCTGGATAGATTTGTGCATGCGGGATAGTTTTGAGCATGCTGGATAGTTTTGAGTGTGCTACATAGTGTTAAGCATGTTGGATTGTTTTGAGAGAGCTGCATATAGTTTGGAGCGTGCTGGATAGTTTTGAGTGTGCTGGATATAGCTTTGAGCATGCTGGATAGATTTGTGCATGCTGGATAGTTTTGAGCATGCTGGATAGTTTTGAGTGTGCTAGATAGTGTTAAGCATGTTGGATTGTTTTGAGCAAGCTGCATATAGTTTGGAGCGTGCTGGATAGTTTTGAGTGTGCTGGATATAGCTTTGAGCATGCTGGATAGATTTGAGCATGCTGGATAGTTTTGAGCATGCTGGATATAGTTTGGAGCGTGCTGGATAGTTTTGAGTGTGCTGGATATAGCTTTGAGCATGCTGGATAGATTTGAGCATGCTGGATAGTTTTGAGCATGCTGGATAGTTTTGAGTGTGCTAGATAGTGTTAAGCATGTTGGATTGTTTTGAGCAAGCTGCATATAGTTTGGACCGTGCTGGATAGTTTGGAGCATGCTGGATAGTTTTGCGTGAGCTGCATATAGTTTTGAGCGTGCTGGATAGTTTTGAGCATGCTGGATAGTTTTGAGTGTGCTGGATAGTTTTGAGCGAGCTGCATATAGCTTTGAGTGTGCTGGATAGCTTTGAGTGTGCTGGATATAGTTTCGAGCGTGCTGGTTAGTTGTGAGCATGCTTGATAGTTCTCAGTGTGCTGGATAGTTTTGAGCATGCTGAATATAGTTTTGAGCCTGCTGGATATAGTTTCGAGCATGCTGGATAGTCTTCAGCGTGCTGAATAGTTTTGAGTGTGCTGGATATAGTTTTGATCGTTCTGGATAGTTGTGAGCATGCTGGATAGTTTTGAGCGTGCTGGGTAGTTTTGAGCGAGCTACACATAGTTTTGAGCGTGCTGGATAGTTTTGAGTGTGCTGGATATAGCTTTGAGCATGCTGGATAGTTTTGAGCGTGCTGGATAGTTTTGAGCGTGCTGGATAGTTTTGAGCGTGCTGGATAGTTTTGAGCTTGCTGGATAGATTGAGCAAGCTGCATATAGTTTTGAGCATGCTGGATAGTTTTGAGCATGCTGGATAATTTTGAGCATGCTGGATAGTTTTGAGTGTGCTGGATATAGTTTTGAGCATGCTGGACAGTTTTGAGCGTTTGGATAGTTTTGAGCTTGCTGGATAGTTTTGAGCATGCTGGATAGTTTTGCGCTTGCTGGATAGTTTTGAGCATGCTGGATAGGTTTGAGGAGCTGCATATAGTTTTGAGCCTGCTGGATAGTTTTGAATGTGCTGGATATAGTTTCGAGCATGCTGGATAGCTTTGAGCAAGCTGGACCGTTTTGAGCCTGCTGGATAGTTTCTTGCAAGCTGGAAAGTTTTGAGGGGGCTGGATTGTTTTGAGTATGCTGGATACTTTTGAGCGTGCTGGATAGTTTTGTGCGTGCAGGATATAGTTTCGAGCATGCTGGATAGTTTTGAGCATGCTGGAAAGTTTTGAGCCTGCTGGATAGTTTTGAGCAAGCTGGCAAATTTTGAGGGGGCTGGATATAGTTTCGAACATGTTGGATAGTTTTGAGCATGATGGACAGTTTTGAGCATGCTGGATATAGTTTCGAGCCTGCTGGATAGTTTTGAGTGAGCTGCATATAGTTTTGAGCGTGCTGGATAGTTTTGAGCGTGCTGGATAGTTTTGAGCGTGCTGCATATAGTTTTGAGCGTGCTGGAAAGTTTTGACTGTGCTGGATATAGTTTTGAGCATGCTGGATAGTTTTGAGCTTGCTGGATAGTTTTGAGCTTGCTGGATAATTTTGAGCGTGCTGGATAGTTTTGAACGAGCTGCATGTAGGTTTGAGCATGCTGGATAGTTTTGAATGTGCTGGATATAGTTTCGAGCATGCTGGATATAACTTTGAGCATGCCTGATAGTTTTAAGCATGCTGGCTATAGTTTTGAGCATACTGGAAAGTTTTGACCATGCTGGATATAGCTTTGAGTGTGCTGGATAGTTTTGAGTGTGCTGGATAGTTTTGAGCGTGCTGGATATAGTTTCAAGCATGCTGGATAGTTTTGAGCGAGCTGGATAGTTTTGAGCGTGCTGGATAGTTTTGAATGAGCTGCATATCGTTTTGAGCGTGCTGGATAGTTTTGATTGTGCTGGATAGTTTTGAGTGAGCTGCACATAGTTTTGAGCGTGCTGGATATTTTTGAGTGTGCTGGATATAGCTTTGAGCATGCTGGATAGATTTGAGCATGCTGGATAGTTTTGAGTATGCTGGATAGTTTTGAGCATGCTGGATAGTTTTGAGTGTGCTAGATAGTGTTAAGCGTGCTGGATTGTTTTGAGCGAGCTGCATATAGTTTTGAGTATGCTGGATAGTTTTGAGTGTGCCAGATAGTGTTAAGCGTGCTGGATTGTTTTGAGCGAGCTGCATATAGTTTGGAGTGTGCTGGATAGTTTTGAGCATGCTGCATTGTTTTGAGCGAGCTGCATATAGTTTTGAGTGTGCTAGATAGTTTTGAGCATGCTGGATAGTTTTGAGCGTGCTGGACAGTTTTAAGCATGCTGGATATTTTTGAGCATGCGGGATATAGTTTCGAGCGTGTTGGATAGTTTTGAGCTTACTGTATATAGTTTTGAGTGTGCTGGATAGTTTTAAGCGTCCTGGACAGTTTTGTGCATGCGGGATAGTTTCGAGCATGCTGGATAGTTTTAAGCATGCTAGATAATTTTGAGTGTGCGAGGTATAGTTTTGAGCGAGCTGGATTGGTTTGAGCCTGCTGGATAGTTTTGAGCAAGCTGGAAACTTTTGAGGGGGCTGGATTGTTTCGAGTATGCTGGATACTTTTGAGCATGCTGGATAGTTTTGAGTGTGCTGGATATAGTTTCGAGCATGTTGGATAGTTTTGAGCATGCAGGGCAGTTTTGAGCGTGCTGGATATAGTTTTGAGCGTGCTGGGTAGTTTTGAGCGAGCTGGATAGTTCTGAGCATGCTGAATAGCTTTGAGCAAGCTGCACATAGTTTTGAGCGTGCTGGATAGTTCTGAGTGTGCTGGATATAGCTTTGAGCATGCTGGATAGTTTTGAGCGTGCTGGATAGTGTTGAGCGTGCTGGATAGTTTTGACCTTGCTGGATAGTTTTGAGCTTGCTGGGTAGATTGAGCAAGCTGCATATAGTTTTGTGCATGCTGGATAGTTTTGAGCATGCTGGATAGTTATGAGCATGCTGGATAGTTTTGAGTGTGCTGGATATTGTTTTGAGCATGCTGGACAGTTTTGAGCGTTTGGATAGTTTTGAGCTTGCTGGATAGTTTTGAGCATGCTGGATAGTTTTGCGCTTGCTGGATAGTTTTGAGCATGCTGGATAGGTTTGAGGATCTGCATATAGTTTTGAGCCTGCTGGATAGTTTTGAATGTGCTGGATATAGTTTCGAACATGCTGGGTCGCTTTGAGCAAGCTGGACCGTTTTGAGCCTGCTGGATAGTTTCGAGCAAGCTGGAAAGTTTTGAGGGGGCTGGATTGTTTTGAGTATGCTGGATAGTTTTGTGCGTGCAGGATATAGTTTCGAGCCTGCTGGATAGTTTTGAGCATGCTGGAAAGTTTTGAGCCTGCTGGATAGTTTTGAGCAAGCTGGCAAGTTTTGAGGGGGTTGGATATAGATTCGAGCATGTTGGATAGTTTTGAGCATGCTGGACAGTTTTGAGCATGCTGGATATAGTTTCGAGCGTGCTGGATAGTTTTGAGTGAGCTGCATATAGTTTTGAGCGTGCTGGATAGTTTTGAGTGTGTTGGATATAGCTTTGAGCATGCTGGATAGTGTTGAGCGTGCTGGATAGTTTTGAGCGTGCTGGATAGTTTTGAGCGTGCTGCATATAGTTTTGAGCGTGCTGGATAGTTTTGAGTGTGCTGCATATAGCTTTGAGCATGCTGGTTAGTTTTGAGCGTGCTGGATATTTTTAAGTGTGCTGGATAATTTTGAGCGTGCTGGATAGTTTTGAGCAAGCTGCATATAGCTTTGAGCGTGCTGGGTAGTTTTGAGTATGCTGGATAGTTTTGAGCATGCTGGATAGTTTTGAGCGAGCTGCATAAAGTTTTGAGCGTGCTGGATAGTTTTAAGCATGCTGGATAGTTTTGAGCATGCGGGATATAGTTTTGAGCATGTTGGATAGTTTTGAGCGTGCTGTATATAGTTTTGAGTGTGCTGGATAGTTTTAAGCATGCTGGACAGTTTTGTTCATGTGCGATAGTTTCGAGCATGCTGGATAGTTTTGAGCATGCTAAATACTTTTGAGTGTGCGAGATATAGTTTTGAGTGAGCTGGATCGGTTTGAGCCTGCTGGATATTTCCGAGCATGCTGGAAATAGTTTTGAGCGTGCTGGATAGTTTTGAGCGTGCTGGTTAGTTTTTAGCATGCTGGATAGTTTTGAGTGTGCTGGTTATAGTTTCAAGCGTGCTGGATAGTTGTGAGCATGCAGGATATTTCTGAAT
Organism: Carcharodon carcharias; assembly: GCF_017639515.1. Classification (NCBI taxonomy): domain Eukaryota; kingdom Metazoa; phylum Chordata; class Chondrichthyes; order Lamniformes; family Lamnidae; genus Carcharodon; species Carcharodon carcharias. The sequence continues at coordinate 36,064,880 of NC_054489.1, read as the reverse complement.
GTGTTGGATAGTTTTGAACGAGCTGCATATAGTTTCGAGCATGTTGGATAGTTTTGAGCGTGCTGTATATAGTTTTGAATGTGCTGGATAGTTTTAAGCATGCTGGACAGTTTTGTTCATGTGGGATAGTTTCGAGCATGCTGGATAGTTTTGAGCATGCTAGATACTTTTGAGTGTGCGAGATATAGTTTTGAGCGAGCTGGATCGGTTTGAGCCTGCTGGATATTTCCGAGCATGCTGGAAATAGTTTTGAGCGTGCTGGATAGTTTTGAGCGTGCTGGTTAGTTTATAGCATGCTGGATAGTTTTGAGTGTGCTGGTTATAGTTTCAAGTGTGCTGGATAGTTGTGAGCATGCAGGATATTTCTGAATGTGTTGGATAGTTTTGAACGAGCTGCATATAGTTTTGAGCGTGCTGGATAGTTTTGATCATGCTGGATATAGTTTTGAGCATGCTGGATAGTTTTGAGCATGCTGGATAGCTTTGAGCGTGCTGGATATAGTTTCGAGCGTGCTGGTTAGTTGTGAGCATGCTTGATAATTTTGAGCGTGCTGGATAGTTTTCAGCGTGCTTAATATAGTTTTGAGCGTGCTGGATAGTTTTGAGCAAGCTGCACAAAGCTTTGAGCGTGCTGGATATTTTTGAGTGTGCTGGATATAGCTTTGAGCATGCTGGATAGACTTGAGCTTGCTGGATAGTATTGAGCATGCTGGATAGTTTTGAGCATGCTGGATAGTTTTGAGTGTGCACGATAGTGTTAAGCGTGCTGGATTGTTTTGAGTGAGCTGCATATGGTTTTGAGTATGCTGGATAGTTTTGAGTGTGCTAGATAGTGTTAAGCGTGCTGGATTGTTTTGAGTGAGCTGCATATAGTTTGGAGTGTGCTGGATAGTTTTGTGCATGCTGGATAGTTTTAAGCGAGCTGCATATAGTTTTGAGCGTGCTGGATAGTTTTGAGCATGCTGGATAGTTTTGAGCGTGCTGGATAGTTTTGAGCGAGCTGCATATGGTTTTGAGCGTGCTGGATAGTTTTAAGCATGCTGGATATTTTTGAGCATGCGGGATATAGTTTCGAGCATGCTGGATAGTTTTGAGCATGCTCGATAAGTTTGAGTGTGCGAGATATAGTTTTGAGCGAGCTGGATCGGTTTGAGCCTTCTGGATAGTTATGAGCAAGCAGGAAACTTTTGAGGGGGCTGGATTGTTTTGAGTATGCTGGATACTTCTGTGCATGCTGGACCGTTTTGAGCCTGCTGGATAGTTTCGAGCAAGCTGGAAAGTTTTGAGGGGGCTGGATTGTTTTGAGTATGCTGGATACTCTTGAGCGTGCTGGATAGTTTTGTGCGTGCAGTATATAGTTTTGAGCATGCTGGATAGTTTTGAGCATGCTGGACAGTTTTGAATGTCCTAGATATAGTTTCGAGCAGGCTGAATAGTTTTGAGCGAGCTGTATAGTTTGAGCATGCTGAATAGTTTTGAGTGTGCTGGAAAGCTTTGAGCCTGCTGGATAGTTTTGAGCAAGCTGGCAAGTTTTGAGGGGGCTGGATATAGTTTCGAGCATGTTGTATAGTTTTGAGCATGCTGGACAGTTTTGAGCATGCTGGATATAGTTTTGCGTGTGCTGGATAGTTTTGAGTGTGCTGGATATAGCTTTGAGCATGCTGGATAGTTTTGAGCGTGCTGGATAGTTTTGAGCGTGCTGGATAGTTTTGAGCGTGCTGGATAGTTTTGAGCTTGCTGGATAGATTGAGCAAGCTGCATATAGTTTTGAGCATGCTGGATAGTTTTGAGCATGCTGGATAATTTTGAGCATGCTGGATAGTTTTGAGTGTGCTGGATATAGTTTTGAGCATGCTGGACAGTTTTGAGCGTTTGGATAGTTTTGAGCTTGCTGGATAGTTTTGAGCATGCTGGATAGTTTTGCGCTTGCTGGATAGTTTTGAGCATGCTGGATAGGTTTGAGGAGCTGCATATAGTTTTGAGCCTGCTGGATAGTTTTGAATGTGCTGGATATAGTTTCGAGCATGCTGGATAGCTTTGAGCAAGCTGGACCGTTTTGAGCCTGCTGGATAGTTTCTTGCAAGCTGGAAAGTTTTGAGGGGGCTGGATTGTTTTGAGTATGCTGGATACTTTTGAGCGTGCTGGATAGTTTTGTGCGTGCAGGATATAGTTTCGAGCATGCTGGATAGTTTTGAGCATGCTGGAAAGTTTTGAGCCTGCTGGATAGTTTTGAGCAAGCTGGCAAATTTTGAGGGGGCTGGATATAGTTTCGAACATGTTGGATAGTTTTGAGCATGATGGACAGTTTTGAGCATGCTGGATATAGTTTCGAGCCTGCTGGATAGTTTTGAGTGAGCTGCATATAGTTTTGAGCGTGCTGGATAGTTTTGAGCGTGCTGGATAGTTTTGAGCGTGCTGCATATAGTTTTGAGCGTGCTGGAAAGTTTTGACTGTGCTGGATATAGTTTTGAGCATGCTGGATAGTTTTGAGCTTGCTGGATAGTTTTGAGCTTGCTGGATAATTTTGAGCGTGCTGGATAGTTTTGAACGAGCTGCATGTAGGTTTGAGCATGCTGGATAGTTTTGAATGTGCTGGATATAGTTTCGAGCATGCTGGATATAACTTTGAGCATGCCTGATAGTTTTAAGCATGCTGGCTATAGTTTTGAGCATACTGGAAAGTTTTGACCATGCTGGATATAGCTTTGAGTGTGCTGGATAGTTTTGAGTGTGCTGGATAGTTTTGAGCGTGCTGGATATAGTTTCAAGCATGCTGGATAGTTTTGAGCGAGCTGGATAGTTTTGAGCGTGCTGGATAGTTTTGAATGAGCTGCATATCGTTTTGAGCGTGCTGGATAGTTTTGATTGTGCTGGATAGTTTTGAGTGAGCTGCACATAGTTTTGAGCGTGCTGGATATTTTTGAGTGTGCTGGATATAGCTTTGAGCATGCTGGATAGATTTGAGCATGCTGGATAGTTTTGAGTATGCTGGATAGTTTTGAGCATGCTGGATAGTTTTGAGTGTGCTAGATAGTGTTAAGCGTGCTGGATTGTTTTGAGCGAGCTGCATATAGTTTTGAGTATGCTGGATAGTTTTGAGTGTGCCAGATAGTGTTAAGCGTGCTGGATTGTTTTGAGCGAGCTGCATATAGTTTGGAGTGTGCTGGATAGTTTTGAGCATGCTGCATTGTTTTGAGCGAGCTGCATATAGTTTTGAGTGTGCTAGATAGTTTTGAGCATGCTGGATAGTTTTGAGCGTGCTGGACAGTTTTAAGCATGCTGGATATTTTTGAGCATGCGGGATATAGTTTCGAGCGTGTTGGATAGTTTTGAGCTTACTGTATATAGTTTTGAGTGTGCTGGATAGTTTTAAGCGTCCTGGACAGTTTTGTGCATGCGGGATAGTTTCGAGCATGCTGGATAGTTTTAAGCATGCTAGATAATTTTGAGTGTGCGAGGTATAGTTTTGAGCGAGCTGGATTGGTTTGAGCCTGCTGGATAGTTTTGAGCAAGCTGGAAACTTTTGAGGGGGCTGGATTGTTTCGAGTATGCTGGATACTTTTGAGCATGCTGGATAGTTTTGAGCGTGCTGGATATAGTTTCGAGCATGTTGGATAGTTTTGAGCATGCAGGGCAGTTTTGAGCGTGCTGGATATAGTTTTGAGCGTGCTGGGTAGTTTTGAGCGAGCTGGATAGTTCTGAGCATGCTGAATAGCTTTGAGCAAGCTGCACATAGTTTTGAGCGTGCTGGATAGTTCTGAGTGTGCTGGATATAGCTTTGAGCATGCTGGATAGTTTTGAGCGTGCTGGATAGTGTTGAGCGTGCTGGATAGTTTTGACCTTGCTGGATAGTTTTGAGCTTGCTGGGTAGATTGAGCAAGCTGCATATAGTTTTGTGCATGCTGGATAGTTTTGAGCATGCTGGATAGTTATGAGCATGCTGGATAGTTTTGAGTGTGCTGGATATTGTTTTGAGCATGCTGGACAGTTTTGAGCGTTTGGATAGTTTTGAGCTTGCTGGATAGTTTTGAGCATGCTGGATAGTTTTGCGCTTGCTGGATAGTTTTGAGCATGCTGGATAGGTTTGAGGATCTGCATATAGTTTTGAGCCTGCTGGATAGTTTTGAATGTGCTGGATATAGTTTCGAACATGCTGGGTCGCTTTGAGCAAGCTGGACCGTTTTGAGCTTGCTGGATAGTTTCGAGCAAGCTGGAAAGTTTTGAGGGGGCTGGATTGTTTTGAGTATGCTGGATAGTTTTGTGTGTGCAGGATATAGTTTCGAGCCTGCTGGATAGTTTTGAGCATGCTGGAAAGTTTTGAGCCTGCTGGATAGTTTTGAGCAAGCTGGCAAGTTTTGAGGGGGTTGGATATAGATTCGAGCATGTTGGATAGTTTTGAGCATGCTGGACAGTTTTGAGCATGCTGGATATAGTTTCGAGCGTGCTGGATAGTTTTGAGTGAGCTGCATATAGTTTTGAGCGTGCTGGATAGTTTTGAGTGTGTTGGATATAGCTTTGAGCATGCTGGATAGTGTTGAGCGTGCTGGATAGTTTTGAGCGTGCTGGATAGTTTTGAGCGTGCTGCATATAGTTTTGAGCGTGCTGGATAGTTTTGAGTGTGCTGCATATAGCTTTGAGCATGCTGGTTAGTTTTGAGCGTGCTGGATATTTTTAAGTGTGCTGGATAATTTTGAGCGTGCTGGATAGTTTTGAGCAAGCTGCATATAGCTTTGAGCGTGCTGGGTAGTTTTGAGTATGCTGGATAGTTTTGAGCATGCTGGATAGTTTTGAGCGAGCTGCATAAAGTTTTGAGCGTGCTGGATAGTTTTAAGCATGCTGGATAGTTTTGAGCATGCGGGATATAGTTTTGAGCATGTTGGATAGTTTTGAGCGTGCTGTATATAGTTTTGAGTGTGCTGGATAGTTTTAAGCATGCTGGACAGTTTTGTTCATGTGCGATAGTTTCGAGCATGCTGGATAGTTTTGAGCATGCTAAATACTTTTGAGTGTGCGAGATATAGTTTTGAGTGAGCTGGATCGGTTTGAGCCTGCTGGATATTTCCGAGCATGCTGGAAATAGTTTTGAGCGTGCTGGATAGTTTTGAGCGTGCTGGTTAGTTTTTAGCATGCTGGATAGTTTTGAGTGTGCTGGTTATAGTTTCAAGCGTGCTGGATAGTTGTGAGCATGCAGGATATTTCTGAATGTGTTGGATAGTTTTGAACGAGCTGCATATAGTTTCGAGCATGTTGGATAGTTTTGAGCGTGCTGTATATAGTTTTGAATGTGCTGGATAGTTTTAAGCATGCTGGACAGTTTTGTTCATGTGGGATAGTTTCGAGCATGCTGGATAGTTTTGAGCATGCTAGATACTTTTGAGTGTGCGAGATATAGTTTTGAGCGAGCTGGATCGGTTTGAGCCTGCTGGATATTTCCGAGCATGCTGGAAATAGTTTTGAGCGTGCTGGATAGTTTTGAGCGTGCTGGTTAGTTTATAGCATGCTGGATAGTTTTGAGTGTGCTGGTTATAGTTTCAAGTGTGCTGGATAGTTGTGAGCATGCAGGATATTTCTGAATGTGTTGGATAGTTTTGAACGAGCTGCATATAGTTTTGAGCGTGCTGGATAGTTTTGATCATGCTGGATATAGTTTTGAGCATGCTGGATAGTTTTGAGCATGCTGGATAGCTTTGAGCGTGCTGGATATAGTTTCGAGCGTGCTGGTTAGTTGTGAGCATGCTTGATAATTTTGAGCGTGCTGGATAGTTTTCAGCGTGCTTAATATAGTTTTGAGCGTGCTGGATAGTTTTGAGCAAGCTGCACAAAGCTTTGAGCGTGCTGGATATTTTTGAGTGTGCTGGATATAGCTTTGAGCATGCTGGATAGACTAGAGCTTGCTGGATAGTATTGAGCATGCTGGATAGTTTTGAGCATGCTGGATAGTTTTGAGTGTGCACGATAGTGTTAAGCGTGCTGGATTGTTTTGAGTGAGCTGCATATGGTTTTGAGTATGCTGGATAGTTTTGAGTGTGCTAGATAGTGTTAAGCGTGCTGGATTGTTTTGAGTGAGCTGCATATAGTTTGGAGTGTGCTGGATAGTTTTGTGCATGCTGGATAGTTTTAAGCGAGCTGCATATGGTTTTGAGCGTGCTGGATAGTTTTAAGCATGCTGGATATTTTTGAGCATGCGGGATATAGTTTCGAGCATGCTGGATAGTTTTGAGCATGCTCGATAAGTTTGAGTGTGCGAGATATAGTTTTGAGCGAGCTGGATCGGTTTGAGCCTTCTGGATAGTTATGAGCAAGCAGGAAACTTTTGAGGGGGCTGGATTGTTTTGAGTATGCTGGATACTTCTGTGCATGCTGGACCGTTTTGAGCCTGCTGGATAGTTTCGAGCAAGCTGGAAAGTTTTGAGGGGGCTGGATTGTTTTGAGTATGCTGGATACTCTTGAGCGTGCTGGATAGTTTTGTGCGTGCAGTATATAGTTTTGAGCATGCTGGATAGTTTTGAGCATGCTGGACAGTTTTGAATGTCCTAGATATAGTTTCGAGCAGGCTGAATAGTTTTGAGCGAGCTGTATAGTTTGAGCATGCTGAATAGTTTTGAGTGTGCTGGAAAGCTTTGAGCCTGCTGGATAGTTTTGAGCAAGCTGGCAAGTTTTGAGGGGGCTGGATATAGTTTCGAGCATGTTGTATAGTTTTGAGCATGCTGGACAGTTTTGAGCATGCTGGATATAGTTTTGCGTGTGCTGGATAGTTTTGAGTGTGCTGGATATAGCTTTGAGCATGCTGGATAGTTTTGAGCGTGCTGGATAGTTTTGAGCGTGCTGGATAGTTTTGAGCGTGCTGGATAGTTTTGAGCTTGCTGGATAGATTGAGCAAGCTGCATATAGTTTTGAGCATGCTGGATAGTTTTGAGCATGCTGGATAATTTTGAGCATGCTGGATAGTTTTGAGTGTGCTGGATATAGTTTTGAGCATGCTGGACAGTTTTGAGCGTTTGGATAGTTTTGAGCTTGCTGGATAGTTTTGAGCATGCTGGATAGTTTTGCGCTTGCTGGATAGTTTTGAGCATGCTGGATAGGTTTGAGGAGCTGCATATAGTTTTGAGCCTGCTGGATAGTTTTGAATGTGCTGGATATAGTTTCGAGCATGCTGGATAGCTTTGAGCAAGCTGGACCGTTTTGAGCCTGCTGGATAGTTTCTTGCAAGCTGGAAAGTTTTGAGGGGGCTGGATTGTTTTGAGTATGCTGGATACTTTTGAGCGTGCTGGATAGTTTTGTGCGTGCAGGATATAGTTTCGAGCATGCTGGATAGTTTTGAGCATGCTGGAAAGTTTTGAGCCTGCTGGATAGTTTTGAGCAAGCTGGCAAATTTTGAGGGGGCTGGATATAGTTTCGAACATGTTGGATAGTTTTGAGCATGATGGACAGTTTTGAGCATGCTGGATATAGTTTCGAGCCTGCTGGATAGTTTTGAGTGAGCTGCATATAGTTTTGAGCGTGCTGGATAGTTTTGAGCGTGCTGGATAGTTTTGAGCGTGCTGCATATAGTTTTGAGCGTGCTGGAAAGTTTTGACTGTGCTGGATATAGTTTTGAGCATGCTGGATAGTTTTGAGCTTGCTGGATAGTTTTGAGCTTGCTGGATAATTTTGAGCGTGCTGGATAGTTTTGAACGAGCTGCATGTAGGTTTGAGCATGCTGGATAGTTTTGAATGTGCTGGATATAGTTTCGAGCATGCTGGATATAACTTTGAGCATGCCTGATAGTTTTAAGCATGCTGGCTATAGTTTTGAGCATACTGGAAAGTTTTGACCATGCTGGATATAGCTTTGAGTGTGCTGGATAGTTTTGAGTGTGCTGGATAGTTTTGAGCGTGCTGGATATAGTTTCAAGCATGCTGGATAGTTTTGAGCGAGCTGGATAGTTTTGAGCGTGCTGGATAGTTTTGAATGAGCTGCATATCGTTTTGAGCGTGCTGGATAGTTTTGATTGTGCTGGATAGTTTTGAGTGAGCTGCACATAGTTTTGAGCGTGCTGGATATTTTTGAGTGTGCTGGATATAGCTTTGAGCATGCTGGATAGATTTGAGCATGCTGGATAGTTTTGAGTATGCTGGATAGTTTTGAGCATGCTGGATAGTTTTGAGTGTGCTAGATAGTGTTAAGCGTGCTGGATTGTTTTGAGCGAGCTGCATATAGTTTTGAGTATGCTGGATAGTTTTGAGTGTGCCAGATAGTGTTAAGCGTGCTGGATTGTTTTGAGCGAGCTGCATATAGTTTGGAGTGTGCTGGATAGTTTTGAGCATGCTGCATTGTTTTGAGCGAGCTGCATATAGTTTTGAGTGTGCTAGATAGTTTTGAGCATGCTGGATAGTTTTGAGCGTGCTGGACAGTTTTAAGCATGCTGGATATTTTTGAGCATGCGGGATATAGTTTCGAGCGTGTTGGATAGTTTTGAGCTTACTGTATATAGTTTTGAGTGTGCTGGATAGTTTTAAGCGTCCTGGACAGTTTTGTGCATGCGGGATAGTTTCGAGCATGCTGGATAGTTTTAAGCATGCTAGATAATTTTGAGTGTGCGAGGTATAGTTTTGAGCGAGCTGGATTGGTTTGAGCCTGCTGGATAGTTTTGAGCAAGCTGGAAACTTTTGAGGGGGCTGGATTGTTTCGAGTATGCTGGATACTTTTGAGCATGCTGGATAGTTTTGAGCATGCTGGATATAGTTTCGAGCATGTTGGATAGTTTTGAGCATGCAGGGCAGTTTTGAGCGTGCTGGATATAGTTTTGAGCGTGCTGGGTAGTTTTGAGCGAGCTGGATAGTTCTGAGCATGCTGAATAGCTTTGAGCAAGCTGCACATAGTTTTGAGCGTGCTGGATAGTTCTGAGTGTGCTGGATATAGCTTTGAGCATGCTGGATAGTTTTGAGCGTGCTGGATAGTGTTGAGCGTGCTGGATAGTTTTGACCTTGCTGGATAGTTTTGAGCTTGCTGGGTAGATTGAGCAAGCTGCATATAGTTTTGTGCATGCTGGATAGTTTTGAGCATGCTGGATAGTTATGAGCATGCTGGATAGTTTTGAGTGTGCTGGATATTGTTTTGAGCATGCTGGACAGTTTTGAGCGTTTGGATAGTTTTGAGCTTGCTGGATAGTTTTGAGCATGCTGGATAGTTTTGCGCTTGCTGGATAGTTTTGAGCATGCTGGATAGGTTTGAGGATCTGCATATAGTTTTGAGCCTGCTGGATAGTTTTGAATGTGCTGGATATAGTTTCGAACATGCTGGGTCGCTTTGAGCAAGCTGGACCGTTTTGAGCTTGCTGGATAGTTTCGAGCAAGCTGGAAAGTTTTGAGGGGGCTGGATTGTTTTGAGTATGCTGGATAGTTTTGTGTGTGCAGGATATAGTTTCGAGCCTGCTGGATAGTTTTGAGCATGCTGGAAAGTTTTGAGCCTGCTGGATAGTTTTGAGCAAGCTGGCAAGTTTTGAGGGGGTTGGATATAGATTCGAGCATGTTGGATAGTTTTGAGCATGCTGGACAGTTTTGAGCATGCTGGATATAGTTTCGAGCGTGCTGGATAGTTTTGAGTGAGCTGCATATAGTTTTGAGCGTGCTGGATAGTTTTGAGTGTGTTGGATATAGCTTTGAGCATGCTGGATAGTGTTGAGCGTGCTGGATAGTTTTGAGCGTGCTGGATAGTTTTGAGCGTGCTGCATATAGTTTTGAGCGTGCTGGATAGTTTTGAGTGTGCTGCATATAGCTTTGAGCATGCTGGTTAGTTTTGAGCGTGCTGGATATTTTTAAGTGTGCTGGATAATTTTGAGCGTGCTGGATAGTTTTGAGCAAGCTGCATATAGCTTTGAGCGTGCTGGGTAGTTTTGAGTATGCTGGATAGTTTTGAGCATGCTGGATAGTTTTGAGCGAGCTGCATAAAGTTTTGAGCGTGCTGGATAGTTTTAAGCATGCTGGATAGTTTTGAGCATGCGGGATATAGTTTTGAGCATGTTGGATAGTTTTGAGCGTGCTGTATATAGTTTTGAGTGTGCTGGATAGTTTTAAGCATGCTGGACAGTTTTGTTCATGTGCGATAGTTTCGAGCATGCTGGATAGTTTTGAGCATGCTAAATACTTTTGAGTGTGCGAGATATAGTTTTGAGTGAGCTGGATCGGTTTGAGCCTGCTGGATATTTCCGAGCATGCTGGAAATAGTTTTGAGCGTGCTGGATAGTTTTGAGCGTGCTGGTTAGTTTTTAGCATGCTGGATAGTTTTGAGTGTGCTGGTTATAGTTTCAAGCGTGCTGGATAGTTGTGAGCATGCAGGATATTTCTGAATGTGTTGGATAGTTTTGAACGAGCTGCATATAGTTTCGAGCATGTTGGATAGTTTTGAGCGTGCTGTATATAGTTTTGAATGTGCTGGATAGTTTTAAGCATGCTGGACAGTTTTGTTCATGTGGGATAGTTTCGAGCATGCTGGATAGTTTTGAGCATGCTAGATACTTTTGAGTGTGCGAGATATAGTTTTGAGCGAGCTGGATCGGTTTGAGCCTGCTGGATATTTCCGAGCATGCTGGAAATAGTTTTGAGCGTGCTGGATAGTTTTGAGCGTGCTGGTTAGTTTATAGCATGCTGGATAGTTTTGAGTGTGCTGGTTATAGTTTCAAGTGTGCTGGATAGTTGTGAGCATGCAGGATATTTCTGAATGTGTTGGATAGTTTTGAACGAGCTGCATATAGTTTTGAGCGTGCTGGATAGTTTTGATCATGCTGGATATAGTTTTGAGCATGCTGGATAGTTTTGAGCATGCTGGATAGCTTTGAGCGTGCTGGATATAGTTTCGAGCGTGCTGGTTAGTTGTGAGCATGCTTGATAATTTTGAGCGTGCTGGATAGTTTTCAGCGTGCTTAATATAGTTTTGAGCGTGCTGGATAGTTTTGAGCAAGCTGCACAAAGCTTTGAGCGTGCTGGATATTTTTGAGTGTGCTGGATATAGCTTTGAGCATGCTGGATAGACTTGAGCTTGCTGGATAGTATTGAGCATGCTGGATAGTTTTGAGCATGCTGGATAGTTTTGAGTGTGCACGATAGTGTTAAGCGTGCTGGATTGTTTTGAGTGAGCTGCATATGGTTTTGAGTATGCTGGATAGTTTTGAGTGTGCTAGATAGTGTTAAGCGTGCTGGATTGTTTTGAGTGAGCTGCATATAGTTTGGAGTGTGCTGGATAGTTTTGTGCATGCTGGATAGTTTTAAGCGAGCTGCATATAGTTTTGAGCGTGCTGGATAGTTTTGAGCATGCTGGATAGTTTTGAGCGTGCTGGATAGTTTTGAGCGAGCTGCATATGGTTTTGAGCGTGCTGGATAGTTTTAAGCATGCTGGATATTTTTGAGCATGCGGGATATAGTTTCGAGCATGCTGGATAGTTTTGAGCATGCTCGATAAGTTTGAGTGTGCGAGATATAGTTTTGAGCGAGCTGGATCGGTTTGAGCCTTCTGGATAGTTATGAGCAAGCAGGAAACTTTTGAGGGGGCTGGATTGTTTTGAGTATGCTGGATACTTCTGTGCATGCTGGACCGTTTTGAGCCTGCTGGATAGTTTCGAGCAAGCTGGAAAGTTTTGAGGGGGCTGGATTGTTTTGAGTATGCTGGATACTCTTGAGCGTGCTGGATAGTTTTGTGCGTGCAGTATATAGTTTTGAGCATGCTGGATAGTTTTGAGCATGCTGGACAGTTTTGAATGTCCTAGATATAGTTTCGAGCAGGCTGAATAGTTTTGAGCGAGCTGTATAGTTTGAGCATGCTGAATAGTTTTGAGTGTGCTGGAAAGCTTTGAGCCTGCTGGATAGTTTTGAGCAAGCTGGCAAGTTTTGAGGGGGCTGGATATAGTTTCGAGCATGTTGTATAGTTTTGAGCATGCTGGACAGTTTTGAGCATGCTGGATATAGTTTTGCGTGTGCTGGATAGTTTTGAGTGTGCTGGATATAGCTTTGAGCATGCTGGATAGTTTTGAGCGTGCTGGATAGTTTTGAGCGTGCTGGATAGTTTTGAGCGTGCTGGATAGTTTTGAGCTTGCTGGATAGATTGAGCAAGCTGCATATAGTTTTGAGCATGCTGGATAGTTTTGAGCATGCTGGATAATTTTGAGCATGCTGGATAGTTTTGAGTGTGCTGGATATAGTTTTGAGCATGCTGGACAGTTTTGAGCGTTTGGATAGTTTTGAGCTTGCTGGATAGTTTTGAGCATGCTGGATAGTTTTGCGCTTGCTGGATAGTTTTGAGCATGCTGGATAGGTTTGAGGAGCTGCATATAGTTTTGAGCCTGCTGGATAGTTTTGAATGTGCTGGATATAGTTTCGAGCATGCTGGATAGCTTTGAGCAAGCTGGACCGTTTTGAGCCTGCTGGATAGTTTCTTGCAAGCTGGAAAGTTTTGAGGGGGCTGGATTGTTTTGAGTATGCTGGATACTTTTGAGCGTGCTGGATAGTTTTGTGCGTGCAGGATATAGTTTCGAGCATGCTGGATAGTTTTGAGCATGCTGGAAAGTTTTGAGCCTGCTGGATAGTTTTGAGCAAGCTGGCAAATTTTGAGGGGGCTGGATATAGTTTCGAACATGTTGGATAGTTTTGAGCATGATGGACAGTTTTGAGCATGCTGGATATAGTTTCGAGCCTGCTGGATAGTTTTGAGTGAGCTGCATATAGTTTTGAGCGTGCTGGATAGTTTTGAGCGTGCTGGATAGTTTTGAGCGTGCTGCATATAGTTTTGAGCGTGCTGGAAAGTTTTGACTGTGCTGGATATAGTTTTGAGCATGCTGGATAGTTTTGAGCTTGCTGGATAGTTTTGAGCTTGCTGGATAATTTTGAGCGTGCTGGATAGTTTTGAACGAGCTGCATGTAGGTTTGAGCATGCTGGATAGTTTTGAATGTGCTGGATATAGTTTCGAGCATGCTGGATATAACTTTGAGCATGCCTGATAGTTTTAAGCATGCTGGCTATAGTTTTGAGCATACTGGAAAGTTTTGACCATGCTGGATATAGCTTTGAGTGTGCTGGATAGTTTTGAGTGTGCTGGATAGTTTTGAGCGTGCTGGATATAGTTTCAAGCATGCTGGATAGTTTTGAGCGAGCTGGATAGTTTTGAGCGTGCTGGATAGTTTTGAATGAGCTGCATATCGTTTTGAGCGTGCTGGATAGTTTTGATTGTGCTGGATAGTTTTGAGTGAGCTGCACATAGTTTTGAGCGTGCTGGATATTTTTGAGTGTGCTGGATATAGCTTTGAGCATGCTGGATAGATTTGAGCATGCTGGATAGTTTTGAGTATGCTGGATAGTTTTGAGCATGCTGGATAGTTTTGAGTGTGCTAGATAGTGTTAAGCGTGCTGGATTGTTTTGAGCGAGCTGCATATAGTTTTGAGTATGCTGGATAGTTTTGAGTGTGCCAGATAGTGTTAAGCGTGCTGGATTGTTTTGAGCGAGCTGCATATAGTTTGGAGTGTGCTGGATAGTTTTGAGCATGCTGCATTGTTTTGAGCGAGCTGCATATAGTTTTGAGTGTGCTAGATAGTTTTGAGCATGCTGGATAGTTTTGAGCGTGCTGGACAGTTTTAAGCATGCTGGATATTTTTGAGCATGCGGGATATAGTTTCGAGCGTGTTGGATAGTTTTGAGCTTACTGTATATAGTTTTGAGTGTGCTGGATAGTTTTAAGCGTCCTGGACAGTTTTGTGCATGCGGGATAGTTTCGAGCATGCTGGATAGTTTTAAGCATGCTAGATAATTTTGAGTGTGCGAGGTATAGTTTTGAGCGAGCTGGATTGGTTTGAGCCTGCTGGATAGTTTTGAGCAAGCTGGAAACTTTTGAGGGGGCTGGATTGTTTCGAGTATGCTGGATACTTTTGAGCATGCTGGATAGTTTTGAGCATGCTGGATAGTTTCGAGCATGCTGGCTATAGTTATGAGCATGGTGGATAGTTTTGAGCATGCTGGATTTGTTTTGAGCATGCTGGATATAGTTTTGGGCATGCTGCATAGTTTTGAGCTTGCAGGATATTTTTGAGAATGCTGGATAGTTTTGAGCATGCTGGATAATTTTCAACGTGCTGTATAGTTTTGACCATGCTGGATAGTTTTGAGCGTTTTGGATTGTTTTGAGCACGCTGGATAGTTTTGAGCAGGCTGGATATATTTTTGAGTGTGATGGATAATTTTGAGCGTGCTGGATTTGTATTGAGCATGCTGGATATAGTTGTGGGCATGCTGGATAGTTTTGAGCTTGCATGATAGTTTTGAGAATACTGGATAGTTTTGAGAATGCTGGATAGTTTTGAGCATGCTGGATAGTTTATAGCATGCTGCATTGTTTTGAGTGTGCTGGATATAGTTTCGAGCATGCAGGATATAACTTTGATCATGCTGAATAGTTTTAACCATGCTGGCTATAGTATTGGGCATACTGGAAAGTTTTGACCATGCTGGATATAGCTTTGAGTGTGCTGGATAGTTTTGAGTGTGCTGGATACTTTTGAGCGTGCTGGATATAGTTTCGAGCATGCTGGATAGTCTTGAGCGAGCTGGATAGTTTTGAGCATGCTGGATAGTTTTGAGCGAGCTGCATATAGTTTTGAGCGTGCTGGATAGTTTTGAATGTGCTGGATAGTTTTGAGCGAGCTGCACATAGTTTTGAGTGTGCTGGATATTTTTGAGTGTGCTAGATAGTGTTAAGCATGTTGGATTGTTTTGAGCGAGCTGCATATAGTTTGGAGCGTGCTGGATAGTTTTGAGTGTGCTGGATATAGCTTTGAGCATGCTGGATAGATGTGAGCATGCTGGATAGTTTTGAGCATGCTGGATAGTTTTGAGTGTGCTGGATAGTTTTGAGCGAGCTGCATATAGTTTTGAGTGTGCTGGATAGCTTTGAGCGTGCTGGATATAGTTTCGAGCGTGCTGGTTAGTTGTGAGAATGCTTGATAGTTTTCAGTGTGCTCTATAGTTTTGAGCATGCTGAATATAGTTTTGAGCCTGCTGGATAGTTTTAAGCATGCTGGTTCGTTTTGAGCATGCCAGATATAGTTTTGCGCGTGCTGGATAGTCTTGAACATGCTGGATAGTTTTGAGTGTGCTGGATATAGTTTTGATCGTTCTGGATAGTTGTGAGCATGCTGGATAGTTTTGAGCGTGCTGGATAGTTTTGAGCGTGCTGAATATAGTTTTGAGTGTGCTGGATAGTTTTAAGCATGCTGATAGTTTTGAGCATGCGGGATATAGTTTTGAGTGTGCTGGATATAGTTTCGAGCATGCTGGATAGTTTTGAGCGTGCTGGATGGTTTTGAGCGTGCTGGATATAGTTTCGAGTGAGATGCATATAGTTTTGAGCATGCTGGATAGTTTTGAGCATGCTGGATAGTTTTGCGTGTGCTGGATAGTTTTGAGCGTGCTGGATAGTTTTGAGCGTGCTGCATATAGTTTTGAGTGTGCTGGATAGTTTTGAGAGTGCTGGATAGTTTTGAGCGTGCTGGATAGTTTTGAGCCAGCTGCCTATAGTTTTGAGCGTGCTGGAAAGTTTTGACTGTGCTGGATATAGTTTTGAGCATGCTGGATAGTTTTGAGCTTGCTGGATAGTTTTGAGCTTGCTGGATAATTTTGAGCGTGCTGGATAGTTTTGAACGAGCTGCATGTAGGTTTGAGCATGCTGGATGGTTTTGAATGTGCTGGATATAGTTTCGAGCATGCTGGATATAACTTTGAGCGTGCTGGATAGTTTTAAGCATGCTGGCTATAGTTTTGAGCATACTGGAAAGTTTTGACCATGCTGGATATAGCTTTGAGTGTGCTGGATAGTTTTGAGTGTGCTGGATAGTTTTGAGCGTGCTGGATATAGTTTCGAGCATGCTGGATAGTTTTGAGCGAGCTGGATAGTTTTGAGCATGCTGGATAGTTTTGAGCGAGCTGCATATAGTTTTGAGGGTGCTGGATAGTTTTGAGCGTGCTAGATAGTGTTAAGCATGTTGGATTGTTTTGAGAGAGCTGCATATAGTTTGGAGCGTGCTGGATAGTTTTGAGTGTGCTGGATATAGCTTTGAGCATGCTGGATAGATTTGTGCATGCTGGATAGTTTTGAGCATGCTGGATAGTTTTGAGTGTGCTACATAGTGTTAAGCATGTTGGATTGTTTTGAGAGAGCTGCATATAGTTTGGAGCGTGCTGGATAGTTTTGAGTGTGCTGGATATAGCTTTGAGCATGCTGGATAGATTTGTGCATGCTGGATAGTTTTGAGCATGCTGGATAGTTTTGAGTGTGCTAGATAGTGTTAAGCATGTTGGATTGTTTTGAGCAAGCTGCATATAGTTTGGAGCGTGCTGGATAGTTTTGAGTGTGCTGGATATAGCTTTGAGCATGCTGGATAGATTTGAGCATGCTGGATAGTTTTGAGCATGCTGGATATAGTTTGGAGCGTGCTGGATAGTTTTGAGTGTGCTGGATATAGCTTTGAGCATGCTGGATAGATTTGAGCATGCTGGATAGTTTTGAGCATGCTGGATAGTTTTGAGTGTGCTAGATAGTGTTAAGCATGTTGGATTGTTTTGAGCAAGCTGCATATAGTTTGGACCGTGCTGGATAGTTTGGAGCATGCTGGATAGTTTTAAGCATGCTAGATAATTTTGAGTGTGCGAGGTATAGTTTTGAGCGAGCTGGATTGGTTTGAGCCTGCTGGATAGTTTTGAGCAAGCTGGAAACTTTTGAGGGGGCTGGATTGTTTCGAGTATGCTGGATACTTTTGAGCATGCTGGATAGTTTTGAGCATGCTGGATAGTTTCGAGCATGCTGGCTATAGTTATGAGCATGGTGGATAGTTTTGAGCATGCTGGATTTGTTTTGAGCATGCTGGATATAGTTTTGGGCATGCTGCATAGTTTTGAGCTTGCAGGATATTTTTGAGAATGCTGGATAGTTTTGAGCATGCTGGATAATTTTCAACGTGCTGTATAGTTTTGACCATGCTGGATAGTTTTGAGCGTTTTGGATTGTTTTGAGCACGCTGGATAGTTTTGAGCAGGCTGGATATATTTTTGAGTGTGATGGATAATTTTGAGCGTGCTGGATTTGTATTGAGCATGCTGGATATAGTTGTGGGCATGCTGGATAGTTTTGAGCTTGCATGATAGTTTTGAGAATACTGGATAGTTTTGAGAATGCTGGATAGTTTTGAGCATGCTGGATAGTTTATAGCATGCTGCATTGTTTTGAGTGTGCTGGATATAGTTTCGAGCATGCAGGATATAACTTTGATCATGCTGAATAGTTTTAACCATGCTGGCTATAGTATTGGGCATACTGGAAAGTTTTGACCATGCTGGATATAGCTTTGAGTGTGCTGGATAGTTTTGAGTGTGCTGGATACTTTTGAGCGTGCTGGATATAGTTTCGAGCATGCTGGATAGTCTTGAGCGAGCTGGATAGTTTTGAGCATGCTGGATAGTTTTGAGCGAGCTGCATATAGTTTTGAGCGTGCTGGATAGTTTTGAATGTGCTGGATAGTTTTGAGCGAGCTGCACATAGTTTTGAGTGTGCTGGATATTTTTGAGTGTGCTAGATAGTGTTAAGCATGTTGGATTGTTTTGAGCGAGCTGCATATAGTTTGGAGCGTGCTGGATAGTTTTGAGTGTGCTGGATATAGCTTTGAGCATGCTGGATAGATGTGAGCATGCTGGATAGTTTTGAGCATGCTGGATAGTTTTGAGTGTGCTGGATAGTTTTGAGCGAGCTGCATATAGTTTTGAGTGTGCTGGATAGCTTTGAGCGTGCTGGATATAGTTTCGAGCGTGCTGGTTAGTTGTGAGAATGCTTGATAGTTTTCAGTGTGCTCTATAGTTTTGAGCATGCTGAATATAGTTTTGAGCCTGCTGGATAGTTTTAAGCATGCTGGTTCGTTTTGAGCATGCCAGATATAGTTTTGCGCGTGCTGGATAGTCTTGAACATGCTGGATAGTTTTGAGTGTGCTGGATATAGTTTTGATCGTTCTGGATAGTTGTGAGCATGCTGGATAGTTTTGAGCGTGCTGGATAGTTTTGAGCGTGCTGAATATAGTTTTGAGTGTGCTGGATAGTTTTAAGCATGCTGATAGTTTTGAGCATGCGGGATATAGTTTTGAGTGTGCTGGATATAGTTTCGAGCATGCTGGATAGTTTTGAGCGTGCTGGATGGTTTTGAGCGTGCTGGATATAGTTTCGAGTGAGATGCATATAGTTTTGAGCATGCTGGATAGTTTTGAGCATGCTGGATAGTTTTGCGTGTGCTGGATAGTTTTGAGCGTGCTGGATAGTTTTGAGCGTGCTGCATATAGTTTTGAGTGTGCTGGATAGTTTTGAGAGTGCTGGATAGTTTTGAGCGTGCTGGATAGTTTTGAGCCAGCTGCCTATAGTTTTGAGCGTGCTGGAAAGTTTTGACTGTGCTGGATATAGTTTTGAGCATGCTGGATAGTTTTGAGCTTGCTGGATAGTTTTGAGCTTGCTGGATAATTTTGAGCGTGCTGGATAGTTTTGAACGAGCTGCATGTAGGTTTGAGCATGCTGGATGGTTTTGAATGTGCTGGATATAGTTTCGAGCATGCTGGATATAACTTTGAGCGTGCTGGATAGTTTTAAGCATGCTGGCTATAGTTTTGAGCATACTGGAAAGTTTTGACCATGCTGGATATAGCTTTGAGTGTGCTGGATAGTTTTGAGTGTGCTGGATAGTTTTGAGCGTGCTGGATATAGTTTCGAGCATGCTGGATAGTTTTGAGCGAGCTGGATAGTTTTGAGCATGCTGGATAGTTTTGAGCGAGCTGCATATAGTTTTGAGGGTGCTGGATAGTTTTGAGCGTGCTAGATAGTGTTAAGCATGTTGGATTGTTTTGAGAGAGCTGCATATAGTTTGGAGCGTGCTGGATAGTTTTGAGTGTGCTGGATATAGCTTTGAGCATGCTGGATAGATTTGTGCATGCTGGATAGTTTTGAGCATGCTGGATAGTTTTGAGTGTGCTACATAGTGTTAAGCATGTTGGATTGTTTTGAGAGAGCTGCATATAGTTTGGAGCGTGCTGGATAGTTTTGAGTGTGCTGGATATAGCTTTGAGCATGCTGGATAGATTTGTGCATGCTGGATAGTTTTGAGCATGCTGGATAGTTTTGAGTGTGCTAGATAGTGTTAAGCATGTTGGATTGTTTTGAGCAAGCTGCATATAGTTTGGAGCGTGCTGGATAGTTTTGAGTGTGCTGGATATAGCTTTGAGCATGCTGGATAGATTTGAGCATGCTGGATAGTTTTGAGCATGCTGGATATAGTTTGGAGCGTGCTGGATAGTTTTGAGTGTGCTGGATATAGCTTTGAGCATGCTGGATAGATTTGAGCATGCTGGATAGTTTTGAGCATGCTGGATAGTTTTGAGTGTGCTAGATAGTGTTAAGCATGTTGGATTGTTTTGAGCAAGCTGCATATAGTTTGGACCGTGCTGGATAGTTTGGAGCATGCTGGATAGTTTTGCGTGAGCTGCATATAGTTTTGAGCGTGCTGGATAGTTTTGAGCATGCTGGATAGTTTTGAGTGTGCTGGATAGTTTTGAGCGAGCTGCATATAGCTTTGAGTGTGCTGGATAGCTTTGAGTGTGCTGGATATAGTTTCGAGCGTGCTGGTTAGTTGTGAGCATGCTTGATAGTTCTCAGTGTGCTGGATAGTTTTGAGCATGCTGAATATAGTTTTGAGCCTGCTGGATATAGTTTCGAGCATGCTGGATAGTCTTCAGCGTGCTGAATAGTTTTGAGTGTGCTGGATATAGTTTTGATCGTTCTGGATAGTTGTGAGCATGCTGGATAGTTTTGAGCGTGCTGGGTAGTTTTGAGCGAGCTACACATAGTTTTGAGCGTGCTGGATAGTTTTGAGTGTGCTGGATATAGCTTTGAGCATGCTGGATAGTTTTGAGCGTGCTGGATAGTTTTGAGCGTGCTGGATAGTTTTGAGCGTGCTGGATAGTTTTGAGCTTGCTGGATAGATTGAGCAAGCTGCATATAGTTTTGAGCATGCTGGATAGTTTTGAGCATGCTGGATAATTTTGAGCATGCTGGATAGTTTTGAGTGTGCTGGATATAGTTTCGAGCGTGCTGGTTAGTTGTGAGCATGCTTGATAATTTTGAGCGTGCTGGATAGTTTTCAGCGTGCTTAATATAGTTTTGAGCGTGCTGGATAGTTTTGAGCAAGCTGCACAAAGCTTTGAGCGTGCTGGATATTTTTGAGTGTGCTGGATATAGCTTTGAGCATGCTGGATAGACTTGAGCTTGCTGGATAGTATTGAGCATGCTGGATAGTTTTGAGCATGCTGGATAGTTTTGAGTGTGCACGATAGTGTTAAGCGTGCTGGATTGTTTTGAGTGAGCTGCATATGGTTTTGAGTATGCTGGATAGTTTTGAGTGTGCTAGATAGTGTTAAGCGTGCTGGATTGTTTTGAGTGAGCTGCATATAGTTTGGAGTGTGCTGGATAGTTTTGTGCATGCTGGATAGTTTTAAGCGAGCTGCATATAGTTTTGAGCGTGCTGGATAGTTTTGAGCATGCTGGATAGTTTTGAGCGTGCTGGATAGTTTTGAGCGAGCTGCATATGGTTTTGAGCGTGCTGGATAGTTTTAAGCATGCTGGATATTTTTGAGCATGCGGGATATAGTTTCGAGCATGCTGGATAGTTTTGAGCATGCTCGATAAGTTTGAGTGTGCGAGATATAGTTTTGAGCGAGCTGGATCGGTTTGAGCCTTCTGGATAGTTATGAGCAAGCAGGAAACTTTTGAGGGGGCTGGATTGTTTTGAGTATGCTGGATACTTCTGTGCATGCTGGACCGTTTTGAGCCTGCTGGATAGTTTCGAGCAAGCTGGAAAGTTTTGAGGGGGCTGGATTGTTTTGAGTATGCTGGATACTCTTGAGCGTGCTGGATAGTTTTGTGCGTGCAGTATATAGTTTTGAGCATGCTGGATAGTTTTGAGCATGCTGGACAGTTTTGAATGTCCTAGATATAGTTTCGAGCAGGCTGAATAGTTTTGAGCGAGCTGTATAGTTTGAGCATGCTGAATAGTTTTGAGTGTGCTGGAAAGCTTTGAGCCTGCTGGATAGTTTTGAGCAAGCTGGCAAGTTTTGAGGGGGCTGGATATAGTTTCGAGCATGTTGTATAGTTTTGAGCATGCTGGAAAGTTTTGAGCATGCTGGATATAGTTTTGCGTGTGCTGGATAGTTTTGAGCGAGCTGCATATAGTTTTGAGCGTGCTGGATAGTTTTGAGTGTGCTGGATATCGCTTTGAGCATGCTGGATAGTTTTGAGCATGCTGGAAAGTTTTGAGCGTGCTGCATATAATTTTGAGCATGCTGGATAGTTTTGAGTGTGCTGGATATAGCTTTGAGCATGCTGGTTAGTTTTGAGCGTGATGGATAGTTTTAAGCGTGCTGGATAGTTTTGTGCGTGCTGGATAGTTTTGAGCGAGCTGCATATAGTTTTCAGCGTGCTGGATATTTTTGAGCATGCTGGATAGTTTTGTGCGTGCTGGATTGTTTTGAGCGAGCTTCATATAGTTTTGAGCGTGCTGGATAGTTTTAAGCATGCTGGATAGTTTTGAGCATGCGGGATATAGTTTCGAGCATGTTGGATAGTTTTGAGCGTGCTTAATATAGTTTTGAGTGTGCTGGATAGTTTTAAGCATGCTGGATCGTTTTGAGCATGCGAGATATAGTTTCGAGCATGCTGGATAGTCTTGAGTGTGCTGAATATAGATTTGAACATGCTGGATAGTTTTAAGCATGCTGATAGTTTTGAGCATGCGGGATATAGTTTCGAGCATGCTGGATAGTTTTGAGCGTGCTGAATATAGATTTGAGCATGCTGGATAGTTTTAAGCATGCTGATAGTTTTGAGCATGCGGGATATAGTTTTGAGCATGCTGGATATAGTTTTGAATGTGCTGCATAGTTTTGAGCATGCTTGATATAGTTTTGAGTGTGCTGGATATAGTTTTGAGCATGCTGGATAGTTTTGAGTGAGCTGCATATAGTTTTGAGCATGCTGGATAGTTTTGAGCATGCTGGATAGTTTTGAGCGTGCTGGATATAGTTTTGAGCGAGCTCCATATAGTTTTGAGCATGCTGGATAGTTTTGAGTGTGCTGGATAGTTTTGAGCGTGCTGGATAGTTTTGAGCGTGCTGCATATAGTTTTGAGCGTGCTGGATTCTTTTGAGCATGCTGGATAGTCTTGAGCATGCTGGATAGTTTTGAGTGTTCTGGATATAGTTTTGAGCATGCTGGATAGTTTTGAGCGTGCTGGATAGTTTTTAGTGTGCTGGATAGTTTTGAGCATGCTGGATATAGTTTCATGCGTGCTGGATATTTCTGAGCATGTTGGATAGTTTTGAACGAGCTGTATGTAGTTTTGAGCATGCTGGATAGTTTTGAATGTGCTGGATATAGTTTCAAGCATGCTGGATACTTTTGAGCGTGCTAGATAGCTTTGAGCGTGCTGGATATAGTTTCGAGCATGCTGGTTAGTTGTGAGCATGCTTGATAGTTTTCAGCGTGCTGGATAGTTTTGAGCCTGCTGGATAGTTTTTTAGCATGCTAGATCCTTTTGAGCATGCCGGATATAGTTTTGAGCATGCTGGATAGTCTTGAGCATGCTGGATAGTTTTGAGTGTGCTGGATACAGTTTTGATCGTTCTGGATAGTTGTGAGCATGCTGGATATTTTTGAGCATGCTGGATAGTTTTGAGCGTGCTGAATATAGTTTTGAGAGTGCTGGATAGTTTAAAGCATGCTGATAGTTTTGAGCATGCGGGATATAGTTTTGAGTGTGCTGGATATAGTTTCGAGCATGCTGGATAGTTTTGAGCGTGCTGGATAGTTTTGAGCGTGCTGGATATAGTTTCGAGCGAGCTGCATATAGTTTTGAGCATGCTGGATAGTTTTGAGCGTGCTGGATAGCTTTGAGCGTGCTAGATATAGTTTCGAGCATGCTGGTTAGTTGTGAGCATGCTTGATAATTTTGAGCGTTCTGGATAGTTTTGAGCGTGCTTAATATAGTTTTGAGCGTGCTGGATAGTTTTAAGCATGCTGGATATTTGTGAGCATGCGGGACATAGTTTTGAGCATGTTGGATAGTTTTGAGCGTGCTGTATATAGTTTTGAGTGTGCTGGATAGTTTTAAGCATCCTGGACAGTTTTGTGCATGCGGGATACTTTCGAGCATGCTGGATAGTTTTGACTGTGCTGGATATAGTTTTGAGCATGCTGGATAGTTTTGAACATGCTGGACAGTTTTGAGCGTGCTGGATATAGTTTTGAGCATGTTGGAAAGTTTTGAGCATGCTGGATTGTTTTGAGTGTGCTGGATATAGTTTCGAGCGTGCTGGAAAGTTTTGAGCATGCTGGATAGTTTTGAATGTGCTGGATATAGTTTTGAGTGTGCTGTATATATTTTCGAGCATGCTGGATATAGTTTTCAGCGTGCTGGATAGTTTTGAGCGTGCTGGATAGTTTTGTGTGTGCTGAATATAGTTTCGAACATGCTCGACAGTTTTGAACATGCTGGACAGTTTTGAGCGTGCTGGATATAGTTTCGAGCATTTTGGAAAGTTTTGAGCATGCTGGCTAGTTTTGAGTGTGCTGGATATAGTTTTGAGTGTGCTGGATATATTTTTGAGCGTGCTGGATATTTTTGAGCTTGCTGGATAGTTTTGTGCGTGCTGGATATAGTTTTGAGCATGCTGGATAATTTTGAGCATGCTGGATATTTTTGATCATGCTGGATAGTTGTGACCATGCTTGATATTTTTCAGCGTGCTGGATAGTTTTGAGCATGCTGGATAGTTTTGAGAAGGCTGCATAGTTTTTAGCGTGCTGGATCGTTTTGAGCGTGCTGGATATAGTTTCGAACGTGATGGATATTTTTGAGCATACTGGATAGTTTTGAGCGTGCCGGATAGTTGTGAATCTGCTGGATATAGTTTCAAGCAATCTAGATAGTTTCGAGTAGGTTGGATATCGTTTTGAGTGTGCTGGATCGTTTTGAGCGTGCTGGATATAGTTTTGAGTGTGCTGGATCGTTTTGAGTGTGCTGGATGGTTTTGAGCGTGCTGGATATAGTTTGGAGCATGTTGGATATAGCTTTGAGTATGCTGAATAAATTTCAACATGCTGGATTTTTTTGAGCTTGCTGGATATAATTTTGAGCATGCTGGATATAGTTTTGAGCATGCTGCATAGTTTTGGGCATTTTCGATATAGTTTAGATCATGCTGGATAGTTTTTAGCAGGCTGGATAGTATTGAGTCGGCTGGATAGCTTTAAGCATGCCGGATAGTGTTGAGCGTGCTGGAGAGTTTTTTGCGTACTGGATAATTTTGAGCAGTTGGATAGGTTTGAGTAGGCTGGACAGATTTGAGCGTGCTTGATAGTTTTGTGCGTGTTGGATAGTGTTGAGCGTGCTGGATAGTTTTGAGCGTGATGGATATAGTTTTGAGCGTGCTGGATAGTTTTGAGCGTGCTGGATGGTTTTGAGTGTGATGGATATAGTTTTGAGCATGCTGGATAATTCTGAGCATTGTGGATAGTTTTGAGCATGCTGCATAGTTTTGGGCATGCTGGATATAGTTTAGAGCATGCTGGATACTTTTAAGCATGCTGGATACTTTTGAGCGTGCCGTTTAGTTTTGGGCATGCTGGATAGTTTTGCGCATGCTGGATATTATTGAGTCGGCTGGATAGCATTAAGCGTGCCGGATAGTGTTGAGCATGCTGGATAGTTTTGAGCATGCTGGATAGTTTTGAGCGTGCAGGATAGTTTTGAGCATGCAGGATAGTTTTGAGCATGCTGTATAGTTTTGAGCGTGCTGGATAGTTTTGAGCATGCTGGATAGTTTTGAGCACGCTGTATAGTTTTGAGCATGCTGGATATTTTTGAGCATGCTGTATAGTTTTGAGCGTGCTGGATAGTTTTGTGCGTGCTGGATATTTATGAGCATGCTGGATATAGTTTTGAGCATGCTGCATAGTTTTGGGCATGCTGGATATAGTTTAGAGCATGCTGGATAGTTTTAAGCATGCTGGATAGTTTTGAGCATGCTGGATAGTTTTGAGCGTGCTGGTTAGTTTTGAGCGAACTGCACATAATTTTGAACGTGTTGGTTAGTTTTGAGTGTGCTGGATATAGTTCCAAGCATGCTGGATAGTTTTGAGCGTGCTGGATATAGTTTCGAACGTGATGGATAGTTTTGAGCATACTGGATATTTTTGAGCGTGCTGGATATAGTTTCGAACGTGATGGATTGTTTTGAACATGCTGGACAGTTTTGAGCGTGCTGGATATATTTTCGAGCGTGCTGCATAGCTTTGAGCATGCTGGATAGTTTTGAGCGTGCTGGGTAGTTTTGAGCGAACTGCACATAGTTTTGAGTGTGTTGGATAGTTTTGAGTGTGCTAGATGTAGTTTTGAGCATGCTGGATAGTTTTGAGCGTGTTGGATATAGGTTCGAACGTGATGGATAGTTTTGAGCATGCTGGATACTTTTGAGTGTGCCGGATAGTTTTGAGTCTGCTGGATATAGTTTTGTGCATGCTGGATATAACTTTGAGCCTGCTGGATGTAGTTTGTGCGTGCTGGATTGTTATGAGCGTGCTGGATAGTGTTGAGCGTGCTGGATATAGTTTTGAGCGTGCTGGCTATAGTTTTGAGCATGCTGTATATAACCTTGAGCCTGCTGGATATAGTTTTGAGTGTGCTGGATAGTTTTGAGCATGCTGTATAGTGTTGAGCGTGCTGGATTTCGTTTTGAGCATGCTGGATAGTTTTGAGCGTACTGGATAGTTTTGAGCGTGCTGGATATTGTTTTGAACATGCTGTATGTAGTTTTAAGCGTGCCGGGTAGTGTTGAGCGTGCAGGATAGTTTTGTGCATACTGAATAATTTTGAGCGGGCTGGATAGGTTTGAGTAGGCTGGATATAGTTTCGAGCATGCTGTATAGTTTTGAGCGTGCTGGATAGTTTTGAACAAGCTGCATATAGTTTTGAGCATGCTGGATTGTTTTGAGCGTGCTGGATAGTTTTGAGCGTGCTGGATAGTTTTGAGTGTGCTGGATAGTTTTGAGTGTGCTGGATATAGTTGTGAGCATGCTGGATAGTTTTGAGCGTGCTGCATAGTTTTGAGTGTGCTGTTTATAGTTTTGAGCATGCTGGATAGTTTTGAGCATGCTGGATAGTTTTGAGCGTGCTGGATAGTTCTAATCATGCTGGATAGTTTTGAGCATGCAGAATATAGTTTTGAGCATGCTGGATTGTTTTAAGCATGCTGGATAGTTTTGAGCGTGCTGGATAGTTTGAGCCTGCTGAATTGTTTTGAGTGTGCTGGATAGTTTTAAGCATGCTGGATAGTTTTGAGCATGCGGGATATAGTTTTAAGTGTGCTTGATAGTTTTGAGTGTGCTGAATATAGTTTTGAGCATGCTGGATAGTTTTAAGCATGGTGGATAGTTTTGAGTGTGCTAGATAGTTTTGAGCGTGCTGCATCGTTTGAGCGTGCTGAACCGTTTTGATTGTGCTGGATAGTTTTGAACGTGCTGGATAGTTTTGAGTGTGCTGGATATAGTTTCAAGCATGCTGGATAGTTTTGAGCTTGCTGGATAGTTTTGAGCATGCTGGATAGGTTTGAGCGTGCTGGATATAGTTTCGAACGTGATGGATAGTTATGAGCATGCTGGATAGTTTTGAGTGTGCTGTATAGTTTTGAGCATGCTGTATATAGTTTTGATTGTGCTGGATAGTTTGGAGTGTGCTGGATAGTTTGGAGTGTGCTGGATAGTTTTGAGCGCGCTGGATAGATTTGAGCGTACTAGATATAGTTTCGGGCATGCTGGAAAGTTTTGAGGAGGCTGGATTGATTTGAGCGTGCCGGATAGCTTTGAGCATGCTGGAAAAAGTTTTGAGCGTGCTGGATAGTTTTGAGCGTGCTGGATAGTTTTGAGCGTGCTGGATATAGTTTCGAGCATGCTGGATAGTTTTGAACATGCTGGACAGTTTTGAGCGTGCTGGATATAGTTTCGAGCGTGCTGGAAAGTTTTGAGCATGCTGGATAGTTTTGAGCGTGCTGGTTATAGTTTCGAGCATGTTGGAAAGTTTTGAGGGGGCTGGATTGTTTTGAGCGTGCCGGATAGCTTTTAGCATGCTGGATATAGTTTTGAGCCTGCTGGATAGTTTTGAGCATGCTGGATAGTTTTGAGCATGCTGGATATAGTTTCGAGCATGCTGGATAGTTTTGAACATGCGGGACCGTTTTGAGCGTGCTGGATATAGTTTCGAGCGTGCTGGAATGTTTTGAGCATGCTGGATAGTTTTGAGCGTGCTGGATATAGTTTCGAGCATGCTGGAAAGTTTTGAGGGGGCTGGATTGTTTTTAGCATGCCGGATAGGTTTTAGCATGCTGGATATAGTTTTGAGCGTGCTGGATAGTTTTGAGCGTGCTGGTTAGTTTTGAGCGTGCTGGATAGTTTTGAGCGTGCTGCATATAGTTTTGAACGTGCTGGATAGTTTTGAGTGTGCTGGATATAGTTTCAAGCATGCTGGATAGTTTTGAGTGTGCTGGATAGTTTTAAGCGTGCTAGATATAGTTTTGGGTGTGCTGGATAGTTTTGAGCATGCTGAATAGTTTTGAGCGTGCTAGATAGTTTTGAGCGCACTGGATATAGTTTTGAGCGTGCTGGATAGTTTGAGCATGCTGAATAGTTTCGAGCATGCTGTATAGTTTTGAGCGTGCTGGATAGTTTTGAATGAGCTGCATATAGATTTGAGCATGCTGGATATAGATTTGAGCATGCTGGATAGTTTTGAGCGTGCTGGAAAGTTTTGAGCGTACTGGATAAAGTTTCGAGCATGCTGGATAGTTTTGAGCGTGCTGCATAGTTTTGAGTGTGCTGTTTATAGTTTTGAGCATGCTGGATAGTTTTGAGCATGCTGGATAGTTTTGAGCGTGCTGGATAGTTCTAATCATGCTGGATAGTTTTGAGCATGCAGAATATAGTTTTGAGCATGCTGGATTGTTTTAAGCATGCTGGATAGTTTTGAGCGTGCTGGATAGTTTGAGCCTGCTGAATTGTTTTGAGTGTGCTGGATAGTTTTAAGCATGCTGGATAGTTTTGAGCATGCGGGATATAGTTTTAAGTGTGCTTGATAGTTTTGAGTGTGCTGAATATAGTTTTGAGCATGCTGGATAGTTTTAAGCATGGTGGATAGTTTTGAGTGTGCTAGATAGTTTTGAGCGTGCTGCATCGTTTGAGCGTGCTGAACCGTTTTGATTGTGCTGGATAGTTTTGAACGTGCTGGATAGTTTTGAGTGTGCTGGATATAGTTTCAAGCATGCTGGATAGTTTTGAGCTTGCTGGATAGTTTTGAGCATGCTGGATAGGTTTGAGCGTGCTGGATATAGTTTCGAACGTGATGGATAGTTATGAGCATGCTGGATAGTTTTGAGTGTGCTGTATAGTTTTGAGCATGCTGTATATAGTTTTGATTGTGCTGGATAGTTTGGAGTGTGCTGGATAGTTTGGAGTGTGCTGGATAGTTTTGAGCGCGCTGGATAGATTTGAGCGTACTAGATATAGTTTCGGGCATGCTGGAAAGTTTTGAGGAGGCTGGATTGATTTGAGCGTGCCGGATAGCTTTGAGCATGCTGGAAAAAGTTTTGAGCGTGCTGGATAGTTTTGAGCGTGCTGGATAGTTTTGAGCGTGCTGGATATAGTTTCGAGCATGCTGGATAGTTTTGAACATGCTGGACAGTTTTGAGCGTGCTGGATATAGTTTCGAGCGTGCTGGAAAGTTTTGAGCATGCTGGATAGTTTTGAGCGTGCTGGTTATAGTTTCGAGCATGTTGGAAAGTTTTGAGGGGGCTGGATTGTTTTGAACGTGCCGGATAGCTTTTAGCATGCTGGATATAGTTTTGAGCCTGCTGGATAGTTTTGAGCATGCTGGATAGTTTTGAGCATGCTGGATATAGTTTCGAGCATGCTGGATAGTTTTGAACATGCGGGACCGTTTTGAGCGTGCTGGATATAGTTTCGAGCGTGCTGGAATGTTTTGAGCATGCTGGATAGTTTTGAGCGTGCTGGATATAGTTTCGAGCATGCTGGAAAGTTTTGAGGGGGCTGGATTGTTTTTAGCATGCCGGATAGGTTTTAGCATGCTGGATATAGTTTTGAGCGTGCTGGATAGTTTTGAGCGTGCTGGTTAGTTTTGAGCGTGCTGGATAGTTTTGAGCGTGCTGCATATAGTTTTGAACGTGCTGGATAGTTTTGAGTGTGCTGGATATAGTTTCAAGCATGCTGGATAGTTTTGAGTGTGCTGGATAGTTTTAAGCGTGCTAGATATAGTTTTGGGTGTGCTGGATAGTTTTGAGCATGCTGAATAGTTTTGAGCGTGCTAGATAGTTTTGAGCGCACTGGATATAGTTTTGAGCGTGCTGGATAGTTTGAGCATGCTGAATAGTTTCGAGCATGCTGTATAGTTTTGAGCGTGCTGGATAGTTTTGAATGAGCTGCATATAGATTTGAGCATGCTGGATATAGATTTGAGCATGCTGGATAGTTTTGAGCGTGCTGGAAAGTTTTGAGCGTACTGGATAAAGTTTCGAGCATGCTGGATAGTTTTGAGCATGCTGGATAGTTTTGAGATTGCTGGATATTTTTGAGCGTGCTGGATAGTTTTGAGCGTGCTGGATAGTTTTGAGCATGCTGTATAGTTTTGAGCATGCTGTATAGTTTTGAACGTGCTGGATAGTTTTGAGCGTGCTGGATATTTTTGAGCGTGCTAGATAGTTTTGAGCGTGCTGGATATAGTTCTGAGCATGCTGCATAGTTTCGAACGTGCTGGATAGTTTTGACCGTGCTGGATATTGCTTTGAGTGTGCTGGATAATTTGGAGCCTGCTGGATAGTTTGGAGTGTGCTGGATAGTTTTGAGCATGCTGTATATAAGTTTTGATTGTGCTGTATAGTTTTGAACGCGCTGGATAGTTTTGCGCTTGCTATATATAGTTTTGAGCATGCTGGAAAGTTTTGAGGGGGCTGGATAGTTTTGAGCATGCTGGATATAGTTTTGAGGGTGCTGGATAGTTTTGAGCATGCTGAATAGTTTTGACCGTGCTGGATAGTTTTGAGCGTGCTGGATAGCTTTGAACGAGCTGCATATAGCTTTGAGCATGCTGGATAGTTTTGAGTGTGCTGGATATAGTTTCGAGCATGCTGGATAGAATTGAGCATGCTGGAAAGTTTTGAGCGTGCTGCATAAAGTTTCGAGCACGCTGGATAGTTTTGAGCATGCTGGATAGTTTTGAGCACGCTGGATAGTTTTGAGCATGCTGTATAGTTTTGAGCATGCTGTATAGTTTTGAGCGTGCTGGATAGTTTTGAGCGTGCTGGATAGTTTTGAGCACGCTGGATAGTTTTGAGCATGCTGGATATTTTTGAGCATGCTGTATAGTTTTGAGCGTGTTGGATAGTTTTGTGCGTGCTGGACATTTATGAGCATGCTGGATATAGTTTTGAGCATGCTGCATAGTTTTGGGCATGCTGGATATAGTTTAGAGCATGCTGGATAGTTTTAAGCATGCTGGATAGTTTTGAGCATGCTGGATAGTTTTGAGCGTGCTGGTTAGTTTTGAGCGAACTGCACATAATTTTGAACGTGTTGGTTAGTTTTGAGTGTGCTGGATATAGTTCCGAGCATGCTGGATAGTTTTGAGCGTGCTGGATATAGTTTTGAACGTGATGGATAGTTTTGAGCATACTGGATATTTTTGAGCGTGCTGGATATAGTTTCGAATGTGATGGATTGTTTTGAACATGCTGGACAGTTTTGAGCGTGCTGGATATATTTTCGAGCGTGCTGCATAGTTTTGAGCATGCTGGATAGTTTTGAGCGTGCTGGGTAGTTTTGAGCGAACTGCACATAGTTTTGAGTGTGTTGG
This sequence comes from Carcharodon carcharias, assembly GCF_017639515.1. NCBI lineage: Eukaryota > Metazoa > Chordata > Chondrichthyes > Lamniformes > Lamnidae > Carcharodon > Carcharodon carcharias. The sequence continues at coordinate 36,033,871 of NC_054489.1, read as the reverse complement.
ATAGTTTTGAGTGTGCTGGATGTAGTTTTGAGCATGCTGGATAGTTTTGAGCGTGTTGGATATAGGTTCGAACGTGATGGATAGTTTTGAGCATGCTGGATACTTTTGAGTGTGCCGGATAGTTTTGAGTCTGCTGGATATAGTTTTGTGCATGCTGGATATAACTTTGAGCCTGCTGGATGTAGTTTGTGCGTGCTGGATTGTTATGAGCGTGCTGGATAGTGTTGAGCGTGCTGGATATAGTTTTGAGCGTGCTGGCTATAGTTTTGAGCATGCTGTATATAACCTTGAGCCTGCTGGATATAGTTTTGAGTGTGCTGGATAGTTTTGAGCATGCTGGATAGTTTTGAGCGTACTGGATAGCTTTGAGCGTGCTGGATATTGTTTTGAACATGCTGTATGTAGTTTTAAGCGTGCCGGGTAGTGTTGAGCGTGCAGGATAGTTTTGTGCATACTGAATAATTTTGAGCGGGCTGGATAGGTTTGAGTAGGCTGGATATAGTTTCGAGCATGCTGTATAGTTTTGAGCGTGCTGGATAGTTTTGAACGAGCTGCATATAGTTTTGAGCATGCTGGATTGTTTTGAGCGTGCTGGATAGTTTTGAGCGTGCTGGATAGTTTTGAGTGTGCTGGATAGTTTTGAGTGTGCTGGATATAGTTTTGAGCATGCTGGATAGTTTTGAGCGTGCTGCATAGTTTTGAGTGTGCTGTTTATAGTTTTGAGCATGCTGGATAGTTTTGAGCATGCTGGATAGTTTTGAGCGTGCTGGATAGTTCTAATCATGCTGGATAGTTTTGAGCATGCAGAATATAGTTTTGAGCATGCTGGATTGTTTTAAGCATGCTGGATAGTTTTGAGCGTGCTGGATAGTTTGAGCCTGCTGAATTGTTTTGAGTGTGCTGGATAGTTTTTTGCATGCTGGATAGTTTTGAGCATGCGGGATATAGTTTTGAGTGTGCTTGATAGTTTTGAGTGTGCTGAATATAGTTTTGAGCATGCTGGATAGTTTTAAGCATGGTGGATAGTTTTGAGTGTGCTAGATAGTTTTGAGCGTGCTGCATCGTTTGAGCGTGCTGAACCGTTTTGATTGTGCTGGATAGTTTTGAACATGCTGGATAGTTTTGAGTGTGCTGGATATAGTTTCAAGCATGCTGGATAGTTTTGAGCTTGCTGGATAGTTTTGAGCATGCTGGATAGGTTTGAGCGTGCTGGATATAGTTTCGAACGTGATGGATAGTTATGAGCATGCTGGATAGTTTTGAGTGTGCTGTATAGTTTTGAGCATGCTGTATATAGTTTTGATTGTGCTGGATAGTTTGGAGTGTGCTGGATAGTTTGGAGTGTGCTGGATAGTTTTGAGCGCGCTGGATAGATTTGAGCGTACTAGATATAGTTTCGGGCATGCTGGAAAGTTTTGAGGAGGCTGGATTGATTTGAGCGTGCCGGATAGCTTTGAGCATGCTGGAAAAAGTTTTGAGCGTGCTGGATAGTTTTGAGCGTGCTGGATAGTTTTGAGCGTGCTGGATATAGTTTCGAGCATGCTGGATAGTTTTGAACATGCTGGACAGTTTTGAGCGTGCTGGATAGTTTTGAGCGTGCTGGTTATAGTTTCGAGCATGTTGGAAAGTTTTGAGGGGGCTGGATTGTTTTGAGCGTGCCGGATAGCTTTTAGCATGCTGGATATAGTTTTGAGCCTGCTGGATAGTTTTGAGCATGCTGGATAGTTTTGAGCATGCTGGATATAGTTTCGAGCATGCTGGATAGTTTTGAACATGCGGGACCGTTTTGAGCGTGCTGGATATAGTTTCGAGCGTGCTGGAATGTTTTGAGCATGCTGGATAGTTTTGAGCGTGCTGGATATAGTTTCGAGCATGCTGGAAAGTTTTGAGGGGTCTGGATTGTTTTTAGCATGCCGGATAGGTTTTAGCATGCTGGATATAGTTTTGAGCGTGCTGGATAGTTTTGAGCGTGCTGGTTAGTTTTGAGCGTGCTGGATAGTTTTGAGCGTGCTGGATATAGTTTCGAGCGTGCTGGAAAGTTTTGAGCATGCTGGATAGTTTTGAGCGTGCTGGATATAGTTTCGAGCATGTTGGAAAGTTTTGAGGGGGCTGGATTGTTTTGAGCGTGCCGGATAGCTTTTAGCATGCTGGATATAGTTTTGAGCCTGCTGGATAGTTTTGAGCATGCTGGATAGTTTTGAGCGTGCTGGATATAGTTTCGAGCATGCTGGATAGTTTTGAACATGCGGGACCGTTTTGAGTGTGCTGGATATAGTTTCAAGCATGCTGGATAGTTTTGAGTGTGCTGGATAGTTTTAAGCGTGCTAGATATAGTTTTGGGTGTGCTGGATAGTTTTGAGCATGCTGGATAGTTTTGAGCATGCTGAATAGTTTTGAGCGTGCTAGATAGTTTTGAGCGCACTGGATATAGTTTTGAGCGTGCTGGATAGTTTGAGCATGCTGAATAGGTTCGAGCATGCTGTATAGTTTTGAGCCTGCTGGATAGTTTTGAGCATGCTGGATAGGTTTGAGCGTGCTGGATATAGTTTCGAACGTGATGGATAGTTATGAGCATGCTGGATAGTTTTGAGTGTGCTGTATAGTTTTGAGCATGCTGTATATAGTTTTGATTGTGCTGGATAGTTTGGAACGCGCTGGATAGTTTGGAGTGTGCTGGATAGTTTTGAGCGCGCTGGATAGATTTGAGCGTGCTAGATATAGTTTCGAGCATGCTGGAAAGTTTTGAGGAGGCTGGATTGATTTGAGCGTGCCGGATAGCTTTGAGCATGCTGGAAAAAGTTTTGAGCGTGCTGGATAGCTTTGAGCGTGCTGGATAGTTTTGAGCGTGCTGGATATAGTTTCGAGCATGCTGGATAGTTTTGAACATGCTGGACAGTTTTGAGCGTGCTGGATATAGTTTCGAGCGTGCTGGAAAGTTTTGAGCATGCTGGATAGTTTTGAGCGTGCTGGATATAGTTTCGCGCATGCTGGAAAGTTTTGAGGGGGCTGGATTGTTTTGAGCGTGCCGGATAGCTTTTAGCATGCTAGATATAGTTTTGAGCCTGCTGGATAGTTTTGAGCATGCTGGATAGTTTTGAGCGTGCTGGATATAGTTTCGAGCATGCTGGATAGTTTTGAACATGCGGGACCGTTTTGAGTGTGCTGGATATAGTTTCAAGCATGCTGGATAGTTTTGAGTGTGCTGAATAGTTTTAAGCGTGCTAGATATAGTTTTGGGTGTGCTGGATAGTTTTGAGCATGCTGGATAGTTTTGAGCATGCTGAATAGTTTTGAGCGTGCTAGATAGTTTTGAGCGCACTGGATATAGTTTTGAGCGTGCTGGATAGTTTGAGCATGCTGAATAGGTTCGAGCATGCTGTATAGTTTTGAGCGTGCTGGATAGTTTTGAATGAGCTGCATATAGATTTGAGCATGCTGGGTATAGATTTGAGCGTGCTGGATAGTTTTGAGCATGCTGGAAAGTTGTGAGCATGCTGGATACTTTTGAGTGTGCGAGATATAGTTTTGAGTGAGCTGGATCGTTTTGAGCTTGCTGGATTGTTTTGAGCGTGCTGGATAGTTTTGAACGAGCTGCATATAGCTTTGAGCATGCTGGATAGTTTTGAGTGTGCTGGATATAGTTTCGAGCATGCTGGAAAGTTTTGAGGGGGTGGATAGTTTTGAGCGTGCTGGATATAGTTTCAAGCATGCTGGATAGTTTTGAACATTCTGGACAGTTTTGAGCATGCTGGATATAGTTTCGAGCGTGCTGGAAAGTTTTGAGCATGCTGGATAGTTTTGAGCGTGCTGGATATAATTTCGAGCATGCTGGAAAGTTTTGAGGGGGCTGGATTGTTTTGAGTGTGCCGGATAGCTTTTGGCATGCTGGATATAGTTTTGTGTGTGCTGGATAGTTTTGAGCATGCTGGATAGTTTTGAGCATGCTGGATATAGTTCCGAGCATGCTGGATAGTTTTGAACATGCTGGACAGTTTTGAGCGTGCTGGATATAGTTTCGAGCGTGCTGGAAAGTTTTGAGCATGCTGGATAGTTTTGAGCGTGCTGGATATAGTTTCGAGCATGCTGGAAAGTTTTGAGGGGGCTGTATTGTTTTGAGCATGCCGGACAGCTTTTAGCATGCTGGATATAGTTTTGAGCGTGCTGGATAGTTTTGAGCGTGCTGCATATAGTTTTGAACGTGCTGGATTGTTTTGAGTGTGCTGGATAGTTTTAAGCATGCTAGATATAGTTTTGAGTGTGCTTGATAGTTTTGAGCATGCTGAATAGTTTTGAGTGTGCTAGATAGCTTTGAGCGCACTGGATATAGTTTTGAGCGTGCTGTATAGTTTGAGCATGCTGAATAGTTTCGAGCATGCTGTATAGTTTTGAGCGTGCTGGATAGTTTTGAATGAGCTGCATATAGATTTGAGCATGCTGGATATAGATCTGAGCATGCTGGATAGTTTTGAGCACGCTGGAAAGTTGTGAGCATGCTGGATACTTTTGAGTGTGCGAGATATAGTTTTGAGTGAGCTGGATCGTTTTGAACCTGCTGGATAGTTTTGAGCGCGCTGGATAGTTTCGAGCATGCTGGATATAGTTTTGAGTGTGCTGGATAATTTTGAGCGTGCTGGATAGTTTTGAGCGTGCTGGATAGTTTTGAACGAGCTGCTTATAGCTTTGAGCATGCTGGATAGTTTTGAGTGTGCTGGATCGTTTTGAGCATGCTGGATAGTTTTGAGCTTGCTGGATAGTTTTGAGCGTGCTGGATAGTTTTGAGCGTGCTGGATAGTTTTGAGCGTGCTGGATAGTTTTGAGCGTGCTGGATAGTTTTGAGCGTGCTGGATAGTTTTGAGCATGCTGTATAGTTTTGAGCGTGCTGGATAGTTTTGAGCGTGCTGGATATTTTTGAGCGTGCTGGATATTTTTGAGCGTGCTAGATAGTTTTGATCGTGCTGGATATAGTTCTGAGCATGCTGCATAGTTTCGAACGTGCTGGATAGTTTTGACCGTGCTGGATATTGCTTTGAGTGTGCTGGATAATTTGGAGCCTGCTGGATAGTTTGGAGTGTGCTGGATAGTTTTGAGCATGCTGTATATAAGTTTTGATTGTGCTGTATAGTTTTGAACGCGCTGGATAGTTTTGAGCTTGCTAGATATAGTTTTGAGCATGCTGGAAAGTTTTGAGGGGGCTGGATTGTTTTGAGCATGCTGGATATAGTTTTGAGGGTGCTGGATAGTTTTGAGCATGCTAGATAGTTTTGACCGTGCTGGATAGTTTTGAGCGTGCTGGATAGTTTTGAGCATGCTAGATAGTTTTGACCGTGCTGGATAGTTTTGAGCGTGCTGGATAGCTTTGAACGAGCTGCATATAGCTTTGAGCATGCTGGATAGTTTTCAGTGTGCTGGATATAGTTTCGAGCACGCTGGATAGTTTTGAGCGTGCTGGAAAGTTTTGAGCGTACTGGATAAAGTTTCGAGCATGCTGGATAGTTTTGAGATTGCTGGATATTTTTGAGCGTGCTGGATAGTTTTGAGCGTGCTGGATAGTTTTGAGCGTGCTGGATAGTTTTGAGCGTGCTGGATAGTTTTGAGCATGCTGTATAGTTTTGAGCGTGCTGGATAGTTTTGAGCGTGCTGGATATTTATGAGCATGCTGGATATAGTTTTGAGCATGCTGCATAGTTTTGGGCATGCTGGATATAGTTTAGAGCATGCTGGATAGTTTTAAGCATGCTGGATAGTTTTGAGCAGGCTGGATAGTTTTGAGCATGCTGGATAGTTTTGAGCATGCTGTATAGTTTTGAGCATGCTGTATAGTTTTGAGCGTGCTGGATAGTTTTGAGCACGCTGGATAGTTTTGAGCATGCTGGATATTTTTGAGCATGCTGTATAGTTTTGAGCGTGTTGGATAGTTTTGTGCGTGCTGGATATTTATGAGCATGCTGGATATAGTTTTGAGCATGCTGCATAGTTTTGGGCATGCTGGATATAGTTTAGAGCATGCTGGATAGTTTTAAGCATGCTGGATAGTTTTGAGCATGCTGGATAGTTTTGAGCGTGCTGGATATAGTTTCGAGCATGCTGGAAAGTTTTGAGGGGGCTGGATTGTTTTGAGCATGCCGGATAGCTTTTAGCATGCTGGATATAGTTTTGAGCGTGCTGGATAGTTTTGAGCGTGCTGCATATAGTTTTGAACGTGCTGGATTGTTTTGAGTGTGCTGGATAGTTTTAAGCATGCTAGATATAGTTTTGAGTGTGCTTGATAGTTTTGAGCATGCTGAATAGTTTTGAGTGTGCTAGATAGCTTTGAGCGCACTGGATATAGTTTTGAGCGTGCTGTATAGTTTGAGCATGCTGAATAGTTTCGAGCATGCTGTATAGTTTTGAGCGTGCTGGATAGTTTTGAATGAGCTGCATATAGATTTGAGCATGCTGGATATAGATCTGAGCATGCTGGATAGTTTTGAGCACGCTGGAAAGTTGTGAGCATGCTGGATACTTTTGAGTGTGCGAGATATAGTTTTGAGTGAGCTGGATCGTTTTGAACCTGCTGGATAGTTTTGAGCGCGCTGGATAGTTTCGAGCATGCTGGATATAGTTTTGAGTGTGCTGGATAATTTTGAGCGTGCTGGATAGTTTTGAGCGTGCTGGATAGTTTTGAACGAGCTGCTTATAGCTTTGAGCATGCTGGATAGTTTTGAGTGTGCTGGATATAGTTTTGAGCATGCTGGATAGTTTTGAGCGTGCTGGAACGTTTTGAGCGTGCTGGATAAAGTTTCGAGCGTGCTGGATCGTTTTGAGCATGCTGGATAGTTTTGAGCTTGCTGGATAGTTTTGAGCGTGCTGGATAGTTTTGAGCGTGCTGGATAGTTTTGAGCGTGCTGGATAGTTTTGAGCGTGCTGGATAGTTTTGAGCATGCTGTATAGTTTTGAGCGTGCTGGATAGTTTTGAGCGTGCTGGATATTTTTGAGCGTGCTGGATATTTTTGAGCGTGCTAGATAGTTTTGATCGTGCTGGATATAGTTCTGAGCATGCTGCATAGTTTCGAATGTGCTGGATAGTTTTGACCATGCTGGATATTGCTTTGAGTGTGCTGGATAATTTGGTACCTGCTGGATAGTTTGGAGCGCGCTGGATAGTTTGGAGTGTGCTGGATAGTTTTGAGCATGCTGTATATACGTTTTGATTGTGCTGTATAGTTTTGAACGCGCTGGATAGTTTTGAGCTTGCTAGATATAGTTTTGAGCATGCTGGAAAGTTTTGAGGGGGCTGGATTGTTTTGAGCATGCTGGATATAGTTTTGAGGGTGCTGGATAGTTTTGAGCATGCTAGATAGTTTTGACCGTGCTGGATAGTTTTGAGCGTGCTGGATAGCTTTGAACGAGCTGCATATAGCTTTGAGCATGCTGGATAGTTTTCAGTGTGCTGGATATAGTTTCGAGCACGCTGGATAGTTTTGAGCGTGCTGGAAAGTTTTGAGCGTACTGGATAAAGTTTCGAGCATGCTGGATAGTTTTGAGATTGCTGGATATTTTTGAGCGTGCTGGATAGTTTTGAGCGTGCTGGATAGTTTTGAGCGTGCTGGATATTTTTGAGCGTCCTGGATATTTTTGAGCGTGCTAGATAGTTTTGAGCGTGCTGGATATAGTTCTGAGCATGCTGCATAGTTACAAACGTGCTGGATAGTTTTGACCGTGCTGGATATTGCTTTGAGTGTGCTGGATAATTTGGAGCCTGCTGGATAGTTTTGAGCGCGCTGGATAGTTTGGAGTGTGCTGGATAGTTTTGAGCATGCTGTATATAAGTTTTGATTGTGCTGTATAGTTTTGAACGCGCTGGATAGTTTTGAGCTTGCTAGATATAGTTTTGAGCATGCTGGAAAGTTTTGAGGGGGCTGGATAGTTTTGAGCATGCTGGATATAGTTTTGAGGGTGCTGGATAGTTTTGAGCATGCTGAATAGTTTTGAGCGTGCTGGATAGTTTTGAGCGTGCTGGATAGCTTTGAACGAGCTGCATATAGCTTTGAGCATGCTGGATAGTTTTGAGTGTGCTGGATATAGTTTCGAGCATGCTGGATAGAATTGAGCATGCTGGAAAGTTTTGAGCGTGCTGCATAAAGTTTCGAGCACGCTGGATAGTTTTGAGCATGCTGGATAGTTTTGAGCACGCTGGATAGTTTTGAGCATGCTGGATAGTTTTGAGCATGCTGTATAGTTTTGAGCATGCTGTATAGTTTTGAGCGTGCTGGATAGTTTTGAGCACGCTGGATAGTTTTGAGCATGCTGGATATTTTTGAGCATGCTGTATAGTTTTGAGCGTGTTGGATAGTTTTGTGCGTGCTGGATATTTATGAGCATGCTGGATATAGTTTTGAGCATGCTGCATAGTTTTGGGCATGCTGGATATAGTTTAGAGCATGCTGGATAGTTTTAAGCATGCTGGATAGTTTTGAGCATGCTGGATAGTTTTGAGCATGCTGGATAGTTTTGAGCATGCTGTATAGTTTTGAGCATGCTGTATAGTTTTGAGCGTGCTGGATAGTTTTGAGCACGCTGGATAGTTTTGAGCATGCTGGATATTTTTGAGCATGCTGTATAGTTTTGAGCGTGTTGGATAGTTTTGTGCGTGCTGGATATTTATGAGCATGCTGGATATAGTTTTGAGCATGCTGCATAGTTTTGGGCATGCTGGATATAGTTTAGAGCATGCTGGATAGTTTTAAGCATGCTGGATAGTTTTGAGCATGCTGGATAGTTTTGAGCGTGCTGGATATAGTTTCGAGCATGCTGGAAAGTTTTGAGGGGGCTGGATTGTTTTGAGCATGCCGGATAGCTTTTAGCATGCTGGATATAGTTTTGAGCGTGCTGGATAGTTTTGAGCGTGCTGCATATAGTTTTGAACGTGCTGGATTGTTTTGAGTGTGCTGGATAGTTTTAAGCATGCTAGATATAGTTTTGAGTGTGCTTGATAGTTTTGAGCATGCTGAATAGTTTTGAGTGTGCTAGATAGCTTTGAGCGCACTGGATATAGTTTTGAGCGTGCTGTATAGTTTGAGCATGCTGAATAGTTTCGAGCATGCTGTATAGTTTTGAGCGTGCTGGATAGTTTTGAATGAGCTGCATATAGATTTGAGCATGCTGGATATAGATCTGAGCATGCTGGATAGTTTTGAGCACGCTGGAAAGTTGTGAGCATGCTGGATACTTTTGAGTGTGCGAGATATAGTTTTGAGTGAGCTGGATCGTTTTGAACCTGCTGGATAGTTTTGAGCGCGCTGGATAGTTTCGAGCATGCTGGATATAGTTTTGAGTGTGCTGGATAATTTTGAGCGTGCTGGATAGTTTTGAGCGTGCTGGATAGTTTTGAACGAGCTGCTTATAGCTTTGAGCATGCTGGATAGTTTTGAGTGTGCTGGATATAGTTTTGAGCATGCTGGATAGTTTTGAGCGTGCTGGAACGTTTTGAGCGTGCTGGATAAAGTTTCGAGCGTGCTGGATCGTTTTGAGCATGCTGGATAGTTTTGAGCTTGCTGGATAGTTTTGAGCGTGCTGGATAGTTTTGAGCGTGCTGGATAGTTTTGAGCGTGCTGGATAGTTTTGAGCGTGCTGGATAGTTTTGAGCGTGCTGGATAGTTTTGAGCGTGCTGGATATTTTTGAGCGTGCTGGATATTTTTGAGCGTGCTAGATAGTTTTGATCGTGCTGGATATAGTTCTGAGCATGCTGCATAGTTTCGAATGTGCTGGATAGTTTTGACCATGCTGGATATTGCTTTGAGTGTGCTGGATAATTTGGTACCTGCTGGATAGTTTGGAGCGCGCTGGATAGTTTGGAGTGTGCTGGATAGTTTTGAGCATGCTGTATATAAGTTTTGATTGTGCTGTATAGTTTTGAACGCGCTGGATAGTTTTGAGCTTGCTAGATATAGTTTTGAGCATGCTGGAAAGTTTTGAGGGGGCTGGATTGTTTTGAGCATGCTGGATATAGTTTTGAGGGTGCTGGATAGTTTTGAGCATGCTAGATAGTTTTGACCGTGCTGGATAGTTTTGAGCGTGCTGGATAGCTTTGAACGAGCTGCATATAGCTTTGAGCATGCTGGATAGTTTTCAGTGTGCTGGATATAGTTTCGAGCACGCTGGATAGTTTTGAGCGTGCTGGAAAGTTTTGAGCGTACTGGATAAAGTTTCGAGCATGCTGGATAGTTTTGAGATTGCTGGATATTTTTGAGCGTGCTGGATAGTTTTGAGCGTGCTGGATAGTTTTGAGCGTGCTGGATATTTTTGAGCGTCCTGGATATTTTTGAGCGTGCTAGATAGTTTTGAGCGTGCTGGATATAGTTCTGAGCATGCTGCATAGTTTCGAATGTGCTGGATAGTTTTGACCGTGCTGGATATTGCTTTGAGTGTGCTGGATAATTTGGAGCCTGCTGGATAGTTTGGAGCGCGCTGGATAGTTTGGAGTGTGCTGGATAGTTTTGAGCATGCTGTATGTAAGTTTTGATTGTGCTGTATAGTTTTGAACGCGCTGGATAGTTTTGAGCTTGCTAGATATAGTTTTGAGCATGCTGGAAAGTTTTGAGGGGGCTGGATAGTTTTGAGCATGCTGGATATAGTTTTGAGGGTGCTGGATAGTTTTGAGCATGCTGAATAGTTTTGAGCGTGCTGGATAGTTTTGAGCGTGCTGGATAGCTTTGAACGAGCTGCATATAGCTTTGAGCATGCTGGATAGTTTTGAGTGTGCTGGATATAGTTTCGAGCATGCTGGATAGAATTGAGCATGCTGGAAAGTTTTGAGCCTGCTGCATAAAGTTTCGAGCACGCTGGATAGTTTTGAGCATGCTGGATAGTTTTGAGCACGCTGGATAGTTTTGAGCATGCTGGATAGTTTTGAGCATGCTGTATAGTTTTGAGCATGCTGTATAGTTTTGAGCGTGCTGGATAGTTTTGAGCACGCTGGATAGTTTTGAGCATGCTGGATATTTTTGAGCATGCTGTATAGTTTTGAGCGTGTTGGATAGTTTTGTGCGTGCTGGATATTTATGAGCATGCTGGATATAGTTTTGAGCATGCTGCATAGTTTTGGGCATGCTGGATATAGTTTAGAGCATGCTGGATAGTTTTAAGCATGCTGGATAGTTTTGAGCATGCTGGATAGTTTTGAGCGTGCTGGTTAGTTTTGAGCGAACTGCACATAATTTTGAACGTGTTGGTTAGTTTTGAGTGTGCTGGATATAGTTCCGAGCATGCTGGATAGTTTTGAGCGTGCTGGATATAGTTTTGAACGTGATGGATAGTTTTGAGCATACTGGATATTTTTGAGCGTGCTGGATATAGTTTCGAATGTGATGGATTGTTTTGAACATGCTGGACAGTTTTGAGCGTGCTGGATATATTTTCGAGCGTGCTGCATAGTTTTGAGCATGCTGGATAGTTTTGAGCGTGCTGGGTAGTTTTGAGCGAACTGCACATAGTTTTGAGTGTGTTGGATAGTTTTGAGTGTGCTGGATGTAGTTTTGAGCATGCTGGATAGTTTTGAGCGTGTTGGATATAGGTTCGAACGTGATGGATAGTTTTGAGCATGCTGGATACTTTTGAGTGTGCCGGATAGTTTTGAGTCTGCTGGATATAGTTTTGTGCATGCTGGATATAACTTTGAGCCTGCTGGATGTAGTTTGTGCGTGCTGGATTGTTATGAGCGTGCTGGATAGTGTTGAGCGTGCTGGATATAGTTTTGAGCGTGCTGGCTATAGTTTTGAGCATGCTGTATATAACCTTGAGCCTGCTGGATATAGTTTTGAGTGTGCTGGATAGTTTTGAGCATGCTGGATAGTTTTGAGTGTACTGGATAGTTTTGAGCGTGCTGGATATTGTTTTGAACATGCTGTATGTAGTTTTAAGCGTGCCGGGTAGTGTTGAGCGTGCAGGATAGTTTTGTGCATACTGAATAATTTTGAGCGGGCTGGATAGGTTTGAGTAGGCTGGATATAGTTTCGAGCATGCTGTATAGTTTTGAGCGTGCTGGATAGTTTTGAACGAGCTGCATATAGTTTTGAGCATGCTGGATTGTTTTGAGCGTGCTGGATAGTTTTGAGCGTGCTGGATAGTTTTGAGTGTGCTGGATAGTTTTGAGTGTGCTGGATATAGTTTTGAGCATGCTGGATAGTTTTGAGCGTGCTGCATAGTTTTGAGTGTGCTGTTTATAGTTTTGAGCATGCTGGATAGTTTTGAGCATGCTGGATAGTTTTGAGCATGCTGGATAGTTCTAATCATGCTGGATAGTTTTGAGCATGCAGAATATAGTTTTGAGCATGCTGGATTGTTTTAAGCATGCTGGATAGTTTTGAGCGTGCTGGATAGTTTGAGCCTGCTGAATTGTTTTGAGTGTGCTGGATAGTTTTAAGCATGCTGGATAGTTTTGAACATGCGGGATATAGTTTTGAGTGTGCTTGATAGTTTTGAGTGTGCTGAATATAGTTTTGAGCATGCTGGATAGTTTTAAGCATGGTGGATAGTTTTGAGTGTGCTAGATAGTTTTGAGCGTGCTGCATAGTTTGAGCGTGCTGAACCGTTTTGATTGTGCTGGATAGTTTTGAGCGTGCTGGATAGTTTTAATCTTGCTGGATAGTTTTGAGCATGCAGAATATAGTTTCGAGCATGCTGGAATTTTTTAAGCATGCTGGATAATTTTGAGCGTGCTGGATAGTTTGAGCATGCTGAATTGTTTTGAGTGTGCTGAATAGTTTTAAGCATGCTGGATAATTTTGAGCATGCGGGATATAGTTTTGAGTGTGCTTGATCGTTTTGAGTGTGCTGAATATAGTTTCGAGCATGCTGGATAGGTTTGAACGTGCTGGATATAGTTTCGAACGTGATGGATAGTTATGAGCGTGCTGGATAGTTTTGAGTGTGCTGGATAGTTTTGAGCATGCTGTATATAGTTTTGATTGTGCTGGATAATTTGGTGCGCGCTGGATAGTTTGGAGTGTGCTGGATAGTTTTGAGCATGCTGTATATAGTTTTGATTGTGCTGGATAGTTTTGAGCGCGCTGGATAGATTTGAGCGTGCTAGATATAGTTTCGAGCATGCTGGAAAGTTTTGAGGAGGCTGGATTGATTTGAGCATGCCGGATAGCTTTGAGCATGCTGTAGAAAGTTTGGAGCATGCTGAATAGTTTTGAGCGTGCTGGATATAGTTTCGAGCATGCTGGAAAGTTTTGAGGGGGCTGGATTGTTTTGAACATGCTGGACAGTTTTGAGCGTTCTGGGTATAGTTTCGAGCGTGCTGGAAAGTTTTGAGCATGCTGGATAGTTTTGAGCGTGCTGGATATAGTTTCGAGCATGCTGGAAAGTTTTGAGGGGGCTGGATTGTTTTGAGCGTGCCGGATAGCTTTTAGCATGCTGGATATAGTTTTGAGCGTGCTGGATATTTTTGAGCATGCTGGATAGTTTTGAGCGTGCTGGATATAGTTTCGAGCATGCTGGATAGTTTTGAACATGCTGGACAGTTTTGAGCGTGCTGGATAAAGTTTCGAGCGTGCTGGATCGTTTTGAGCACGCTGGATAGTTTTGAGCTTGCTGGATAGTTTTGAGCGTGCTGGATAGTTTTGAGCGTGCTGGATAATTTTGAGCGTGCTGGATATTTTTGAGCGTGCTAGATAGTTTTGAGCGTGCTGGATATAGTTCTGAGATAGCTGCATAGTTTTGAGCATGCTGCATAGTTTTGGGCATGCTGGATATAATTTTGAGCATGCTGCATAGTTTTGAGCGTGCTGGATATAGTTTCGAGCATGCTGGAAAGTTTTGAGCGTGCTGGCTTGTTTTGAGCGTGCCGGATAGCTTTGACCATGCTGGATGTAGTTTTGAGCGTGCTGGATAGTTTTGAGCGTGCTGGATATTGCTTTGAGTGTGCTGGATAGCTTGGAGCCTGCTGGATAGCTTGGAGCGCGCTGGATAGTTTGTAGTGTGCTAGATATAGTTTCGATCTTGCTGGAAGGCTTTGAGGGGGCTGGATTGTTTTGAGTGTGCCGGTTAGCTTTGAGCATGCTGGATATAGTTCTGAGCATGCTGGATATAGTTTTGAGCATGCTGGATAGTTTTGAGCGTGCTGGATAGTTTTGAGCCTGCTGGATATAGTTTCAAGCGTGCTGGACAGTTTTGAGTGTGCTGGATAGTTTTGAGCGTGCTGGATAGTTTTGAGCGTGATGCACATAATTTTGAACGTGCTGGATAGTTCTGAGTGTGCTGGATATAGTTTCAAGCATGCTGGATAGTTTTGAGTGTGCTTGATAGTTTTAAGCGTGCTGGATATAGTTTTGAGTGTGCTGGATAGTTTTGAGCATGCTGAATAGTTTTGAGCGTGCTAGATAGTTTTGAGCGTGCTGGATATAGTTTCGAATGTGATGGATATTTTTGAGCATACTGGATAGTTTTGACGATACCGGATAGTTTTTAGTCTGTTGGATATAGTTTTGAGCATTCTGGATAGTTTCGAGTAGGCTGGATATAGTTTTGAGGGTGCTAGATATAGTTTTGAGTGTGCTGGATATAGGTTTTAGCATGCTGGATAGTTTTGAGTGAGCTGCATATAGTTTTGAGTGTGCTGGATAGTTTTGAGTGTGCTGGATATAGTTTTGAGCATGCTGGATAGTTTCGAACGTGCTGGATAGTTTTGACCGTGCTGGATATTGCTTTGAGTGTGCTGGATAGTTTGGAGCCTGCTGGATAGTTTGGAGCGCGCTGGATGGTTTGGAGGGTGCTGGATCGTTTTGAGCATGCTGTATATAGATTTGACTGTGCTGGATAGTTTTGAGCGCGCTGGATAGTTTTGAGCTTGCTAGATATAGTTTCGATCTTGCTGGAAAGCTTTGAGGGGGCTGGATTGTTTTGAGTGTGCCGGATAGCTTTGAGCATGCTGTATATAGTTTTGAGCATGCTGAAAAGTTTTGAGCGTGCTGGATATAATTCTGAGCGTGCTGGAAAGTTTTGAGCATGCTGGATAGTTTTGAGCGTGCTGGATATAGTTTCGAGCATGCTGGAAAGTTTTGAGCGTGCTGGCTTGTTTTGTGTGTGCCGGATAGCTTTGACCATGCTGGATGTAGTTTTGAGCGTGCTGGATAGTTTTGAGCGTGCTGGATAGTTTTGAGCCTGCTGGATATAGTTTCGAGCGTGCTGGAAAGTTTTGAGCATGCTGGGCAGTTTTGAGTGTGCTGGATAGTTTTGAGCGTGCTGGATAGTTGTGAGTGTGATGCATATAATTTTGAACGTGCTGGATAGTTCTGAGTGTGCTGGATATAGTTTCAAGCATGCTGGATAGTTTTGAGTGTACTTGATAGTTTTAAGCGTGCTGGATATAGTTTTGAGTGTGCTGGATAGTTTTGAGCATGCTGGATATAGTTTCGAACGTGATGGATATTTTTAAGCATATTGGATAGTTTTGAGGATGCCGGATAGTTTTGAGTCTGTTGGATATAGTTTTCAGCATTCTGGATAGTTTCGAGTAGGCTGGATATAGTTTTGAGCGTGCTAGATATAGTTTTGAGTGTGCTGGATAGTTTTGAGCATGCTAGATATAGTTTCGAGCATGCTGGAAAGTTTCGATTGTGCATGCTGGACAGTTTTGAGCATGCTGGATAGTTTTGAACGTGCTGAATAGTTTTTAGCATGCTGGATAGTTTTGAGTGAGCTGCATATAGTTTTGAGTGTGCTGGATAGTTTTGAGTGTGCTGGATATAGTTTCGAGCATGCTGGATAGTTTCAAACGTGCTGGATAGTTTTGACCGTGCTGGATATTGCTTTGAGTGTGCTGGATAGTTTTGAGCCTGCTGGATAGTTTGGAGCGCGTTGGATAGTTTGGAATGTGCTGGATCGTTTTGAGCATGCTTTATATAGTTTTGATTGTGCTGGATAGTTTTGAGCGCGCTGCAAAGTTTTGAGCGTGCTAGATATAGTTTCGATCTTGCTGGATTGTTTTGAGCGTGATGCATATACTTTTGAACGTGCTGGATAGTTTTGAGTGTGCTGGATATAGTTTCAAGCATGCTGGATAGTTTCGAGAGTGCTGGATAGTTTTAAGCATGCTGAATAGTTTTGAGCGTGCTGGATATCGTTTTGAGCGTGCTGCAAAGTTTGAGCATGCTGAATAGTTTTGAGTGTGCTGGATAGCTTTGAGTGTGCTGGATAGTTTTGAATGAGCTGCATATAGATTTGAGCGTGCTGGATAGTTTTGAGCACGCTGGAAAGTTTTGAGCATGCTGGATACTTTTGAGTGTGCGAGATATAGTTTTGAGTGAGCTGGATCGTTTTGAGCCTGCTGGATAGTTTCGAGCATGCTGGATATAGTTTTGAGGGTGCTGGATAGTTTTGAGGGTGCTGGATAGTTTTGAGGGTGCTGGATAGTTTTGAGCGTGCTGGATAGTTTTGAGTGTGCTGGATAGTTTTGAGTGTGCTGGATAGTTTTGAGCATGCTGGATAGTTTCGAACGTGCTGGATAGTTTTGACCGTGCTGGATATTGCTTTGAGTGTGCTGGATAGTTTTGAGCCTGCTGGATAGTTTGGAGCGCGTTGGATAGTTTGGAGTGTGCTGGATCGTTTTGAGCATGCTGTATATAGATTTAATTGTGCTGGATAGTTTTGAGCGCGCTGGATAGTTTTGAGCTTGCTAGATATAGTTTCGATCTTGCTGGAAAGCTTTGAGGGGGCTGGATTGTTTTGAGTGTGCCGGATAGCTTTGAGCATGCTGTATATAGTTTTGAGCATGCTGAAAAGTTTTGAGCGTGCTGGATATAATTCTGAGCGTGCTGGAAAGTTTTGAGCATGCTGGATAGTTTTGAGCGTGCTGGATATAGTTTCGAGCATGCTGGAAAGTTTTGAGCATGCTGGCTTGTTTTGAGCGTGCCGGATAGCTTTGACCATGCTGGATGTAGTTTTGAGCGTGCTGGATTGTTTTGAGCGTGCTGGATATTGCTTTGAGTGTGCTGGATAGTTTGGAGCCTACTGGATAGCTTGGAGGGCGCTGGATAGTTTGTAGTGTGCTAGATATAGTTTCGATCTTGCTGGAAGGCTTTGAGGGGGCTGGATTGTTTTGAGTGTGCCGGTTAGCTTTGAGCATGCTGGATATAGTTTTGAGCATGCTGGATATAGTTTTGAGCATGCTGGATAGTTTTGAGCGTGCTGGATAGTTTTGAGCCTGCTGGATATAGTTTCAAGCGTGCTGGACATTTTTGAGTGTGCTGGATAGTTTTGAGCGTGCTGGATAGTTTTGAGCGTGATGCATATAATTTTGAACGTGCTGGATAGTTCTGAGTGTGCTGGATATAGTTTCAAGCATGCTGGATACTTTTGAGTGTGCTTGATAGTTTTAAGCGTGCTTGATATAGTTTTGAGCGTGCTGGATAGTTTTGAGCATGCTGGATAGTTTTAGCATGTGGGATATAGTTTTGAGTGCGCTGATAGTTTTGAGTGTGCTGGATATAGATGTGAGTGTGCTGGATAGTTTTGATTGTGCTAGATAGTTTTGAGTGTGCTGGATATAGTTTCGTGCATGCTGGATATTTTCAAACGTGCTGGATAGTTTTGACCGTGCTGGATATTGCTTTGAGTGTGCTGGATAGTTTGGAGCCTGCTGGATAGTTTGGAGCGCGCTGGATAGTTTGGAGGGTGCTGGATCGTTTTGAGCATGCTGTATATAGATTTGATTGTGCTGGATAGTTTTGAGCGCGCTGGATAGTTTTGAGCTTGCTAGATATAGTTTCGATCTTGCTGGAATGCTTTGAGGGGGCTGGATTGTTTTGAGTGTGCCGGATAGCTTTGAGCATGCTGTATATAGTTTTGAGCATGCTGAAAAGTTTTGAGCGTGCTGGATATAATTCTGAGCGTGCTGGAAAGTTTTGAGCATGCTGTATATAGTTTTGAGCATGCTGGATATTTTTGAGCTTCCTGGATAGTTTTGAGCATGCTAGATACAGTTTTGAGCATGCTAGAAAGTTTTGAGGGGGCTGTATAGTTTTGAGTGTGCGGAATATAGTTTCGAGCGTGCCTGATAGTTTTAAGCATGATGGATAGTTATGAGCATGCTGGATAGTTTTGAGCGTGCTTGATACTTTTGAGCATGCTGGAGAGAGTTTTGAGCATGCTGAATATAGTTTTGATCATGCTGGATATAGTTTTGAACTTGCTGGATAGTTTTGAGTGTGCTGGATATAGTTTTGAGCGTGCTGGATATAGTTTTGAACGTGCTGAATAATTTTGAGCATGCTGGATAATTTTGAGCGTGCTGGATAGTTTTGATTATGCTGGATAGTTGTGAACATGCTGGATAGTTGTGATCATGCTGGATATTTTTCAGCGTGCTGGATAGTTTTGAGCATGCTGGATAGTTTTGAGCGTGCTGGATAGTTTTGAGAAGGCAGCATAGTTTTGATCGTGCTGGATCGTTTTGAGCATCCTGGATATAGTTTTGAGCATGCTGGAGAATTTTGTGCGTGCTGGATAGATTTGAGCGTGCTGGATATAGTTTAGAACGTGATGGATAGTTTTGAGCGTGCTGGATACAGTTTTGAGCTTACTGGATATAGCTTGGAGCATGTTGGATATATTTTGGAGCATGCTGGATATTTTTCAGCATGCTAGATTGTTTTGAGCATGCTGGATATAGTTTTGAGCTTTCTGCATTGTTTTGGGCATGCTGGATATAGTTTTGAGCATGCTGGATTGCTTTAAGCATCCTGGTTATTTTTGTGCGTGCTGGATAGTTTTGCGCATGATGGATATTCTTGAGCATGCGATATATAGCTTTGAATGTGCTGCATAGTTTTGAGCGTGCTGAATATAGTTTCGAGCGTGCTGGATAGTTTTAAGCATGTTGGATAGTTTTGATCATGCTGGATAGTTTTGATCGTGCTGGATAGTTTGAGCATGCTGAATTGTTTTGAGCGTGCTGGATATAGTTTTGAGCATGCTGGATATAGTTTCGAGCTTGCTGGATAGTTTTGGCCGTGCTGGATATAGCTTTGAGCTTGCTGGATAGTTTTGAGCTTGCTGGATAGTTTGGAGCGTGCTGGATAGTTTTGAGCATGTTGCATATTGTTTTGAGTGTGCTGGATAGTTTTGAGTGTGCTGGATACTTTTGAGCATGCTGTATATAGTTTTGAGTGTGCTGGATAGTTTTGAGTATGCTGGATATAGTTTCAAGCATGCTGGAAAGTTTTGAGTGTGCTGGATAGTTTTGAGTGTGCTGGATATAGTTTCAAGCATGCTGGAAAGTTTTGAGCATGCTGGATAGTTTTGAGCGTGCTGGATAGTTTCGAGCATGCTGGATAGTCTTGAAAATGCTGGACAGTTTTGAGCGTGGTGGATATAGTTTCGAACGTGCTTTATAGTTTTGAGCATGCTGGATAACTTTGAGCGTGCTGGATAGTTTTGAGCGAGCTACATATAGTTTTGAGCGTGCTGGATAGTTTTGAGCATGCTGTATATAGATTTGATTGTGCTGGATAGTTTTGAGCGTGCTGGATAGTTTTGAGCGAGCTGGATAGTTTTGAGCATGCTGGATAGTTTTAGCATGTGCGATATAGTTTTGAGTGCGCTGATAGTTTTGAGTGTGCTGGATATAGATGTGAGCGTGCTGGATATGGTTTCGAGCGTGCTGGATAGTTTTGAGTTTGCTGGATATAGTTTTGAGTGTGCTGGATAGTTTTGATTGTGCTAGATAGTTTTGAGTGTGCTGGATATAGTTTCGTGCATGCTGGATATTTTCAAACGTGCTGGATAGTTTTGACCGTGCTGGATATTGCTTTGAGTGTGCTGGATAGTTTGGAGCGCGCTGGATAGTTTGGAGTGTGCTGGATCGTTTTGAGCATGCTGTATATAGATTTGATTGTGCTGGATAGTTTTGAGCACGCTGGATAGTTTTGAGCTTGCTAGATATAGTTTCGATCTTGCTGGAAAGCTTTGAGGGGGCTGGATTGTTTTGAGTGTGCCGGATAGCTTTGAGCATGCTGTATATAGTTTTGAGCATGCTGAAAAGTTTTGAGCGTGCTGGATATAATTCTGAGCGTGCTGGAAAGTTTTGAGCATGCTGTATATAGTTTTGAGCATGCTGGATAGTTTTGAGCTTCCTGGATAGTTTTGAGCATGCTAGATACAGTTTTGAGCATGCTAGAAAGCTTTGAGGGGGCTGTATAGTTTTGAGTGTGTGGAATATAGTTTTGAGCGTGCCTGATATTTTTAAGCATGGTGGATAGTTATGAGCATGCTGGATAGTTTTGAGCGTGCTTGATACTTTTGAGTATGCTGGATAGAGTTTTGAGCATGCTGAATATAGTTTTGATCATGCTGGATATAGTTTTGAGCGTGCTGAATAGTTTTGAGCATGCGGGATAATTCTGAGCGTGCTGGATAGTTTTGATTATGCTGGATAGTTGTGAACATGCTGGATAGTTGTGATCATGCTGGATATTTTTCAGCGTGCTGGATAGTTTTGAGCATGCTGGATAGTTTTGAGCGTGCTGGATAGTTTTGAGAAGGCAGCATAGTTTTGATCGTGCTGGATCGTTTTGAGCATCCTGTATATAGTTTTGAGCATGCTGGAGAATTTTGTGCGTGCTGGATAGATTTGAGCGTGCTGGATATAGTTTAGAACGTGATGGATAGTTTTGAGCGTGCTGGATAGTTTTGAGCATGCTGGATAATTTTTAGCGTGCTGGATAGTTTTGATTATGCTGGATAGTTGTGAACATGCTGGATAGTTGTGATCATGCTGGATATTTTTCAGCGTGCTGGATAGTTTTGAGCATGCTGGATAGTTTTGAGCGTGCTGGATAGTTTTGAGAAGGCAGCATAGTTTTGATCGGCTGGATCGTTTTGAGCATCCTGTATCTAGTTTTGAGCATGCTGGAGAATTTTGTGCGTGCTGGATAGATTTGAGCGTGCTGGATATAGTTTAGAACATGATGGATAGTTTTGAGCGTGCTGGATACAGTTTTGAGCTTACTGGATATAGCTTGGAGCATGTTGGATATATTTTGGTGCATGCTGGATATTTTTCAGCATGCTAGATTGTTTTGAGCATGCTGGATATAGTTTTGAGCTTTCTGCATTGTTTTGGGCATGCTGGATATAGTTTTGAGCATGCTGGATAGTTTTAAGCATCCTGGTTATTTTTGTGCATGCTGGATAGTTTTGCGCATGATGGATATTTTTGAGCATGCAATATATAGCTTTGAATGTGCTGCATAGTTTTGAGCGTGCTGAATATAGTTTCGAGCGTGCTGGATAGTTTTAAGCATGTTGGATAGTTTTGATCATGCTGGATAGTTTTGATCGTGCTGGATAGTTTGAGCATGCTGAATTGTTTTGAGCGTGCTGGATATAGTTTTGAGCATGCTGGATATAGTTTCGAGCTTGCTGGATAGTTTTGGCCGTGCTGGATATAGCTTTGAGCTTGCTGGATAGTTTTGAGCTTGCTGGATAGTTTGGAGCGTGCTGGATAGTTTGGAGTGTGCTGGATAGTTTTGAGCATGCTGCATATTGTTTTGAGTGTGCTGGATAGTTTTGAGCGTGCTGGATACTTTTGAGCATGCTGTATATAGTTTTGAGTGTGCCGGATAGTTTTGAGTATGCTGGATATAGTTTCAAGCATGCTGGAAAGTTTTGAGTGTGCTGGATAGTTTTGAGTGTGCTGGATATAGTTTCAAGCATGCTGGAAAGTTTTGAGCATGCTGGATAGTTTTGAGCGTGCTGGATAGTTTCGAGCATGCTGGATAGTCTTGAAAATGCTGGACAGTTTTGAGCATGGTGGATATAGTTTCGAACGTGCTTTATAGTTTTGAGCATGCTGGATAATTTTGAGCGTGCTGAATAGTTTTGAGCGAGTTACATATAGTTTTGAGCGTGCTGGATAGTTTTGAGCGTGCTGGATAGTTTTGAGCATGCTGGATAGTTTTAGCATGCGGGATATAGTTTTGAGTGCGCTGATAGTTTTGAGTGTGCTGGATATAGATGTGAGCGTGCTGGATATGGTTTCGAGCGTGCTGGATAGTTTTGAGTTTGCTGGATATAGTTTTGAGTGTGCTGGATAGTTTTGATTGTGCTAGATAGTTTTGAGTGTGCTGGATATAGTTTCGTGCATGCTGGATATTTTCAAACGTGCTGGATAGTTTTGACCGTGCTGGATATTGCTTTGAGTGTGCTGGATAGTTTGGAGCCTGCTGGATAGTTTGGAGCGCGCTGGATAGTTTGGAGTGTGCTGGATCGTTTTGAGCATGCTGTATATAGATTTGATTGTGCTGGATAGTTTTGAGCGTGCTGGATAGTTTTGAGCTTGCTAGATATAGTTTCGATCTTGCTGGAAAGCTTTGAGGGGGCTGGATTGTTTTGAGTGTGCCGGATAGCTTTGAGCATGCTGTATATAGTTTTGAGCATGCTGAAAAGTTTTGAGCGTGCTGGATATAATTCTGAGCGTGCTGGAAAGTTTTGAGCATGCTGTATATAGTTTTGAGCATGCTGGATAGTTTTGAGCTTCCTGGATAGTTTTGAGCATGCTAGATACAGTTTTGAGCATGCTAGAAAGTTTTGAGGGGGCTGTATAGTTTTGAGTGTGTGGAATATAGTTTTGAGCGTGCCTGATAGTTTTAAGCATGGTGGATAGTTATGAGCATGCTGGATAGTTTTGAGCGTGCTTGATACTTTTGAGTATGCTGGATAGAGTTTTGAGCATGCTGAATATAGTTTTGATCATGCTGGATATAGTTTTGAACTTGCTGGATAGTTTTGAGTGTGCTGGATATAGTTTTGAGCGTGCTGGATATAGTTTTGAGCGTGCTGAATAGTTTTGAGCATGCGGGATAATTTTGAGCGTGCTGGATAGTTTTGATTATGCTGGATAGTTGTGAACATGCTGGATAGTTGTGATCATGCTGGATATTTTTCAGCGTGCTGGATAGTTTTGAGCATGCTGGATAGTTTTGAGCGTGCTGGATAGTTTTGAGAAGGCAGCATAGTTTTAATCGTGCTGGATCGTTTTGAGCATCCTGTATATAGTTTTGAGCATGCTGGAGAATTTTGTGCGTGCTGGATAGATTTGAGCGTGCTGGATATAGTTTAGAACGTGATGGATAGTTTTGAGCATGCTGGATAGTTTTGAGCTTGCCGGATATTTTTGAGTCTGCTGGATATAGTTCGGAACGTGATGGATAGTTTTGAGCATGGTGGATAGTTTTGAGCATGCCGGATATTTTTGAGTCTGCTGGATATAGTTCCGAACATGATGGATAGTTTTGAGCATGCTGGATGTAGTTTCGAGCATTCTGGATAGTTTCGAGTAGGCTGGATATAGATTTGAGCGTGCTGGATCATTTTGAGTGTGCCGGATACTTTTGAGCGTGCTGGATATAGTTTGGAGCATGTTGGATATAGTTTTGAGCATGCTGTATATAGTTTTGAGTGTGCCGGATAGGTTCGAGCGTGCTGGATAGTTTTGAGTGTGCTGGATATGTTTTCAAGCATGCTGGAAATGTTTGAGCATGCTGGATAATTTTGAGCATGCTGGAGAATTTTGTGCATGCTGGATAGATTTGAGCGTGCTGGATATAGTTTAGAACGTGATGGATAGTTTTGAGCATGCTGGATAGTTTTGAGCTTGCCGGATATTTTTGAGTCTGCTGGATATAGTTCGGAACGTGATGGATAGTTTTGAGCATGCTGGATAGTTTTGAGCATGCTGGATAGCTTTTAGCATGCTGGACAGTTTTGATTGTGCTGGATATAGTTTTGAGCATGCTGGAGAGTTTTGAGCATGCTGGATAGTTTTGAGCATGCTGGATATAGTTTTGAGCATGCTGTATATAGTTTAGAGCATGCTGGATAGTTTTGAGCATGCTGGATATAGTTTTGAGCGTGCTGGATATAGTTTTGAGCATGCTGTATATAGTTTAGAGCATGCTGGATAGTTTTAAGCATGCTGGTTAATTTTGAGCGTGCCGGATAGTTTTGCTCATGCTGGATAGTTTTGAGAAGGCTGGATAGTATTGAGTAGGCTCAATAGATTTGCTTGTGCTGTATAGCTTTAAGCATGCGGGATAGTGTTGAGCATGCTGGATAGTTTTGTGCGTACTGGATAATTTTTAGCAGTTGGATAGGTTTTAGTAGGCTGCATAGCTTTGAGCATGCTGGATAGTTTTGTGCGTGGTGAATAGTTTTGTGCGTGCTGGATTGTTATGAGCATGCTGGATATAATTTTGAGCGTGCTGGATATAGTTTTGAGCTTGCTGGCTAGTTTTGACCATGCTGCATATAGCTTTAAGAGTGCTGGATAGTTTGGAGTGTGCTGGATAGTTTGGAGTGTGCTGGATAGTTTTGAGCATGTTGTATATAGTTTTGAGTGTGCTGGATAGTTTTGAGTGTGCTGGATAGTTTTGAGCGTGCTGGAAATAGTTTTGAACGTGCTGGAATGTTTTGAGTGTGCTGGATATAGTTTTGAGTGTGCTGGATAGTTTTGAGCGTGCTGGATAGTTTTGAGCGTGCTGGACAGTTTTGAACATGCTGGACAATTTTGAGCGGGCTGGATATAGTTTTGAGCGTGCTGGATGGTTTTGAGCATGCTGGATACTTTTGAGCGTGCTGAATATAGTTTTGAGCATGCTGGATATAGTTTTGAACCTGCTGGATAGTTTTGAGCATGCTTGATATAGTTTTGAGTGTGCTGGATATAGTTTTGAGCATGCTGGATAGTTTTGAGCGTGCTGGATAGTTTTGAGTGTGCTGGATAGTTTTGACCGTGCTGGATATAGCTTTGAGTGTGCTGGATAGTTTGGAGCGTGCTGGATATAGTTTTGAGCATGTTGGATATAGTTTTGGGCATACTGCATATTTCTGGGCATGCTGGATATAGTTTAGAGCGTGCTGGTTAGTTTTAAGCATGCTGGTTAGTTTTGAGCGTGCCGGATAGTTTTGCGCATGCTGGATAGTTTAGAGAAGGCTGGATAGTATTGAGTAGGCTGGATAGCTTTAAGCATGCCGGATAGTGTTGAGCGTGTTGGATAGTTTTGTGCGTACTGGATAATTTTGAGCAGTTGGATAGGTTTTAGTAGGCTGGATAGCTTTGAACGTGCTGGATAGTTTTATGTGTGGTAAATAGTTTTGTGCGTGCTGGATTGTTCTGAGAGTGCTGGATAGTTTTGAGCATGCTGGATATAGTTTTGAGCATGCTGGATATAGTTTTGAGCTTGCTAGATAGTTTTGACCATGCTGGAGATAG
Organism: Carcharodon carcharias; assembly: GCF_017639515.1. Classification (NCBI taxonomy): domain Eukaryota; kingdom Metazoa; phylum Chordata; class Chondrichthyes; order Lamniformes; family Lamnidae; genus Carcharodon; species Carcharodon carcharias. The sequence goes on along the minus strand of NC_054489.1, from coordinate 36,008,618 downwards.
CTTTGAGAGTGCTGGATAGTTTGGAGTGTGCTGGATAGTTTGGAGTGTGCTGGATAGTTTTGAGCATGTCGTATATAGTTTTGAGTGTGCCGGATAGTTTTGAGCATGCTGGATATTTTTGAGTGTGCTGGATATAGTTTCAAGCATGCTGGAAAGTTTTGAGCATGCTGGATAGTTTTGAGTATGCTGGATATAGTTTTGAGCATGCTGGATAGTTTGAAGCTTGCTGGATAGTTTGGAGTGTGCTGGATAGTTTTGAGCATGCTGCATATAGTTTTGAGTGTGCTGGATAGTTTTGAGTGTGCTGGATAGTTTTGAGCGAGCTGCATGTAGTTTCGAGCATGCTAGATAGTTTTGCGCATGCTGGATAGTTTTGAGCGTGCTGGATAGTTTTGAGCGTGCTGCATAGTTTTGAGTGAGCTGCGTATAGTTTTGAGCATGCTGGATAGTTTTGAGCGTGCTGGATAGTTTTGAGCGAGGTGCATATAGTTTTGAGCATGCTGGATAGTTTTGAGCGTGCTGGATAGTTTTGAGTGTGCTGGATATAGATTTGAGTGTGCTGGATATAGTTTCGAGCGTGCTCGATAGTTTTGAGTGTGCTGGATATAGTTTCGAGCATTCTGGATAGTTTTAAGCATGGTGTAAACTTTTGAGCATGCTGGATAATTTTGAGCATGCTGGATAGTTTTGTTCATGCTGGATAGTTGTGAACATGCTGGATAATTTTCAGCGTGCTGGATAGTTTTGAGCGTGCTGGATAGTTTTGAGAGTGCTGGATGGTTTTGAATGAGCTGCACATAGTTTTGAGCATGCTGGATAGTTTTGAGTGTGCTGGATATAGTTTTGAGCATCTTGGATAGTTTTGAGCGTGTTGGACATAGCTTTGCGTGTGCTGGATAGTTTGGAGTGTGCTAGATAGTTTTGAGCATGCTGGATATAGTTTCGAGCGTTCTGTTAAGTTTTGAGTGTGCTGGATAGTTTTGAGCGTGCTGGATATAGTTTTGAGCGTGCTGGATAGTTTTCAGCAAGCTGGATAGTTTCGAGCATGCTGGATAGTCTTGAACATGCTGTACAGTTTGTAGCATGGTGGATAAAGTTTCGAAGGTGCTTTATAGTTTTGAGCATGCTGGATAGGTTTGAGCGTGCTGGTTAGTTTTGAGCGAGCTGCATATAGTTTTGAGCGTGCTGGATGGTTTTGAGTGTGCTGGATATAGAATTGAGTGTGCTGGATATATTTTTGAGCAGGCTGGATAGGTTTGAGCGTGTTGGATATAGCTTTGAGTGTGCTGGATAGTTTGGAGCGTGCTGGATAGTTTGCAGTATGCTAGATAATTTTGAGCATGCTGTATACAGTTTTGAGCATGCTGGATAGTTTTGAGTGTGCTGGATATAGTTTCGAACATGCTGGAATGTTTTGAGTGTGCTGGATATAGTTTTGAGTGTGCTGGATAGTTTTGAGTGTGCTGGATAGTTTTGAGCATGCTGGATAGTTTTGAGCGTGCTGCAGAGTTTTGAGTGAGCTGCATATACTTTTGAGCATGCTGGATAGTTTTGAGTGAGCTGCATATAGTTTTGAGCGTGCTGGATATAGTTTTGAGTGTGCTGGATAGTTTGAGCATGCTGGATAGTTTTGAGCGTGCTGGATAGTTTGAGTGTGCTGGATATAGATTTGAGCGTGCTGGATATAGTTTTGAGCGTGCTGGATAGTTTTGAGTGTGCTGGATATAGTTTCGAGTGTTCTGGATAGTTGTAAGCATGGTGGAAACTTTTGAGCATGCTGGATAATTTTGAGCATGCTGGATAGTTTTGATCATGCTGGATAGTTGTGAACATGCTGGATATTTTTCAGCGTGCTGGATAGCTTTGAGCATGCGGGATATAATTTTGAGTGTGCTGGATATAGATTTGAGCGTTCTGGATATAGTTTTGAGCGTGCTGGATAGCTTTGAGTGTGCTGAATATAGTTTCGAGCGTGCTGGATAGTTTTGACGATGCTGGATCGTTTTGACCGTGCTGGATATAGCTTTGAGTGTGCTGGATAGTTTGGAGTGTGCTGGATAGTTTTGAGCATGCTGGATAGTTTTTAGTGCACTGGATAGTTTTGAGGGGGCTGTATATTTTCGGGCGTGCTGGATAGTTTTAAGCATGTTGGATAGTTATGAGCATGCTGGATAGTTTTGGGCGTGCTGGATATTTTGAGCATGCTGAATTGTTTTGAGTGTGCTGCATAGTTTTGAGCCTGCTGAATATAGTTTTGAGTGTGCTGGATATAGTTTTGAGTGTGCTGGATAGCTTTGAGCGTGCTGGATATAGTTTTGAGAGTGCTGGATATAGTTTTGAGCGTGCTGGATAGTTTTGAGCGTGCTGGATAGTTTTGAGCGTGCTGGATAGTTTTGAGCATGCTGGATAGATTTCAGCATGCTGGATAGTTTTGAGCATGCTGGATAGTTTTGAGCATGCGGGATATAGTTTCGAGTGTGCTGGATAGTTTTGAGTGTGCTGAATATAGTTTCGAGCGTGCTGGATAGTTTTAAGCATGGTGCATAGTTATGAGCATGCTGGATAGTTTTGAGCATGCTGGATATTTTGAGTATGCTGAATTGTTTTGAGTGTGCTGGATAGTTTTGAGCGTACTTGATACTTTTGAGCATGCTGGATAGAGATTTGAGCGTGCTGGATAGTTTTGAGCATGCTGGATATAGTTTTGAGCATGCTGGATATAGTTTTGAACGTGCTGGATAGTTTTGAGCATGCTTGAAATAGTTTTGACTGTGCTGAATATAGTTTTGAGCATGCTGGATAGTTTTGAGCGTGCTCGATAGTTTTGAGCGTGCTGGATAATTTTGAGCCTGCTGGATATATTTTTGAGCATGCTGGAAAATTCTGAGCATGCTGGATAGTTTTGAGCGTGCTGGATAATTTTGAGCCTGCTGGATATAGTTTTGAGCATGCTGGAAAATTCTGAGCATGCTGGATAGTTTTGAGCATGCTGGATTGTTATGAACATGCTGGATATTTGTCAGCGTGCTGGATAGTTTTGAGCATGCTGGATAGTTTTGATCGTGCTGGATCGTTTTGAGCCTGCTGGAAATAGTTTTGAGCAAACTGGAGAATTTTGAGCGTGCTGGATAGTTTTGAGCGTGCTGGATATAGTTTCAAATGTGATGGATAGTTTTGAGCATGCTGGATAGTCTTGAGCATTTTGGATAGTTTTGAATGTGCTGGATATAATTTTGAGCCTTCTGGATAGTTTCGAGTAGGCCGGATATAGTTTTGAGCGTGCTGGATCGTTTTGAGTGTGCTGGATATTTTTGAGCGTGCTGGATATAGTTTTGAGTGTGCTGGATCGTTTTGAGTGTACTGGATAGTTTTGAGCATGCTGGATATAATTTTGAGCATGTTGGATATAGTTTTGAGCATGCCGGATAGCTTTGAGCATGCTGGATTGTTTTGAGCATGCTGGATATAGTTTTGAGCATGTTGGATATAGTTTTGGGCATACTGCATATTTCTGGGCATGCTGGATATAGTTTAGAGCATGCTGGTTAGTTTTAAGCATGCTGGTTAGTTTTAGCGTGCCGGATAGTTTTGCGCATGCTGGATAGTTTAGAGAAGGCTGGATAGTATTGAGTAGGCTGGATAGCTTTAAGCATGCCGGATAGTGTTGAGCGTGTTGGATAGTTTTGTGCGTACTGGATAATTTTGAGCAGTTGGATAGGTTTTAGTAGGCTGGATAGCTTTGAACGTGCTGGATAGTTTTATGTGTGGTAAATAGTTTTGTGCGTGCTGGATTGTTCTGAGAGTGCTGGATAGTTTTGAGCATGCTGGATATAGTTTTGAGCATGCTGGATATAGTTTTGAGCTTGCTGGATAGTTTTGACCATGCTGGAGATAGCTTTGAGAGTGCTGGATAGTTTGGAGTGTGCTGGATAGTTTGGAGTGTGCTGGATAGTTTTGAGCATGTCGTATATAGTTTTGAGTGTGCTGGATCGTTTTGAGTGTGCTGGATAACTTTGAGCATGCTGTATATAGTTTTGAGTGTGCCGGATAGTTTTGAGCATGCTGGATATTTTTGAGTGTGCTGGATATAGTTTCAAGCATGCTGGAAAGTTTTAAGCGTGCTGGATAGTTTTGAGCATGCTGGATATAGTTTTGAGCATGCTGGATAGCTTTTAGCATGCTGGACAGTTTTGAGAGTGCTGGATATAGTTTTGAGTGTGCTGGATAGTTTTGAGTGTGCTGAATATAGTTTTGAGCGTGCTGGATAGTCTTGAGTGTTCTGGATAGTTTTAAGCATGGTGGAAACTTTTGAGCATGCTGGATATTTTTGATCATGCTGGATAGTTGTGAAAATGCTGGATATTTTTCAGCGTGCTGGATAGTTTTGAGCAAGCGGGATATAATTTTGAGTGTGCTGGATATAGATTTGAGCGTGCTGGATATAGTTTTGAGCCTGCTGGATAGTTTTGAGTGTGCTGAATATAGTTTCGAGCGTGCTGGATAGTTTTGATCATCTTGGATAATTTTGACCGTGCTGGATATAGCTTTGAGTGTGCTGGATAGTTTGGAGTGTGCTGGATAGTTTGGAGCGCGCTGGATAGTTTGGAGTGTGCTGGAATGTTTTGAGCATGCTGGATAGTTTTGAGTGCGCTGGATAGTTTTGAGGGGGCTGTATATTTCCGGGCGTGCTGGATAGTTTTAAGCATGGTGGATAGTTGTGAACATGCTGGATATTTTTCAGTGTGCTGGATAGTTTTGAGCATGCAGGATATAATTTTGAGTGTGCTGGATATAGATTTTAGCGTGCTGGATATAGTTTTGAGCCTGCTGGATAGTTTTGAGTGTGCTGAATATAGTTTTGAGTGTGCTGGATATAGTTTTGAGAGTGCTGGATAGCTTTGAGTGTGCTGGATATAGTTTTGAGAGTGCTGGATATAGTTTTGAGCGTGCTGGATAGTTTTGAGTGTGCTGGATAGTTTTGAGCATGCTGGATAGATTGGAGTGTGCTGGATAGTTTTGAGCATGCTGGATATCGCTTTGAGTGTGCTGAATATAGTTTCGAGTGTGCTGGATAGTTTTAAGCATGCTGGATAGTTATGAGCATGCTGGATAGTTTTGAGTATGCTGGATAGATTTTTGAGCATGCTGGATATAGTTTTGAACGTGCTGGATAGTTTTGAGCATGCTGCATATAGCTTTGAGTGTGCTGAATATAGTTTCGAGTGTGCTGGATAGTTTTAAGCATGCTGGATAGTTATGAGCATGCAGGATAGTTTTGAGCATGCTGGATAGTTTTGAGCGTGCTAGATGGTTTTGAGTGAGCTGCATATAGTTTTGAGCGTGCTGGATAGTCTTGAGTGTGCTGGATATAGTTTTGAGCATGCTGGATAGTTTTGAGCATGCTGGATATAGCTTTGAGCGTGCTGGATAGTTTTGAGTGTGCTGGATAGTTTTGAGCATGCTGCACATATTTTTGAGTGTGCTGGATAATTCTGAGTGCGCTGGATAGTTTTGAGTGTGCTGGATAAAGTTTCGAGCATGCTGGATAGTTTTGAGCATGCTGGATAGTTTTGTGCATGCTGGATAGTTCTGAGCGAGCTGCATATAGTTTTGAGCATGCTGGATAGTTTGGAGCGTGCTGGATAGTTTGGAGTGTAATGGATAGTTTTGAGCATGCTGGAGATAGCTTTGAGTGTGCTGAATATAGTTTCGAGTGTGCTGGATAGTTTTAAGCATGCTGGATAGTTATGAGCATGCTGGATAGTTTTGAGCATGCTGGATAGATTTTTGAGCATGCTGGATATAGTTTTGAGCGTGCTGGATAGTTTTGAGAGTGCTGGATATAGTTCTGAGAGTGCTGGATGTAGTTTTGAGAGTGCTGAATATAGTTTTGAGCGTGCTGAATACTTTTGAGCATGCTGGATAGTTTTGAGCGTGCTGGATATAGTTTTGAGCGTGCTGGATATAGTTTTGAGCGTGATGGATAATTTTGAACGTGCTGGACAGTTTTGAGCATGCTGGATAGTTTTGAGCGTGCTAGATATAGTTTTGAGCATGCTGGATAATTTTGAGAATGCTGGATAGTTTTGATCATGCTGGATAGTTGTGAACATGCTGGATATTTTTCAGTGTGCTGGATAGTTTTGAGCATGCTGGATAGTTTTGAGCATGCTGGATATAGTTTTGAGCATGCTGGATAATTTTGAGAATGCTGGATAGTTTTGAGCGTTCTGGATAGTTGTGAACATGCTGGATATTTTTCAGGGTGCTGGATAGTTTTTAGCATGCTGGATAGTTTTGAGCGTGCTGGATAGTTTTGAGAAGGCTGCATAGTTTTGAACGTGCTGGATCGCATTGAGCATGCTGGATATAGTTTTGAGCATGCTGGATATAATTTTGAGCATGCTGGATAGTTTTGAGTGTGCTGGATATAGTTTTGAACGTGATGGATAGTTTTGAGCATGCTGGACAGTTTTGAGCGTGCCGGATAGTTTTGAGTTTGCTGGATATAGTTTCCAACGTGATGGATAGTTTTGAGCATGCTGGATATAGTTTCGAGCATTCTGGATTTAGTTTCGAGTAGGCTGGATATAGTTTTGAGCGTGCTGGATTGTTTTGAGTGTGCTGGATACTTTTGAGCGGGCAGGATATAGTTTTGAGTGTGCTGGATCGTTTTGAGTGTGCTGGTTAGTTTTGAGCATGCTGGATATAGCTTGGAGCACGCTGGATATAGTTTTGAGCATGCTGGATATCTTTGAGCATGCTGGATATAGTTTCGAACGTGCTGGATAGCTTTGAGCATGCTGGATTGTTTTGAGCATGCTGGATATAGTTTTGAGCATGCTGGATATAGTTTTGTGCATGCTGCATATTTTTGGGCATGCTGTATATAGTTTAGAGCATGCTGGATAGTTTTGCTCATGCTGGATAGTTTTGAGAAGGCTGGATAGTATTGAGCATGCTGAATATATTTTTGAGCATGCTGGATAGTTTTGAGCATGCTGGATATAGTTTTGAGCTTGCTGGATAGTTTTGAGCATGCTGAATATATTTTTGAGCATGCTGGATATAGTTTTGAGCATGCTGGATATAGTTTTGAGCTTGCCAGATAGTTTTGCTCATGCTGGATAGTTTTGAGAAGGCTGGATAGTATTGAGTAGGCTCAATAGATTTGCCTGTGCTGTATAGCTTTAAGCATGCGGGATAGTGTTGAGCATGCTGGATAGTTTTGTGCGTACTGGATAATTTTGAGCAGTTGGATAGGTTTTAGTAGCCTGGATAGCTTTGAGCTTGCTGGATAGTTTTGTGCATGCTGGATTGTTATGAGCGTGCTGGATAGTTTTGACCGTGCTGGATCAAGCTTTGAGAGTGCTGGATAATTTCGAACATGCTGGATAGTTTTGAGCGTGTTGGATAGTTTTGACCGTGCTGGATATAGTTTTGAGCTTGCTGGATAGTTTTGACCGTGCTGGATCAAGCTTTGAGAGTGCTGGATAATTTCGAACATGCTGGATAGTTTTGAGCGTGTTGGATAGTTTTGACCGTGCTGGATATAGCTTTGATTGCGCTGGATAGTTTTGAGTGTGCTGGATAGTTTGGAGCGCGCTGGATAGTTTGGAGTGTGCTGGATAGTTTTGAGCATGCTGGATATAGCTTTGAGTGTGCTGGATAGTTTGGAGCGTGCTGGATAGTTTTGAGCATGCTGGATAGTTTTGAGTGTGCTGGATAGTTTTGAGGGGGCTGTATAATTTCGAGCGTGCTGGATAGTTTTAAGCATGGTGGATAGTTATGAGCTTGCTGGATAGTTTTGAGCGTGCTGGATATTTTGAGGAATGCTGAATTGTTTTGAGTGTGCTGGAAACTTTTGAGCATGCTGAATAAAGTTTTGAGTATGCTGGATATAGTTTTGAGCATGCTGGATAGCTTTGAGCGTGCTGGATATAGTTTTGAGACTGCTGGATATAGTTTTGAGCATCCTGAATAATTTTGAGCATGCTGGATAGTTTTGATCATGCTGGATAGTAGTGAACATGCTGGATATTTTTTCAGCGTGCTGGATAGTTTTGAGCATGCTGGATAGTTTTGAGCGTGCTGGATAGTTTCAAGCATGCTGGATAGTTTTGAGCATGCGGGATATAGTTTTGAGTGTGCTGGATAGTTTTGAGTGTGCTGAATATAGTTTCGAGCGTGCTGGATAGTTTTAAGCATGGTGGATAGTTATGAGCATGCTGGATAGTTTTGAGCATGCTGGATAGTTTTGAGCGTGCTGGATATATTTTGAGCATCCTGAATAATTTTGAGCATGCTGGATAGTTTTGATCATGCTGGATAGTAGTGAACATGCTGGATATTTTTTCAGCGTGCTGGATAGTTTTGAGCATGCTGGATAGTTTTAAGCATGCTGGATAGTTTTGAGCATGCGGGATATAGTTTCGAGTGTGCTGGATAGTTTTGAGTGTGCTGAATATAGTTTCGAGCGTGCTGGGTAGTTTTGAGTGTGCTGGATATAGTTTGGAGCATGCTGGATAGTTTTGAGTGCGCTGGATAGTTTTGACCGTGCTGGATATAGTCTCGAGCATTCTGGATAGTTTTAAGCATGGTGGAAACTTTTGAGCATGCTGGATAGTTTTGATCATGCTGGATAGTTGTGAACATGCTGGATATTTTTCAGCGTGCTGGATAGTTTTGAGCATGCGGGATATTGTTTTGAGTGTGCTGGATAGTTTTGAGTGTGCTGAATATAGTTTTGAGCGTGCTGGATAGTCTTGAGTGTGCTGGATATAGTTTGGAGCATGCTGGATAATTCTGAGTGCGCTGGATAGTTTTGAGCGTGCTGGATAAAGTTTCGAGCATGCTGGATAGTTTTGAGCATGCTGGATAGTTTTGTGCATGCTGGATAGTTCTGAGCGAGCTGCATATAGTTTTGAGCGTGCTGGATAGTTTGGAGCGTGCTGGATAGTTTGGAGTGTAATGGATAGTTTTGAGCATGCTGGAGATAGCTTTGAGTGTGCTGAATATAGTTTCGAGTGTGCTGGATAGTTTTAAGCATGCTGGATAGTTATGAGCATGCTGGATAGTTTTGAGCATGCTGGATAGATTTTTGAGCATGCTGGATATAGTTTTGAGCGTGCTGGATAGTTTTGAGAGTGCTGGATATAGTTCTGAGAGTGCTGGATGTAGTTTTGAGAGTGCTGAATATAGTTTTGAGCGTGCTGAATACTTTTGAGCATGCTGGATAGTTTTGAGCGTGCTGGATATAGTTTTGAGCGTGCTGGATATAGTTTTGAGCGTGATGGATAATTTTGAACGTGCTGGACAGTTTTGAGCATGCTGGATAGTTTTGAGCGTGCTAGATATAGTTTTGAGCATGCTGGATAATTTTGAGAATGCTGGATAGTTTTGATCATGCTGGATAGTTGTGAACATGCTGGATATTTTTCAGTGTGCTGGATAGTTTTGAGCATGCTGGATAGTTTTGAGCATGCTGGATAGTTTTGAGTGTGCTGGATATAGTTTTGAGCGTGCTGGATATAGTTTTGAGCGTGATGGATAATTTTGAATGTGCTGGACAGTTTTGAGCATGCTGGATAGTTTTGAGCGTGCTAGATATAGTTTTGAGCATGCTGGATAATTTTGAGAATGCTGGATAGTTTTGATCATGCTGGATAGTTGTGAACATGCTGGATATTTTTCAGTGTGCTGGATAGTTTTGAGCATGCTGGATAGTTTTGAGCATGCTGGATATAGTTTTGAGCATGCTGGATAATTTTGAGAATGCTGGATAGTTTTGAGCGTTCTGGATAGTTGTGAACATGCTGGATATTTTTCAGGGTGCTGGATAGTTTTTAGCATGCTGGATAGTTTTGAGCGTGCTGGATAGTTTTGAGAAGGCTGCATAGTTTTGAACGTGCTGGATCGCATTGAGCATGCTGGATATAGTTTTGAGCATGCTGGATATAATTTTGAGCATGCTGGATAGTTTTGAGTGTGCTGGATATAGTTTTGAACGTGATGGATAGTTTTGAGCATGCTGGACAGTTTTGAGCGTGCCGGATAGTTTTGAGTTTGCTGGATATAGTTTCCAACGTGATGGATAGTTTTGAGCATGCTGGATATAGTTTCGAGCATTCTGGATTTAGTTTCGAGTAGGCTGGATATAGTTTTGAGCGTGCTGGATTGTTTTGAGTGTGCTGGATACTTTTGAGCGGGCAGGATATAGTTTTGAGTGTGCTGGATCGTTTTGAGTGTGCTGGTTAGTTTTGAGCATGCTGGATATAGCTTGGAGCACGCTGGATATAGTTTTGAGCATGCTGGATATCTTTGAGCATGCTGGATATAGTTTCGAACGTGCTGGATAGCTTTGAGCATGCTGGATTGTTTTGAGCATGCTGGATATAGTTTTGAGCATGCTGGATATAGTTTTGTGCATGCTGCATATTTTTGGGCATGCTGTATATAGTTTAGAGCATGCTGGATAGTTTTGCTCATGCTGGATAGTTTTGAGAAGGCTGGATAGTATTGAGCATGCTGAATATATTTTTGAGCATGCTGGATAGTTTTGAGCATGCTGGATATAGTTTTGAGCTTGCTGGATAGTTTTGAGCATGCTGAATATATTTTTGAGCATGCTGGATATAGTTTTGAGCATGCTGGATATAGTTTTGAGCTTGCCAGATAGTTTTGCTCATGCTGGATAGTTTTGAGAAGGCTGGATAGTATTGAGTAGGCTCAATAGATTTGCCTGTGCTGTATAGCTTTAAGCATGCGGGATAGTGTTGAGCATGCTGGATAGTTTTGTGCGTACTGGATAATTTTGAGCAGTTGGATAGGTTTTAGTAGCCTGGATAGCTTTGAGCTTGCTGGATAGTTTTGTGCATGCTGGATTGTTATGAGCGTGCTGGATAGTTTTGACCGTGCTGGATCAAGCTTTGAGAGTGCTGGATAATTTCGAACATGCTGGATAGTTTTGAGCGTGTTGGATAGTTTTGACCGTGCTGGATATAGTTTTGAGCTTGCTGGATAGTTTTGACCGTGCTGGATCAAGCTTTGAGAGTGCTGGATAATTTCGAACATGCTGGATAGTTGTGAGCGTGTTGGATAGTTTTGACCGTGCTGGATATAGCTTTGATTGCGCTGGATAGTTTTGAGTGTGCTGGATAGTTTGGAGCGCGCTGGATAGTTTGGAGTGTGCTGGATAGTTTTGAGCATGCTGGATATAGCTTTGAGTGTGCTGGATAGTTTGGAGCGTGCTGGATAGTTTTGAGCATGCTGGATAGTTTTGAGTGTGCTGGATAGTTTTGAGGGGGCTGTATAATTTCGAGCGTGCTGGATAGTTTTAAGCATGGTGGATAGTTATGAGCTTGCTGGATAGTTTTGAGCGTGCTGGATATTTTGAGGAATGCTGAATTGTTTTGAGTGTGCTGGAAACTTTTGAGCATGCTGAATAAAGTTTTGAGTATGCTGGATATAGTTTTGAGCATGCTGGGTAGCTTTGAGCGTGCTGGATATAGTTTTGAGACTGCTGGATATAGTTTTGAGCATCCTGAATAATTTTGAGCATGCTGGATAGTTTTGATCATGCTGGATAGTAGTGAACATGCTGGATATTTTTTCAGCGTGCTGGATAGTTTTGAGCATGCTGGATAGTTTTGAGCGTGCTGGATAGTTTCAAGCATGCTGGATAGTTTTGAGCATGCGGGATATAGTTTTGAGTGTGCTGGATAGTTTTGAGTGTGCTGAATATAGTTTCGAGCGTGCTGGATAGTTTTAAGCATGGTGGATAGTTATGAGCATGCTGGATAGTTTTGAGCGTGCTGGATAGTTTTGAGCGTGCTGGATATATTTTGAGCATCCTGAATAATTTTGAGCATGCTGGATAGTTTTGATCATGCTGGATAGTAGTGAACATGCTGGATATTTTTACAGCGTGCTGGATAGTTTTGAGCATGCTGGATAGTTTTGAGCATGCGGGATATAGTTTCGAGTGTGCTGGATAGTTTTGAGTGTGCTGAATATAGTTTCGAGCGTGCTGGGTAGTTTTGAGTGTGCTGGATATAGTTTGGAGCATGCTGGATAGTTTTGAGTGCGCTGGATAGTTTTGACCGTGCTGGATATAGTTTCGAGCATTCTGGATAGTTTTAAGCATGGTGGAAACTTTTGAGCATGCTGGATAGTTTTGATCATGCTGGATAGTTGTGAACATGCTGGATATCTTTCAGCGTGCTGGATAGTTTTGAGCATGCAGGATATTGTTTTGAGTGTGCTGGATAGTTTTGAGTGTGCTGAATATAGTTTTGAGCGTGCTGGATAGTCTTGAGTGTGCTGGATGTAGTTTGGAGCATGCTGGATAGTCTTGAGTGTGCTGGATAGTTTTGACCGTGCTGGATATAGTTTCGAGCATTCTGGATAGTTTTAAGCATGGTGGAAACTTTTGAGCATGCTGGATATTTTTGATCATGCTGGATAGTTGTGAAAATGCTGGATATTTTTCAGCGTGCTGGATAGTTTTGAGCACGCGGGATATAATTTTGAGTGTGCTGGATATAGATTTGAGCGTGCTGGATATAGTTTTGAGCCTGCTGGATAGTTTTGAGTGTGCTGAATATAGTTTCGAGCGTGCTGGATAGTTTTGATCATCTTGGATAATTTTGACCGTGCTGGATATAGCTTTGAGTGTGCTGGATAGTTTGGAGTGTGCTGGATAGTTTGGAGCGCGCTGGATAGTTTGGAGTGTGCTGGAATGTTTTGAGCATGCTGGATAGTTTTGAGCATGCTGGATAGTTTTGAGCATGCTGGATAGATTTTTGAGCATGCTGGATATAGTTTTGAACGTGCTGGATAGTTTTGAGCATGCTGCATATAGCTTTGAGTGTGCTGAATATAGTTTCGAGTGTGCTGGATAGTTTTAAGCATGCTGGATAGTTATGAGCATGCAGGATAGTTTTGAGGGGGCTGTATATTTCCGGGCGTGCTGGATAGTTTTAAGCATGGTGGATAGTTGTGAACATGCTGGATATTTTTCAGTGTGCTGGATAGTTTTGAGCATGCGGGATATAATTTAGAGTGTGCTGGATATAGATTTTAGCGTGCTGGATATAGTTTTGAGCCTGCTGGATAGTTTTGAGTGTGCTGAATATAGTTTTGAGTGTGCTGGATATAGTTTTGAGCGTGCTGGATAGTTTTGAGCGTGCTGGATAGTTTTGAGCGTGCTGGATAGATTGGAGTGTGCTGGATAGTTTTGAGCATGCTGGATATCGCTTTGAGTGTGCTGAATATAGTTTCGAGTGTGCTGGATAGTTTTAAGCATGCTGGATAGTTATGAGCATGCTGGATAGTTTTGAGCATGCTGGATAGATTTTTGAGCATGCTGGATATAGTTTTGAACGTGCTGGATAGTTTTGAGCATGCTGCATATAGCTTTGAGTGTGCTGAATATAGTTTCGAGTGTGCTGGATAGTTTTAAGCATGCTGGATAGTTATGAGCATGCAGGATAGTTTTGAGCATGCTGGATAGTTTTGAGCGTGCTAGATGGTTTTGAGTGAGCTGCATATAGTTTTGAGCATGCTGAATAGTCTTGAGTGTGCTGGATATAGTTTTGAGCATGCTGGATAGTTTTGAGCATGCTGGATATAGCTTTGAGCGTGCTGGATAGTTTTGAGTGTGCTGGATAGTTTTGAGCATGCTGCACATATTTTTGAGCGTGCTGGATAATTCTGAGTGCGCTGGATAGTTTTGAGCGTGCTGGATAAAGTTTCGAGCATGCTGGATAGTTTTGAGCATGCTGGATAGTTTTGTGCATGCTGGATAGTTCTGAGCGAGCTGCATATAGTTTTGAGCGTGCTGGATAGTTTGGAGCGTGCTGGATAGTTTGGAGTGTAATGGATAGTTTTGAGCATGCTGGAGATAGCTTTGAGTGTGCTGAATATAGTTTCGAGTGTGCTGGATAGTTTTAAGCATGCTGGATAGTTATGAGCATGCTGGATAGTTTTGAGCATGCTGGATAGATTTTTGAGCATGCTGGATATAGTTTTGAGCGTGCTGGATAGTTTTGAGAGTGCTGGATATAGTTCTGAGAGTGCTGGATGTAGTTTTGAGAGTGCTGAATATAGTTTTGAGCGTGCTGAATACTTTTGAGCATGCTGGATAGTTTTGAGCGTGCTGGATATAGTTTTGAGCGTGATGGATAATTTTGAACGTGCTGGACAGTTTTGAGCATGCTGGATAGTTTTGAGCGTGCTAGATATAGTTTTGAGCCTGCTGGATAATTTTGAGAATGCTGGATAGTTTTGATCATGCTGGATAGTTGTGAACATGCTGGATATTTTTCAGTGTGCTGGATAGTTTTGAGCATGCTGGATAGTTTTGAGCATGCTGGATATAGTTTTGAGCATGCTGGATAATTTTGAGAATGCTGGATAGTTTTGAGCGTTCTGGATAGTTGTGAACATGCTGGATATTTTTCAGGGTGCTGGATAGTTTTTAGCATGCTGGATAGTTTTGAGCGTGCTGGATAGTTTTGAGAAGGCTGCATAGTTTTGAACGTGCTGGATCGCATTGAGCATGCTGGATATAGTTTTGAGCATGCTGGATATAATTTTGAGCATGCTGGATAGTTTTGAGTGTGCTGGATATAGTTCTGAACGTGATGGATAGTTTTGAGCATGCTGGACAGTTTTGAGCGTGCCGGATAGTTTTGAGTTTGCTGGATATAGTTTCCAACGTGATGGATAGTTTTGAGCATGCTGGATATAGTTTCGAGCATTCTGGATTTAGTTTCGAGTAGGCTGGATATAGTTTTGAGCGTGCTGGATTGTTTTGAGTGTGCTGGATACTTTTGAGCGGGCAGGATATAGTTTTGAGTGTGCTGGATCTTTTTGAGTGTGCTGGTTAGTTTTGAGCATGCTGGATATAGTTTGGAGCACGTTGGATATAGTTTTGAGCATGCTGGATAGTTTTGAGCATGCTGGATAGTTTTGAGAAGGCTGCATAGTTTTGAACGTGCTGGATCGTATTGAGCATGCTGGATATAATTTTGAGCATGCTGTATAGTTTTCAGTGTGCTGGATATAGTTTTGAACGTGATGGATAGTTTTGAGCATGCTGGATATAGTTTCGAGCATTCTGGATTTAGTTTCGAGTAGGCTGGATATAGTTTTGAGCGTGCTGGATTGTTTTGAGTGTGCTGGATACTTTTGAGCGGGCAGGCTATAGTTTTGAGTGTGCTGGATCGTTTTGAGTGTGCTGGTTAGTTTTGAGCATGCTGGATATAGCTTGGAGCACGCTGGATATAGTTTTGAGCATGCTGGATATCTTTGAGCATGCTGGATATAGTTTCGAACGTGCTGGATAGCTTTGAGCATGCTGGATTGTTTTGAGCATGCTGGATATAGTTTTGAGCATGCTGGATATAGTTTTGTGCATGCTGCATATTTTTGGGCATGATGTATATAGTTTAGAGCATGCTGGATAGTTTTGCTCATGCTGGATAGTTTTGAGAAGGCTGGATAGTATTGAGCATGCTGAATATATTTTTGAGCATGCTGGATAGTTTTGAGCATGCTGAATATATTTTTGAGCATGCTGGATAGTTTTGAGCATGCTGGATATAGTTTTGAGCTTGCTGGATAGTTTTGAGCATGCTGAATATATTTTTGAGCATGCTGGATATAGTTTTGAGCATGCTGAATATATTTTTGAGCATGCTGGATAGTTTTGAGCATGCTGGATATAGTTTTGAGCTTGCTGGATAGTTTTGAGCATGCTGAATATATTTTTGAGCATGCTGGATATAGTTTTGAGCATGCTGGATATAGTTTTGAGCTTGCCAGATATTTTTGCTCATGCTGGATAGTTTTGAGAAGGCTGGATAGTATTGAGTAGGCTCAATAGATTTGCCTGTGCTGTATAGCTTTAAGCATGCGGGATAGTGTTGAGCATGCTGGATAGTTTTGTGCGTACTGGATAATTTTGAGCAGTTGGATAGGTTTTAGTAGCCTGGATAGCTTTGAGCTTGCTGGATAGTTTTGTGCATGCTGGATTGTTATGAGCGTGCTGGATAGTTTTGACCGTGCTGGATCAAGCTTTGAGAGTGCTGGATAATTTCGAACATGCTGGATAGTTTTGAGCGTGTTGGATAGTTTTGACCATGCTGGATATAGTTTTGAGCTTGCTGGATAGTTTTGACCGTGCTGGATCAAGCTTTGAGAGTGCTGGATAATTTCGAACATGCTGGATAGTTTTGAGCGTGTTGGATAGTTTTGACCGTGCTGGATATAGCTTTGATTGCGCTGGATAGTTTTGAGTGTGCTGGATAGTTTGGAGCGCGCTGGATAGTTTGGAGTGTGCTGGATAGTTTTGAGCATGCTGGATATAGCTTTGAGTGTGCTGGATAGTTTGGAGCGTGCTGGATAGTTTTGAGCATGCTGGATAGTTTTGAGTGTGCTGAATATAGTTTTGAGTGTGCTGGATATAGTTTTGAGCGTGCTGGATAGTTTTGAGCGTGCTGGATAGTTTTGAGCGTGCTGGATAGATTGGAGTGTGCTGGATAGTTTTGAGCATGCTGGATATCGCTTTGAGTGTGCTGAATATAGTTTCGAGTGTGCTGGATAGTTTTAAGCATGCTGGATAGTTATGAGCATGCTGGATAGTTTTGAGCATGCTGGATAGATTTTTGAGCATGCTGGATATAGTTTTGAACGTGCTGGATAGTTTTGAGCATGCTGCATATAGCTTTGAGTGTGCTGAATATAGTTTCGAGTGTGCTGGATAGTTTTAAGCATGCTGGATAGTTATGAGCATGCAGGATAGTTTTGAGCATGCTGGATAGTTTTGAGCGTGCTAGATGGTTTTGAGTGAGCTGCATATAGTTTTGAGCATGCTGGATAGTCTTGAGTGTGCTGGATATAGTTTTGAGCATGCTGGATAGTTTTGAGCATGCTGGATATAGCTTTGAGCGTGCTGGATAGTTTTGAGTGTGCTGGATAGTTTTGAGCATGCTGCACATATTTTTGAGCGTGCTGGATAATTCTGAGTGCGCTGGATAGTTTTGAGCGTGCTGGATAAAGTTTCGAGCATGCTGGATAGTTTTGAGCATGCTGGATAGTTTTGTGCATGCTGGATAGTTCTGAGCGAGCTGCATATAGTTTTGAGCGTGCTGGATAGTTTGGAGCGTGCTGGATAGTTTGGAGTGTAATGGATAGTTTTGAGCATGCTGGAGATAGCTTTGAGTGTGCTGAATATAGTTTCGAGTGTGCTGGATAGTTTTAAGCATGCTGGATAGTTATGAGCATGCTGGATAGTTTTGAGCATGCTGGATAGATTTTTGAGCATGCTGGATATAGTTTTGAGCGTGCTGGATAGTTTTGAGAGTGCTGGATATAGTTCTGAGAGTGCTGGATGTAGTTTTGAGAGTGCTGAATATAGTTTTGAGCGTGCTGAATACTTTTGAGCATGCTGGATAGTTTTGAGCGTGCTGGATATAGTTTTGAGCGTGCTGGATATAGTTTTGAGCGTGATGGATAATTTTGAACGTGCTGGACAGTTTTGAGCATGCTGGATAGTTTTGAGCATGCTAGATATAGTTTTGAGCCTGCTGGATAATTTTGAGAATGCTGGATAGTTTTGATCATGCTGGATAGTTGTGAACATGCTGGATATTTTTCAGTGTGCTGGATAGTTTTGAGCATGCTGGATAGTTTTGAGCATGCTGGATATAGTTTTGAGCATGCTGGATAATTTTGAGAATGCTGGATAGTTTTGAGCGTTCTGGATAGTTGTGAACATGCTGGATATTTTTCAGGGTGCTGGATAGTTTTTAGCATGCTGGATAGTTTTGAGCGTGCTGGATAGTTTTGAGAAGGCTGCATAGTTTTGAACGTGCTGGATCGCATTGAGCATGCTGGATATAGTTTTGAGCATGCTGGATATAATTTTGAGCATGCTGGATAGTTTTGAGTGTGCTGGATATAGTTCTGAACGTGATGGATAGTTTTGAGCATGCTGGACAGTTTTGAGCGTGCCGGATAGTTTTGAGTTTGCTGGATATAGTTTCCAACGTGATGGATAGTTTTGAGCATGCTGGATATAGTTTCGAGCATTCTGGATTTAGTTTCGAGTAGGCTGGATATAGTTTTGAGCGTGCTGGATTGTTTTGAGTGTGCTGGATACTTTTGAGCGGGCAGGATATAGTTTTGAGTGTGCTGGATCTTTTTGAGTGTGCTGGTTAGTTTTGAGCATGCTGGATATAGTTTGGAGCACGTTGGATATAGTTTTGAGCATGCTGGATAGTTTTGAGCGTGCTGGATAGTTTTGAGAAGGCTGCATAGTTTTGAACGTGCTGGATCGTATTGAGCATGCTGGATATAATTTTGAGCATGCTGTATAGTTTTCAGTGTGCTGGATATAGTTTTGAACGTGATGGATAGTTTTGAGCATGCTGGATATAGTTTCGAGCATTCTGGATTTAGTTTCGAGTAGGCTGGATATAGTTTTGAGCGTGCTGGATTGTTTTGAGTGTGCTGGATACTTTTGAGCGGGCAGGCTATAGTTTTGAGTGTGCTGGATCGTTTTGAGTGTGCTGGTTAGTTTTGAGCATGCTGGATATAGCTTGGAGCACGCTGGATATAGTTTTGAGCATGCTGGATATCTTTGAGCATGCTGGATATAGTTTCGAACGTGCTGGATAGCTTTGAGCATGCTGGATTGTTTTGAGCATGCTGGATATAGTTTTGAGCATGCTGGATATAGTTTTGTGCATGCTGCATATTTTTGGGCATGATGTATATAGTTTAGAGCATGCTGGATAGTTTTGCTCATGCTGGATAGTTTTGAGAAGGCTGGATAGTATTGAGCATGCTGAATATATTTTTGAGCATGCTGGATAGTTTTGAGCATGCTGAATATATTTTTGAGCATGCTGGATAGTTTTGAGCATGCTGGATATAGTTTTGAGCTTGCTGGATAGTTTTGAGCATGCTGAATATATTTTTGAGCATGCTGGATATAGTTTTGAGCATGCTGAATATATTTTTGAGCATGCTGGATAGTTTTGAGCATGCTGGATATAGTTTTGAGCTTGCTGGATAGTTTTGAGCATGCTGAATATATTTTTGAGCATGCTGGATATAGTTTTGAGCATGCTGGATATAGTTTTGAGCTTGCCAGATATTTTTGCTCATGCTGGATAGTTTTGAGAAGGCTGGATAGTATTGAGTAGGCTCAATAGATTTGCCTGTGCTGTATAGCTTTAAGCATGCGGGATAGTGTTGAGCATGCTGGATAGTTTTGTGCGTACTGGATAATTTTGAGCAGTTGGATAGGTTTTAGTAGCCTGGATAGCTTTGAGCTTGCTGGATAGTTTTGTGCATGCTGGATTGTTATGAGCGTGCTGGATAGTTTTGACCGTGCTGGATCAAGCTTTGAGAGTGCTGGATAATTTCGAACATGCTGGATAGTTTTGAGCGTGTTGGATAGTTTTGACCGTGCTGGATATAGTTTTGAGCTTGCTGGATAGTTTTGACCGTGCTGGATCAAGCTTTGAGAGTGCTGGATAATTTCGAACATGCTGGATAGTTTTGAGCGTGTTGGATAGTTTTGACCGTGCTGGATATAGCTTTGATTGCGCTGGATAGTTTTGAGTGTGCTGGATAGTTTGGAGCGCGCTGGATAGTTTGGAGTGTGCTGGATAGTTTTGAGCATGCTGGATATAGCTTTGAGTGTGCTGGATAGTTTGGAGCGTGCTGGATAGTTTTGAGCATGCTGGATAGTTTTGAGTGTGCTGAATATAGTTTTGAGTGTGCTGGATATAGTTTTGAGCGTGCTGGATAGTTTTGAGCGTGCTGGATAGTTTTGAGCGTGCTGGATAGATTGGAGTGTGCTGGATAGTTTTGAGCATGCTGGATATCGCTTTGAGTGTGCTGAATATAGTTTCGAGTGTGCTGGATAGTTTTAAGCATGCTGGATAGTTATGAGCATGCTGGATAGTTTTGAGCATGCTGGATAGATTTTTGAGCATGCTGGATATAGTTTTGAACGTGCTGGATAGTTTTGAGCATGCTGCATATAGCTTTGAGTGTGCTGAATATAGTTTCGAGTGTGCTGGATAGTTTTAAGCATGCTGGATAGTTATGAGCATGCAGGATAGTTTTGAGCATGCTGGATAGTTTTGAGCGTGCTAGATGGTTTTGAGTGAGCTGCATATAGTTTTGAGCATGCTGGATAGTCTTGAGTGTGCTGGATATAGTTTTGAGCATGCTGGATAGTTTTGAGCATGCTGGATATAGCTTTGAGCGTGCTGGATAGTTTTGAGTGTGCTGGATAGTTTTGAGCATGCTGCACATATTTTTGAGCGTGCTGGATAATTCTGAGTGCGCTGGATAGTTTTGAGCGTGCTGGATAAAGTTTCGAGCATGCTGGATAGTTTTGAGCATGCTGGATAGTTTTGTGCATGCTGGATAGTTCTGAGCGAGCTGCATATAGTTTTGAGCGTGCTGGATAGTTTGGAGCGTGCTGGATAGTTTGGAGTGTAATGGATAGTTTTGAGCATGCTGGAGATAGCTTTGAGTGTGCTGAATATAGTTTCGAGTGTGCTGGATAGTTTTAAGCATGCTGGATAGTTATGAGCATGCTGGATAGTTTTGAGCATGCTGGATAGATTTTTGAGCATGCTGGATATAGTTTTGAGCGTGCTGGATAATTTTGAACGTGCTGGACAGTTTTGAGCATGCTGGATAGTTTTGAGCGTGCTAGATATAGTTTTGAGCCTGCTGGATAATTTTGAGAATGCTGGATAGTTTTGATCATGCTGGATAGTTGTGAACATGCTGGATATTTTTCAGTGTGCTGGATAGTTTTGAGCATGCTGGATAGTTTTGAGCATGCTGGATATAGTTTTGAGCATGCTGGATAATTTTGAGAATGCTGGATAGTTTTGAGCGTTCTGGATAGTTGTGAACATGCTGGATATTTTTCAGGGTGCTGGATAGTTTTTAGCATGCTGGATAGTTTTGAGCGTGCTGGATAGTTTTGAGAAGGCTGCATAGTTTTGAACGTGCTGGATCGCATTGAGCATGCTGGATATAGTTTTGAGCATGCTGGATATAATTTTGAGCATGCTGGATAGTTTTGAGTGTGCTGGATATAGTTCTGAACGTGATGGATAGTTTTGAGCATGCTGGACAGTTTTGAGCGTGCCGGATAGTTTTGAGTTTGCTGGATATAGTTTCCAACGTGATGGATAGTTTTGAGCATGCTGGATATAGTTTCGAGCATTCTGGATTTAGTTTCGAGTAGGCTGGATATAGTTTTGAGCGTGCTGGATTGTTTTGAGTGTGCTGGATACTTTTGAGCGGGCAGGATATAGTTTTGAGTGTGCTGGATCTTTTTGAGTGTGCTGGTTAGTTTTGAGCATGCTGGATATAGTTTGGAGCACGTTGGATATAGTTTTGAGCATGCTGGATAGTTTTGAGCGTGCTGGATAGTTTTGAGAAGGCTGCATAGTTTTGAACGTGCTGGATCGTATTGAGCATGCTGGATATAATTTTGAGCATGCTGTATAGTTTTCAGTGTGCTGGATATAGTTTTGAACGTGATGGATAGTTTTGAGCATGCTGGATATAGTTTCGAGCATTCTGGATTTAGTTTCGAGTAGGCTGGATATAGTTTTGAGCGTGCTGGATTGTTTTGAGTGTGCTGGATACTTTTGAGCGGGCAGGCTATAGTTTTGAGTGTGCTGGATCGTTTTGAGTGTGCTGGTTAGTTTTGAGCATGCTGGATATAGCTTGGAGCACGCTGGATATAGTTTTGAGCATGCTGGATATCTTTGAGCATGCTGGATATAGTTTCGAACGTGCTGGATAGCTTTGAGCATGCTGGATTGTTTTGAGCATGCTGGATATAGTTTTGAGCATGCTGGATATAGTTTTGTGCATGCTGCATATTTTTGGGCATGATGTATATAGTTTAGAGCATGCTGGATAGTTTTGCTCATGCTGGATAGTTTTGAGAAGGCTGGATAGTATTGAGCATGCTGAATATATTTTTGAGCATGCTGGATAGTTTTGAGCATGCTGGATATAGTTTTGAGCTTGCTGGATAGTTTTGAGCATGCTGGATATAGTTTTGAGCTTGCTGGATAGTTTTGAGCATGCTGAATATATTTTTGAGCATGCTGGATATAGTTTTGAGCATGCTGAATATATTTTTGAGCATGCTGGATAGTTTTGAGCATGCTGGATATAGTTTTGAGCTTGCTGGATAGTTTTGAGCATGCTGAATATATTTTTGAGCATGCTGGATATAGTTTTGAGCATGCTGAATATATTTTTGAGCATGCTGGATAGTTTTGAGCATGCTGGATATAGTTTTGAGCTTGCTGGATAGTTTTGAGCATGCTGAATATATTTTTGAGCATGCTGGATATAGTTTTGAGCATGCTGGATATAGTTTTGAGCTTGCCAGATATTTTTGCTCATGCTGGATAGTTTTGAGAAGGCTGGATAGTATTGAGTAGGCTCAATAGATTTGCCTGTGCTGTATAGCTTTAAGCATGCGGGATAGTGTTGAGCATGCTGGATAGTTTTGTGCGTACTGGATAATTTTGAGCAGTTGGATAGGTTTTAGTAGCCTGGATAGCTTTGAGCTTGCTGGATAGTTTTGTGCATGCTGGATTGTTATGAGCGTGCTGGATAGTTTTGACCGTGCTGGATCAAGCTTTGAGAGTGCTGGATAATTTCGAACATGCTGGATAGTTTTGAGCGTGTTGGATAGTTTTGACCGTGCTGGATATAGTTTTGAGCTTGCTGGATAGTTTTGACCGTGCTGGATCAAGCTTTGAGAGTGCTGGATAATTTCGAACATGCTGGATAGTTTTGAGCGTGTTGGATAGTTTTGACCGTGCTGGATATAGCTTTGATTGCGCTGGATAGTTTTGAGTGTGCTGGATAGTTTGGAGCGCGCTGGATAGTTTGGAGTGTGCTGGATAGTTTTGAGCATGCTGGATATAGCTTTGAGTGTGCTGGATAGTTTGGAGCGTGCTGGATAGTTTTGAGCATGCTGGATAGTTTTGAGTGTGCTGAATATAGTTTTGAGTGTGCTGGATATAGTTTTGAGCGTGCTGGATAGTTTTGAGCGTGCTGGATAGTTTTGAGCTTGCTGGATAGATTGGAGTGTGCTGGATAGTTTTGAGCATGCTGGATATCGCTTTGAGTGTGCTGAATATAGTTTCGAGTGTGCTGGATAGTTTTAAGCATGCTGGATAGTTATGAGCATGCTGGATAGTTTTGAGCATGCTGGATAGATTTTTGAGCATGCTGGATATAGTTTTGAACGTGCTGGATAGTTTTGAGCATGCTGCATATAGCTTTGAGTGTGCTGAATATAGTTTCGAGTGTGCTGGATAGTTTTAAGCATGCTGGATAGTTATGAGCATGCAGGATAGTTTTGAGCATGCTGGATAGTTTTGAGCGTGCTAGATGGTTTTGAGTGAGCTGCATATAGTTTTGAGCATGCTGGATAGTCTTGAGTGTGCTGGATATAGTTTTGAGCATGCTGGATAGTTTTGAGCATGCTGGATATAGCTTTGAGCGTGCTGGATAGTTTTGAGTGTGCTGGATAGTTTTGAGCATGCTGCACATATTTTTGAGCGTGCTGGATAATTCTGAGTGCGCTGGATAGTTTTGAGCGTGCTGGATAAAGTTTCGAGCATGCTGGATAGTTTTGAGCATGCTGGATAGTTTTGTGCATGCTGGATAGTTCTGAGCGAGCTGCATATAGTTTTGAGCGTGCTGGATAGTTTGGAGCGTGCTGGATAGTTTGGAGTGTAATGGATAGTTTTGAGCATGCTGGAGATAGCTTTGAGTGTGCTGAATATAGTTTCGAGTGTGCTGGATAGTTTTAAGCATGCTGGATAGTTATGAGCATGCTGGATAGTTTTGAGCATGCTGGATAGATTTTTGAGCATGCTGGATATAGTTTTGAGCGTGCTGGATAGTTTTGAGAGTGCTGGATATAGTTCTGAGAGTGCTGGATGTAGTTTTGAGAGTGCTGAATATAGTTTTGAGCGTGCTGAATACTTTTGAGCATGCTGGATAGTTTTGAGCGTGCTGGATATAGTTTTGAGCGTGCTGGATATAGTTTTGAGCGTGATGGATAATTTTGAACGTGCTGGACAGTTTTGAGCATGCTGGATAGTTTTGAGCGTGCTAGATATAGTTTTGAGCCTGCTGGATAATTTTGAGAATGCTGGATAGTTTTGATCATGCTGGATAGTTGTGAACATGCTGGATATTTTTCAGTGTGCTGGATAGTTTTGAGCATGCTGGATAGTTTTGAGCATGCTGGATATAGTTTTGAGCATGCTGGATAATTTTGAGAATGCTGGATAGTTTTGAGCGTTCTGGATAGTTGTGAACATGCTGGATATTTTTCAGGGTGCTGGATAGTTTTTAGCATGCTGGATAGTTTTGAGCGTGCTGGATAGTTTTGAGAAGGCTGCATAGTTTTGAACGTGCTGGATCGCATTGAGCATGCTGGATATAGTTTTGAGCATGCTGGATATAATTTTGAGCATGCTGGATAGTTTTGAGTGTGCTGGATATAGTTCTGAACGTGATGGATAGTTTTGAGCATGCTGGACAGTTTTGAGCGTGCCGGATAGTTTTGAGTTTGCTGGATATAGTTTCCAACGTGATGGATAGTTTTGAGCATGCTGGATATAGTTTCGAGCATTCTGGATTTAGTTTCGAGTAGGCTGGATATAGTTTTGAGCGTGCTGGATTGTTTTGAGTGTGCTGGATACTTTTGAGCGGGCAGGATATAGTTTTGAGTGTGCTGGATCTTTTTGAGTGTGCTGGTTAGTTTTGAGCATGCTGGATATAGTTTGGAGCACGTTGGATATAGTTTTGAGCATGCTGGATAGTTTTGAGCGTGCTGGATAGTTTTGAGAAGGCTGCATAGTTTTGAACGTGCTGGATCGTATTGAGCATGCTGGATATAATTTTGAGCATGCTGTATAGTTTTCAGTGTGCTGGATATAGTTTTGAACGTGATGGATAGTTTTGAGCATGCTGGATATAGTTTCGAGCATTCTGGATTTAGTTTCGAGTAGGCTGGATATAGTTTTGAGCGTGCTGGATTGTTTTGAGTGTGCTGGATACTTTTGAGCGGGCAGGCTATAGTTTTGAGTGTGCTGGATCGTTTTGAGTGTGCTGGTTAGTTTTGAGCATGCTGGATATAGCTTGGAGCACGCTGGATATAGTTTTGAGCATGCTGGATATCTTTGAGCATGCTGGATATAGTTTCGAACGTGCTGGATAGCTTTGAGCATGCTGGATTGTTTTGAGCATGCTGGATATAGTTTTGAGCATGCTGGATATAGTTTTGTGCATGCTGCATATTTTTGGGCATGATGTATATAGTTTAGAGCATGCTGGATAGTTTTGCTCATGCTGGATAGTTTTGAGAAGGCTGGATAGTATTGAGCATGCTGAATATATTTTTGAGCATGCTGGATAGTTTTGAGCATGCTGAATATATTTTTGAGCATGCTGGATAGTTTTGAGCATGCTGGATATAGTTTTGAGCTTGCTGGATAGTTTTGAGCATGCTGAATATATTTTTGAGCATGCTGGATATAGTTTTGAGCATGCTGAATATATTTTTGAGCATGCTGGATAGTTTTGAGCATGCTGGATATAGTTTTGAGCTTGCTGGATAGTTTTGAGCATGCTGAATATATTTTTGAGCATGCTGGATATAGTTTTGAGCATGCTGGATATAGTTTTGAGCTTGCCAGATATTTTTGCTCATGCTGGATAGTTTTGAGAAGGCTGGATAGTATTGAGTAGGCTCAATAGATTTGCCTGTGCTGTATAGCTTTAAGCATGCGGGATAGTGTTGAGCATGCTGGATAGTTTTGTGCGTACTGGATAATTTTGAGCAGTTGGATAGGTTTTAGTAGCCTGGATAGCTTTGAGCTTGCTGGATAGTTTTGTGCATGCTGGATTGTTATGAGCGTGCTGGATAGTTTTGACCGTGCTGGATCAAGCTTTGAGAGTGCTGGATAATTTCGAACATGCTGGATAGTTTTGAGCGTGTTGGATAGTTTTGACCGTGCTGGATATAGTTTTGAGCTTGCTGGATAGTTTTGACCGTGCTGGATCAAGCTTTGAGAGTGCTGGATAATTTCGAACATGCTGGATAGTTTTGAGCGTGTTGGATAGTTTTGACCGTGCTGGATATAGCTTTGATTGCGCTGGATAGTTTTGAGTGTGCTGGATAGTTTGGAGCGCGCTGGATAGTTTGGAGTGTGCTGGATAGTTTTGAGCATGCTGGATATAGCTTTGAGTGTGCTGGATAGTTTGGAGCGTGCTGGATAGTTTTGAGCATGCTGGATAGTTTTGAGTGTGCTGAATATAGTTTTGAGTGTGCTGGATATAGTTTTGAGCGTGCTGGATAGTTTTGACCGTGCTGGATCAAGCTTTGAGAGTGCTGGATAATTTCGAACATGCTGGATAGTTTTGAGCGTGTTGGATAGTTTTGACCGTGCTGGATATAGTTTTGAGCTTGCTGGATAGTTTTGACCGTGCTGGATCAAGCTTTGAGAGTGCTGGATAATTTCGAACATGCTGGATAGTTTTGAGCGTGTTGGATAGTTTTGACCGTGCTGGATATAGCTTTGATTGCGCTGGATAGTTTTGAGTGTGCTGGATAGTTTGGAGCGCGCTGGATAGTTTGGAGTGTGCTGGATAGTTTTGAGCATGCTGGATATAGCTTTGAGTGTGCTGGATAGTTTGGAGCGTGCTGGATAGTTTTGAGCATGCTGGATAGTTTTGAGTGTGCTGGATAGTTTTGAGGGGGCTGTATAATTTCGAGCGTGCTGGATAGTTTTAAGCATGGTGGATAGTTATGAGCTTGCTGGATAGTTTTGAGCGTGCTGGATATTTTGAGGAATGCTGAATTGTTTTGAGTGTGCTGGAAACTTTTGAGCATGCTGAATAAAGTTTTGAGTCTGCTGGATATAGTTTTGAGCATGCTGGATAGCTTTGAGCGTGCTGGATATAGTTTTGAGACTGCTGGATATAGTTTTGAGCATCCTGAATAATTTTGAGCATGCTGGATAGTTTTGATCATGCTGGATAGTAGTGAACATGCTGGATATTTTTTCAGCGTGCTGGATAGTTTTGAGCATGCTGGATAGTTTTGAGCGTGCTGGATAGTTTCAAGCATGCTGGATAGTTTTGAGCATGCGGGATATAGTTTTGAGTGTGCTGGATAGTTTTGAGTGTGCTGAATATAGTTTCGAGCGTGCTGGATAGTTTTAAGCATGGTGGATAGTTATGAGCATGCTGGATAGTTTTGAGCGTGCTGGATAGATTTTTGAGCATGCTGGATATAGTTTTGAGCGTGCTGGATAATTTTGAACGTGCTGGACAGTTTTGAGCATGCTGGATAGTTTTGAGCGTGCTAGATATAGTTTTGAGCCTGCTGGATAATTTTGAGAATGCTGGATAGTTTTGATCATGCTGGATAGTTGTGAACATGCTGGATATAGTTTCGAGTGTGCTGAATAGTTTTGAGTGTGCTGAATATAGTTTCGAGCGTGCTGGATAGTTTTAAGCATTGTGGATAGTTATGAGCATGCTGGATAGTTTTGAGCGTGCTGGATATTTTGAGCATGCTGAATTGTTTTGAGTGTGCTGGATAGTTTTGAGCGTGCTTGGTACTTTTGAGCATGCTGGATAGAGTTTTGAGCATGCTGGAGAGTTTTGACCGTGCTGGATATGGCTTTGAGTGTGCTGGGTAGTTTGGAATGTGCTGGATAGTTTGGAGTGTGCTGGATATTTTTGAGCATGCTGGATATAGTTTTGAGCGTGCTGGATAGTTTTGAGCATGCTGGATAGTTTTGAGTGCGCTGGATAGTTTTGAGGGGGCTGTATATTTTCGGGCGTGCTGGATAGTTTTAAGCATGGTGGATAGTTATGAGCATGCTGGATAGTTTTGAGCGTGCTGGTGATTTTGAGCATGCTGAATTGTTTTGAGTGTGCTGCATAGTTTTGAGCATGCTGAATATAGTTTTGAGTATGCTGGATATAGTTTTGAGTGTGCTGGATAGCTTTGAGCATGCTGGATATAGTTTTGAGAGTGCTGGATATAGTTTTGAGTGTGCTGGATAGTTTTGAGCATGCTGGATAGTTTTGAGCGTGCTGGATAGTTTTTAGTGTGCTGGATATAGTTTCGAACGTGATGGATAGTTTTGAGCATGCTGGATTGTTATGAGCATGCTGGATATAGTTTTGAGCATGCTGGATATAGTTTTGAGCTTGCTGGATAGTTTTGACCTTGCTGGATCAATCTTTGAGAGTGCTGGATAGATTCGAGCATGCTGGATAGCTTTGAGTGTGCTGGATTGTTTTGAACGTGCTGGATATAGCTTTGAGTGTGCTGGATAGTTTGGAGCAAGGTGGATAGCTTGGAGTGTGCTGGATAGTTTTGATCATGCTCTATATAGTTTTGAGTGTGATGGATAGTTTTGAGTGCGCTGGATAGTTTTGCTGGGGCTGTATAGTTTTGAGCGTGCTGGATAGCTTTGAGCATGCTGGATATAGTTTTGAGCGTGCGGGATAGTTTTGAGCGTGCTGGATATAGTTTTGAGCGTGGTGGATAGTTTTGAACATGCTGGACAGTTTTGAGCGTGCTGGATATAGTTTCGAGCGTGCTGGATAGTTTTGATCATGCTGGATAGTTTTGAGCGTGCAAAATATAGTTTTGAGCGTGCTGTATAGTTTTGAGTGTGCTGCATATAGTTTCGAGCATGCTGGATAGTGTTTAGTGTGTTGGATCGTTTGAGCATGCTGGATATAGTTTCGAGCGTGCTGGATAGTTTTGAGCATGCTGGATAGGTTTGAGCGTGTTGGATAATTTTGAGCATGCTGGATAGTCTTGATCGTGCTGAATATACTTTTGAGCATGCTGGATAGTTTTAAGCATGCTGGATAGTTTTGAGCATGCGGAATTTAGTTTCGAGTGTGCTGGATAGTTTTGAGCATGCTGGATATAGTTTTGATCATGCTGGATATAGTTTTGAGCTTGCTGGATAGTTTTAATTGTGCTGGATCAAGCTTTGAGAGTGCTGGATAGTTTCGAGCATGCTTGATACTTTAGAGTGTGCTGGAGAGTTTTGACCATGCTGGATATGGCTTTGAGTGTGCTGGGTAGTTTGGAACATGCTGGATAGTTTGGAGTGTGCTGGAAAGTTTTGAGCATGCTGGATATAGCTTTGAGTGTGCTGGATAGTTTGGAGTGTGCTGGATAGTTTTGAGCATGCTGGATATAGCTTTGAGTGTGCTGGATATAGTTTCGAGCGTGCTGGATAGTTTTGAGCATGCTGGATAGGTTTGAGCGTGTTGGATAATTTTGAGCGTGCTGGATAGTTTTGAGCGTGCTGGATATAGTTTCGAGTGTGCTGGATAGTTGTGAGCATGCTGGATCGTTTTGAGCATGCTGGATAGTTTTGATCATGCTGAATATACTTTTGAGCATGCTGGATAGTTTTAAGCATGCTGGATAGTTTTGAGCATGCGGAATTTAGTTTCGAGTGTGCTGGATAGTTTTGAGCATGCTGGATATAGTTTTGAACGTGCTGGATAGTTTTGAGCGTGCTGGATTTAGTTTTGAGCATGCTGGATATAGTTTTGAATGAGCTGCATATAGTTTTGAGCGTGCAGGATATAGTTCGAGCGTGCTTGATAGTTGTGAGCATGCTGGATAGTTTTGATCGTGCTGGATAGTTTTGAGCGTGCTGGATATAGTTTCGAGCGTGCTTGATAGTTGTGAGCAGGCTGGATAGTTTTGAGCGTGCTGGATATAGTTTCGAGCGTGCTGGATATAGTTTCGAGCATGCTGCAAAGTTTTGAGGGGCTTGATAGTTTTGAAAGTCCCGGATAGCTTTGGGCTTGCTGGATATAGTTTTGAGCGTGCTGGATAGTTTTGAGCGTGCTGGATAGTTTTGAGTGTGCTGGATATAGCTTTGAGCATGCTGGATAGTTTTGAGCGTGCTGGATAGTTTTGAGCCAGCTGCATATTTCTTTGAGCGTGCTGGATAGTTTTGAGTGTACTGGATATAGTTTCGAGCATGCTGCACAGTCTTGAGTGTGCTGGATAGTTTTGAGCATGCTGGATAATTTTGAGAGCGCTGGATGTTTTTGAGCATGCTGGATATAGATTTGAGCATGCTGGATATAGTTTTGAGCATGCTGGATAGTTTTAAGCGTGTCAGATAGTTTTGCGCATGCTGGATAGTATTGAGCATGCTGGATAGTTTTTAGCAGGTTGGATAATATTGAGTAGGCTGGATAGCTTTAAGTGTGCCGGATAGTGTTGAGCGTGTTGGATAGTTTTGTGCGTACTGGATAATTTTGAGCAGGCGGTATTGGTTTGAGTAGGCTGGATAGCTTTGAGCGTGCTGAATAGTTTTGTGCGTGGTGGATAGTTTTGTGTGTGCTGGATTGTTATGAGCGTGCTGGATATAGTTTTGAGCTTGCTGGATAGTTGTGACCGTGCTGGATATAGCTTTGAGTGTGGTAAATAGATTGGAGCGTGCTAAATATTGTTTCGAGCATGATGGAAAATTTTGAGGGGGCTGGATAGTTTTGAGCGTGCTGTATAGTTTTGAGCATGCTGGATAATTTTGATCATGCTGGATAGTTGTGACCATGCTGGATATTTTTCAGCGTGCTGCATAGTTTTGAGCGTGCTGGATAGTTTGGAGAAGGCTGGATAGTTTTGAGCGTGCTGGATCGTTTTGAGTCTGCTGGATATAGTTTTGAGCATTCTGGATAGTTTCGAGTAGGCTGGATATAGTTTTGAGTGTGCTGGATCGTTCTGAG
Organism: Carcharodon carcharias; assembly: GCF_017639515.1. Taxonomy (NCBI): domain Eukaryota; kingdom Metazoa; phylum Chordata; class Chondrichthyes; order Lamniformes; family Lamnidae; genus Carcharodon; species Carcharodon carcharias. Next base: position 35,977,736 of record NC_054489.1, on the reverse strand, counting down.
CATGCTGGATATAGTTTTGAGCGTGCTGGATATAGTTTTGAGCGTGCTGGATCGTTTTGAGTGTGCTGGATAGTTTTGAGCGTGCTGGATACTTTTGAGCATGCTGGATAGTTTTGAGCATGCTGTATAGATCTGAGCATGCTGGATATATACTTTTGTGCGAGCTGGATAGTTTGAGCGTGCTGGATAGTTTTGAGCATGCTGGATAGATTAGATCATGCTGGCTAGTTTTGAGCATGCTGGATATAGTTTTGTGCATGCTGGATATAGTTTTGAGCATGCTGGAGAAATTTGAGTGTGCTGGATAGTTTTGAGCGTCCTGGATATAGTTTCGAACATGATGGATAGTTTTGATCATGCTGGATAGTTTTGAGCGTGCCGGTTAGTTTTGAATCTACTGGATATTGTTTCGAGAATTCTGGATAGTTTCGAGTTGGCGGTATATAGTTGTGAGCGTGCTGGATCGTTTTGGGTGTGCTGGATATTTTTGAGCGTGCTGGATATAGTTTTGAGCATGCTGGAAAGTTTTGAGCGGGCTGGATAGTTTTGAGAGTGCCAGATAGTTTTGAGCGTGCTGGATATAGTTTCAAGCATGCGGGATAACTTTGTGCATGCTGGATAGTTTTGAGCGTGCTGGTCAATTTTGAGCGTGCTGCATATAGTTTCGAGCGTGCTGGATAGTTTTGAGCATGCTGGATAGTTTTGAGCGTGCTGGATAGTTTTGAGTGAGCTGCATATAGTTTTGAGCATACTGGATAGTTTTGAGCATGCTGGATATAGTTTTGAGCATGCTGGATAGTTTTGAGCATGCTGGATATAGTTTCGAGCGTGCTGGATAGTTTTGAGTATGCTGGATAGTTTTGAGCATGCTGGATAGTTTTGAGCATGCTGGATATAGTTTCGAACGTGCTGGATAGTTTTGAGCATGCTGGATAGTTTGAGGGTGCTGGATAGTTTTGAGCATGCTGGATAGTTTTGATCATGCTAGATAGTTTTGAGAAGGCTGCATAGTTTTGATCGTGCTGGATCTTTTTGAGCAGGCTGGATATAGTTTTGAGCACGCTGGAGAAATTTGAGCGTGCTGGATAGTTTTGAGCGTCCTGGATATAGTTTCGAACGTGATGGATAGTTTTGAGCATGCTGGATAGTTTTGAGTGTGCTGGATAGTTTTGAGTCTGCTGGATATAGTTTCGAGCATTCTGGATAGTTTTGAGTAGGCTGGATATAGTTTTGAGCGTGCTGGATTGTTTTGGGTGTGCTGGATATTTTTGAGTGTGCCGGATATAGTTTTGAGTGTGCTGGATCATTTTGAGCGTGCTGGATATAGTTTTGAGCGTACTGGATATAGTTTGGAGCATGCTGATATAGTTTTGAGCATGCTGGATATCTTTGAGCATGCTGGATAGTTTTGAGCGTGCTGGATAGTTTTGAGTGAGCTGCATATAGTTTTGAGCGTGCTAGATAATTTTGAGCATGCTGGATATAGTTTTGAGCGTGCTGGATATTTTTGAGCGTGCTGGATAGTTTTGAGCATGTTAGATAGTTTTGATCGTGCTGGATAGTTTTGAGCATGCTGTATAGTTTTGAGCATGGTGGATAGTTTTGATCGTGCTGGATATTTTGGAGCGTGCTGGATAGTTTGGAGCGTGCTGGATAGTTTTGATCCTGCTCGTTAGTTTTGAGCGTGCTGTATCTAGTTTTGAGTGTGCTGGATAATTTTGAGCATGCTGGATATAGTTTTGAGCGTGCGGATAGTTTTGAGCGTGCTGGATAGGTTTGAGTGTGCTGGATATAGTTTTGAGCATGCTGGATAATTTTGAGCATGCTGGATAGTTTTGAGCGTGCTGGATAGTTTTGAGCGTGCTGGATAATTTTGAACCTGCTCGTTAGTTTTGAGCGTGCTGGATCTAGTTTTGAGTGTGCTGGATAGTTTTGAGCATGCTGGATATAGTTTTGAGCGGGCTGGATAGTTTTGAGCATGCTGTATAGTTTTGAGCGGGCTGGATATAGTTTTGAGCGTGCAGGATCATTTTGAGCGTGCTGGATAGTTCTAAGCATGCTGGACCTAGTTTTGAGTGTGCTGGATCGTTTTGAGCATGCTGGATATAGTTTTGAGCGTGCTGGATAGTTTTGAGCATGCTGGATAGTTTTGAGTGTGCTGGATAATTTTTAGCGTGCTGGATAGTTTTGAGTGTGCTGGATATTTTTGAGCGTGCTGGATAGTTTTGAGCGTGCAGGATAGTTTTGAGCGTGCTGGATATAATTTTGAGAGTGCTGGATAGTTTTGAGCTTGCTGGATATTTTTGAGCGTGCTGGATAGTTTTGAGCACGCTGGATATTTTTGAGTGTGCTGGATAGTTTTCAGCGTGCTGGATATAATTTAGAGAGTGCTGGATAATTTTGAGCGTGCTGGATAGTTTTGAGCGTGCTGGATATAGTTTTGAGCATGCTAGGTATAGTTTTGAGTCTGCTGGATATAGTTTTGAGCATGCTGGATATAGTTTTGAGCGTGCTGGATGTGGCTTCGAGCCTGCCGGATGGTTTTGAGCGTGCTGGATATAGTTTTGAGACTGCTGGATATAGTTTTTAGCGTGCTGGATAGTTCTGTGTGTGCTGGATATTTTTGAGCATGCTGGATTTGGTTTTGAGCATGCAGGATATAGTTTTGCACATGCTGGATTGTTTTGTGCATGCTGGATATAGTTTTGAGTGGCTGGGTAGTTTTGAGCATGCTGGATAGTTTTGAGTGTGCTGGATATAATTTCGAGCATGCAGGATAGCTTTGAGCATGCTGGACAGTTTTGAGTGTGCTGGATATAGTTTCGAGCATGCTGGATAGTTTTGAGTGTGCTGGATATAGTTTCGAGCATGCTGGATAGTTTTGAGCGTGCTGTATTGTTTTGAGCGTGCTGTATATAGTTTCAAACATGCTGGATAGTTTTGAGCATGCTGGATATTTTCGAGTATGCTGGATAGTTTTGATCGTGCTGGATATTTTTGAGCTTGCTGTATATAGTTTTGAGCAGGCTGGATAGCTTTGAGCATGCTGGATTGTTTTGAGCATGCTGGATTTATTTTTGAGCATGCTGCATAGTTTTGGACATGCTGGATATAGTTTTGAGCATGCTGGATAGTTTTGTGCATGCTGGATTGTTTTGAGCAGGCTGGATAATATTGAATAGGCTGGATAGCTTTGAGCATGCCGGATAGTGTTGAGCGTGCTGGATAGTTTTGTGCGTGCTCGGGTTTTATGAGTGTGCTGGATGGTTTTGAGCCTGCTACATAGTTCTGAGCATGCTGAATATAGTTTTGAGCATGCTGTATTTAACTTTGAGCATGCTGGATAGTTTTAAGCATGCTGGATATAGTTTTGAGCGTGCTGGATAGTTTTGACCGTGCTGGATATAGCGTTGAGAGTGGTGGATATTTGCAGCGTGCTGGATAGTTTGGAGCGTGCTGGATAGTTTTGAGCATGCTGTATATAGTTTAGAGCATGCTGGATAATTTTGAGCGTGCTGGATAGTTTTGAGCGTGCTGGAGAGAGTTTCGAGCATGCTCTAAAATTTTGAGCTTGCTGGACAGTTTTGAGCGTGCTGTATAGTTTTGAGCATACTGCATATAGTTTTGAGCGTGCTGGATATAGTTTTGAGCGTGCTGGATATAATTTCGAGCATGCAGGATAGCTTTGAGCATGCTGGACAGTTTTGAGTGTGCTGGATATAGTTTCGAGCATGCTGGATAGTTTTGAGTGTGCTGGATATAGTTTCAAGCATGCTGGATAGTTTTGAGCGTGCTGTATTGTTTTGAGCGTGCTGTATATAGTTTCAAACATGCTGGATAGTTTTGAGCATGCTGGATATTTTCGAGTATGCTGGATAGTTTTGATCGTGCTGGATATTTTTGAGCTTGCTGTATATAGTTTTGAGCAGGCTGGATAGCTTTGAGCATGCTGGATTGTTTTGAGCATGCTGGATTTATTTTTGAGCATGCTGCATAGTTTTGGACATGCTGGATATAGTTTTGAGCATGCTGGATAGTTTTGTGCATGCTGGATTGTTTTGAGCAGGCTGGATAATATTGAATAGGCTGGATAGCTTTGAGCATGCCGGATAGTGTTGAGCGTGCTGGATAGTTTTGTGCGTGCTCGGGTTTTATGAGTGTGCTGGATGGTTTTGAGCCTGCTACATAGTTCTGAGCATGCTGAATATAGTTTTGAGCATGCTGTATTTAACTTTGAGCATGCTGGATAGTTTTAAGCATGCTGGATATAGTTTTGAGCGTGCTGGATAGTTTTGACCGTGCTGGATATAGCGTTGAGAGTGGTGGATATTTGCAGCGTGCTGGATAGTTTGGAGCGTGCTGGATAGTTTTGAGCATGCTGTATATAGTTTAGAGCATGCTGGATAATTTTGAGCGTGCTGGATAGTTTTGAGCGTGCTGGAGAGAGTTTCGAGCATGCTCTAAAATTTTGAGCTTGCTGGTCAGTTTTGAGCGTGCTGTATAGTTTTGAGCATACTGCATATAGTTTTGAGCGTGCTGGATATAGTTTTGAGCGTGCTGGATATTTCTGAGCGTGCTGGATAGTTTTGATCGTGCTGGATAGTTTTGAGCATGCTGGATAGTTTTGAGCATGATGGAAAGTTTTGAGCGTACTGGATTTAGTTTTGAGCTTGCTGCTTAGTTTTGGTGCATGCTGGATATAGTTTAGAGCATGCCGGATAGTTTTAAGCATGCTGGATAGTTTTGAGCATGCCGGATAGTTTTAAGCATGCTGGATAGCTTTGAGCATGCCGGATAGTTTTGCTCCTGCTGGATAGTTTAGAGAAGGCTGGATAGTATTGAGTAGGCTGGATAGCTTTAAGCGTGACGGATAGTGTTGAGTGTGCTGGATAGTTTTGTGTGTACTGGATAATTTTGAGCAGGGGCTGGATAGGTTTGAGTAGGCTGGATAGCTTTGAGCGTGCTGGATAGTTTTGTGCGTGGTGGATAGTTTTGTGCGTGCTGGATTTTTATGAGCGTGCTGGATAGTTTTGAGCCTGCTGTATAGTTTTGAGCATGCTGGATATAGTTTTGAGCATGCTGGATATAACCTTGAGCATGCTGGATAGTTTTAAGCATGCTGGATACAGTTTTGAGTGTGCTGGTTATAGTTTCAAGTGTGCTGGATAGTTTTGAGTGAGCTGCATATAGTTTTGAGCATGCTGGATATTTTTGAGTATGCTGGATAGTTTTGATCGTGCTGGATATTTTTGAGCTTGCTGGATATATTTTTGAGTGTGCTGGATCGTTTTATGCGTGGTGGATAGTTTTGTGCGTGCTGGAGTTTTATTAGTGTGCTGGATAGTTTTGAGCCTGCTATATAGTTCTGAGCATGCTGGATATAGTTTTGAGCATGCTGGATTTAACGTTGAGCATGCTGGATAGTTTTAAGCAAGCTGGATATAGTTTTGAGCATTCTGGATAGTTTTGAGTGTGCTGGATATAGTTTCGAGCATGCTGGATCGTTTTGAGTGTGCTGGATAGTTTTGAGCATGCTGGATATAGTTTGGAGCATGGTCGATAGCATTGAGCGAGCTGGATCGTTTTGAGCCTGCTGGATAGTTTTGAGCATGATGGAAAATTTTGAGCATGCTGGATACTTTTGAGTGTGCAGGATATAGATTTGAGCGTACTGGATAATTTTGAGTGTGCGAGATATAGTTTTGAGCATGCTGGATACTTTTGAGTGTGCAAGATATAGTTTTGAGCATGCTGGATAAATGTGAGCGTGCTGGAGGGTTTTAAGCATGCTGGATATAGGTTTGAGCGTTTTGGATAGTTTTGAGCATGCTGGATATAGTTTGGAGCATGCTGGATATAGTTATGAGCATGCTGGATAGTTTTGAGCATGCTGGATTTGTTTTGAGCATGCTGGATATTGTTTTGAACATGCTGGATAGCTTTGAGCGAGCTAGATCGTTTTGAGCCTGCTGGATAGTTTTGAGCATGCTGGATAGTTTCGAGCATGCTGGATATAGTTATGAGCATGCTGGATAGTTTTGAGCATGCTGGATTTGTTTTGAGCATGCTGGATATTGTTTTGAACATGCTGGATAGCTTTGAGCGAGCTGGTTCGTTTTGAGCCTGCTGGATAGTTTTGAGCATGCTGGATCGTTTCGAGCATGCTGGATATGTTTTGAGCATGCTGGATAGAGTTTTGGGCATGCTGGATAGTTTTGAGCTTGCAGGATAGTTTTGAGAATGCTGGGTAGTTTTGAGAATGCTGGATAGTTTTGAGCATGTTGGATAGTTTTGAGTGTGCTGGCTAATTTTGATCATGCTGGATATAGTTTTGAACATGCTGGATAGCTTTGAGCGAGCTGGATCGTTTTGAACCTTCTGGATAGTTTTGAGCTTGCTGGATAGTTTCGAGCATGCTGGACATAGTTAGCAGCATGCTGGATAGTTTTAAGCATGCTGGATTTGTTTTGAGCATGCTGGATATTGTTTTGAACATGCTGTATAGCTTTGAGCGAGCTGGTTCGTTTTGAGCCTGCTGGATAGTTATGAGCATGCTGGATAGTTTAGAGCATGCTGGATATAGTTATGAGCATGCTGGATAGTTTTGAGCATGCTGGATTTGTTTTGAACATGCTGGATATAGTTTGGGCATGCTGGATAGTTTTGAGTGTGCTGGATAGTTTTGAGTGAGCTGCATATATTTTTGAGCGTTCTGGATAGTTTTGAGTGTGCTGGATATAGTATCGAGCATGCTGGATAGTTTTGAGCGTGCTGGATATAGTTTTGAGCATGCTGGATAGTTTTGAGCATGCTGGATAGTTTTGAGCCTGCTGGATAGCATTGATCAAGCTGCAGATAGTTTTGAGTGTGCTGGATTTACTTTCGAGCATGCTTGATAGTTTTGAGCATGCGGAATATATTTTTGAGTGTGCTGGATATAGTTTCGAGCATGCCGGATAATTTTGAGCGTGCCAGATATAATTCTGAGCAGCTGCATATAGCTGTTTGCTTGTTGGATTGTTCTTAGCGAGCTTGAGAAATTTGAGCGAGCTGGTTAGTTTTGAGCATGTCGATTACTTTTGAATGTGCGAGATATAGATTTGAGTGTGCTGGATAGTTCTGAGCGTGCCGGATAGTTTTGAGTCTGCTGGATATAGTTTCGAGCATTTTGGATAGTTTCGAGTAGGCTGGATATAATTTTGAGCGTGCTGGTTCGTTTTGAGTGTGTTGGATAGGTTTGACCGTGCTGGATATAATTTCGAGTGTGCGTGATAGTTTTGAGCATTCTGGATAGTTTTGAGCGTGCTGGATTTGTTTTTAGCATGCTGGATATAGTTTTGGGCATGCTGGATAGTTTTGAGCTTGCAGGATAGTTTTGAGAATGCTGGATCGTTTTGAGCCTGCTGGATAGTTTTGAGCTTGCTGGATAGTTTTGAGCATGCTGGATATTGTTATGAGCATGCTGGATAGTTTTGAGAATGCTGGATTTGTTTTGAGCATGCTGGATATAGTTTTGGGCATGCTGGATAGTTTTGAGCGTGCTGGATAGTTTTGAGTGAGCAGCATATAGTTTTGAGCGTTCTGGATAGTTTTAAGCATGCTGGATATAGTTTCTTGCCTGCTGGATAGTTTTCAGCATGCTGGATATAGTTTTGAGCATGCTGGATAGTTTTGAGCATGCTGGATAGTTTTGAGCATGCTGGATAGTTTTAAGCATGCTGGATACAGTTTCGAGCTTGCTGGATAGTTTTGAGCATGCTGGATGTTGTTTCGAGCATGCTGGATAGTTTTGAGCATGCTGGATAGTTTTCAACGTGCTGTATAGTTTTGACCATGCTGGATAGTTTTGAGCATGGTGGATAGTTTTGATCGTGCTGGATAGTTTTAAGCATGCTGGATACAGTTTCGAGCTTGCTGGATAGTTTTGAGCCTGCTGGATGTTGTTTCGAGCATGCTGGATAGTTTTGAGCATGCTGGATAGTTTTCAACGTGCTGTATAGTTTTGACCATGCTGGATAGTTTTGAGCGTTTTGGATTGTTTTGAGCATGCTGGATAGTTTTGAGCATGCTGGATAGTTTTCAACGTGCTGTATAGTTTTGACCATGCTGGATAGTTTTGAGCGTTTTGGATTGTTTTGAGCATGCTGGATAGTTTTGAGCATGCTGGATATAGTTTTGAGTGTGCTGGATAATTTTGAGCGTGCTGGATATAGTTTGGAGCATGCTGGATAGTTTTGAGCGTGCTGGATTGTTTTGAGCATGCTGGATAGTTTTGAGCATGCTGGATATAGTTTTGAGTGTGCTGGATAGTATTGAGTGTGCTGGATCGTTTTGAGTGTGCTGGATAGTTTTGAGCGTGCTGGATATAGTTTGGAGCATGCTGGATAGCTTTGAGCGAGCTGGATCGTTTTGAGCCTGCTGGATAGTTTTGAGCATGCTGGATAGTTTCGAGCATGCTGGCTATAGTTATGAGCATGGTGGATAGTTTTGAGCATGCTGGATTTGTTTTGAGCATGCTGGATATAGTTTTGGGCATGCTGGATACTTTTGAGCTTGCAGGATATAGTTTTGAGTGAGCTGGATAGTTTTGAGCATGCTGGATAGTTTTGAGCATGCTGGATAGTTTCGAGCATGCTGGCTATAGTTATGAGCATGGTGGATAGTTTTGAGCATGCTGGATTTGTTTTGAGCATGCTGGATATAGTTTTGGGCATGCTGCATAGTTTTGAGCTTGCAGGATATTTTTGAGAATGCTGGATAGTTTTGAGCATGCTGGATAATTTCAACGTGCTGTATAGTTTTGACCATGCTGGATAGTTTTGAGCGTTTTGGATTGTTTTGAGCATGCTGGATAGTTTTGAGCAGGCTGGACATATTTTTGAGTGTGATGGATAATTTTGAGCGTGCTGGATTTGTTTTGAGCATGCTGGATATAGTTGTGGGCATGCTGGATAGTTTTGAGCTTGCATGATAGTTTTGAGAATACTGGATAGTTTTGAGAATGCTGGATAGTTTTGAGCATGCTGGATATAGTTTTGAACATGCTGGATAGATTTGAGCGAGCTGGATCGCTATGAGCCTGCTGGATAGTTTTGAGCTTGCTGGATAGTTTCGAGCATTCTGGATATAGTTTTGAGCATGCTGGATAGTTTTGAGCATGCTGGATTTGTTTTGAGCATGCTGGATATAGTTTTGGGCATGCTGGATAGTTTTGAGCGTGCTGGATAGTTTTGAGTGAGCTGCATATAGTTTTGAGTGTTCTGGATAGTTTTAAGCATGCTGGATATAGTTTCTTGCCTGCTGGATAGTTTACAGCGTGCTGGATATAGTTTCGAGCATGCTGGATAGTTTTGAGCATGCTGGATAGCATTGAGCAAGCTGCATATAGTTTTGAGTGTGCTGGATAGTTTGAGTTTGCTGGATTTAGTTTCGAGCATGTTTGATAGTTTTGAGCATGCGGAATATATTTTTGAGTGTGCTGGATATAGTTTCGAGCATGCCGGATAATTTTGAGCGTGCCAGATATAATTCTGAGCAGCTGCATATAGCTGTTAGCTTGTTGGATTGTTCTTAGCGAGCTTGAGAAATTTGAGCGAGCTGGTTAGTTTTGAGCATGTCGATTACTTTTGAATGTGCGAGATATAGATTTGAGTGTGCTGGATAGTTCTGAGCGTGCCGGATAGTTTTGAGTCTGCTGGATATAGTTTCGAGCATTTTGGATAGTTTCGAGTAGGCTGGATATAATTTTGAGCGTGCTGGGTCGTTTTGAGTGTGCTGGATAGGTTTGACCGTGCTGGATATAATTTCGAGCGTGCGTGATAGTTTTGAGCATTCTGGATAGTTTTGAGCATGGTGGATAGTTTTGATCGTGCTGGATAGTTTTAAGCATGCTGGATACAGTTTCGAGCTTGCTGGATAGTTTTGAGCATGCTGGATGTTGTTTCGAGCATGCTGGATAGTTTTGAGCATGCTGGATAGTTTTCAACGTGCTGTATAGTTTTGACCATGCTGGCTAGTTTTGAGCGTTTTGGATTGTTTTGAGCATGCTGGATAGTTTTGAGCATGCTGGATATAGTTTTGAGTGTGCTGGATAATTTTGAGCATGCTGGATATAGTTTGGAGCATGCTGGATAGTTTTGAGCGTGCTGGATAGTTTTGAGAATGCTGGATAGTTTTGAGCATGCTGGATATAGTTTTGATCATGCTGGATAATTTTCAACGTGCTGTATAGTTTTGACCATGCTGGATAGTTTTGAGCGTTTTGGATTGTTTTGAGCATGCTGAATAGTTTTGAGCAGGCTGGACATATTTTTGAGTGTGATGGATAATTTTGAGCGTGCTGGATTTGTTTTGAGCATGCTGGATATAGTTGTGGGCATGCTGGATAGTTTTGAGCTTGCATGATAGTTTTGAGAATACTGGATAGTTTTGAGAATGCTGGATAGTTTTGAGCATGCTGGATATAGTTTTGAACATGCTGGATAGATTTGAGCGAGCTGGATCGCTATGAGCCTGCTGGATAGTTTTGAGCTTGCTGGATAGTTTCGAGCATTCTGGATATAGTTTTGAGCATGCTGGATAGTTTTGAGCATGCTGGATTTGTTTTGAGCATGCTGGATATAGTTTTGGGCATGCTGGATAGTTTTGAGCGTGCTGGATAGTTTTGAGTGAGCTGCATATAGTTTTGAGTGTTCTGGATAGTTTTAAGCATGCTGGATATAGTTTCTTGCCTGCTGGATAGTTTACAGCGTGCTGGATATAGTTTCGAGCATGCTGGATAGTTTTGAGCATGCTGGATAGCATTGAGCAAGCTGCATATAGTTTTGAGTGTGCTGGATAGTTTGAGTTTGCTGGATTTAGTTTCGAGCATGCTTGATAGTTTTGAGCATGCGGAATATATTTTTGAGTGTGCTGGATATAGTTTCGAGCATGCCGGATAATTTTGAGCGTGCCAGATATAATTCTGAGCAGCTGCATATAGCTGTTAGCTTGTTGGATTGTTCTTAGCGAGCTTGAGAAATTTGAGCGAGCTGGTTAGTTTTGAGCATGTCGATTACTTTTGAATGTGCGAGATATAGATTTGAGTGTGCTGGATAGTTCTGAGCGTGCCGGATAGTTTTGAGTCTGCTGGATATAGTTTCGAGCATGCCGGATAATTTTGAGCGTGCCAGATATAATTCTGAGCAGCTGCATATAGCTGTTAGCTTGTTGGATTGTTCTTAGCGAGCTTGAGAAATTTGAGCGAGCTGGTTAGTTTTGAGCATGTCGATTACTTTTGAATGTGCGAGATATAGATTTGAGTGTGCTGGATAGTTCTGAGCGTGCCGGATAGTTTTGAGTCTGCTGGATATAGTTTCGAGCATTTTGGATAGTTTCGAGTAGGCTGGATATAATTTTGAGCGTGCTGGGTCGTTTTGAGTGTGCTGGATAAGTTTGACCGTGCTGGATATAATTTCGAGCGTGCGTGATAGTTTTGAGCATTCTGGATAGTTTTGAGCATGGTGGATAGTTTTGATCGTGCTGGATAGTTTTAAGCATGCTGGATACAGTTTCGAGCTTGCTGGATAGTTTTGAGCATGCTGGATGTTGTTTCGAGCATGCTGGATAGTTTTGAGCATGCTGGATAGTTTTCAACGTGCTGTATAGTTTTGACCATGCTGGCTAGTTTTGAGCGTTTTGGATTGTTTTGAGCATGCTGGATAGTTTTGAGCATGCTGGATATAGTTTTGAGTGTGCTGGATAATTTTGAGCATGCTGGATATAGTTTGGAGCATGCTGGATAGTTTTGAGCGTGCTGGATAGTTTTGAGAATGCTGGATAGTTCTGAGCATGCTGGATATAGTTTTGATCATGCTGGATAATTTTCAACGTGCTGTATAGTTTTGACCATGCTGGATAGTTTTGAGCGTTTTGGATTGTTTTGAGCATGCTGGATATAGTTTTGAATGTGCTGGATAGTATTGAGTGTGCTGGATCGTTTTGAGTGTGCTGGATAGTTTTGAGCATGCTGGATATAGTTTTGAGTGTGCTGGATAGTATTGAGTGTGCTGGATCGTTTTGAGTGTGCTGGATAGTTTTGAGTGTGCTGGATATAGTTTGGAGCATGCTGGATAGCTTTGAGCGAGCTGGATCGTTTTGAGCCTGCTGGATAGTTTTGAGCATGCTGGATAGTTTTGAGTCTGCTGGATATAGTTTCGAGCATTTTGGATAGTTTCGAGTAGGCTGGATATAATTTTGAGCGTGCTGGGTCGTTTTGAGTGTGCTGGATAGGTTTGACCGTGCTGGATATAATTTCGAGCGTGCGTGATAGTTTTGAGCATTCTGGATAGTTTTGAGCATGGTGGATAGTTTTGATCGTGCTGGATAGTTTTAAGCATGCTGGATACAGTTTCGAGCTTGCTGGATAGTTTTGAGCATGCTGGATGTTGTTTCGAGCATGCTGGATAGTTTTGAGCATGCTGGATAGTTTTCAACGTGCTGTATAGTTTTGACCATGCTGGCTAGTTTTGAGCGTTTTGGATTGTTTTGAGCATGCTGGATAGTTTTGAGCATGCTGGATATAGTTTTGAGTGTGCTGGATAATTTTGAGCATGCTGGATATAGTTTGGAGCATGCTGGATAGTTTTGAGCGTGCTGGATAGTTTTGAGAATGCTGGATAGTTCTGAGCATGCTGGATATAGTTTTGATCATGCTGGATAATTTTCAACGTGCTGTATAGTTTTGACCATGCTGGATAGTTTTGAGCGTTTTGGATTGTTTTGAGCATGCTGGATATAGTTTTGAGTGTGCTGGATAGTATTGAGTGTGCTGGATCGTTTTGAGTGTGCTGGATAGTTTTGAGCATGCTGGATATAGTTTTGAGTGTGCTGGATAGTATTGAGTGTGCTGGATCGTTTTGAGTGTGCTGGATAGTTTTGAGTGTGCTGGATATAGTTTGGAGCATGCTGGATAGCTTTGAGCGAGCTGGATCGTTTTGAGCCTGCTGGATAGTTTTGAGCATGCTGGATAGTTTCGAGCATGCTGGCTATAGTTATGAGCATGGTGTTTAGTTTTGAACATGTTGGATTTGTTTTGAGCATGCTGGATATTGTTTTGGGCATGCTGGATACCTTTGAGCTTGCAGGATATAGTTTTGAGTGAGCTGGATAGTTTTGAGCATGCTGGATAGTTTTGAGCATGCTGGATAGTTTCGAGCATGCTGGCTATAGTTATGAGCATGGTGGATAGTTTTGAGCATGCTGGATTTGTTTTGAGCATGCTGGATATAGTTTTGGGCATGCTGCATAGTTTTGAGCTTGCAGGATATTTTTGAGAATGCTGGATAGTTTTGAGCCTGCTGGATAGTTTTGAGCGTTTTGGATTGTTTTGAGCACGCTGGATAGTTTTGAGCGTGCTGGATATATTTTTGAGTGTGATGGATAATTTTGAGCGTGCTGGATTTGTATTGAGCATGCTGGATATAGTTGTGGGCATGCTGGATAGTTTTGAGCTTGCATGATAGTTTTGAGAATACTGGATAGTTTTGAGAATGCTGGATAGTTTTGAGCATGCTGGATAGTTTATAGCATGCTGCATTGTTTTGCGCGTGCTGGATAGTCTTGAACATGCTGGATAGTTTTGAGTGTGCTGGATATAGTTTTGATCGTTCTGGATAGTTGTGAGCATGCTGGATAGTTTTGAGCGTGCTGGATAGTTTTGAGCGTGCTGAATATAGTTTTGAGTGTGCTGGATAGTTTTAAGCATGCTGATAGTTTTGAGCATGCGGGATATAGTTTTGAGTGTGCTGGATATAGTTTCGAGCATGCTGGATAGTTTTGAGCGTGCTGGATGGTTTTGAGCGTGCTGGATAGTTTTCAACGTGCTGTATAGTTTTGACCATGCTGGCTAGTTTTGAGCGTTTTGGATTGTTTTGAGCATGCTGGATAGTTTTGAGCATGCTGGATATAGTTTTGAGTGTGCTGGATAATTTTGAGCATGCTGGATATAGTTTGGAGCATGCTGGATAGTTTTGAGCGTGCTGGATAGTTTTGAGAATGCTGGATAGTTCTGAGCATGCTGGATATAGTTTTGATCATGCTGGATAATTTTCAACGTGCTGTATAGTTTTGACCATGCTGGATAGTTTTGAGCGTTTTGGATTGTTTTGAGCATGCTGGATATAGTTTTGAGTGTGCTGGATAGTATTGAGTGTGCTGGATCGTTTTGAGTGTGCTGGATAGTTTTGAGCATGCTGGATATAGTTTTGAGTGTGCTGGATAGTATTGAGTGTGCTGGATCGTTTTGAGTGTGCTGGATAGTTTTGAGTGTGCTGGATATAGTTTGGAGCATGCTGGATAGCTTTGAGCGAGCTGGATCGTTTTGAGCCTGCTGGATAGTTTTGAGCATGCTGGATAGTTTCGAGCATGCTGGCTATAGTTATGAGCATGGTGTTTAGTTTTGAACATGTTGGATTTGTTTTGAGCATGCTGGATATTGTTTTGGGCATGCTGGATACCTTTGAGCTTGCAGGATATAGTTTTGAGTGAGCTGGATAGTTTTGAGCATGCTGGATAGTTTTGAGCATGCTGGATAGTTTCGAGCATGCTGGCTATAGTTATGAGCATGGTGGATAGTTTTGAGCATGCTGGATTTGTTTTGAGCATGCTGGATATAGTTTTGGGCATGCTGCATAGTTTTGAGCTTGCAGGATATTTTTGAGAATGCTGGATAGTTTTGAGCCTGCTGGATAGTTTTGAGCGTTTTGGATTGTTTTGAGCACGCTGGATAGTTTTGAGCGTGCTGGATATATTTTTGAGTGTGATGGATAATTTTGAGCGTGCTGGATTTGTATTGAGCATGCTGGATATAGTTGTGGGCATGCTGGATAGTTTTGAGCTTGCATGATGGTTTTGAGAATACTGGATAGTTTTGAGAATGCTGGATAGTTTTGAGCATGCTGGATAGTTTATAGCATGCTGCATTGTTTTGCGCGTGCTGGATAGTCTTGAACATGCTGGATAGTTTTGAGTGTGCTGGATATAGTTTTGATCGTTCTGGATAGTTGTGAGCATGCTGGATAGTTTTGAGCGTGCTGGATAGTTTTGAGCGTGCTGAATATAGTTTTGAGTGTGCTGGATAGTTTTAAGCATGCTGATAGTTTTGAGCATGCGGGATATAGTTTTGAGTGTGCTGGATATAGTTTCGAGCATGCTGGATAGTTTTGAGCGTGCTGGATGGTTTTGAGCGTGCTGGATAGTTTTCAACGTGCTGTATAGTTTTGACCATGCTGGCTAGTTTTGAGCGTTTTGGATTGTTTTGAGCATGCTGGATAGTTTTGAGCATGCTGGATATAGTTTTGAGTGTGCTGGATAATTTTGAGCATGCTGGATATAGTTTGGAGCATGCTGGATAGTTTTGAGCGTGCTGGATAGTTTTGAGAATGCTGGATAGTTCTGAGCATGCTGGATATAGTTTTGATCATGCTGGATAATTTTCAACGTGCTGTATAGTTTTGACCATGCTGGATAGTTTTGAGCGTTTTGGATTGTTTTGAGCATGCTGGATAGTTTTGAGTCTGCTGGATATAGTTTTGAGCATTTTGGATAGTTTCGAGTAGGCTGGATATAATTTTGAGCGTGCTGGTTCGTTTTGAGTGTGTTGGATAGGTTTGACCGTGCTGGATATAATTTCGAGTGTGCGTGATAGTTTTGAGCATTCTGGATAGTTTTGAGCGTGCTGGATTTGTTTTTAGCATGCTGGATATAGTTTTGGGCATGCTGGATAGTTTTGAGCTTGCAGGATAGTTTTGAGAATGCTGGATCGTTTTGAGCCTGCTGGATAGTTTTGAGCTTGCTGGATAGTTTTGAGCATGCTGGATATAGTTATGAGCATGCTGGATAGTTTTGAGAATGCTGGATTTGTTTTGAGCATGCTGGATATAGTTTTGGGCATGCTGGATAGTTTTGAGCGTGCTGGATAGTTTTGAGTGAGCTGCATATAGTTTTGAGCGTTCTGGATAGTTTTAAGCATGCTGGATATAGTTTCTTGCCTGCTGGATAGTTTTCAGCATGCTGGATATAGTTTCGAGCATGCTGGATAGTTTTGAGCATGCTGGATAGTTTTGAGCATGCTGGATAGTTTTAAGCATGCTGGATACAGTTTCGAGCTTGCTGGATAGTTTTGAGCATGCTGGATGTTGTTTCGAGCATGCTGGATAGTTTTGAGCATGCTGGATAGTTTTCAACGTGCTGTATAGTTTTGACCATGCTGGATAGTTTTGAGCATGGTGGATAGTTTTGATCGTGCTGGATAGTTTTAAGCATGCTGGATACAGTTTCGAGCTTGCTGGATAGTTTTGAGCCTGCTGGATGTTGTTTCGAGCATGCTGGATAGTTTTGAGCATGCTGGATAGTTTTCAACGTGCTGTATAGTTTTGACCATGCTGGATAGTTTTGAGCGTTTTGGATTGTTTTGAGCATGCTGGATAGTTTTGAGCATGCTGGATATAGTTTTGAGTGTGCTGGATAATTTTGAGCGTGCTGGATATAGTTTGGAGCATGCTGGATAGTTTTGAGCGTGCTGGATTGTTTTGAGCATGCTGGATAGTTTTGAGCATGCTGGATATAGTTTTGAGTGTGCTGGATAGTATTGAGTGTGCTGGATCGTTTTGAGTGTGCTGGATAGTTTTGAGCGTGCTGGATATAGTTTGGAGCATGCTGGATAGCTTTGAGCGAGCTGGATCGTTTTGAGCCTGCTGGATAGTTTTGAGCATGCTGGATAGTTTCGAGCATGCTGGCTATAGTTATGAGCATGGTGGATAGTTTTGAGCATGCTGGATTTGTTTTGAGCATGCTGGATATAGTTTTGGGCATGCTGGATACTTTTGAGCTTGCAGGATATAGTTTTGAGTGAGCTGGATAGTTTTGAGCATGCTGGATAGTTTTGAGCATGCTGGATAGTTTCGAGCATGCTGGCTATAGTTATGAGCATGGTGGATAGTTTTGAGCATGCTGGATTTGTTTTGAGCATGCTGGATATAGTTTTGGGCATGCTGCATAGTTTTGAGCTTGCAGGATATTTTTGAGAATGCTGGATAGTTTTGAGCATGCTGGATAATTTTCAACGTGCTGTATAGTTTTGACCATGCTGGATAGTTTTGAGCGTTTTGGATTGTTTTGAGCATGCTGGATAGTTTTGAGCAGGCTGGACATATTTTTGAGTGTGATGGATAATTTTGAGCGTGCTGGATTTGTTTTGAGCATGCTGGATATAGTTGTGGGCATGCTGGATAGTTTTGAGCTTGCATGATAGTTTTGAGAATACTGGATAGTTTTGAGAATGCTGGATAGTTTTGAGCATGCTGGATATAGTTTTGAACATGCTGGATAGATTTGAGCGAGCTGGATCGCTATGAGCCTGCTGGATAGTTTTGAGCTTGCTGGATAGTTTCGAGCATTCTGGATATAGTTTTGAGCATGCTGGATAGTTTTGAGCATGCTGGATTTGTTTTGAGCATGCTGGATATAGTTTTGGGCATGCTGGATAGTTTTGAGCGTGCTGGATAGTTTTGAGTGAGCTGCATATAGTTTTGAGTGTTCTGGATAGTTTTAAGCATGCTGGATATAGTTTCTTGCCTGCTGGATAGTTTACAGCGTGCTGGATATAGTTTCGAGCATGCTGGATAGTTTTGAGCATGCTGGATAGCATTGAGCAAGCTGCATATAGTTTTGAGTGTGCTGGATAGTTTGAGTTTGCTGGATTTAGTTTCGAGCATGCTTGATAGTTTTGAGCATGCGGAATATATTTTTGAGTGTGCTGGATATAGTTTCGAGCATGCCGGATAATTTTGAGCGTGCCAGATATAATTCTGAGCAGCTGCATATAGCTGTTAGCTTGTTGGATTGTTCTTAGCGAGCTTGAGAAATTTGAGCGAGCTGGTTAGTTTTGAGCATGTCGATTACCTTTGAATGTGCGAGATATAGATTTGAGTGTGCTGGATAGTTCTGAGCGTGCCGGATAGTTTTGAGTCTGCTGGATATAGTTTCGAGCATGCCGGATAATTTTGAGCGTGCCAGATATAATTCTGAGCAGCTGCATATAGCTGTTAGCTTGTTGGATTGTTCTTAGCGAGCTTGAGAAATTTGAGCGAGCTGGTTAGTTTTGAGCATGTCGATTACTTTTGAATGTGCGAGATATAGATTTGAGTGTGCTGGATAGTTCTGAGCGTGCCGGATAGTTTTGAGTCTGCTGGATATAGTTTCGAGCATTTTGGATAGTTTCGAGTAGGCTGGATATAATTTTGAGCGTGCTGGGTCGTTTTGAGTGTGCTGGATAGGTTTGACCGTGCTGGATATAATTTCGAGCGTGCGTGATAGTTTTGAGCATTCTGGATAGTTTTGAGCATGGTGGATAGTTTTGATCGTGCTGGATAGTTTTAAGCATGCTGGATACAGTTTCGAGCTTGCTGGATAGTTTTGAGCATGCTGGATGTTGTTTCGAGCATGCTGGATAGTTTTGAGCATGCTGGATAGTTTTCAACGTGCTGTATAGTTTTGACCATGCTGGCTAGTTTTGAGCGTTTTGGATTGTTTTGAGCATGCTGGATAGTTTTGAGCATGCTGGATATAGTTTTGAGTGTGCTGGATAATTTTGAGCATGCTGGATATAGTTTGGAGCATGCTGGATAGTTTTGAGCGTGCTGGATAGTTTTGAGAATGCTGGATAGTTCTGAGCATGCTGGATATAGTTTTGATCATGCTGGATAATTTTCAACGTGCTGTATAGTTTTGACCATGCTGGATAGTTTTGAGCGTTTTGGATTGTTTTGAGCATGCTGGATATAGTTTTGAATGTGCTGGATAGTATTGAGTGTGCTGGATCGTTTTGAGTGTGCTGGATAGTTTTGAGCATGCTGGATATAGTTTTGAGTGTGCTGGATAGTATTGAGTGTGCTGGATCGTTTTGAGTGTGCTGGATAGTTTTGAGTGTGCTGGATATAGTTTGGAGCATGCTGGATAGCTTTGAGCGAGCTGGATCGTTTTGAGCCTGCTGGATAGTTTTGAGCATGCTGGATAGTTTTGAGTCTGCTGGATATAGTTTCGAGCATTTTGGATAGTTTCGAGTAGGCTGGATATAATTTTGAGCGTGCTGGGTCGTTTTGAGTGTGCTGGATAGGTTTGACCGTGCTGGATATAATTTCGAGCGTGCGTGATAGTTTTGAGCATTCTGGATAGTTTTGAGCATGGTGGATAGTTTTGATCGTGCTGGATAGTTTTAAGCATGCTGGATACAGTTTCGAGCTTGCTGGATAGTTTTGAGCATGCTGGATGTTGTTTCGAGCATGCTGGATAGTTTTGAGCATGCTGGATAGTTTTCAACGTGCTGTATAGTTTTGACCATGCTGGCTAGTTTTGAGCGTTTTGGATTGTTTTGAGCATGCTGGATAGTTTTGAGCATGCTGGATATAGTTTTGAGTGTGCTGGATAATTTTGAGCATGCTGGATATAGTTTGGAGCATGCTGGATAGTTTTGAGCGTGCTGGATAGTTTTGAGAATGCTGGATAGTTCTGAGCATGCTGGATATAGTTTTGATCATGCTGGATAATTTTCAACGTGCTGTATAGTTTTGACCATGCTGGATAGTTTTGAGCGTTTTGGATTGTTTTGAGCATGCTGGATATAGTTTTGAGTGTGCTGGATAGTATTGAGTGTGCTGGATCGTTTTGAGTGTGCTGGATAGTTTTGAGCATGCTGGATATAGTTTTGAGTGTGCTGGATAGTATTGAGTGTGCTGGATCGTTTTGAGTGTGCTGGATAGTTTTGAGTGTGCTGGATATAGTTTGGAGCATGCTGGATAGCTTTGAGCGAGCTGGATCGTTTTGAGCCTGCTGGATAGTTTTGAGCATGCTGGATAGTTTCGAGCATGCTGGCTATAGTTATGAGCATGGTGTTTAGTTTTGAACATGTTGGATTTGTTTTGAGCATGCTGGATATTGTTTTGGGCATGCTGGATACCTTTGAGCTTGCAGGATATAGTTTTGAGTGAGCTGGATAGTTTTGAGCATGCTGGATAGTTTTGAGCATGCTGGATAGTTTCGAGCATGCTGGCTATAGTTATGAGCATGGTGGATAGTTTTGAGCATGCTGGATTTGTTTTGAGCATGCTGGATATAGTTTTGGGCATGCTGCATAGTTTTGAGCTTGCAGGATATTTTTGAGAATGCTGGATAGTTTTGAGCCTGCTGGATAGTTTTGAGCGTTTTGGATTGTTTTGAGCACGCTGGATAGTTTTGAGCGTGCTGGATATATTTTTGAGTGTGATGGATAATTTTGAGCGTGCTGGATTTGTATTGAGCATGCTGGATATAGTTGTGGGCATGCTGGATAGTTTTGAGCTTGCATGATAGTTTTGAGAATACTGGATAGTTTTGAGAATGCTGGATAGTTTTGAGCATGCTGGATAGTTTATAGCATGCTGCATTGTTTTGCGCGTGCTGGATAGTCTTGAACATGCTGGATAGTTTTGAGTGTGCTGGATATAGTTTTGATCGTTCTGGATAGTTGTGAGCATGCTGGATAGTTTTGAGCGTGCTGGATAGTTTTGAGCGTGCTGAATATAGTTTTGAGTGTGCTGGATAGTTTTAAGCATGCTGATAGTTTTGAGCATGCGGGATATAGTTTTGAGTGTGCTGGATATAGTTTCGAGCATGCTGGATAGTTTTGAGCGTGCTGGATGGTTTTGAGCGTGCTGGATAGTTTTCAACGTGCTGTATAGTTTTGACCATGCTGGCTAGTTTTGAGCGTTTTGGATTGTTTTGAGCATGCTGGATAGTTTTGAGCATGCTGGATATAGTTTTGAGTGTGCTGGATAATTTTGAGCATGCTGGATATAGTTTGGAGCATGCTGGATAGTTTTGAGCGTGCTGGATAGTTTTGAGAATGCTGGATAGTTTTGAGAATGCTGGATAGTTCTGAGCATGCTGGATATAGTTTTGATCATGCTGGATAATTTTCAATGTGCTGTATAGTTTTGACCATGCTGGATAGTTTTGAGCGTTTTGGATTGTTTTGAGCATGCTGGATATAGTTTTGAGTGTGCTGGATAGTATTGAGTGTGCTGGATCGTTTTGAGTGTGCTGGATAGTTTTGAGCATGCTGGATATAGTTTTGAGTGTGCTGGATAGTATTGAGTGTGCTGGATCGTTTTGAGTGTGCTGGATAGTTTTGAGTGTGCTGGATATAGTTTGGAGCATGCTGGATAGCTTTGAGCGAGCTGGATCGTTTTGAGCCTGCTGGATAGTTTTGAGCAAGCTGGATAGTTTCGAGCATGCTGGCTATAGTTATGAGCATGGTGTTTAGTTTTGAACATGTTGGATTTGTTTTGAGCATGCTGGATATTGTTTTGGGCATGCTGGATACCTTTGAGCTTGCAGGATATAGTTTTGAGTGAGCTGGATAGTTTTGAGCATGCTGGATAGTTTTGAGCATGCTGGATAGTTTCGAGCATGCTGGCTATAGTTATGAGCATGGTGGATAGTTTTGAGCATGCTGGATTTGTTTTGAGCATGCTGGATATAGTTTTGGGCATGCTGCATAGTTTTGAGCTTGCAGGATATTTTTGAGAATGCTGGATAGTTTTGAGCCTGCTGGATAGTTTTGAGCGTTTTGGATTGTTTTGAGCACGCTGGATAGTTTTGAGCGTGCTGGATATATTTTTGAGTGTGATGGATAATTTTGAGCGTGCTGGATTTGTATTGAGCATGCTGGATATAGTTGTGGGCATGCTGGATAGTTTTGAGCTTGCATGATGGTTTTGAGAATACTGGATAGTTTTGAGAATGCTGGATAGTTTTGAGCATGCTGGATAGTTTATAGCATGCTGCATTGTTTTGCGCGTGCTGGATAGTCTTGAACATGCTGGATAGTTTTGAGTGTGCTGGATATAGTTTTGATCGTTCTGGATAGTTGTGAGCATGCTGGATAGTTTTGAGCGTGCTGGATAGTTTTGAGCGTGCTGAATATAGTTTTGAGTGTGCTGGATAGTTTTAAGCATGCTGATAGTTTTGAGCATGCGGGATATAGTTTTGAGTGTGCTGGATATAGTTTCGAGCATGCTGGATAGTTTTGAGCGTGCTGGATGGTTTTGAGCGTGCTGGATAGTTTTCAACGTGCTGTATAGTTTTGACCATGCTGGCTAGTTTTGAGCGTTTTGGATTGTTTTGAGCATGCTGGATAGTTTTGAGCATGCTGGATATAGTTTTGAGTGTGCTGGATAATTTTGAGCATGCTGGATATAGTTTGGAGCATGCTGGATAGTTTTGAGCGTGCTGGATAGTTTTGAGAATGCTGGATAGTTCTGAGCATGCTGGATATAGTTTTGATCATGCTGGATAATTTTCAACGTGCTGTATAGTTTTGACCATGCTGGATAGTTTTGAGCGTTTTGGATTGTTTTGAGCATGCTGGATATAGTTTTGAGTGTGCTGGATAGTATTGAGTGTGCTGGATCGTTTTGAGTGTGCTGGATAGTTTTGAGCATGCTGGATATAGTTTTGAGTGTGCTGGATAGTATTGAGTGTGCTGGATCGTTTTGAGTGTGCTGGATAGTTTTGAGTGTGCTGGATATAGTTTGGAGCATGCTGGATAGCTTTGAGCGAGCTGGATCGTTTTGAGCCTGCTGGATAGTTTTGAGCATGCTGGATAGTTTCGAGCATGCTGGCTATAGTTATGAGCATGGTGTTTAGTTTTGAACATGTTGGATTTGTTTTGAGCATGCTGGATATTGTTTTGGGCATGCTGGATACCTTTGAGCTTGCAGGATATAGTTTTGAGTGAGCTGGATAGTTTTGAGCATGCTGGATAGTTTTGAGCATGCTGGATAGTTTCGAGCATGCTGGCTATAGTTATGAGCATGGTGGATAGTTTTGAGCATGCTGGATTTGTTTTGAGCATGCTGGATATAGTTTTGGGCATGCTGCATAGTTTTGAGCTTGCAGGATATTTTTGAGAATGCTGGATAGTTTTGAGCCTGCTGGATAGTTTTGAGCGTTTTGGATTGTTTTGAGCACGCTGGATAGTTTTGAGCGTGCTGGATATATTTTTGAGTGTGATGGATAATTTTGAGCGTGCTGGATTTGTATTGAGCATGCTGGATATAGTTGTGGGCATGCTGGATAGTTTTGAGCTTGCATGATAGTTTTGAGAATACTGGATAGTTTTGAGAATGCTGGATAGTTTTGAGCATGCTGGATAGTTTATAGCATGCTGCATTGTTTTGCGCGTGCTGGATAGTCTTGAACATGCTGGATAGTTTTGAGTGTGCTGGATATAGTTTTGATCGTTCTGGATAGTTGTGAGCATGCTGGATAGTTTTGAGCGTGCTGGATGGTTTTGAGCGTGCTGAATATAGTTTTGAGTGTGCTGGATAGTTTTAAGCATGCTGATAGTTTTGAGCATGCGGGATATAGTTTTGAGTGTGCTGGATATAGTTTCGAGCATGCTGGATAGTTTTGAGCGTGCTGGATGGTTTTGAGCGTGCTGGATATAGTTTCGAGTGAGATGCATATAGTTTTGAGCATGCTGGATAGTTTTGAGCATGCTGGATAGTTTTGAGTGTGCTGGATCGTTTTGAGCGTGCTGGATAGTTTTGAGCGTGCTGCATATAGTTTTGAGTGTGCTGGATAGTTTTGAGAGTGCTGGATAGTTTTGAGCGTGCTGGATAGTTTTGAGCCAGCTGCATATAGTTTTGAGCGTGCTGGAAAGTTTTGACTGTGCTGGATATAGTTTTGAGCATGCTGGATAGTTTTGAGCTTGCTGGATAGTTTTGAGCTTCCTGGATAATTTTGAGCCTGCTGGATAGTTTTGAACGAGCTGCATGTAGGTTTGAGCATGCTGGATAGTTTTGAATGTGCTGGATATAGTTTCGAGCATGCTGGATATAACTTTGAGCGTGCTGGATAGTTTTAAGCATGCTGGCTATAGTTTTGAGCATACTGGAAAGTTTTGACCTTGCTGGATATAGCTTTGAGTGTGCTGGATAGTTTTGAGTGTGCTGGATAGTTTTGAGCGTGCTAGATATAGTTTCGAGCATGCTGGATAGTTTTGAGCGAGCTGGATAGTTTTGAGCATGCTGGATAGTTTTGAGCGAGCTGCATATAGTTTTGAGCGTGCTGGATAGTTTTGAGCGTGCTAGATAGTGTTAAGCATGTTGGATTGTTTTGAGAGAGCTGCATATAGTTTGGAGCGTGCTGGATAGTTTTGAGTGTGCTGGATATAGCTTTGAGCATGCTGGATAGATTTGTGCATGCTGGATAGTTTTGAGCATGCTGGATAGTTTTGAGTGTGCTACATAGTGTTAAGCATGTTGGATTGTTTTGAGAGAGCTGCATATAGTTTGGAGCGTGCTGGATAGTTTTGAGTGTGCTGGATATAGCTTTGAGCATGCTGGATAGATTTGTGCATGCTGGATAGTTTTGAGCATGCTGGATAGTTTTGAGTGTGCTAGATAGTGTTAAGCATGTTGGATTGTTTTGAGCAAGCTGCATATAGTTTGGAGCGTGCTGGATAGTTTTGAGTGTGCTGGATATAGCTTTGATCATGCTGGATAGATTTGAGCATGCTGGATAGTTTTGAGCATGCTGGATATAGTTTGGAGCGTGCTGGATAGTTTTGAGTGTGCTGGATATAGCTTTGAGCATGCTGGATAGATTTGAGCATGCTGGATAGTTTAGAGCATGCTGGATAGTTTTGAGTGTGCTAGATAGTGTTAAGCATGTTGGATTGTTTTGAGCAAGCTGCATATAGTTTGGACCGTGCTGGATAGTTTGGAGCATGCTGGATAGTTTTGAGTGAGCTGCATATAGTTTTGAGCGTGCTGGATAGTTTTGAGCATGCTGGATAGTTTTGAGTGTGCTGGATAGTTTTGAGCGAGCTGCATATAGCTTTGAGTGTGCTGGATAGCTTTGAGTGTGCTGGATATAGTTTCGTGCGTGCTGGTTAGTTGTGAGCATGCTTGATAGTTCTCAGTGTGCTGGATAGTTTTGAGCATGCTGAATATAGTTTTGAGCCTGCTGGATATAGTTTCGAGCATGCTGGATAGTCTTCAGCGTGCTGAATAGTTTTGAGTGTGCTGGATATAGTTTTGATCGTTCTGGATAGTTGTGAGCATGCTGGATAGTTTTGAGCGTGCTGGGTAGTTTTGAGCGAGCTACACATAGTTTTGAGCGTGCTGGATAGTTTTGAGTGTGCTGGATATAGCTTTGAGCATGCTGGATAGTTTTGAGCGTGCTGGATAGTTTTGAGCGTGCTGGATAGTTTTGAGCGTGCTGGATAGTTTTGAGCTTGCTGGATAGATTGAGCAAGCTGCATATAGTTTTGAGCATGCTGGATAGTTTTGAGCATGCTGGATAATTTTGAGCATGCTGGATAGTTTTGAGTGTGCTGGATATAGTTTTGAGCATGCTGGACAGTTTTGAGCGTTTGGATAGTTTTGAGCTTGCTGGATAGTTTTGAGCATGCTGGATAGTTTTGCGCTTGCTGGATAGTTTTGAGCATGCTGGATAGGTTTGAGGAGCTGCATATAGTTTTGAGCCTGCTGGATAGTTTTGAATGTGCTGGATATAGTTTCGAGCATGCTGGATAGCTTTGATCAAGCTGGACCGTTTTGAGCCTGCTGGATAGTTTCTTGCAAGCTGGAAAGTTTTGAGGGGGCTGGATTGTTTTGAGTATGCTGGATACTTTTGAGCGTGCTGGATAGTTTTGTGCGTGCAGGATATAGTTTCGAGCATGCTGGATAGTTTTGAGCATGCTGGAAAGTTTTGAGCCTGCTGGATAGTTTTGAGCAAGCTGGCAAATTTTGAGGGGGCTGGATATAGTTTCGAACATGTTGGATAGTTTTGAGCATGATGGACAGTTTTGAGCATGCTGGATATAGTTTCGAGCCTGCTGGATAGTTTTGAGTGAGCTGCATATAGTTTTGAGCGTGCTGGATAGTTTTGAGCGTGCTGGATAGTTTTGAGCGTGCTGCATATAGTTTTGAGCGTGCTGGAAAGTTTTGACTGTGCTGGATATAGTTTTGAGCATGCTGGATAGTTTTGAGCTTGCTGGATAGTTTTGAGCTTGCTGGATAATTTTGAGCGTGCTGGATAGTTTTGAACGAGCTGCATGTAGGTTTGAGCATGCTGGATAGTTTTGAATGTGCTGGATATAGTTTCGAGCATGCTGGATATAACTTTGAGCGTGCCTGATAGTTTTAAGCATGCTGGCTATAGTTTTGAGCATACTGGAAAGTTTTGACCATGCTGGATATAGCTTTGAGTGTGCTGGATAGTTTTGAGTGTGCTGGATAGTTTTGAGCGTGCTGGATATAGTTTCAAGCATGCTGGATAGTTTTGAGCGAGCTGGATAGTTTTGAGCGTGCTGGATAGTTTTGAATGAGCTGCATATCGTTTTGAGCGTGCTGGATAGTTTTGATTGTGCTGGATAGTTTTGAGTGAGCTGCACATAGTTTTGAGCGTGCTGGATATTTTTGAGTGTGCTGGATATAGCTTTGAGCATGCTGGATAGATTTGAGCATGCTGGATAGTTTTGAGTATGCTGGATAGTTTTGAGCATGCTGGATAGTTTTGAGTGTGCTAGATAGTGTTAAGCGTGCTGGATTGTTTTGAGCGAGCTGCATATAGTTTTGAGTATGCTGGATAGTTTTGAGTGTGCCAGATAGTGTTAAGCGTGCTGGATTGTTTTGAGCGAGCTGCATATAGTTTGGAGTGTGCTGGATAGTTTTGAGCATGCTGCATTGTTTTGAGCGAGCTGCATATAGTTTTGAGTGTGCTAGATAGTTTTGAGCATGCTGGATAGTTTTGAGCGTGCTGGACAGTTTTAAGCATGCTGGATATTTTTGAGCATGCGGGATATAGTTTCGAGCGTGTTGGATAGTTTTGAGCTTACTGTATATAGTTTTGAGTGTGCTGGATAGTTTTAAGCGTCCTGGACAGTTTTGTGCATGCGGGATAGTTTCGAGCATGCTGGATAGTTTTAAGCATGCTAGATAATTTTGAGTGTACGAGGTATAGTTTTGAGCGAGCTGGATTGGTTTGAGCCTGCTGGATAGTTTTGAGCAAGCTGGAAACTTTTGAGGGGGCTGGATTGTTTCGAGTATGCTGGATACTTTTGAGCATGCTGGATAGTTTTGAGCGTGCTGGATATAGTTTCGAGCATGTTGGATAGTTTTGAGCATGCAGGACAGTTTTGAGCGTGCTGGATATAGTTTTGAGCGTGCTGGGTAGTTTTGAGCGAGCTGGATAGTTCTGAGCATGCTGAATAGCTTTGAGCAAGCTGCACATAGTTTTGAGCGTGCTGGATAGTTCTGAGTGTGCTGGATATAGCTTTGAGCATGCTGGATAGTTTTGAGCGTGCTGGATAGTGTTGAGCGTGCTGGATAGTTTTGACCTTGCTGGATAGTTTTGAGCTTGCTGGGTAGATTGAGCAAGCTGCATATAGTTTTGTGCATGCTGGATAGTTTTGAGCATGCTGGATAGTTTTGAGTGTGCTACATAGTGTTAAGCATGTTGGATTGTTTTGAGAGAGCTGCATATAGTTTGGAGCGTGCTGGATAGTTTTGAGTGTGCTGGATATAGCTTTGAGCATGCTGGATAGATTTGTGCTTGCTGGATAGTTTTGAGCATGCTGGATAGTTTTGAGTGTGCTAGATAGTGTTAAGCATGTTGGATTGTTTTGAGCAAGCTGCATATAGTTTGGAGCGTGCTGGATAGTTTTGAGTGTGCTGGATATAGCTTTGATCATGCTGGATAGATTTGAGCATGCTGGATAGTTTTGAGCATGCTGGATATAGTTTGGAGCGTGCTGGATAGTTTTGAGTGTGCTGGATATAGCTTTGAGCATGCTGGATAGATTTGAGCATGCTGGATAGTTTAGAGCATGCTGGATAGTTTTGAGTGTGCTAGATAGTGTTAAGCATGTTGGATTGTTTTGAGCAAGCTGCATATAGTTTGGACCGTGCTGGATAGTTTGGAGCATGCTGGATAGTTTTGAGTGAGCTGCATATAGTTTTGAGCGTGCTGGATAGTTTTGAGCATGCTGGATAGTTTTGAGTGTGCTGGATAGTTTTGAGCGAGCTGCATATAGCTTTGAGTGTGCTGGATAGCTTTGAGTGTGCTGGATATAGTTTCGTGCGTGCTGGTTAGTTGTGAGCATGCTTGATAGTTCTCAGTGTGCTGGATAGTTTTGAGCATGCTGAATATAGTTTTGAGCCTGCTGGATATAGTTTCGAGCATGCTGGATAGTCTTCAGCGTGCTGAATAGTTTTGAGTGTGCTGGATATAGTTTTGATCGTTCTGGATAGTTGTGAGCATGCTGGATAGTTTTGAGCGTGCTGGGTAGTTTTGAGCGAGCTACACATAGTTTTGAGCGTGCTGGATAGTTTTGAGTGTGCTGGATATAGCTTTGAGCATGCTGGATAGTTTTGAGCGTGCTGGATAGTTTTGAGCGTGCTGGATAGTTTTGAGCGTGCTGGATAGTTTTGAGCTTGCTGGATAGATTGAGCAAGCTGCATATAGTTTTGAGCATGCTGGATAGTTTTGAGCATGCTGGATAATTTTGAGCATGCTGGATAGTTTTGAGTGTGCTGGATATAGTTTTGAGCATGCTGGACAGTTTTGAGCGTTTGGATAGTTTTGAGCTTGCTGGATAATTTTGAGCATGCTGGATAGTTTTGCGCTTGCTGGATAGTTTTGAGCATGCTGGATAGGTTTGAGGAGCTGCATATAGTTTTGAGCCTGCTGGATAGTTTTGAATGTGCTGGATATAGTTTCGAGCATGCTGGATAGCTTTGATCAAGCTGGACCGTTTTGAGCCTGCTGGATAGTTTCTTGCAAGCTGGAAAGTTTTGAGGGGGCTGGATTGTTTTGAGTATGCTGGATACTTTTGAGCGTGCTGGATAGTTTTGTGCGTGCAGGATATAGTTTCGAGCATGCTGGATAGTTTTGAGCATGCTGGAAAGTTTTGAGCCTGCTGGATAGTTTTGAGCAAGCTGGCAAATTTTGAGGGGGCTGGATATAGTTTCGAACATGTTGGATAGTTTTGAGCATGATGGACAGTTTTGAGCATGCTGGATATAGTTTCGAGCCTGCTGGATAGTTTTGAGTGAGCTGCATATAGTTTTGAGCGTGCTGGATAGTTTTGAGCGTGCTGGATAGTTTTGAGCGTGCTGCATATAGTTTTGAGCGTGCTGGAAAGTTTTGACTGTGCTGGATATAGTTTTGAGCATGCTGGATAGTTTTGAGCTTGCTGGATAGTTTTGAGCTTGCTGGATAATTTTGAGCGTGCTGGATAGTTTTGAACGAGCTGCATGTAGGTTTGAGCATGCTGGATAGTTTTGAATGTGCTGGATATAGTTTCGAGCATGCTGGATATAACTTTGAGCGTGCCTGATAGTTTTAAGCATGCTGGCTATAGTTTTGAGCATACTGGAAAGTTTTGACCATGCTGGATATAGCTTTGAGTGTGCTGGATAGTTTTGAGTGTGCTGGATAGTTTTGAGCGTGCTGGATATAGTTTCAAGCATGCTGGATAGTTTTGAGCGAGCTGGATAGTTTTGAGCGTGCTGGATAGTTTTGAATGAGCTGCATATCGTTTTGAGCGTGCTGGATAGTTTTGATTGTGCTGGATAGTTTTGAGTGAGCTGCACATAGTTTTGAGCGTGCTGGATATTTTTGAGTGTGCTGGATATAGCTTTGAGCATGCTGGATAGATTTGAGCATGCTGGATAGTTTTGAGTATGCTGGATAGTTTTGAGCATGCTGGATAGTTTTGAGTGTGCTAGATAGTGTTAAGCGTGCTGGATTGTTTTGAGCGAGCTGCATATAGTTTTGAGTATGCTGGATAGTTTTGAGTGTGCCAGATAGTGTTAAGCGTGCTGGATTGTTTTGAGCGAGCTGCATATAGTTTGGAGTGTGCTGGATAGTTTTGAGCATGCTGCATTGTTTTGAGCGAGCTGCATATAGTTTTGAGTGTGCTAGATAGTTTTGAGCATGCTGGATAGTTTTGAGCGTGCTGGACAGTTTTAAGCATGCTGGATATTTTTGAGCATGCGGGATATAGTTTCGAGCGTGTTGGATAGTTTTGAGCTTACTGTATATAGTTTTGAGTGTGCTGGATAGTTTTAAGCGTCCTGGACAGTTTTGTGCATGCGGGATAGTTTCGAGCATGCTGGATAGTTTTAAGCATGCTAGATAATTTTGAGTGTACGAGGTATAGTTTTGAGCGAGCTGGATTGGTTTGAGCCTGCTGGATAGTTTTGAGCAAGCTGGAAACTTTTGAGGGGGCTGGATTGTTTCGAGTATGCTGGATACTTTTGAGCATGCTGGATAGTTTTGAGCGTGCTGGATATAGTTTCGAGCATGTTGGATAGTTTTGAGCATGCAGGACAGTTTTGAGCGTGCTGGATATAGTTTTGAGCGTGCTGGGTAGTTTTGAGCGAGCTGGATAGTTCTGAGCATGCTGAATAGCTT
Source organism: Carcharodon carcharias (assembly GCF_017639515.1). Classification (NCBI taxonomy): domain Eukaryota; kingdom Metazoa; phylum Chordata; class Chondrichthyes; order Lamniformes; family Lamnidae; genus Carcharodon; species Carcharodon carcharias. Next base: position 35,947,232 of record NC_054489.1, on the reverse strand, counting down.
TGAGCAAGCTGCACATAGTTTTGAGCGTGCTGGATAGTTCTGAGTGTGCTGGATATAGCTTTGAGCATGCTGGATAGTTTTGAGCGTGCTGGATAGTGTTGAGCGTGCTGGATAGTTTTGACCTTGCTGGATAGTTTTGAGCTTGCTGGGTAGATTGAGCAAGCTGCATATAGTTTTGTGCATGCTGGATAGTTTTGAGCATGCTGGATAGTTATGAGCATGCTGGATAGTTTTGAGCATGCTGGACAGTTTTGAGCGTTTGGATAGTTTTGAGCTTGCTGGATAGTTTTGAGCATGCTGGATAGTTTTGCGCTTGCTGGATACTTTTGAGCATGCTGGATAGTTTTGAGCGTGCTGGATATAGTTTCGAGCATGTTGGATAGTTTTGAGCATGCAGGACAGTTTTGAGCGTGCTGGATATAGTTTTGAGCGTGCTGGGTAGTTTTGAGCGAGCTGGATAGTTCTGAGCATGCTGAATAGCTTTGAGCAAGCTGCACATAGTTTTGAGCGTGCTGGATAGTTCTGAGTGTGCTGGATATAGCTTTGAGCATGCTGGATAGTTTTGAGCGTGCTGGATAGTGTTGAGCGTGCTGGATAGTTTTGACCTTGCTGGATAGTTTTGAGCTTGCTGGGTAGATTGAGCAAGCTGCATATAGTTTTGTGCATGCTGGATAGTTTTGAGCATGCTGGATAGTTATGAGCATGCTGGATAGTTTTGAGCATGCTGGACAGTTTTGAGCGTTTGGATAGTTTTGAGCTTGCTGGATAGTTTTGAGCATGCTGGATAGTTTTGCGCTTGCTGGATAGTTTTGAGCATGCTGGATAGGTTTGAGGATCTGCATATAGTTTTGAGCCTGCTGGATAGTTTTGAATGTGCTGGATATAGTTTCGAACATGCTGGGTTGCTTTGAGCAAGCTGGACCGTTTTGAGCCTGCTGGATAGTTTCGAGCAAGCTGGAAAGTTTTGAGGGGGCTGTATTGTTTTGAGTATGCTGGATAGTTTTGTGCGTGCAGGATATAGTTTCGAGCCTGCTGGATAGTTTTGAGCATGCTGGAAAGTTTTGAGCCTGCTGGATAGTTTTGAGCAAGCTGGCAAGTTTTGAGGGGGTTGGATATAGATTCGAGCATGTTGGATAGTTTTGAGCATGCTGGACAGTTTTGAGCATGCTGGATATAGTTTCGAGCGTGCTGGATAGTTTTGAGTGAGCTGCATATAGTTTTGAGCGTGCTGGATAGTTTTGAGTGTGTTGGATATAGCTTTGAGCATGCTGGATAGTGTTGAGCGTGGTGGATAGTTTTGAGCGTGCTGGATAGTTTTGAGCGTGCTGCATATAGTTTTGAGCGTGCTGGATAGTTTTGAGTGTGCTGCATATAGCTTTGAGCATGCTGGTTAGTTTTGAGCGTGCTGGATATTTTTAAGTGTGCTGGATAATTTTGAGCGTGCTGGATAGTTTTGAGCAAGCTGCATATAGCTTTGAGCGTGCTGGGTAGTTTTGAGTATGCTGGATAGTTTTGAGCATGCTGGATAGTTTTGAGCGAGCTGCATAAAGTTTTGAGCGTGCTGGATAGTTTTAAGCATGCTGGATAGTTTTGAGCATGCGGGATATAGTTTTGAGCATGTTGGATAGTTTTTGAGCGTGCTGTATATAGTTTTGAGTGTGCTGGATAGTTTTAAGCATGCTGGACAGTTTTGTTCATGTGCGATAGTTTCGAGCATGCTGGATAGTTTTGAGCATGCTAAATACTTTTGAGTGTGCGAGATATAGTTTTGAGCGAGCTGGATCGGTTTGAGCCTGCTGGATATTTCCGAGCATGCTGGAAATAGTTTTGAGCGTGCTGGATAGTTTTGAGCGTGCTGGTTAGTTTTTAGCATGCTGGATAGTTTTGAGTGTGCTGGTTATAGTTTCAAGCGTGCTGGATAGTTGTGAGCATGCAGGATATTTCTGAATGTGTTGGATAGTTTTGAACGAGCTGCATATAGTTTCGAGCATGTTGGATAGTTTTGAGCGTGCTGTATATAGTTTTGAGTGTGCTGGATAGTTTTAAGCATGCTGGACAGTTTTGTTCATGTGGGATAGTTTCGAGCATGCTGGATAGTTTTGAGCATGCTAGATACTTTTGAGTGTGCGAGATATAGTTTTGAGCGAGCTGGATCGGTTTGAGCCTGCTGGATATTTCCGAGCATGCTGGAAATAGTTTTGAGCGTGCTGGATAGTTTTGAGCGTGCTGGTTAGTTTTTAGCATGCTGGATAGTTTTGAGTGTGCTGGTTATAGTTTCAAGCGTGCTGGATAGTTGTGAGCATGCAGGATATTTCTGAATGTGTTGGATAGTTTTGAACGAGCTGCATATAGTTTTGAGCGTGCTGGATAGTTTTGATCATGCTGGATATAGTTTGAGCATGCTGGATAGTTTTGAGCATGCTGGATAGCTTTGAGCGTGCTTAATATAGTTTCGAGCGTGCTGGTTAGTTGTGAGCATGCTTGATAATTTTGAGCGTGCTGGATAGTTTTCAGCGTGCTTAATATAGTTTTGAGCGTGCTGGATAGTTTTGAGCAAGCTGCACAAAGCTTTGAGCGTGCTGGATATTTTTGAGTGTGCTGGATATAGCTTTGAGCATGCTGGATAGACTTGAGCTTGCTGGATAGTATTGAGCATGCTGGATAGTTTTGAGCATGCTGGATAGTTTTGAGTGTGCACGATAGTGTTAAGCGTGCTGGATTGTTTTGAGTGAGCTGCATATGGTTTTGAGTATGCTGGATAGTTTTGAGTGTGCTAGATAGTGTTAAGCGTGCTGGATTGTTTTGAGTGAGCTGCATGTAGTTTGGAGTGTGCTGGATAGTTTTGTGCATGCTGGATAGTTTTAAGCGAGCTGCATATAGTTTTGAGCGTGCTGGATAGTTTTGAGCATGCTGGATAGTTTTGAGCGTGCTGGATAGTTTTGAGCGAGCTGCATATGGTTTTGAGCGTGCTGGATAGTTTTAAGCATGCTGGATATTTTTGAGCATGCGGGATATAGTTTCGAGCATGTTGGATAGTTTTGAGCGTGCTGTATACAGTTCTAAGTGTGCTGAATATTTTTAAGCATCCTGGACAGTTTTGTGCATGTGGGATAGTTTCGAGCATGCTGGATAGTTTTGAGCATGCTCGGTAAGTTTGAGTGTGCGAGATATAGTTTTGAGCGAGCTGGATCGGTTTGAGCCTTCTGGATAGTTATGAGCAAGCAGGAAACTTTTGAGGGGGCTGGATTGTTTTGAGTATGCTGGATACTTCTGTGCATGCTGGACCGTTTTGAGCCTGCTGGATAGTTTCGAGCAAGCTGGAAAGTTTTGAGGGGGCTGGATTGTTTTGAGTATGCTGGATACTCTTGAGCGTGCTGGATAGTTTTGTGCGTGCAGTATATAGTTTTGAGCATGCTGGATAGTTTTGAGCATGCTAGACAGTTTTGAATGTCCTAGATATAGTTTCGAGCAGGCTGAATAGTTTTGAGCGAGCTGTATAGTTTGAGCATGCTGAATAGTTTTGAGTGTGCTGGAAAGCTTTGAGCCTGCTGGATAGTTTTGAGCAAGCTGGCAAGTTTTGAGGGGGCTGGATATAGTTTCGAGCATGTTGGATAGTTTTGAGCATGCTGGACAGTTTTGAGCATGCTGGATATAGTTTTGCGTGTGCTGGATAGTTTTGAGCGAGCTGCATATAGTTTTGAGCGTGCTGGATAGTTTTGAGTGTGCTGGATATCGCTTTGAGCATGCTGGATAGTTTTGAGCATGCTGGAAAGTTTTGAGCGTGCTGCATATAATTTTGAGCATGCTGGATAGTTTTGAGTGTGCTGGATATAGCTTTGAGCATGCTGGTTAGTTTTGAGCGTGATGGATAGTTTTAAGCGTGCTGGATAGTTTTGTGCGTGCTGGATAGTTTTGAGCGAGCTGCATATAGTTTTCAGCGTGCTGGATATTTTTGAGCATGCTGGATAGTTTTGTGCGTGCTGGATTGTTTTGAGCGAGCTTCATATAGTTTTGAGCGTGCTGGATAGTTTTAAGCATGCTGGATAGTTTTGAGCATGCGGGATATAGTTTCGAGCATGTTGGATAGTTTTGAGCGTGCTTAATATAGTTTTGAGTGTGCTGGATAGTTTTAAGCATGCTGGATCGTTTTGAGCATGCGAGATATAGTTTCGAGCATGCTGGATAGTCTTGAGCGTGCTGAATATAGATTTGAGCATGCTGGATAGTTTTAAGCATGCTGATAGTTTTGAGCATGCGGGATATAGTTTCGAGCATGCTGGATAGTTTTGAGCGTGCTGAATATAGATTTGAGCATGCTGGATAGTTTTAAGCATGCTGATAGTTTTGAGCATGCGGGATATAGTTTTGAGCATGCTGGATATAGTTTTGAACGTGCTGCATAGTTTTGAGCATGCTTGATATAGTTTTGAGTGTGCTGGATATAGTTTTGAGCATGCTGGATAGTTTTGAGTGAGCTGCATATAGTTTTGAGCATGCTGGATAGTTTTGAGCATGCTGGATAGTTTTGAGCGTGCTGGATATAGTTTTGAGCGAGCTCCATATAGTTTTGAGCATGCTGGATAGTTTTGAGTGTGCTGGATAGTTTTGAGCGTGCTGGATAGTTTTGAGCGTGCTGCATATAGTTTTGAGCGTGCTGGATTCTTTTGAGCATGCTGGATAGTCTTGAGCATGCTGCATAGTTTTGAGTGTTCTGGATATAGTTTTGAGCATGCTGGATAGTTTTGAGCGTGCTGGATAGTTTTTAGTGTGCTGGATAGTTTTGAGCATGCTGGATATAGTTTCATGCGTGCTGGATATTTCTGAGCATGTTGGATAGTTTTGAACGAGCTGTATGTAGTTTTGAGCATGCTGGATAGTTTTGAATGTGCTGGATATAGTTTCAAGCATGCTGGATACTTTTGAGCGTGCTAGATAGCTTTGAGCGTGCTGGATATAGTTTCGAGCATGCTGGTTAGTTGTGAGCATGCTTGATAGTTTTCAGCGTGCTGGATAGTTTTGAGCCTGCTGGATAGTTTTTTAGCATGCTAGATCCTTTTGAGCATGCCGGATATAGTTTTGAGCATGCTGGATAGTCTTGAGCATGCTGGATAGTTTTGAGTGTGCTGGATACAGTTTTGATCGTTCTGGATAGTTGTGAGCATGCTGGATATTTTTGAGCATGCTGGATAGTTTTGAGCGTGCTGAATATAGTTTTGAGAGTGCTGGATAGTTTAAAGCATGCTGATAGTTTTGAGCATGCGGGATATAGTTTTGAGTGTGCTGGATATAGTTTCGAGCATGCTGGATAGTTTTGAGCGTGCTGGATAGTTTTGAGCGTGCTGGATATAGTTTCGAGCGAGCTGCATATAGTTTTGAGCATGCTGGATAGTTTTGAGCGTGCTGGATAGCTTTGAGCGTGCTAGATATAGTTTCGAGCATGCTGGTTAGTTGTGAGCATGCTTGATAATTTTGAGCGTTCTGGATAGTTTTGAGCGTGCTTAATATAGTTTTGAGCGTGCTGGATAGTTTCGAGCATGCGAGATATAGTTTCGAGCATGCTGGATAGTCTTGAGTGTGCTGGATATTTTTGAGCGTGCTGGATATAGTTTCGATCATTCTGGATAGTTGTGAGCATGCTGGATAGTTTTGAGCATGCTGGATAGTTTTGAGCTTGCTGAATATAGATTTGAGCGTGCTCGATAGTTGTAAGCATGCTGATAGTTTTGAGCATGCGGGATATAGTTTTGAGCGTGCTGGATATAGTTTCGAGCATGCTGGACAGTTTTGAGCATGCTGGATAGTTTTGAGCGTGCTGGCTATAGTTTCGAGCGAGCTCCATTTAGGTTTGAACATGCTGGATAGTTTTGAGCATGCTGGATAGTTTTGAGTGTGCTGGATAGTTTTGAGCGTGCTGGATAGTTCTGAGCGTGCTGCATATAGTTTTGAGTGTGCTGGATTCATTTGAGCATGCTGGATAGTCTTGACCGTGCTGGATAGTTTTGAGTAAGCTGCATATAGTTTTGAGCATGTTGGATAGTTCTGAGTGTGCTGGATATAGTTTTGAGCATGCTGGATATTTTTGAGCGTGCTGGATAGTTTTTAGTGTGCTGGATAGTTTTGAGCATGCCGGATATAGATTCAAGCGTGCTGGATAGTTGTGAGCATGCTGGATAGTTTTGAGCGAGCTGCATATAATTTTGAGTGTTTTGGATATTTCTGAGCGTGTTGTTTTTTTTGAACGAGCTGCATGTAATTTTGAGCATGCTGGATAGTTTTGAATGTGCTGGATATATTTTCGAGCAACCAGGATAGTTTTGAGCGTGCTGGATAGCTTTGAGCGTGCTGGATATAGTTTCGAGCGTGCTGGTTAGTTGTGAGCATGCTTGATAGTTTTGAGCGTGCTGGATAGTTTTGAGCGTGCTTAATATAGTTTTGAGTGTGCTGGATAGTTTTAAGCATGCTGGATCGTTTTGAGCATGCGAGATATAGTTTTGAGCATGCTGGATAGTCTTGAGCGTGCTGGATAGTTTTGAGCGTGCTGAATATAGATTTGAGCATGCTGGATAGTTTTAAGCATGCTGATAGTTTTGAGCATGCGGGATATAGTTTTGAGCATGCTGGATATAGTTTTGAACGTGCTGCATAGTTTTGAGCATGCTTGATATAGTTCTGAGTGTGCTGGATATAGTTTTGAGCATGCTGGATAGTTTTGAGCGAGCTGCATATAGTTTTGAGCATGCTGGATAGTTTTGAGCATGCTGGATAGTTTTGAGCGTGCTGGATATAGTTTTGAGCGAGCTCCATATAGTTTTGAGCATGATGGATAGTTTTGAGTGTGCTGGATAGTTTTGAGCGTGCTGGATAGTTTTGAGCGTGCTGCATATAGTTTTGAGCGTGCTGGATTCTTTTGAGCATGCTGGATAGTCTTGAGCATGCTGGATAGTTTTGAGTGTTCTGGATATAGTTTTGAGCATGCTGGATAGTTTTGAGCGTGCTGGATAGTTTTTAGTGTGCTGGATAGTTTTGAGCATGCTGGATATAGTTTCATGCGTGCTGGATATTTCTGAGCATGTTGGATAGTTTTGAACGAGCTGTATGTAGTTTTGAGCATGCTGGATAGTTTTGAATGTGCTGGATATAGTTTCAAGCATGCTGGATACTTTTGAGCGTGCTAGATAGCTTTGAGCGTGCTGGATATAGTTTCGAGCATGCTGGTTAGTTGTGAGCATGCTTGATAGTTTTCAGTGTGCTGGATAGTTTTGAGCCTGCTGGATAGTTTTTTTAGCATGCTAGATCCTTTTGAGCATGCCGGATATAGTTTTGAGCATGCTGGATAGTCTTGAGCATGCTGGATAGTTTTGAGTGTGCTGGATACAGTTTTGATCGTTCTGGATAGTTGTGAGCATGCTGGATATTTTTGAGCATGCTGGATAGTTTTGAGCGTGCTGAATATAGTTTTGAGAGTGCTGGATAGTTTAAAGCATGCTGATAGTTTTGAGCATGCGGGATATAGTTTTGAGTGTGCTGGATATAGTTTCGAGCATGCTGGATAGTTTTGAGCGTGCTGGATAGTTTTGAGCGTGCTGGATATAGTTTCGAGCGAGCTGCATATAGTTTTGAGCATGCTGGATAGTTTTGAGCATGCTGGATAGTTTTGAGCGTGCTGGATAGTTTTGAGCGTGGTGGATAGTTTTGAGTGTACTGCATATAGTTTTGAGCGTGCTGGATACTTTTGAGCATGCTGGATAGTTTTGAGCACGCTGGATAGTTTTGAGCCAGCTGCATATAGTTTTGAGCGTGCTGGATAGTTTTGGGCGTGCTGGATAGTTTTAAGCACGAAGGATATTTTTGAGCATGCGGGATAGTTTTGAGCAAGCTGAATAGTTTTGAGCAAGCTGCATATAGTTTTGAGCGAGCTGCACATAGTTTTGAGCGTGCTGGGTAGTTTTGAGCGTGCTGAATATAGTTTTGAGTGTGCTGGATAGTTTTAAGCATGCTGATAGTTTTGAGCATGTGGGATATAATTTTGAGGGTGCTGGATATAGTTTCGAGCATGCTGGATAGTTTTGAGTGTCCTGGTTAGTTTTGAGCGTGCTGAATATAGTTTCGAGCGAGCTGCATATAGTTTTGAGCATGCTGGATAGTTTTGAGCATGCTGGATAGTTTTGAGTGTGCTGGATAGTTTTGAGCGTGGTGGATAGTTTTGAGCGTGCTGCATATAGTTTTGAGCGTGCTGGATACTTTTGAGCGTGCTGGATAGTTTTGAGCGTGCTGGATAGTTTTGAGCGTGCTGGGTAGTTTTAAGCATGCTGGATATTTGTGAGCATGCGGGACATAGTTTTGAGCATGTTGGATAGTTTTGAGCGTGCTGTATATAGTTTTGAGTGTGCTGGATAGTTTTAAGCATCCTGGACAGTTTTGTGCATGCGGGATACTTTCGAGCATGCTGGATAGTTTTGACTGTGCTGGATATAGTTTTGAGCATGCTGGATAGTTTTGAGCATGCTGGATAGTTTTGAGCTTGCTGGATAATTTTGAGCGTGCTGGATAGGTTTGAACGAGCTGCATGTAGTTTTGAGCATGCTGGATAGTTTTGAGGGTGCTGGATATAGTTTCGAGCATGCTGGATAGTTTTGAGCGTGCTGGATAGTTTTGAGCTTGCTGGATATAGTTTCGAGCGAGCTGCATATAGTTTTGAGCATGCTGGATAGTTTTGAGCATGCTGGATAGTTTTGAGTGTGCTGGATAGTTTTGAGCGTGCTGGATAGTTCTGAGCGTGCTGCATATAGTTTAGAGCGTGCTGGATAGTTTTGAGCGTGCTGGATATTCTTGAGCGTGCTGGATAGTTTTGAGCCAGCTGCCTATAGTTTTGCGCGTGCTGTATATAGTTTTGAGTGTGCTGGATAGTTTTAAGCATGCTGGACAGTTTTGTTCATGTGCGATAGTTTCGAGCATGCTGGATAGTTTTGAGCATGCTAAATACTTTTGAGTGTGCGAGATATAGTTTTGAGCGAGCTGGATCGGTTTGAGCCTGCTGGATATTTCCGAGCATGCTGGAAATAGTTTTGAGCGTGCTGGATAGTTTTGAGCGTGCTGGTTAGTTTTTAGCATGCTGGATAGTTTTGAGTGTGCTGGTTATAGTTTCAAGCGTGCTGGATAGTTGTGAGCATGCAGGATATTTCTGAATGTGTTGGATAGTTTTGAACGAGCTGCATATAGTTTCGAGCATGTTGGATAGTTTTGAGCGTGCTGTATATAGTTTTGAGTGTGCTGGATAGTTTTAAGCATGCTGGACAGTTTTGTTCATGTGGGATAGTTTCGAGCATGCTGCATAGTTTTGAGCATGCTAGATACTTTTGAGTGTGCGAGATATAGTTTTGAGCGAGCTGGATCGGTTTGAGCCTGCTGGATATTTCCGAGCATGCTGGAAATAGTTTTGAGCGTGCTGGATAGTTTTGAGCGTGCTGGTTAGTTTTTAGCATGCTGGATAGTTTTGAGTGTGCTGGTTATAGTTTCAAGCGTGCTGGATAGTTGTGAGCATGCAGGATATTTCTGAATGTGTTGGATAGTTTTGAACGAGCTGCATATAGTTTTGAGCGTGCTGGATAGTTTTGATCATGCTGGATATAGTTTTGAGCATGCTGGATAGTTTTGAGCATGCTGGATAGCTTTGAGCGTGCTTAATATAGTTTCGAGCGTGCTGGTTAGTTGTGAGCATGCTTGATAATTTTGAGCGTGCTGGATAGTTTTCAGCGTGCTTAATATAGTTTTGAGCGTGCTGGATAGTTTTGAGCAAGCTGCACAAAGCTTTGAGCGTGCTGGATATTTTTGAGTGTGCTGGATATAGCTTTGAGCATGCTGGATAGACTTGAGCTTGCTGGATAGTATTGAGCATGCTGGATAGTTTTGAGCATGCTGGATAGTTTTGAGTGTGCACGATAGTGTTAAGCGTGCTGGATTGTTTTGAGTGAGCTGCATATGGTTTTGAGTATGCTGGATAGTTTTGAGTGTGCTAGATAGTGTTAAGCGTGCTGGATTGTTTTGAGTGAGCTGCATGTAGTTTGGAGTGTGCTGGATAGTTTTGTGCATGCTGGATAGTTTTAAGCGAGCTGCATATAGTTTTGAGCGTGCTGGATAGTTTTGAGCATGCTGGATAGTTTTGAGCGTGCTGGATAGTTTTGAGCGAGCTGCATATGGTTTTGAGCGTGCTGGATAGTTTTAAGCATGCTGGATATTTTTGAGCATGCGGGATATAGTTTCGAGCATGTTGGATAGTTTTGAGCGTGCTGTATACAGTTCTAAGTGTGCTGAATATTTTTAAGCATCCTGGACAGTTTTGTGCATGTGGGATAGTTTCGAGCATGCTGGATAGTTTTGAGCATGCTCGGTAAGTTTGAGTGTGCGAGATATAGTTTTGAGCGAGCTGGATCGGTTTGAGCCTTCTGGATAGTTATGAGCAAGCAGGAAACTTTTGAGGGGGCTGGATTGTTTTGAGTATGCTGGATACTTCTGTGCATGCTGGACCGTTTTGAGCCTGCTGGATAGTTTCGAGCAAGCTGGAAAGTTTTGAGGGGGCTGGATTGTTTTGAGTATGCTGGATACTCTTGAGCGTGCTGGATAGTTTTGTGCGTGCAGTATATAGTTTTGAGCATGCTGGATAGTTTTGAGCATGCTAGACAGTTTTGAATGTCCTAGATATAGTTTCGAGCAGGCTGAATAGTTTTGAGCGAGCTGTATAGTTTGAGCATGCTGAATAGTTTTGAGTGTGCTGGAAAGCTTTGAGCCTGCTGGATAGTTTTGAGCAAGCTGGCAAGTTTTGAGGGGGCTGGATATAGTTTCGAGCATGTTGGATAGTTTTGAGCATGCTGGACAGTTTTGAGCATGCTGGATATAGTTTTGCGTGTGCTGGATAGTTTTGAGCGAGCTGCATATAGTTTTGAGCGTGCTGGATAGTTTTGAGTGTGCTGGATATCGCTTTGAGCATGCTGGATAGTTTTGAGCATGCTGGAAAGTTTTGAGCGTGCTGCATATAATTTTGAGCATGCTGGATAGTTTTGAGTGTGCTGGATATAGCTTTGAGCATGCTGGTTAGTTTTGAGCGTGATGGATAGTTTTAAGCGTGCTGGATAGTTTTGTGCGTGCTGGATAGTTTTGAGCGAGCTGCATATAGTTTTCAGCGTGCTGGATATTTTTGAGCATGCTGGATAGTTTTGTGCGTGCTGGATTGTTTTGAGCGAGCTTCATATAGTTTTGAGCGTGCTGGATAGTTTTAAGCATGCTGGATAGTTTTGAGCATGCGGGATATAGTTTCGAGCATGTTGGATAGTTTTGAGCGTGCTTAATATAGTTTTGAGTGTGCTGGATAGTTTTAAGCATGCTGGATCGTTTTGAGCATGCGAGATATAGTTTCGAGCGTGCTGGATAGTCTTGAGCGTGCTGAATATAGATTTGAGCATGCTGGATAGTTTTAAGCATGCTGATAGTTTTGAGCATGCGGGATATAGTTTCGAGCATGCTGGATAGTTTTGAGCGTGCTGAATATAGATTTGAGCATGCTGGATAGTTTTAAGCATGCTGATAGTTTTGAGCATGCGGGATATAGTTTTGAGCATGCTGGATATAGTTTTGAACGTGCTGCATAGTTTTGAGCATGCTTGATATAGTTTTGAGTGTGCTGGATATAGTTTTGAGCATGCTGGATAGTTTTGAGTGAGCTGCATATAGTTTTGAGCATGCTGGATAGTTTTGAGCATGCTGGATAGTTTTGAGCGTGCTGGATATAGTTTTGAGCGAGCTCCATATAGTTTTGAGCATGCTGGATAGTTTTGAGTGTGCTGGATAGTTTTGAGCGTGCTGGATAGTTTTGAGCGTGCTGCATATAGTTTTGAGCGTGCTGGATTCTTTTGAGCATGCTGGATAGTCTTGAGCATGCTGCATAGTTTTGAGTGTTCTGGATATAGTTTTGAGCATGCTGGATAGTTTTGAGCGTGCTGGATAGTTTTTAGTGTGCTGGATAGTTTTGAGCATGCTGGATATAGTTTCATGCGTGCTGGATATTTCTGAGCATGTTGGATAGTTTTGAACGAGCTGTATGTAGTTTTGAGCATGCTGGATAGTTTTGAATGTGCTGGATATAGTTTCAAGCATGCTGGATACTTTTGAGCGTGCTAGATAGCTTTGAGCGTGCTGGATATAGTTTCGAGCATGCTGGTTAGTTGTGAGCATGCTTGATAGTTTTCAGCGTGCTGGATAGTTTTGAGCCTGCTGGATAGTTTTTTAGCATGCTAGATCCTTTTGAGCATGCCGGATATAGTTTTGAGCATGCTGGATAGTCTTGAGCATGCTGGATAGTTTTGAGTGTGCTGGATACAGTTTTGATCGTTCTGGATAGTTGTGAGCATGCTGGATATTTTTGAGCATGCTGGATAGTTTTGAGCGTGCTGAATATAGTTTTGAGAGTGCTGGATAGTTTAAAGCATGCTGATAGTTTTGAGCATGCGGGATATAGTTTTGAGTGTGCTGGATATAGTTTCGAGCATGCTGGATAGTTTTGAGCGTGCTGGATAGTTTTGAGCGTGCTGGATATAGTTTCGAGCGAGCTGCATATAGTTTTGAGCATGCTGGATAGTTTTGAGCGTGCTGGATAGCTTTGAGCGTGCTAGATATAGTTTCGAGCATGCTGGTTAGTTGTGAGCATGCTTGATAATTTTGAGCGTTCTGGATAGTTTTGAGCGTGCTTAATATAGTTTTGAGCGTGCTGGATAGTTTCGAGCATGCGAGATATAGTTTCGAGCATGCTGGATAGTCTTGAGTGTGCTGGATATTTTTGAGCGTGCTGGATATAGTTTCGATCATTCTGGATAGTTGTGAGCATGCTGGATAGTTTTGAGCATGCTGGATAGTTTTGAGCTTGCTGAATATAGATTTGAGCGTGCTCGATAGTTGTAAGCATGCTGATAGTTTTGAGCATGCGGGATATAGTTTTGAGCGTGCTGGATATAGTTTCGAGCATGCTGGACAGTTTTGAGCATGCTGGATAGTTTTGAGCGTGCTGGCTATAGTTTCGAGCGAGCTCCATTTAGGTTTGAACATGCTGGATAGTTTTGAGCATGCTGGATAGTTTTGAGTGTGCTGGATAGTTTTGAGCGTGCTGGATAGTTCTGAGCGTGCTGCATATAGTTTTGAGTGTGCTGGATTCATTTGAGCATGCTGGATAGTCTTGACCGTGCTGGATAGTTTTGAGTAAGCTGCATATAGTTTTGAGCATGTTGGATAGTTCTGAGTGTGCTGGATATAGTTTTGAGCATGCTGGATATTTTTGAGCGTGCTGGATAGTTTTTAGTGTGCTGGATAGTTTTGAGCATGCCGGATATAGATTCAAGCGTGCTGGATAGTTGTGAGCATGCTGGATAGTTTTGAGCGAGCTGCATATAATTTTGAGTGTTTTGGATATTTCTGAGCGTGTTGTTTTTTTTGAACGAGCTGCATGTAATTTTGAGCATGCTGGATAGTTTTGAATGTGCTGGATATATTTTCGAGCAACCAGGATAGTTTTGAGCGTGCTGGATAGCTTTGAGCGTGCTGGATATAGTTTCGAGCGTGCTGGTTAGTTGTGAGCATGCTTGATAGTTTTGAGCGTGCTGGATAGTTTTGAGCGTGCTTAATATAGTTTTGAGTGTGCTGGATAGTTTTAAGCATGCTGGATCGTTTTGAGCATGCGAGATATAGTTTTGAGCATGCTGGATAGTCTTGAGCGTGCTGGATAGTTTTGAGCGTGCTGAATATAGATTTGAGCATGCTGGATAGTTTTAAGCATGCTGATAGTTTTGAGCATGCGGGATATAGTTTTGAGCATGCTGGATATAGTTTTGAACGTGCTGCATAGTTTTGAGCATGCTTGATATAGTTCTGAGTGTGCTGGATATAGTTTTGAGCATGCTGGATAGTTTTGAGCGAGCTGCATATAGTTTTGAGCATGCTGGATAGTTTTGAGCATGCTGGATAGTTTTGAGCGTGCTGGATATAGTTTTGAGCGAGCTCCATATAGTTTTGAGCATGATGGATAGTTTTGAGTGTGCTGGATAGTTTTGAGCGTGCTGGATAGTTTTGAGCGTGCTGCATATAGTTTTGAGCGTGCTGGATTCTTTTGAGCATGCTGGATAGTCTTGAGCATGCTGGATAGTTTTGAGTGTTCTGGATATAGTTTTGAGCATGCTGGATAGTTTTGAGCGTGCTGGATAGTTTTTAGTGTGCTGGATAGTTTTGAGCATGCTGGATATAGTTTCATGCGTGCTGGATATTTCTGAGCATGTTGGATAGTTTTGAACGAGCTGTATGTAGTTTTGAGCATGCTGGATAGTTTTGAATGTGCTGGATATAGTTTCAAGCATGCTGGATACTTTTGAGCGTGCTAGATAGCTTTGAGCGTGCTGGATATAGTTTCGAGCATGCTGGTTAGTTGTGAGCATGCTTGATAGTTTTCAGTGTGCTGGATAGTTTTGAGCCTGCTGGATAGTTTTTTTTAGCATGCTAGATCCTTTTGAGCATGCCGGATATAGTTTTGAGCATGCTGGATAGTCTTGAGCATGCTGGATAGTTTTGAGTGTGCTGGATACAGTTTTGATCGTTCTGGATAGTTGTGAGCATGCTGGATATTTTTGAGCATGCTGGATAGTTTTGAGCGTGCTGAATATAGTTTTGAGAGTGCTGGATAGTTTAAAGCATGCTGATAGTTTTGAGCATGCGGGATATAGTTTTGAGTGTGCTGGATATAGTTTCGAGCATGCTGGATAGTTTTGAGCGTGCTGGATAGTTTTGAGCGTGCTGGATATAGTTTCGAGCGAGCTGCATATAGTTTTGAGCATGCTGGATAGTTTTGAGCATGCTGGATAGTTTTGAGCGTGCTGGATAGTTTTGAGCGTGGTGGATAGTTTTGAGTGTACTGCATATAGTTTTGAGCGTGCTGGATACTTTTGAGCATGCTGGATAGTTTTGAGCACGCTGGATAGTTTTGAGCCAGCTGCATATAGTTTTGAGCGTGCTGGATAGTTTTGGGCGTGCTGGATAGTTTTAAGCACGAAGGATATTTTTGAGCATGCGGGATAGTTTTGAGCAAGCTGAATAGTTTTGAGCAAGCTGCATATAGTTTTGAGCGAGCTGCACATAGTTTTGAGCGTGCTGGGTAGTTTTGAGCGTGCTGAATATAGTTTTGAGTGTGCTGGATAGTTTTAAGCGTGGTGGATAGTTTTGAGCGTGCTGCATATAGTTTTGAGCATGCTGGATAGTTTTGAGCATGCTGGATAGTTTTGAGTGTGCTGGATAGTTTTGAGCGTGGTGGATAGTTTTGAGCGTGCTGCATATAGTTTTGAGCGTGCTGGATACTTTTGAGCGTGCTGGATAGTTTTGAGCGTGCTGGATAGTTTTGAGCGTGCTGGATAGTTTTAAGCATGCTGGATATTTGTGAGCATGCGGGACATAGTTTTGAGCATGTTGGATAGTTTTGAGCGTGCTGTATATAGTTTTGAGTGTGCTGGATAGTTTTAAGCATCCTGGACAGTTTTGTGCATGCGGGATACTTTCGAGCATGCTGGATAGTTTTGACTGTGCTGGATATAGTTTTGAGCATGCTGGATAGTTTTGAGCATGCTGGATAGTTTTGAGCTTGCTGGATAATTTTGAGCGTGCTGGATAGGTTTGAACGAGCTGCATGTAGTTTTGAGCATGCTGGATAGTTTTGAGGGTGCTGGATATAGTTTCGAGCATGCTGGATAGTTTTGAGCGTGCTGGATAGTTTTGAGCTTGCTGGATATAGTTTCGAGCGAGCTGCATATAGTTTTGAGCATGCTGGATAGTTTTGAGCATGCTGGATAGTTTTGAGTGTGCTGGATAGTTTTGAGCGTGCTGGATAGTTCTGAGCGTGCTGCATATAGTTTAGAGCGTGCTGGATAGTTTTGAGCGTGCTGGATATTCTTGAGCGTGCTGGATAGTTTTGAGCCAGCTGCCTATAGTTTTGAGCGTGCTGGAAAGTTTTGACTGTGCTGGATTTAGTTTTGAGCATGCTGGATAGTTTTGAGAATGCTGGATAGTTTTGAACTTGCTGGATAATTTTGAGCGTGCTGGATAGTTTTGAACGAGCTGCATGTAGTTTTGAGCATGCTGGATAGTTTTGAATGTGCTGGATAAAGTTTCGAGCATGCTGGATATAACTTTGAGCATTCTGGATAGTTTTAACCATGCTGGCTATAGTTTTGAGCAAACTGGAAATTTTTGACCATGCTGGATATAGCTTTGAGTGTGCTGGATAGGTTTGAATGTGCTGCATAGTGTTGAGCGTGCTGGATATAGTTTCGAGCATGCTGGATAGTTTTGAGCGAGCTGGATAATTTTGAGCGTGCTGGATAGTTTTGAACGAGCTGCATATAGTTTTGAGCGTGCTGGATAGTTTTGAGTGTGCTGGATAGTTTTGAGCGAGCTGCACAAAGCTTTGAGCGTGCTGGATATTTTTGAGTGTGCTGGATATAGCTTTGAGCATGCTGGATAGACTTGAGCTTGCTGGATAGTATTGAGCATGCTGGATAGTTTTGAGCATGCTGGATAGTTTTGAGTGTGCACGATAGTGTTAAGCGTGCTGGATTGTTTTGAGTGAGCTGCATATGGTTTTGAGTATGCTGGATAGTTTTGAGTGTGCTAGATAGTGTTAAGCGTGCTGGATTGTTTTGAGTGAGCTGCATATAGTTTGGAGTGTGCTGGATAGTTTTGTGCATGCTGGATAGTTTTAAGCGAGCTGCATATAGTTTTGAGCGTGCTGGATAGTTTTGAGCATGCTGGATAGTTTTGAGCGTGCTGGATAGTTTTGAGCGAGCTGCATATGGTTTTGAGCATGCTGGATAGTTTTAAGCATGCTGGATATTTTTGAGCATGCGGGAT
Organism: Carcharodon carcharias; assembly: GCF_017639515.1. Taxonomy (NCBI): domain Eukaryota; kingdom Metazoa; phylum Chordata; class Chondrichthyes; order Lamniformes; family Lamnidae; genus Carcharodon; species Carcharodon carcharias. The sequence goes on along the minus strand of NC_054489.1, from coordinate 35,930,306 downwards.
ATAGTTTCGAGCATGTTGGATAGTTTTGAGCGTGCTGTATACAGTTCTAAGTGTGCTGGATATTTTTAAGCATCCTGGACAGTTTTGTGCATGTGGGATAGTTTCGAGCATGCTGGATAGTTTTGAGCATGCTCGATAAGTTTGAGTGTGCGAGATATAGTTTTGAGTGAGCTGGATCGGTTTGAGCCTTCTGGATAGTTATGAGCAAGCAGGAAACTTTTGAGGGGGCTGGATTGTTTTGAGTATGCTGGATACTTCTGTGCATGCTGGACCGTTTTGAGCCTGCTGGATAGTTTCGAGCAAGCTGGAAAGTTTTGAGGGGGCTGGATTGTTTTGAGTATGCTGGATACTCTTGAGCATGCTGGATAGTTTTGTGCGTGCTGGATATAGCTTTGAGCATGCTGGTTAGTTTTGAGCGTGATGGATAGTTTTAAGCATGCTGGATATAGTTTTGCGTGTGCTGCATAGTTTTGAGCGAGCTGCATATAGTTTTGAGCGTGCTGGATAGTTTTGAGTGTGCTGGATATAGCTTTGAGCATGCTGGATAGTTTTGAGCGTGCTGGAAAGTTTTGAGCGTGCTGCATATAATTTTGAGCATGCTGGATAGTTTTGAGTGTGCTGGATATAGCTTTGAGCATGCTGGTTAGTTTTGAGCGTGATGGATAGTTTTAAGCGTGCTGGATAGTTTTGTGCGTGCTGGATAGTTTTGAGCGAGCTGCATATAGTTTTGAGCATGCTGGATATTTTTGAGCATGCTGGATAGTTTTGAGCGTGCTGGATAGTTTTGAGCGAGCTTCATATAGTTTTGAGCGTGCTGGATAGTTTTAAGCATGCTGGATAGTTTTGAGCATGCGGGATATAGTTTCGAGCATGTTGGATAGTTTTGAGCGTGCTGTATATAGTTTTGAGTGTGCTGGATAGTTTTAAGCATGCTGGACAGTTTTGTGCATGTGGGTTAGTTTCAAGCATGCTGGATAGTTTTGTGCATGCTAGATACTTTTGAGTGTGCGAGATATAGTTTTGAGCGAGCTGGATCGGTTTTAGCCTGCTGGATATTTCCGAGCATGCTGGAAATAGTTTTGAGCGTGCTGGATAGTTTTGAGCGTGCTGGATAGTTTTTAGCATGCTGGATAGTTTTGAGCGTGCTGGATATAGTTTCAAGCGTGCTGGATAGTTGTGAGCATGCAGGATATTTCTGAGCGTGTTGGATAGTTTTGAACGAGCTGCATATAGTTTTGAGCGTGCCTGATAGTTTTGATCATGCTGGATATAGTTTCGAGCATGCTGGATAGTTTTGAGCCTGCTGGATAGCTTTGAGCGTGCTGGATATAATTTCGAGCATGCTGCTTAGGTGTGAGCATGCTTGATAGTTTTTAGCGTGCTGGATAGTTTTGAGCGTGCTGAATATAGTTTTGAGCGTGCTGGATAATTTTAAGCATGCTGGATCGTTTTGAGCATACGGGATATAGTTTTGAGCATGCTAGATAGTCTTGAGTGTGCTGGATAGTTTTGAGTGTGCTGCATATAGTTTCGATCACTCTGGATTGTTGAGGGCATGCTGGATAGTTTTGAGCGTGCTGGTTAGTTTTGAGCATGCTGAATATAGATTTGAGCGTGCTGGATAGTTTTAAACATGCTGATAGTTTTGAGCATGCGGGATAAAGTTTTGAGTGTGCTGGATATAGTTTTGAGCTTGCTGGATAGTTTTGAGCGTGCTGGATAGTTTTGAGCGAGCTGGATAGTTTTGAGTGTGCTGGATATAGTTTTGAGCATGTTGGATAATTCTGAGCGTGCTGGATAGTTTTGACCTTGCTGGATAATTTTGAGCGTGCTGGATAGTTTGAACGAGCTGCATGTAGTTTTGAGCATGCTGGATAGTTTTGAATGTGCTGGATATAGTTTCGAGCATGCTGGATAATTTTGAGCATGCTGGATAGCTTTGAGCGTGCAGGATATAGTTTCGAGCATGCTGGTTAGTTGTGAGCATGCTTGATAGTTTTCAGCGTGCTGGATAGTTTTGAGCATGCTTAATAGTTTTAAGCATGCTAGATCGTTTTGAGTATGCCGGATATAGTTTTGAGCATGCTGGATAGTCTTGAGTGTGCTGGATAGTTTTGAGTGTGCTGGATATAGTTTTGAACGTTCTGGATAGTTGTGAGCATGCTGGAAAGTTTTGAGCGTGCTGCATAGTTTTGAGCATGCTGAATATAGTTTTGAGAGTGCTAGATAGTTTAAAGCATGCTGATAGTTTTGAGCATGCGGGATATAGTTTTGAGTGTGCTGGATATAATTTCGAGCATGCTGGATAGTTTTGAGCATGCTGGATAGTTTTGAGCGTGCTGGATATAGTTTCGAACAAGCTGCATATAGTTTTGAGCATGCTGGATAGTTTTGAGCATGCTGGATAGTTTTGAGTGTGCTGTATAGTTTTGAGCATGGTGGATAGTTTTGAGTGTGCTGCATATAGTTTCGAGCGGCTGGATACTTTTGACTGTGCTGGATAGTTTTGAGCATGCTGGATAGTTTTGAGCCAGCTGCATATAGTTTTGAGCGTACTGGATAGTTTTGAGCATGCTGGATAGTTTTGAGCCTGCTGGATAGTTTTAAGCATGCTGGATATTTTTGAGCATGCGGGATATAGTTTCGAGCATGTTGGATAGTTTTGAGCGAGCTGTATATAGTTTTGAGTGTGCTGGATAGTTTTAAGCATCCTGGACAGTTTTGTGCATGCGGGATAGTTTCGAGCATGCTGGATAGATTTGAGCATGCTAGATAATTTTGAGTGTGCGAGATATATTTTTGAGCGAGCTGGATGGGTTTGAGCCTGCTGGATAGTTTTGAGCAAGCTGGAAACTTTTGAGGGGGCTGGATTGTTTTGAGTATGCTGGATACTTTTGAGCATGCTGGATAGGTTTGAGCGTGCTGGATATAGTTTCGAGCATGTTGGATAGTTTTGAGCATGCTGGACAGTTTTGAACGTGCTGGATATAATTTCGAGCGTGCTTCGTAGTTTTGAGCGAGTTGGATAGTTTTGAGCATGCTGAATAGTTTTGAGCAAGCTGCATATAGCTTTGAGCGAGCTGCACATAGTTTTGAGTGTGCTGGATAGTTTTGAGCGTGCTGAATATAGTTTTGAGTGTGCTGGATAGTTTTGAGCATGCTGATAGTTTTGAGCATGCGGGATATAGTTTTGAGTGTGCTGGATATATTTTCGAGCATGCTGGGTAGCTTTGAGCAAGCTGGACCGTTTTGAGCCTGCTGGATAGTTTCGAGCAAGCTGGAAAGTTTTGAGGGGGCTGGATTGTTTTGAGTATGCTGGATACTTTTGAGCGTGCTGGATAGTTTTGTGCGTGCAGGATATAGTTTTGAGCATGCTGGATAGTTTTGAGCATGCTGGACAGTTTTGAGAGTCCTAGATATAGTTTAGAGCAGTCTGGATAGTTTTGAGCGAGCTGTATAGTTTGAGCATGCTGAATAGTTTTGAGTGTGCTGGAAAGCTTTGAGCCTGCTGGATAGTTTTGAGCAAGCTGGCAAGTTTTGAGGGGGCTGGATATAGTTTCGAGCATGTTGGATAGTTTTGAGCATGCTGGACAGTTTTGAGCATGCTGGATATAGTTTTGCATGTGCTGGATAGTTTTGAGTGAGCTGCATATAGTTTTGAGCGTGCTGGATAGTTTTGAGTGTGCTGGATATAGCTTTGAGCATGCTGGATAGTTTTGAGCGTGCTGGATAGTTTTGAGCGTGCTGGATAGTTTTGAGCGTGCTGCTTATAGTTTTGAGCGTGCTGGAGAGTTTTGACTGTGCTGGATTTAGTTTCGAGCATGTTGGATAGTTTTGAGCATGCCGGACAGTTTTGAATGTGCTGGATATAATTTTGAGCATGCTTCGTAGTTTTCAGCGAGTTGGATAGTTTTGAGCATGCTGAATAGTTTTGAGCAAGCTGCATATAGTTTTGAGTGTGCTGGATAGTTTTAAGCATGCTGATAGTTTTGAGCATGCTGGATAGTTTTGAGTGTGCTAGATAGTGTTAAGCATGTTGGATTGTTTTGAGCAAGCTGCATATAGTTTGGAGCGTGCTGGATAGTTTTGAGTGTGCTGGATATAGCTTTGATCATGCTGGATAGATTTGAGCATGCTGGATAGTTTTGAGCATGCTGGATATAGTTTGGAGCGTGCTGGATAGTTTTGAGTGTGCTGGATATAGCTTTGAGCATGCTGGATAGATTTGAGCATGCTGGATAGTTTAGAGCATGCTGGATAGTTTTGAGTGTGCTAGATAGTGTTAAGCATGTTGGATTGTTTTGAGCAAGCTGCATATAGTTTGGACCGTGCTGGATAGTTTGGAGCATGCTGGATAGTTTTGAGTGAGCTGCATATAGTTTTGAGCGTGCTGGATAGTTTTGAGCATGCTGGATAGTTTTGAGTGTGCTGGATAGTTTTGAGCGAGCTGCATATAGCTTTGAGTGTGCTGGATAGCTTTGAGTGTGCTGGATATAGTTTCGTGCGTGCTGGTTAGTTGTGAGCATGCTTGATAGTTCTCAGTGTGCTGGATAGTTTTGAGCATGCTGAATATAGTTTTGAGCCTGCTGGATATAGTTTCGAGCATGCTGGATAGTCTTCAGCGTGCTGAATAGTTTTGAGTGTGCTGGATATAGTTTTGATCGTTCTGGATAGTTGTGAGCATGCTGGATAGTTTTGAGCGTGCTGGGTAGTTTTGAGCGAGCTACACATAGTTTTGAGCGTGCTGGATAGTTTTGAGTGTGCTGGATATAGCTTTGAGCATGCTGGATAGTTTTGAGCGTGCTGGATAGTTTGGAGCGTGCTGGATAGTTTTGAGCGTGCTGGATAGTTTTGAGCTTGCTGGATAGATTGAGCAAGCTGCATATAGTTTTGAGCATGCTGGATAGTTTTGAGCATGCTGGATAATTTTGAGCATGCTGGATAGTTTTGAGTGTGCTGGATATAGTTTTGAGCATGCTGGACAGTTTTGAGCGTTTGGATAGTTTTGAGCTTGCTGGATAGTTTTGAGCATGCTGGATAGTTTTGCGCTTGCTGGATAGTTTTGAGCATGCTGGATAGGTTTGAGGAGCTGCATATAGTTTTGAGCCTGCTGGATAGTTTTGAATGTGCTGGATATAGTTTCGAGCATGCTGGATAGCTTTGATCAAGCTGGACCGTTTTGAGCCTGCTGGATAGTTTCTTGCAAGCTGGAAAGTTTTGAGGGGGCTGGATTGTTTTGAGTATGCTGGATACTTTTGAGCGTGCTGGATAGTTTTGTGCGTGCAGGATATAGTTTCGAGCATGCTGGATAGTTTTGAGCATGCTGGAAAGTTTTGAGCCTGCTGGATAGTTTTGAGCAAGCTGGCAAATTTTGAGGGGGCTGGATATAGTTTCGAACATGTTGGATAGTTTTGAGCATGATGGACAGTTTTGAGCATGCTGGATATAGTTTCGAGCCTGCTGGATAGTTTTGAGTGAGCTGCATATAGTTTTGAGCGTGCTGGATAGTTTTGAGCGTGCTGGATAGTTTTGAGCGTGCTGCATATAGTTTTGAGCGTGCTGGAAAGTTTTGACTGTGCTGGATATAGTTTTGAGCATGCTGGATAGTTTTGAGCTTGCTGGATAGTTTTGAGCTTGCTGGATAATTTTGAGCGTGCTGGATAGTTTTGAACGAGCTGCATGTAGGTTTGAGCATGCTGGATAGTTTTGAATGTGCTGGATATAGTTTCGAGCATGCTGGATATAACTTTGAGCGTGCCTGATAGTTTTAAGCATGCTGGCTATAGTTTTGAGCATACTGGAAAGTTTTGACCATGCTGGATATAGCTTTGAGTGTGCTGGATAGTTTTGAGTGTGCTGGATAGTTTTGAGCGTGCTGGATATAGTTTCAAGCATGCTGGATAGTTTTGAGCGAGCTGGATAGTTTTGAGCGTGCTGGATAGTTTTGAATGAGCTGCATATCGTTTTGAGCGTGCTGGATAGTTTTGATTGTGCTGGATTGTTTTGAGCGAGCTGCATATAGTTTTGAGTATGCTGGATAGTTTTGAGTGTGCCAGATAGTGTTAAGCGTGCTGGATTGTTTTGAGCGAGCTGCATATAGTTTGGAGTGTGCTGGATAGTTTTGAGCATGCTGCATTGTTTTGAGCGAGCTGCATATAGTTTTGAGTGTGCTAGATAGTTTTGAGCATGCTGGATAGTTTTGAGCGTGCTGGACAGTTTTAAGCATGCTGGATATTTTTGAGCATGCGGGATATAGTTTCGAGCGTGTTGGATAGTTTTGAGCTTACTGTATATAGTTTTGAGTGTGCTGGATAGTTTTAAGCGTCCTGGACAGTTTTGTGCATGCGGGATAGTTTCGAGCATGCTGGATAGTTTTAAGCATGCTAGATAATTTTGAGTGTACGAGGTATAGTTTTGAGCGAGCTGGATTGGTTTGAGCCTGCTGGATAGTTTTGAGCAAGCTGGAAACTTTTGAGGGGGCTGGATTGTTTCGAGTATGCTGGATACTTTTGAGCATGCTGGATAGTTTTGAGCGTGCTGGATATAGTTTCGAGCATGTTGGATAGTTTTGAGCATGCAGGACAGTTTTGAGCGTGCTGGATATAGTTTTGAGCGTGCTGGGTAGTTTTGAGCGAGCTGGATAGTTCTGAGCATGCTGAATAGCTTTGAGCAAGCTGCACATAGTTTTGAGCGTGCTGGATAGTTCTGAGTGTGCTGGATATAGCTTTGAGCATGCTGGATAGTTTTGAGCGTGCTGGATAGTGTTGAGCGTGCTGGATAGTTTTGACCTTGCTGGATAGTTTTGAGCTTGCTGGGTAGATTGAGCAAGCTGCATATAGTTTTGTGCATGCTGGATAGTTTTGAGCATGCTGGATAGTTATGAGCATGCTGGATAGTTTTGAGCATGCTGGACAGTTTTGAGCGTTTGGATAGTTTTGAGCTTGCTGGATAGTTTTGAGCATGCTGGATAGTTTTGCGCTTGCTGGATAGTTTTGAGCATGCTGGATAGGTTTGAGGATCTGCATATAGTTTTGAGCCTGCTGGATAGTTTTGAATGTGCTGGATATAGTTTCGAACATGCTGGGTTGCTTTGAGCAAGCTGGACCGTTTTGAGCCTGCTGGATAGTTTCGAGCAAGCTGGAAAGTTTTGAGGGGGCTGGATTGTTTTGAGTATGCTGGATAGTTTTGTGCGTGCAGGATATAGTTTCGAGCCTGCTGGATAGTTTTGAGCATGCTGGAAAGTTTTGAGCCTGCTGGATAGTTTTGAGCAAGCTGGCAAGTTTTGAGGGGGTTGGATATAGATTCGAGCATGTTGGATAGTTTTGAGCATGCTGGACAGTTTTGAGCATGCTGGATATAGTTTCGAGCGTGCTGGATAGTTTTGAGTGAGCTGCATATAGTTTTGAGCGTGCTGGATAGTTTTGAGTGTGTTGGATATAGCTTTGAGCATGCTGGATAGTGTTGAGCGTGCTGGATAGTTTTGAGCGTGCTGGATAGTTTTGAGCGTGCTGCATATAGTTTTGAGCGTGCTGGATAGTTTTGAGTGTGCTGCATATAGCTTTGAGCATGCTGGTTAGTTTTGAGCGTGCTGGATATTTTTAAGTGTGCTGGATAATTTTGAGCGTGCTGGATAGTTTTGAGCAAGCTGCATATATCTTTGAGCGTGCTGGGTAGTTTTGAGTATGCTGGATAGTTTTGAGCATGCTGGATAGTTTTGAGCGAGCTGCATAAAGTTTTGAGCGTGCTGGATAGTTTTAAGCATGCTGGATAGTTTTGAGCATGCGGGATATAGTTTTGAGCATGTTGGATAGTTTTGAGCGTGCTGTATATAGTTTTGAGTGTGCTGGATAGTTTTAAGCATGCTGGACAGTTTTGTTCATGTGCGATAGTTTCGAGCATGCTGGATAGTTTTGAGCATGCTAAATACTTTTGAGTGTGCGAGATATAGTTTTGAGCGAGCTGGATCGGTTTGAGCCTGCTGGATATTTCCGAGCATGCTGGAAATAGTTTTGAGCGTGCTGGATAGTTTTGAGCGTGCTGGTTAGTTTTTAGCATGCTGGATAGTTTTGAGTGTGCTGGTTATAGTTTCAAGCGTGCTGGATAGTTGTGAGCATGCAGGATATTTCTGAATGTGTTGGATAGTTTTGAACGAGCTGCATATAGTTTCGAGCATGTTGGATAGTTTTGAGCGTGCTGTATATAGTTTTGAGTGTGCTGGATAGTTTTAAGCATGCTGGACAGTTTTGTTCATGTGGGATAGTTTCGAGCATGCTGGATAGTTTTGAGCATGCTAGATACTTTTGAGTGTGCGAGATATAGTTTTGAGCGAGCTGGATCGGTTTGAGCCTGCTGGATATTTCCGAGCATGCTGGAAATAGTTTTGAGCGTGCTGGATAGTTTTGAGCGTGCTGGTTAGTTTTTAGCATGCTGGATAGTTTTGAGTGTGCTGGTTATAGTTTCAAGCGTGCTGGATAGTTGTGAGCATGCAGGATATTTCTGAATGTGTTGGATAGTTTTGAACAAGCTGCATATAGTTTTGAGCGTGCTGGATAGTTTTGATCATGCTGGATATAGTTTTGAGCATGCTGGATAGTTTTGAGCATGCTGGATAGCTTTGAGCGTGCTTAATATAGTTTCGAGCGTGCTGGTTAGTTGTGAGCATGCTTGATAATTTTGAGCGTGCTGGATAGTTTTCAGCGTGCTTAATATAGTTTTGAGCGTGCTGGATAGTTTTGAGCAAGCTGCACAAAGCTTTGAGCGTGCTGGATATTTTTGAGTGTGCTGGATATAGCTTTGAGCATGCTGGATAGACTTGAGCTTGCTGGATAGTATTGAGCATGCTGGATAGTTTTGAGCATGCTGGATAGTTTTGAGTGTGCACGATAGTGTTAAGCGTGCTGGATTGTTTTGAGTGAGCTGCATATGGTTTTGAGTATGCTGGATAGTTTTGAGTGTGCTAGATAGTGTTAAGCGTGCTGGATTGTTTTGAGTGAGCTGCATGTAGTTTGGAGTGTGCTGGATAGTTTTGTGCATGCTGGATAGTTTTAAGCGAGCTGCATATAGTTTTGAGCGTGCTGGATAGTTTTGAGCATGCTGGATAGTTTTGAGCGTGCTGGATAGTTTTGAGCGAGCTGCATATGGTTTTGAGCGTGCTGGATAGTTTTAAGCATGCTGGATATTTTTGAGCATGCGGGATATAGTTTCGAGCATGTTGGATAGTTTTGAGCGTGCTGTATACAGTTCTAAGTGTGCTGAATATTTTTAAGCATCCTGGACAGTTTTGTGCATGTGGGATAGTTTCGAGCATGCTGGATAGTTTTGAGCATGCTCGGTAAGTTTGAGTGTGCGAGATATAGTTTTGAGCGAGCTGGATCGGTTTGAGCCTTCTGGATAGTTATGAGCAAGCAGGAAACTTTTGAGGGGGCTGGATTGTTTTGAGTATGCTGGATACTTCTGTGCATGCTGGACCGTTTTGAGCCTGCTGGATAGTTTCGAGCAAGCTGGAAAGTTTTGAGGGGGCTGGATTGTTTTGAGTATGCTGGATACTCTTGAGCGTGCTGGATAGTTTTGTGCGTGCAGTATATAGTTTTGAGCATGCTGGATAGTTTTGAGCATGCTAGACAGTTTTGAATGTCCTAGATATAGTTTCGAGCAGGCTGAATAGTTTTGAGCGAGCTGTATAGTTTGAGCATGCTGAATAGTTTTGAGTGTGCTGGAAAGCTTTGAGCCTGCTGGATAGTTTTGAGCAAGCTGGCAAGTTTTGAGGGGGCTGGATATAGTTTCGAGCATGTTGGATAGTTTTGAGCATGCTGGACAGTTTTGAGCATGCTGGATATAGTTTTGCGTGTGCTGGATAGTTTTGAGCGAGCTGCATATAGTTTTGAGCGTGCTGGATAGTTTTGAGTGTGCTGGATATCGCTTTGAGCATGCTGGATAGTTTTGAGCATGCTGGAAAGTTTTGAGCGTGCTGCATATAATTTTGAGCATGCTGGATAGTTTTGAGTGTGCTGGATATAGCTTTGAGCATGCTGGTTAGTTTTGAGCGTGATGGATAGTTTTAAGCGTGCTGGATAGTTTTGTGCGTGCTGGATAGTTTTGAGCGAGCTGCATATAGTTTTCAGCGTGCTGGATATTTTTGAGCATGCTGGATAGTTTTGTGCGTGCTGGATTGTTTTGAGCGAGCTTCATATAGTTTTGAGCGTGCTGGATAGTTTTAAGCATGCTGGATAGTTTTGAGCATGCGGGATATAGTTTCGAGCATGTTGGATAGTTTTGAGCGTGCTTAATATAGTTTTGAGTGTGCTGGATAGTTTTAAGCATGCTGGATCGTTTTGAGCATGCGAGATATAGTTTCGAGCGTGCTGGATAGTCTTGAGCGTGCTGAATATAGATTTGAGCATGCTGGATAGTTTTAAGCATGCTGATAGTTTTGAGCATGCGGGATATAGTTTCGAGCATGCTGGATAGTTTTGAGCGTGCTGAATATAGATTTGAGCATGCTGGATAGTTTTAAGCATGCTGATAGTTTTGAGCATGCGGGATATAGTTTTGAGCATGCTGGATATAGTTTTGAACGTGCTGCATAGTTTTGAGCATGCTTGATATAGTTTTGAGTGTGCTGGATATAGTTTTGAGCATGCTGGATAGTTTTGAGTGAGCTGCATATAGTTTTGAGCATGCTGGATAGTTTTGAGCATGCTGGATAGTTTTGAGCGTGCTGGATATAGTTTTGAGCGAGCTCCATATAGTTTTGAGCATGCTGGATAGTTTTGAGTGTGCTGGATAGTTTTGAGCGTGCTGGATAGTTTTGAGCGTGCTGCATATAGTTTTGAGCGTGCTGGATTCTTTTGAGCATGCTGGATAGTCTTGAGCATGCTGCATAGTTTTGAGTGTTCTGGATATAGTTTTGAGCATGCTGGATAGTTTTGAGCGTGCTGGATAGTTTTTAGTGTGCTGGATAGTTTTGAGCATGCTGGATATAGTTTCATGCGTGCTGGATATTTCTGAGCATGTTGGATAGTTTTGAACGAGCTGTATGTAGTTTTGAGCATGCTGGATAGTTTTGAATGTGCTGGATATAGTTTCAAGCATGCTGGATACTTTTGAGCGTGCTAGATAGCTTTGAGCGTGCTGGATATAGTTTCGAGCATGCTGGTTAGTTGTGAGCATGCTTGATAGTTTTCAGCGTGCTGGATAGTTTTGAGCCTGCTGGATAGTTTTTTAGCATGCTAGATCCTTTTGAGCATGCCGGATATAGTTTTGAGCATGCTGGATAGTCTTGAGCATGCTGGATAGTTTTGAGTGTGCTGGATACAGTTTTGATCGTTCTGGATAGTTGTGAGCATGCTGGATATTTTTGAGCATGCTGGATAGTTTTGAGCGTGCTGAATATAGTTTTGAGAGTGCTGGATAGTTTAAAGCATGCTGATAGTTTTGAGCATGCGGGATATAGTTTTGAGTGTGCTGGATATAGTTTCGAGCATGCTGGATAGTTTTGAGCGTGCTGGATAGTTTTGAGCGTGCTGGATATAGTTTCGAGCGAGCTGCATATAGTTTTGAGCATGCTGGATAGTTTTGAGCGTGCTGGATAGCTTTGAGCGTGCTAGATATAGTTTCGAGCATGCTGGTTAGTTGTGAGCATGCTTGATAATTTTGAGCGTTCTGGATAGTTTTGAGCGTGCTTAATATAGTTTTGAGCGTGCTGGATAGTTTCGAGCATGCGAGATATAGTTTCGAGCATGCTGGATAGTCTTGAGTGTGCTGGATATTTTTGAGCGTGCTGGATATAGTTTCGATCATTCTGGATAGTTGTGAGCATGCTGGATAGTTTTGAGCATGCTGGATAGTTTTGAGCTTGCTGAATATAGATTTGAGCGTGCTCGATAGTTGTAAGCATGCTGATAGTTTTGAGCATGCGGGATATAGTTTTGAGCGTGCTGGATATAGTTTCGAGCATGCTGGACCGTTTTGAGCCTGCTGGATAGTTTCGAGCAAGCTGGAAAGTTTTGAGGGGGCTGGATTGTTTTGAGTATGCTGGATACTCTTGAGCGTGCTGGATAGTTTTGTGCGTGCAGTATATAGTTTTGAGCATGCTGGATAGTTTTGAGCATGCTAGACAGTTTTGAATGTCCTAGATATAGTTTCGAGCAGGCTGAATAGTTTTGAGCGAGCTGTATAGTTTGAGCATGCTGAATAGTTTTGAGTGTGCTGGAAAGCTTTGAGCCTGCTGGATAGTTTTGAGCAAGCTGGCAAGTTTTGAGGGGGCTGGATATAGTTTCGAGCATGTTGGATAGTTTTGAGCATGCTGGACAGTTTTGAGCATGCTGGATATAGTTTTGCGTGTGCTGGATAGTTTTGAGCGAGCTGCATATAGTTTTGAGCGTGCTGGATAGTTTTGAGTGTGCTGGATATCGCTTTGAGCATGCTGGATAGTTTTGAGCATGCTGGAAAGTTTTGAGCGTGCTGCATATAATTTTGAGCATGCTGGATAGTTTTGAGTGTGCTGGATATAGCTTTGAGCATGCTGGTTAGTTTTGAGCGTGATGGATAGTTTTAAGCGTGCTGGATAGTTTTGTGCGTGCTGGATAGTTTTGAGCGAGCTGCATATAGTTTTCAGCGTGCTGGATATTTTTGAGCATGCTGGATAGTTTTGTGCGTGCTGGATTGTTTTGAGCGAGCTTCATATAGTTTTGAGCGTGCTGGATAGTTTTAAGCATGCTGGATAGTTTTGAGCATGCGGGATATAGTTTCGAGCATGTTGGATAGTTTTGAGCGTGCTTAATATAGTTTTGAGTGTGCTGGATAGTTTTAAGCATGCTGGATCGTTTTGAGCATGCGAGATATAGTTTCGAGCGTGCTGGATAGTCTTGAGCGTGCTGAATATAGATTTGAGCATGCTGGATAGTTTTAAGCATGCTGATAGTTTTGAGCATGCGGGATATAGTTTCGAGCATGCTGGATAGTTTTGAGCGTGCTGAATATAGATTTGAGCATGCTGGATAGTTTTAAGCATGCTGATAGTTTTGAGCATGCGGGATATAGTTTTGAGCATGCTGGATATAGTTTTGAACGTGCTGCATAGTTTTGAGCATGCTTGATATAGTTTTGAGTGTGCTGGATATAGTTTTGAGCATGCTGGATAGTTTTGAGTGAGCTGCATATAGTTTTGAGCATGCTGGATAGTTTTGAGCATGCTGGATAGTTTTGAGCGTGCTGGATATAGTTTTGAGCGAGCTCCATATAGTTTTGAGCATGCTGGATAGTTTTGAGTGTGCTGGATAGTTTTGAGCGTGCTGGATAGTTTTGAGCGTGCTGCATATAGTTTTGAGCGTGCTGGATTCTTTTGAGCATGCTGGATAGTCTTGAGCATGCTGCATAGTTTTGAGTGTTCTGGATATAGTTTTGAGCATGCTGGATAGTTTTGAGCGTGCTGGATAGTTTTTAGTGTGCTGGATAGTTTTGAGCATGCTGGATATAGTTTCATGCGTGCTGGATATTTCTGAGCATGTTGGATAGTTTTGAACGAGCTGTATGTAGTTTTGAGCATGCTGGATAGTTTTGAATGTGCTGGATATAGTTTCAAGCATGCTGGATACTTTTGAGCGTGCTAGATAGCTTTGAGCGTGCTGGATATAGTTTCGAGCATGCTGGTTAGTTGTGAGCATGCTTGATAGTTTTCAGCGTGCTGGATAGTTTTGAGCCTGCTGGATAGTTTTTTAGCATGCTAGATCCTTTTGAGCATGCCGGATATAGTTTTGAGCATGCTGGATAGTCTTGAGCATGCTGGATAGTTTTGAGTGTGCTGGATACAGTTTTGATCGTTCTGGATAGTTGTGAGCATGCTGGATATTTTTGAGCATGCTGGATAGTTTTGAGCGTGCTGAATATAGTTTTGAGAGTGCTGGATAGTTTAAAGCATGCTGATAGTTTTGAGCATGCGGGATATAGTTTTGAGTGTGCTGGATATAGTTTCGAGCATGCTGGATAGTTTTGAGCGTGCTGGATAGTTTTGAGCGTGCTGGATATAGTTTCGAGCGAGCTGCATATAGTTTTGAGCATGCTGGATAGTTTTGAGCGTGCTGGATAGCTTTGAGCGTGCTAGATATAGTTTCGAGCATGCTGGTTAGTTGTGAGCATGCTTGATAATTTTGAGCGTTCTGGATAGTTTTGAGCGTGCTTAATATAGTTTTGAGCGTGCTGGATAGTTTCGAGCATGCGAGATATAGTTTCGAGCATGCTGGATAGTCTTGAGTGTGCTGGATATTTTTGAGCGTGCTGGATATAGTTTCGATCATTCTGGATAGTTGTGAGCATGCTGGATAGTTTTGAGCATGCTGGATAGTTTTGAGCTTGCTGAATATAGATTTGAGCGTGCTCGATAGTTGTAAGCATGCTGATAGTTTTGAGCATGCGGGATATAGTTTTGAGCGTGCTGGATATAGTTTCGAGCATGCTGGACAGTTTTGAGCATGCTGGATAGTTTTGAGCGTGCTGGCTATAGTTTCGAGCGAGCTCCATTTAGGTTTGAACATGCTGGATAGTTTTGAGCATGCTGGATAGTTTTGAGTGTGCTGGATAGTTTTGAGCGTGCTGGATAGTTCTGAGCGTGCTGCATATAGTTTTGAGTGTGCTGGATTCATTTGAGCATGCTGGATAGTCTTGACCGTGCTGGATAGTTTTGAGTAAGCTGCATATAGTTTTGAGCATGTTGGATAGTTCTGAGTGTGCTGGATATAGTTTTGAGCATGCTGGATATTTTTGAGCGTGCTGGATAGTTTTTAGTGTGCTGGATAGTTTTGAGCATGCCGGATATAGATTCAAGCGTGCTGGATAGTTGTGAGCATGCTGGATAGTTTTGAGCGAGCTGCATATAATTTTGAGTGTTTTGGATATTTCTGAGCGTGTTGTTTTTTTTGAACGAGCTGCATGTAATTTTGAGCATGCTGGATAGTTTTGAATGTGCTGGATATATTTTCGAGCAACCAGGATAGTTTTGAGCGTGCTGGATAGCTTTGAGCGTGCTGGATATAGTTTCGAGCGTGCTGGTTAGTTGTGAGCATGCTTGATAGTTTTGAGCGTGCTGGATAGTTTTGAGCGTGCTTAATATAGTTTTGAGTGTGCTGGATAGTTTTAAGCATGCTGGATCGTTTTGAGCATGCGAGATATAGTTTCGAGCATGCTGGATAGTCTTGAGCGTGCTGGATAGTTTTGAGCGTGCTGAATATAGATTTGAGCATGCTGGATAGTTTTAAGCATGCTGATAGTTTTGAGCATGCGGGATATAGTTTTGAGCATGCTGGATATAGTTTTGAACGTGCTGCATAGTTTTGAGCATGCTTGATATAGTTCTGAGTGTGCTGGATATAGTTTTGAGCATGCTGGATAGTTTTGAGCGAGCTGCATATAGTTTTGAGCATGCTGGATAGTTTTGAGCATGCTGGATAGTTTTGAGCGTGCTGGATATAGTTTTGAGCGAGCTCCATATAGTTTTGAGCATGATGGATAGTTTTGAGTGTGCTGGATAGTTTTGAGCGTGCTGGATAGTTTTGAGCGTGCTGCATATAGTTTTGAGCGTGCTGGATTCTTTTGAGCATGCTGGATAGTCTTGAGCATGCTGGATAGTTTTGAGTGTTCTGGATATAGTTTTGAGCATGCTGGATAGTTTTGAGCGTGCTGGATAGTTTTTAGTGTGCTGGATAGTTTTGAGCATGCTGGATATAGTTTCATGCGTGCTGGATATTTCTGAGCATGTTGGATAGTTTTGAACGAGCTGTATGTAGTTTTGAGCATGCTGGATAGTTTTGAATGTGCTGGATATAGTTTCAAGCATGCTGGATACTTTTGAGCGTGCTAGATAGCTTTGAGCGTGCTGGATATAGTTTCGAGCATGCTGGTTAGTTGTGAGCATGCTTGATAGTTTTCAGTGTGCTGGATAGTTTTGAGCCTGCTGGATAGTTTTTTTAGCATGCTAGATCCTTTTGAGCATGCCGGATATAGTTTTGAGCATGCTGGATAGTCTTGAGCATGCTGGATAGTTTTGAGTGTGCTGGATACAGTTTTGATCGTTCTGGATAGTTGTGAGCATGCTGGATATTTTTGAGCATGCTGGATAGTTTTGAGCGTGCTGAATATAGTTTTGAGAGTGCTGGATAGTTTAAAGCATGCTGATAGTTTTGAGCATGCGGGATATAGTTTTGAGTGTGCTGGATATAGTTTCGAGCATGCTGGATAGTTTTGAGCGTGCTGGATAGTTTTGAGCGTGCTGGATATAGTTTCGAGCGAGCTGCATATAGTTTTGAGCATGCTGGATAGTTTTGAGCATGCTGGATAGTTTTGAGCGTGCTGGATAGTTTTGAGCGTGGTGGATAGTTTTGAGTGTACTGCATATAGTTTTGAGCGTGCTGGATACTTTTGAGCATGCTGGATAGTTTTGAGCACGCTGGATAGTTTTGAGCCAGCTGCATATAGTTTTGAGCGTGCTGGATAGTTTTGGGCGTGCTGGATAGTTTTAAGCACGAAGGATATTTTTGAGCATGCGGGATAGTTTTGAGCAAGCTGAATAGTTTTGAGCAAGCTGCATATAGTTTTGAGCGAGCTGCACATAGTTTTGAGCGTGCTGGGTAGTTTTGAGCATGCTGAATATAGTTTTGAGTGTGCTGGATAGTTTTAAGCATGCTGATAGTTTTGAGCATGTGGGATATAATTTTGAGGGTGCTGGATATAGTTTCGAGCATGCTGGATAGTTTTGAGTGTCCTGGTTAGTTTTGAGCGTGCTGAATATAGTTTCGAGCGAGCTGCATATAGTTTTGAGCATGCTGGATAGTTTTGAGCATGCTGGATAGTTTTGAGTGTGCTGGATAGTTTTGAGCGTGGTGGATAGTTTTGAGCGTGCTGCATATAGTTTTGAGCGTGCTGGATACTTTTGAGCGTGCTGGATAGTTTTGAGCGTGCTGGATAGTTTTGAGCGTGCTGGATAGTTTTAAGCATGCTGGATATTTGTGAGCATGCGGGACATAGTTTTGAGCATGTTGGATAGTTTTGAGCGTGCTGTATATAGTTTTGAGTGTGCTGGATAGTTTTAAGCATCCTGGACAGTTTTGTGCATGCGGGATACTTTCGAGCATGCTGGATAGTTTTGACTGTGCTGGATATAGTTTTGAGCATGCTGGATAGTTTTGAGCATGCTGGATAGTTTTGAGCTTGCTGGATAATTTTGAGCGTGCTGGATAGGTTTGAACGAGCTGCATGTAGTTTTGAGCATGCTGGATAGTTTTGAGGGTGCTGGATATAGTTTCGAGCATGCTGGATAGTTTTGAGCATGCTGGATAGTTTTGAGCTTGCTGGATATAGTTTCGAGCGAGCTGCATATAGTTTTGAGCATGCTGGATAGTTTTGAGCATGCTGGATAGTTTTGAGTGTGCTGGATAGTTTTGAGCGTGCTGGATAGTTCTGAGCGTGCTGCATATAGTTTAGAGCGTGCTGGATAGTTTTGAGCGTGCTGGATATTCTTGAGCGTGCTGGATAGTTTTGAGCCAGCTGCCTATAGTTTTGAGCGTGCTGTATATAGTTTTGAGTGTGCTGGATAGTTTTAAGCATGCTGGACAGTTTTGTTCATGTGCGATAGTTTCGAGCATGCTGGATAGTTTTGAGCATGCTAAATACTTTTGAGTGTGCGAGATATAGTTTTGAGCGAGCTGGATCGGTTTGAGCCTGCTGGATATTTCCGAGCATGCTGGAAATAGTTTTGAGCGTGCTGGATAGTTTTGAGCGTGCTGGTTAGTTTTTAGCATGCTGGATAGTTTTGAGTGTGCTGGTTATAGTTTCAAGCGTGCTGGATAGTTGTGAGCATGCAGGATATTTCTGAATGTGTTGGATAGTTTTGAACGAGCTGCATATAGTTTCGAGCATGTTGGATAGTTTTGAGCGTGCTGTATATAGTTTTGAGTGTGCTGGATAGTTTTAAGCATGCTGGACAGTTTTGTTCATGTGGGATAGTTTCGAGCATGCTGGATAGTTTTGAGCATGCTAGATACTTTTGAGTGTGCGAGATATAGTTTTGAGCGAGCTGGATCGGTTTGAGCCTGCTGGATATTTCCGAGCATGCTGGAAATAGTTTTGAGCGTGCTGGATAGTTTTGAGCGTGCTGGTTAGTTTTTAGCATGCTGGATAGTTTTGAGTGTGCTGGTTATAGTTTCAAGCGTGCTGGATAGTTGTGAGCATGCAGGATATTTCTGAATGTGTTGGATAGTTTTGAACGAGCTGCATATAGTTTTGAGCGTGCTGGATAGTTTTGATCATGCTGGATATAGTTTTGAGCATGCTGGATAGTTTTGAGCATGCTGGATAGCTTTGAGCGTGCTTAATATAGTTTCGAGCGTGCTGGTTAGTTGTGAGCATGCTTGATAATTTTGAGCGTGCTGGATAGTTTTCAGCGTGCTTAATATAGTTTTGAGCGTGCTGGATAGTTTTGAGCAAGCTGCACAAAGCTTTGAGCGTGCTGGATATTTTTGAGTGTGCTGGATATAGCTTTGAGCATGCTGGATAGACTTGAGCTTGCTGGATAGTATTGAGCATGCTGGATAGTTTTGAGCATGCTGGATAGTTTTGAGTGTGCACGATAGTGTTAAGCGTGCTGGATTGTTTTGAGTGAGCTGCATATGGTTTTGAGTATGCTGGATAGTTTTGAGTGTGCTAGATAGTGTTAAGCGTGCTGGATTGTTTTGAGTGAGCTGCATGTAGTTTGGAGTGTGCTGGATAGTTTTGTGCATGCTGGATAGTTTTAAGCGAGCTGCATATAGTTTTGAGCGTGCTGGATAGTTTTGAGCATGCTGGATAGTTTTGAGCGTGCTGGATAGTTTTGAGCGAGCTGCATATGGTTTTGAGCGTGCTGGATAGTTTTAAGCATGCTGGATATTTTTGAGCATGCGGGATATAGTTTCGAGCATGTTGGATAGTTTTGAGCGTGCTGTATACAGTTCTAAGTGTGCTGAATATTTTTAAGCATCCTGGACAGTTTTGTGCATGTGGGATAGTTTCGAGCATGCTGGATAGTTTTGAGCATGCTCGGTAAGTTTGAGTGTGCGAGATATAGTTTTGAGCGAGCTGGATCGGTTTGAGCCTTCTGGATAGTTATGAGCAAGCAGGAAACTTTTGAGGGGGCTGGATTGTTTTGAGTATGCTGGATACTTCTGTGCATGCTGGACCGTTTTGAGCCTGCTGGATAGTTTCGAGCAAGCTGGAAAGTTTTGAGGGGGCTGGATTGTTTTGAGTATGCTGGATACTCTTGAGCGTGCTGGATAGTTTTGTGCGTGCAGTATATAGTTTTGAGCATGCTGGATAGTTTTGAGCATGCTAGACAGTTTTGAATGTCCTAGATATAGTTTCGAGCAGGCTGAATAGTTTTGAGCGAGCTGTATAGTTTGAGCATGCTGAATAGTTTTGAGTGTGCTGGAAAGCTTTGAGCCTGCTGGATAGTTTTGAGCAAGCTGGCAAGTTTTGAGGGGGCTGGATATAGTTTCGAGCATGTTGGATAGTTTTGAGCATGCTGGACAGTTTTGAGCATGCTGGATATAGTTTTGCGTGTGCTGGATAGTTTTGAGCGAGCTGCATATAGTTTTGAGCGTGCTGGATAGTTTTGAGTGTGCTGGATATCGCTTTGAGCATGCTGGATAGTTTTGAGCATGCTGGAAAGTTTTGAGCGTGCTGCATATAATTTTGAGCATGCTGGATAGTTTTGAGTGTGCTGGATATAGCTTTGAGCATGCTGGTTAGTTTTGAGCGTGATGGATAGTTTTAAGCGTGCTGGATAGTTTTGTGCGTGCTGGATAGTTTTGAGCGAGCTGCATATAGTTTTCAGCGTGCTGGATATTTTTGAGCATGCTGGATAGTTTTGTGCGTGCTGGATTGTTTTGAGCGAGCTTCATATAGTTTTGAGCGTGCTGGATAGTTTTAAGCATGCTGGATAGTTTTGAGCATGCGGGATATAGTTTCGAGCATGTTGGATAGTTTTGAGCGTGCTTAATATAGTTTTGAGTGTGCTGGATAGTTTTAAGCATGCTGGATCGTTTTGAGCATGCGAGATATAGTTTCGAGCGTGCTGGATAGTCTTGAGCGTGCTGAATATAGATTTGAGCATGCTGGATAGTTTTAAGCATGCTGATAGTTTTGAGCATGCGGGATATAGTTTCGAGCATGCTGGATAGTTTTGAGCGTGCTGAATATAGATTTGAGCATGCTGGATAGTTTTAAGCATGCTGATAGTTTTGAGCATGCGGGATATAGTTTTGAGCATGCTGGATATAGTTTTGAACGTGCTGCATAGTTTTGAGCATGCTTGATATAGTTTTGAGTGTGCTGGATATAGTTTTGAGCATGCTGGATAGTTTTGAGTGAGCTGCATATAGTTTTGAGCATGCTGGATAGTTTTGAGCATGCTGGATAGTTTTGAGCGTGCTGGATATAGTTTTGAGCGAGCTCCATATAGTTTTGAGCATGCTGGATAGTTTTGAGTGTGCTGGATAGTTTTGAGCGTGCTGGATAGTTTTGAGCGTGCTGCATATAGTTTTGAGCGTGCTGGATTCTTTTGAGCATGCTGGATAGTCTTGAGCATGCTGCATAGTTTTGAGTGTTCTGGATATAGTTTTGAGCATGCTGGATAGTTTTGAGCGTGCTGGATAGTTTTTAGTGTGCTGGATAGTTTTGAGCATGCTGGATATAGTTTCATGCGTGCTGGATATTTCTGAGCATGTTGGATAGTTTTGAACGAGCTGTATGTAGTTTTGAGCATGCTGGATAGTTTTGAATGTGCTGGATATAGTTTCAAGCATGCTGGATACTTTTGAGCGTGCTAGATAGCTTTGAGCGTGCTGGATATAGTTTCGAGCATGCTGGTTAGTTGTGAGCATGCTTGATAGTTTTCAGTGTGCTGGATAGTTTTGAGCCTGCTGGATAGTTTTTTAGCATGCTAGATCCTTTTGAGCATGCCGGATATAGTTTTGAGCATGCTGGATAGTCTTGAGCATGCTGGATAGTTTTGAGTGTGCTGGATACAGTTTTGATCGTTCTGGATAGTTGTGAGCATGCTGGATATTTTTGAGCATGCTGGATAGTTTTGAGCGTGCTGAATATAGTTTTGAGAGTGCTGGATAGTTTAAAGCATGCTGATAGTTTTGAGCATGCGGGATATAGTTTTGAGTGTGCTGGATATAGTTTCGAGCATGCTGGATAGTTTTGAGCGTGCTGGATAGTTTTGAGCGTGCTGGATATAGTTTCGAGCGAGCTGCATATAGTTTTGAGCATGCTGGATAGTTTTGAGCGTGCTGGATAGCTTTGAGCGTGCTAGATATAGTTTCGAGCATGCTGGTTAGTTGTGAGCATGCTTGATAATTTTGAGCGTTCTGGATAGTTTTGAGCGTGCTTAATATAGTTTTGAGCGTGCTGGATAGTTTCGAGCATGCGAGATATAGTTTCGAGCATGCTGGATAGTCTTGAGTGTGCTGGATATTTTTGAGCGTGCTGGATATAGTTTCGATCATTCTGGATAGTTGTGAGCATGCTGGATAGTTTTGAGCATGCTGGATAGTTTTGAGCTTGCTGAATATAGATTTGAGCGTGCTCGATAGTTGTAAGCATGCTGATAGTTTTGAGCATGCGGGATATAGTTTTGAGCGTGCTGGATATAGTTTCGAGCATGCTGGACCGTTTTGAGCCTGCTGGATAGTTTCGAGCAAGCTGGAAAGTTTTGAGGGGGCTGGATTGTTTTGAGTATGCTGGATACTCTTGAGCGTGCTGGATAGTTTTGTGCGTGCAGTATATAGTTTTGAGCATGCTGGATAGTTTTGAGCATGCTAGACAGTTTTGAATGTCCTAGATATAGTTTCGAGCAGGCTGAATAGTTTTGAGCGAGCTGTATAGTTTGAGCATGCTGAATAGTTTTGAGTGTGCTGGAAAGCTTTGAGCCTGCTGGATAGTTTTGAGCAAGCTGGCAAGTTTTGAGGGGGCTGGATATAGTTTCGAGCATGTTGGATAGTTTTGAGCATGCTGGACAGTTTTGAGCATGCTGGATATAGTTTTGCGTGTGCTGGATAGTTTTGAGCGAGCTGCATATAGTTTTGAGCGTGCTGGATAGTTTTGAGTGTGCTGGATATCGCTTTGAGCATGCTGGATAGTTTTGAGCATGCTGGAAAGTTTTGAGCGTGCTGCATATAATTTTGAGCATGCTGGATAGTTTTGAGTGTGCTGGATATAGCTTTGAGCATGCTGGTTAGTTTTGAGCGTGATGGATAGTTTTAAGCGTGCTGGATAGTTTTGTGCGTGCTGGATAGTTTTGAGCGAGCTGCATATAGTTTTCAGCGTGCTGGATATTTTTGAGCATGCTGGATAGTTTTGTGCGTGCTGGATTGTTTTGAGCGAGCTTCATATAGTTTTGAGCGTGCTGGATAGTTTTAAGCATGCTGGATAGTTTTGAGCATGCGGGATATAGTTTCGAGCATGTTGGATAGTTTTGAGCGTGCTTAATATAGTTTTGAGTGTGCTGGATAGTTTTAAGCATGCTGGATCGTTTTGAGCATGCGAGATATAGTTTCGAGCGTGCTGGATAGTCTTGAGCGTGCTGAATATAGATTTGAGCATGCTGGATAGTTTTAAGCATGCTGATAGTTTTGAGCATGCGGGATATAGTTTCGAGCATGCTGGATAGTTTTGAGCGTGCTGAATATAGATTTGAGCATGCTGGATAGTTTTAAGCATGCTGATAGTTTTGAGCATGCGGGATATAGTTTTGAGCATGCTGGATATAGTTTTGAACGTGCTGCATAGTTTTGAGCATGCTTGATATAGTTTTGAGTGTGCTGGATATAGTTTTGAGCATGCTGGATAGTTTTGAGTGAGCTGCATATAGTTTTGAGCATGCTGGATAGTTTTGAGCATGCTGGATAGTTTTGAGCGTGCTGGATATAGTTTTGAGCGAGCTCCATATAGTTTTGAGCATGCTGGATAGTTTTGAGTGTGCTGGATAGTTTTGAGCGTGCTGGATAGTTTTGAGCGTGCTGCATATAGTTTTGAGCGTGCTGGATTCTTTTGAGCATGCTGGATAGTCTTGAGCATGCTGCATAGTTTTGAGTGTTCTGGATATAGTTTTGAGCATGCTGGATAGTTTTGAGCGTGCTGGATAGTTTTTAGTGTGCTGGATAGTTTTGAGCATGCTGGATATAGTTTCATGCGTGCTGGATATTTCTGAGCATGTTGGATAGTTTTGAACGAGCTGTATGTAGTTTTGAGCATGCTGGATAGTTTTGAATGTGCTGGATATAGTTTCAAGCATGCTGGATACTTTTGAGCGTGCTAGATAGCTTTGAGCGTGCTGGATATAGTTTCGAGCATGCTGGTTAGTTGTGAGCATGCTTGATAGTTTTCAGCGTGCTGGATAGTTTTGAGCCTGCTGGATAGTTTTTTAGCATGCTAGATCCTTTTGAGCATGCCGGATATAGTTTTGAGCATGCTGGATAGTCTTGAGCATGCTGGATAGTTTTGAGTGTGCTGGATACAGTTTTGATCGTTCTGGATAGTTGTGAGCATGCTGGATATTTTTGAGCATGCTGGATAGTTTTGAGCGTGCTGAATATAGTTTTGAGAGTGCTGGATAGTTTAAAGCATGCTGATAGTTTTGAGCATGCGGGATATAGTTTTGAGTGTGCTGGATATAGTTTCGAGCATGCTGGATAGTTTTGAGCGTGCTGGATAGTTTTGAGCGTGCTGGATATAGTTTCGAGCGAGCTGCATATAGTTTTGAGCATGCTGGATAGTTTTGAGCGTGCTGGATAGCTTTGAGCGTGCTAGATATAGTTTCGAGCATGCTGGTTAGTTGTGAGCATGCTTGATAATTTTGAGCGTTCTGGATAGTTTTGAGCGTGCTTAATATAGTTTTGAGCGTGCTGGATAGTTTCGAGCATGCGAGATATAGTTTCGAGCATGCTGGATAGTCTTGAGTGTGCTGGATATTTTTGAGCGTGCTGGATATAGTTTCGATCATTCTGGATAGTTGTGAGCATGCTGGATAGTTTTGAGCATGCTGGATAGTTTTGAGCTTGCTGAATATAGATTTGAGCGTGCTCGATAGTTGTAAGCATGCTGATAGTTTTGAGCATGCGGGATATAGTTTTGAGCGTGCTGGATATAGTTTCGAGCATGCTGGACAGTTTTGAGCATGCTGGATAGTTTTGAGCGTGCTGGCTATAGTTTCGAGCGAGCTCCATTTAGGTTTGAACATGCTGGATAGTTTTGAGCATGCTGGATAGTTTTGAGTGTGCTGGATAGTTTTGAGCGTGCTGGATAGTTCTGAGCGTGCTGCATATAGTTTTGAGTGTGCTGGATTCATTTGAGCATGCTGGATAGTCTTGACCGTGCTGGATAGTTTTGAGTAAGCTGCATATAGTTTTGAGCATGTTGGATAGTTCTGAGTGTGCTGGATATAGTTTTGAGCATGCTGGATATTTTTGAGCGTGCTGGATAGTTTTTAGTGTGCTGGATAGTTTTGAGCATGCCGGATATAGATTCAAGCGTGCTGGATAGTTGTGAGCATGCTGGATAGTTTTGAGCGAGCTGCATATAATTTTGAGTGTTTTGGATATTTCTGAGCGTGTTGTTTTTTTTGAACGAGCTGCATGTAATTTTGAGCATGCTGGATAGTTTTGAATGTGCTGGATATATTTTCGAGCAACCAGGATAGTTTTGAGCGTGCTGGATAGCTTTGAGCGTGCTGGATATAGTTTCGAGCGTGCTGGTTAGTTGTGAGCATGCTTGATAGTTTTGAGCGTGCTGGATAGTTTTGAGCGTGCTTAATATAGTTTTGAGTGTGCTGGATAGTTTTAAGCATGCTGGATCGTTTTGAGCATGCGAGATATAGTTTCGAGCATGCTGGATAGTCTTGAGCGTGCTGGATAGTTTTGAGCGTGCTGAATATAGATTTGAGCATGCTGGATAGTTTTAAGCATGCTGATAGTTTTGAGCATGCGGGATATAGTTTTGAGCATGCTGGATATAGTTTTGAACGTGCTGCATAGTTTTGAGCATGCTTGATATAGTTCTGAGTGTGCTGGATATAGTTTTGAGCATGCTGGATAGTTTTGAGCGAGCTGCATATAGTTTTGAGCATGCTGGATAGTTTTGAGCATGCTGGATAGTTTTGAGCGTGCTGGATATAGTTTTGAGCGAGCTCCATATAGTTTTGAGCATGATGGATAGTTTTGAGTGTGCTGGATAGTTTTGAGCGTGCTGGATAGTTTTGAGCGTGCTGCATATAGTTTTGAGCGTGCTGGATTCTTTTGAGCATGCTGGATAGTCTTGAGCATGCTGGATAGTTTTGAGTGTTCTGGATATAGTTTTGAGCATGCTGGATAGTTTTGAGCGTGCTGGATAGTTTTTAGTGTGCTGGATAGTTTTGAGCATGCTGGATATAGTTTCATGCGTGCTGGATATTTCTGAGCATGTTGGATAGTTTTGAACGAGCTGTATGTAGTTTTGAGCATGCTGGATAGTTTTGAATGTGCTGGATATAGTTTCAAGCATGCTGGATACTTTTGAGCGTGCTAGATAGCTTTGAGCGTGCTGGATATAGTTTCGAGCATGCTGGTTAGTTGTGAGCATGCTTGATAGTTTTCAGTGTGCTGGATAGTTTTGAGCCTGCTGGATAGTTTTTTTAGCATGCTAGATCCTTTTGAGCATGCCGGATATAGTTTTGAGCATGCTGGATAGTCTTGAGCATGCTGGATAGTTTTGAGTGTGCTGGATACAGTTTTGATCGTTCTGGATAGTTGTGAGCATGCTGGATATTTTTGAGCATGCTGGATAGTTTTGAGCGTGCTGAATATAGTTTTGAGAGTGCTGGATAGTTTAAAGCATGCTGATAGTTTTGAGCATGCGGGATATAGTTTTGAGTGTGCTGGATATAGTTTCGAGCATGCTGGATAGTTTTGAGCGTGCTGGATAGTTTTGAGCGTGCTGGATATAGTTTCGAGCGAGCTGCATATAGTTTTGAGCATGCTGGATAGTTTTGAGCATGCTGGAT
This sequence comes from Carcharodon carcharias, assembly GCF_017639515.1. Classification (NCBI taxonomy): domain Eukaryota; kingdom Metazoa; phylum Chordata; class Chondrichthyes; order Lamniformes; family Lamnidae; genus Carcharodon; species Carcharodon carcharias. Next base: position 35,904,244 of record NC_054489.1, on the reverse strand, counting down.
AGTTTTGAGCGTGCTGGATAGTTTTGAGCGTGGTGGATAGTTTTGAGTGTACTGCATATAGTTTTGAGCGTGCTGGATACTTTTGAGCATGCTGGATAGTTTTGAGCACGCTGGATAGTTTTGAGCCAGCTGCATATAGTTTTGAGCGTGCTGGATAGTTTTGGGCGTGCTGGATAGTTTTAAGCACGAAGGATATTTTTGAGCATGCGGGATAGTTTTGAGCAAGCTGAATAGTTTTGAGCAAGCTGCATATAGTTTTGAGCGAGCTGCACATAGTTTTGAGCGTGCTGGGTAGTTTTGAGCATGCTGAATATAGTTTTGAGTGTGCTGGATAGTTTTAAGCATGCTGATAGTTTTGAGCATGTGGGATATAATTTTGAGGGTGCTGGATATAGTTTCGAGCATGCTGGATAGTTTTGAGTGTCCTGGTTAGTTTTGAGCGTGCTGAATATAGTTTCGAGCGAGCTGCATATAGTTTTGAGCATGCTGGATAGTTTTGAGCATGCTGGATAGTTTTGAGTGTGCTGGATAGTTTTGAGCGTGGTGGATAGTTTTGAGCGTGCTGCATATAGTTTTGAGCGTGCTGGATACTTTTGAGCGTGCTGGATAGTTTTGAGCGTGCTGGATAGTTTTGAGCGTGCTGGATAGTTTTAAGCATGCTGGATATTTGTGAGCATGCGGGACATAGTTTTGAGCATGTTGGATAGTTTTGAGCGTGCTGTATATAGTTTTGAGTGTGCTGGATAGTTTTAAGCATCCTGGACAGTTTTGTGCATGCGGGATACTTTCGAGCATGCTGGATAGTTTTGACTGTGCTGGATATAGTTTTGAGCATGCTGGATAGTTTTGAGCATGCTGGATAGTTTTGAGCTTGCTGGATAATTTTGAGCGTGCTGGATAGGTTTGAACGAGCTGCATGTAGTTTTGAGCATGCTGGATAGTTTTGAGGGTGCTGGATATAGTTTCGAGCATGCTGGATAGTTTTGAGCATGCTGGATAGTTTTGAGCTTGCTGGATATAGTTTCGAGCGAGCTGCATATAGTTTTGAGCATGCTGGATAGTTTTGAGCATGCTGGATAGTTTTGAGTGTGCTGGATAGTTTTGAGCGTGCTGGATAGTTCTGAGCGTGCTGCATATAGTTTAGAGCGTGCTGGATAGTTTTGAGCGTGCTGGATATTCTTGAGCGTGCTGGATAGTTTTGAGCCAGCTGCCTATAGTTTTGAGCGTGCTGTATATAGTTTTGAGTGTGCTGGATAGTTTTAAGCATGCTGGACAGTTTTGTTCATGTGCGATAGTTTCGAGCATGCTGGATAGTTTTGAGCATGCTAAATACTTTTGAGTGTGCGAGATATAGTTTTGAGCGAGCTGGATCGGTTTGAGCCTGCTGGATATTTCCGAGCATGCTGGAAATAGTTTTGAGCGTGCTGGATAGTTTTGAGCGTGCTGGTTAGTTTTTAGCATGCTGGATAGTTTTGAGTGTGCTGGTTATAGTTTCAAGCGTGCTGGATAGTTGTGAGCATGCAGGATATTTCTGAATGTGTTGGATAGTTTTGAACGAGCTGCATATAGTTTCGAGCATGTTGGATAGTTTTGAGCGTGCTGTATATAGTTTTGAGTGTGCTGGATAGTTTTAAGCATGCTGGACAGTTTTGTTCATGTGGGATAGTTTCGAGCATGCTGGATAGTTTTGAGCATGCTAGATACTTTTGAGTGTGCGAGATATAGTTTTGAGCGAGCTGGATCGGTTTGAGCCTGCTGGATATTTCCGAGCATGCTGGAAATAGTTTTGAGCGTGCTGGATAGTTTTGAGCGTGCTGGTTAGTTTTTAGCATGCTGGATAGTTTTGAGTGTGCTGGTTATAGTTTCAAGCGTGCTGGATAGTTGTGAGCATGCAGGATATTTCTGAATGTGTTGGATAGTTTTGAACGAGCTGCATATAGTTTTGAGCGTGCTGGATAGTTTTGATCATGCTGGATATAGTTTTGAGCATGCTGGATAGTTTTGAGCATGCTGGATAGCTTTGAGCGTGCTTAATATAGTTTCGAGCGTGCTGGTTAGTTGTGAGCATGCTTGATAATTTTGAGCGTGCTGGATAGTTTTCAGCGTGCTTAATATAGTTTTGAGCGTGCTGGATAGTTTTGAGCAAGCTGCACAAAGCTTTGAGCGTGCTGGATATTTTTGAGTGTGCTGGATATAGCTTTGAGCATGCTGGATAGACTTGAGCTTGCTGGATAGTATTGAGCATGCTGGATAGTTTTGAGCATGCTGGATAGTTTTGAGTGTGCACGATAGTGTTAAGCGTGCTGGATTGTTTTGAGTGAGCTGCATATGGTTTTGAGTATGCTGGATAGTTTTGAGTGTGCTAGATAGTGTTAAGCGTGCTGGATTGTTTTGAGTGAGCTGCATGTAGTTTGGAGTGTGCTGGATAGTTTTGTGCATGCTGGATAGTTTTAAGCGAGCTGCATATAGTTTTGAGCGTGCTGGATAGTTTTGAGCATGCTGGATAGTTTTGAGCGTGCTGGATAGTTTTGAGCGAGCTGCATATGGTTTTGAGCGTGCTGGATAGTTTTAAGCATGCTGGATATTTTTGAGCATGCGGGATATAGTTTCGAGCATGTTGGATAGTTTTGAGCGTGCTGTATACAGTTCTAAGTGTGCTGAATATTTTTAAGCATCCTGGACAGTTTTGTGCATGTGGGATAGTTTCGAGCATGCTGGATAGTTTTGAGCATGCTCGGTAAGTTTGAGTGTGCGAGATATAGTTTTGAGCGAGCTGGATCGGTTTGAGCCTTCTGGATAGTTATGAGCAAGCAGGAAACTTTTGAGGGGGCTGGATTGTTTTGAGTATGCTGGATACTTCTGTGCATGCTGGACCGTTTTGAGCCTGCTGGATAGTTTCGAGCAAGCTGGAAAGTTTTGAGGGGGCTGGATTGTTTTGAGTATGCTGGATACTCTTGAGCGTGCTGGATAGTTTTGTGCGTGCAGTATATAGTTTTGAGCATGCTGGATAGTTTTGAGCATGCTAGACAGTTTTGAATGTCCTAGATATAGTTTCGAGCAGGCTGAATAGTTTTGAGCGAGCTGTATAGTTTGAGCATGCTGAATAGTTTTGAGTGTGCTGGAAAGCTTTGAGCCTGCTGGATAGTTTTGAGCAAGCTGGCAAGTTTTGAGGGGGCTGGATATAGTTTCGAGCATGTTGGATAGTTTTGAGCATGCTGGACAGTTTTGAGCATGCTGGATATAGTTTTGCGTGTGCTGGATAGTTTTGAGCGAGCTGCATATAGTTTTGAGCGTGCTGGATAGTTTTGAGTGTGCTGGATATCGCTTTGAGCATGCTGGATAGTTTTGAGCATGCTGGAAAGTTTTGAGCGTGCTGCATATAATTTTGAGCATGCTGGATAGTTTTGAGTGTGCTGGATATAGCTTTGAGCATGCTGGTTAGTTTTGAGCGTGATGGATAGTTTTAAGCGTGCTGGATAGTTTTGTGCGTGCTGGATAGTTTTGAGCGAGCTGCATATAGTTTTCAGCGTGCTGGATATTTTTGAGCATGCTGGATAGTTTTGTGCGTGCTGGATTGTTTTGAGCGAGCTTCATATAGTTTTGAGCGTGCTGGATAGTTTTAAGCATGCTGGATAGTTTTGAGCATGCGGGATATAGTTTCGAGCATGTTGGATAGTTTTGAGCGTGCTTAATATAGTTTTGAGTGTGCTGGATAGTTTTAAGCATGCTGGATCGTTTTGAGCATGCGAGATATAGTTTCGAGCGTGCTGGATAGTCTTGAGCGTGCTGAATATAGATTTGAGCATGCTGGATAGTTTTAAGCATGCTGATAGTTTTGAGCATGCGGGATATAGTTTCGAGCATGCTGGATAGTTTTGAGCGTGCTGAATATAGATTTGAGCATGCTGGATAGTTTTAAGCATGCTGATAGTTTTGAGCATGCGGGATATAGTTTTGAGCATGCTGGATATAGTTTTGAACGTGCTGCATAGTTTTGAGCATGCTTGATATAGTTTTGAGTGTGCTGGATATAGTTTTGAGCATGCTGGATAGTTTTGAGTGAGCTGCATATAGTTTTGAGCATGCTGGATAGTTTTGAGCATGCTGGATAGTTTTGAGCGTGCTGGATATAGTTTTGAGCGAGCTCCATATAGTTTTGAGCATGCTGGATAGTTTTGAGTGTGCTGGATAGTTTTGAGCGTGCTGGATAGTTTTGAGCGTGCTGCATATAGTTTTGAGCGTGCTGGATTCTTTTGAGCATGCTGGATAGTCTTGAGCATGCTGCATAGTTTTGAGTGTTCTGGATATAGTTTTGAGCATGCTGGATAGTTTTGAGCGTGCTGGATAGTTTTTAGTGTGCTGGATAGTTTTGAGCATGCTGGATATAGTTTCATGCGTGCTGGATATTTCTGAGCATGTTGGATAGTTTTGAACGAGCTGTATGTAGTTTTGAGCATGCTGGATAGTTTTGAATGTGCTGGATATAGTTTCAAGCATGCTGGATACTTTTGAGCGTGCTAGATAGCTTTGAGCGTGCTGGATATAGTTTCGAGCATGCTGGTTAGTTGTGAGCATGCTTGATAGTTTTCAGTGTGCTGGATAGTTTTGAGCCTGCTGGATAGTTTTTTAGCATGCTAGATCCTTTTGAGCATGCCGGATATAGTTTTGAGCATGCTGGATAGTCTTGAGCATGCTGGATAGTTTTGAGTGTGCTGGATACAGTTTTGATCGTTCTGGATAGTTGTGAGCATGCTGGATATTTTTGAGCATGCTGGATAGTTTTGAGCGTGCTGAATATAGTTTTGAGAGTGCTGGATAGTTTAAAGCATGCTGATAGTTTTGAGCATGCGGGATATAGTTTTGAGTGTGCTGGATATAGTTTCGAGCATGCTGGATAGTTTTGAGCGTGCTGGATAGTTTTGAGCGTGCTGGATATAGTTTCGAGCGAGCTGCATATAGTTTTGAGCATGCTGGATAGTTTTGAGCGTGCTGGATAGCTTTGAGCGTGCTAGATATAGTTTCGAGCATGCTGGTTAGTTGTGAGCATGCTTGATAATTTTGAGCGTTCTGGATAGTTTTGAGCGTGCTTAATATAGTTTTGAGCGTGCTGGATAGTTTCGAGCATGCGAGATATAGTTTCGAGCATGCTGGATAGTCTTGAGTGTGCTGGATATTTTTGAGCGTGCTGGATATAGTTTCGATCATTCTGGATAGTTGTGAGCATGCTGGATAGTTTTGAGCATGCTGGATAGTTTTGAGCTTGCTGAATATAGATTTGAGCGTGCTCGATAGTTGTAAGCATGCTGATAGTTTTGAGCATGCGGGATATAGTTTTGAGCGTGCTGGATATAGTTTCGAGCATGCTGGACAGTTTTGAGCATGCTGGATAGTTTTGAGCGTGCTGGCTATAGTTTCGAGCGAGCTCCATTTAGGTTTGAACATGCTGGATAGTTTTGAGCATGCTGGATAGTTTTGAGTGTGCTGGATAGTTTTGAGCGTGCTGGATAGTTCTGAGCGTGCTGCATATAGTTTTGAGTGTGCTGGATTCATTTGAGCATGCTGGATAGTCTTGACCGTGCTGGATAGTTTTGAGTAAGCTGCATATAGTTTTGAGCATGTTGGATAGTTCTGAGTGTGCTGGATATAGTTTTGAGCATGCTGGATATTTTTGAGCGTGCTGGATAGTTTTTAGTGTGCTGGATAGTTTTGAGCATGCCGGATATAGATTCAAGCGTGCTGGATAGTTGTGAGCATGCTGGATAGTTTTGAGCGAGCTGCATATAATTTTGAGTGTTTTGGATATTTCTGAGCGTGTTGTTTTTTTTGAACGAGCTGCATGTAATTTTGAGCATGCTGGATAGTTTTGAATGTGCTGGATATATTTTCGAGCAACCAGGATAGTTTTGAGCGTGCTGGATAGCTTTGAGCGTGCTGGATATAGTTTCGAGCGTGCTGGTTAGTTGTGAGCATGCTTGATAGTTTTGAGCGTGCTGGATAGTTTTGAGCGTGCTTAATATAGTTTTGAGTGTGCTGGATAGTTTTAAGCATGCTGGATCGTTTTGAGCATGCGAGATATAGTTTCGAGCATGCTGGATAGTCTTGAGCGTGCTGGATAGTTTTGAGCGTGCTGAATATAGATTTGAGCATGCTGGATAGTTTTAAGCATGCTGATAGTTTTGAGCATGCGGGATATAGTTTTGAGCATGCTGGATATAGTTTTGAACGTGCTGCATAGTTTTGAGCATGCTTGATATAGTTCTGAGTGTGCTGGATATAGTTTTGAGCATGCTGGATAGTTTTGAGCGAGCTGCATATAGTTTTGAGCATGCTGGATAGTTTTGAGCATGCTGGATAGTTTTGAGCGTGCTGGATATAGTTTTGAGCGAGCTCCATATAGTTTTGAGCATGATGGATAGTTTTGAGTGTGCTGGATAGTTTTGAGCGTGCTGGATAGTTTTGAGCGTGCTGCATATAGTTTTGAGCGTGCTGGATTCTTTTGAGCATGCTGGATAGTCTTGAGCATGCTGGATAGTTTTGAGTGTTCTGGATATAGTTTTGAGCATGCTGGATAGTTTTGAGCGTGCTGGATAGTTTTTAGTGTGCTGGATAGTTTTGAGCATGCTGGATATAGTTTCATGCGTGCTGGATATTTCTGAGCATGTTGGATAGTTTTGAACGAGCTGTATGTAGTTTTGAGCATGCTGGATAGTTTTGAATGTGCTGGATATAGTTTCAAGCATGCTGGATACTTTTGAGCGTGCTAGATAGCTTTGAGCGTGCTGGATATAGTTTCGAGCATGCTGGTTAGTTGTGAGCATGCTTGATAGTTTTCAGTGTGCTGGATAGTTTTGAGCCTGCTGGATAGTTTTTTTAGCATGCTAGATCCTTTTGAGCATGCCGGATATAGTTTTGAGCATGCTGGATAGTCTTGAGCATGCTGGATAGTTTTGAGTGTGCTGGATACAGTTTTGATCGTTCTGGATAGTTGTGAGCATGCTGGATATTTTTGAGCATGCTGGATAGTTTTGAGCGTGCTGAATATAGTTTTGAGAGTGCTGGATAGTTTAAAGCATGCTGATAGTTTTGAGCATGCGGGATATAGTTTTGAGTGTGCTGGATATAGTTTCGAGCATGCTGGATAGTTTTGAGCGTGCTGGATAGTTTTGAGCGTGCTGGATATAGTTTCGAGCGAGCTGCATATAGTTTTGAGCATGCTGGATAGTTTTGAGCATGCTGGATAGTTTTGAGCGTGCTGGATAGTTTTGAGCGTGCTGGATAGTTTTGAGCACGCTGGATAGTTTTGAGCCAGCTGCATATAGTTTTGAGCGTGCTGGATAGTTTTGGGCGTGCTGGATAGTTTTAAGCACGAAGGATATTTTTGAGCATGCGGGATAGTTTTGAGCAAGCTGAATAGTTTTGAGCAAGCTGCATATAGTTTTGAGCGAGCTGCACATAGTTTTGAGCGTGCTGGGTAGTTTTGAGCGTGCTGAATATAGTTTTGAGTGTGCTGGATAGTTTTAAGCATGCTGATAGTTTTGAGCATGTGGGATATAATTTTGAGGGTGCTGGATATAGTTTCGAGCATGCTGGATAGTTTTGAGTGTCCTGGTTAGTTTTGAGCGTGCTGAATATAGTTTCGAGCGAGCTGCATATAGTTTTGAGCATGCTGGATAGTTTTGAGCATGCTGGATAGTTTTGAGTGTGCTGGATAGTTTTGAGCGTGGTGGATAGTTTTGAGCGTGCTGCATATAGTTTTGAGCGTGCTGGATACTTTTGAGCGTGCTGGATAGTTTTGAGCGTGCTGGATAGTTTTGAGCGTGCTGGATAGTTTTAAGCATGCTGGATATTTGTGAGCATGCGGGACATAGTTTTGAGCATGTTGGATAGTTTTGAGCGTGCTGTATATAGTTTTGAGTGTGCTGGATAGTTTTAAGCATCCTGGACAGTTTTGTGCATGCGGGATACTTTCGAGCATGCTGGATAGTTTTGACTGTGCTGGATATAGTTTTGAGCATGCTGGATAGTTTTGAGCATGCTGGATAGTTTTGAGCTTGCTGGATAATTTTGAGCGTGCTGGATAGGTTTGAACGAGCTGCATGTAGTTTTGAGCATGCTGGATAGTTTTGAGGGTGCTGGATATAGTTTCGAGCATGCTGGATAGTTTTGAGCGTGCTGGATAGTTTTGAGCTTGCTGGATATAGTTTCGAGCGAGCTGCATATAGTTTTGAGCATGCTGGATAGTTTTGAGCATGCTGGATAGTTTTGAGTGTGCTGGATAGTTTTGAGCGTGCTGGATAGTTCTGAGCGTGCTGCATATAGTTTAGAGCGTGCTGGATAGTTTTGAGCGTGCTGGATATTCTTGAGCGTGCTGGATAGTTTTGAGCCAGCTGCCTATAGTTTTGAGCGTGCTGGAAAGTTTTGACTGTGCTGGATTTAGTTTTGAGCATGCTGGATAGTTTTGAGAATGCTGGATAGTTTTGAACTTGCTGGATAATTTTGAGCGTGCTGGATAGTTTTGAACGAGCTGCATGTAGTTTTGAGCATGCTGGATAGTTTTGAATGTGCTGGATAAAGTTTCGAGCATGCTGGATATAACTTTGAGCATTCTGGATAGTTTTAACCATGCTGGCTATAGTTTTGAGCAAACTGGAAATTTTTGACCATGCTGGATATAGCTTTGAGTGTGCTGGATAGGTTTGAATGTGCTGCATAGTGTTGAGCGTGCTGGATATAGTTTCGAGCATGCTGGATAGTTTTGAGCGAGCTGGATAATTTTGAGCGTGCTGGATAGTTTTGAACGAGCTGCATATAGTTTTGAGCGTGCTGGATAGTTTTGAGTGTGCTGGATAGTTTTGAGCGAGCTGCACAAAGCTTTGAGCGTGCTGGATATTTTTGAGTGTGCTGGATATAGCTTTGAGCATGCTGGATAGACTTGAGCTTGCTGGATAGTATTGAGCATGCTGGATAGTTTTGAGCATGCTGGATAGTTTTGAGTGTGCACGATAGTGTTAAGCGTGCTGGATTGTTTTGAGTGAGCTGCATATGGTTTTGAGTATGCTGGATAGTTTTGAGTGTGCTAGATAGTGTTAAGCGTGCTGGATTGTTTTGAGTGAGCTGCATATAGTTTGGAGTGTGCTGGATAGTTTTGTGCATGCTGGATAGTTTTAAGCGAGCTGCATATAGTTTTGAGCGTGCTGGATAGTTTTGAGCATGCTGGATAGTTTTGAGCGTGCTGGATAGTTTTGAGCGAGCTGCATATGGTTTTGAGCATGCTGGATAGTTTTAAGCATGCTGGATATTTTTGAGCATGCGGGATATAGTTTCGAGCATGTTGGATAGTTTTGAGCGTGCTGTATACAGTTCTAAGTGTGCTGGATATTTTTAAGCATCCTGGACAGTTTTGTGCATGTGGGATAGTTTCGAGCATGCTGGACAGTTTTGAGCATGCTCGATAAGTTTGAGTGTGCGAGATATAGTTTTGAGTGAGCTGGATCGGTTTGAGCCTTCTGGATAGTTATGAGCAAGCAGGAAACTTTTGAGGGGGCTGGATTGTTTTGAGTATGCTGGATACTTCTGTGCATGCTGGACCGTTTTGAGCCTGCTGGATAGTTTCGAGCAAGCTGGAAAGTTTTGAGGGGGCTGGATTGTTTTGAGTATGCTGGATACTCTTGAGCATGCTGGATAGTTTTGTGCGTGCTGGATATAGCTTTGAGCATGCTGGTTAGTTTTGAGCGTGATGGATAGTTTTAAGCATGCTGGATATAGTTTTGCGTGTGCTGCATAGTTTTGAGCGAGCTGCATATAGTTTTGAGCGTGCTGGATAGTTTTGAGTGTGCTGGATATAGCTTTGAGCATGCTGGATAGTTTTGAGCGTGCTGGAAAGTTTTGAGCGTGCTGCATATAATTTTGAGCATGCTGGATAGTTTTGAGTGTGCTGGATATAGCTTTGAGCATGCTGGTTAGTTTTGAGCGTGATGGATAGTTTTAAGCGTGCTGGATAGTTTTGTGCGTGCTGGATAGTTTTGAGCGAGCTGCATATAGTTTTGAGCATGCTGGATATTTTTGAGCATGCTGGATAGTTTTGAGCGTGCTGGATAGTTTTGAGCGAGCTTCATATAGTTTTGAGCGTGCTGGATAGTTTTAAGCATGCTGGATAGTTTTGAGCATGCGGGATATAGTTTCGAGCATGTTGGATAGTTTTGAGCGTGCTGTATATAGTTTTGAGTGTGCTGGATAGTTTTAAGCATGCTGGACAGTTTTGTGCATGTGGGTTAGTTTCAAGCATGCTGGATAGTTTTGTGCATGCTAGATACTTTTGAGTGTGCGAGATATAGTTTTGAGCGAGCTGGATCGGTTTTAGCCTGCTGGATATTTCCGAGCATGCTGGAAATAGTTTTGAGCGTGCTGGATAGTTTTGAGCGTGCTGGATAGTTTTTAGCATGCTGGATAGTTTTGAGCGTGCTGGATATAGTTTCAAGCGTGCTGGATAGTTGTGAGCATGCAGGATATTTCTGAGCGTGTTGGATAGTTTTGAACGAGCTGCATATAGTTTTGAGCGTGCCTGATAGTTTTGATCATGCTGGATATAGTTTCGAGCATGCTGGATAGTTTTGAGCCTGCTGGATAGCTTTGAGCGTGCTGGATATAATTTCGAGCATGCTGCTTAGGTGTGAGCATGCTTGATAGTTTTTAGCGTGCTGGATAGTTTTGAGCGTGCTGAATATAGTTTTGAGCGTGCTGGATAATTTTAAGCATGCTGGATCGTTTTGAGCATACGGGATATAGTTTTGAGCATGCTAGATAGTCTTGAGTGTGCTGGATAGTTTTGAGTGTGCTGCATATAGTTTCGATCACTCTGGATAGTTGAGGGCATGCTGGATAGTTTTGAGCGTGCTGGTTAGTTTTGAGCATGCTGAATATAGATTTGAGCGTGCTGGATAGTTTTAAACATGCTGATAGTTTTGAGCATGCGGGATAAAGTTTTGAGTGTGCTGGATATAGTTTTGAGCTTGCTGGATAGTTTTGAGCGTGCTGGATAGTTTTGAGCGAGCTGGTTAGTTTTGAGTGTGCTGGATATAGTTTTGAGCATGTTGGATAATTCTGAGCGTGCTGGATAGTTTTGACCTTGCTGGATAATTTTGAGCGTGCTGGATAGTTTGAACGAGCTGCATGTAGTTTTGAGCATGCTGGATAGTTTTGAATGTGCTGGATATAGTTTCGAGCATGCTGGATAATTTTGAGCATGCTGGATAGCTTTGAGCGTGCAGGATATAGTTTCGAGCATGCTGGTTAGTTGTGAGCATGCTTGATAGTTTTCAGCGTGCTGGATAGTTTTGAGCATGCTTAATAGTTTTAAGCATGCTAGATCGTTTTGAGTATGCCGGATATAGTTTTGAGCATGCTGGATAGTCTTGAGCGTGCTGGATAGTTTTGAGTGTGCTGGATATAGTTTTGAACGTTCTGGATAGTTGTGAGCATGCTGGAAAGTTTTGAGCGTGCTGCATAGTTTTGAGCATGCTGAATATAGTTTTGAGAGTGCTAGATAGTTTAAAGCATGCTGATAGTTTTGAGCATGCGGGATATAGTTTTGAGTGTGCTGGATATAATTTCGAGCATGCTGGATAGTTTTGAGCATGCTGGATAGTTTTGAGCGTGCTGGATATAGTTTCGAGCAAGCTGCATATAGTTTTGAGCATGCTGGATAGTTTTGAGCATGCTGGATAGTTTTGAGTGTGCTGTATAGTTTTGAGCATGGTGGATAGTTTTGAGTGTGCTGCATATAGTTTCGAGCGGCTGGATACTTTTGACTGTGCTGGATAGTTTTGAGCATGCTGGATAGTTTTGAGCCAGCTGCATATAGTTTTGAGCGTACTGGATAGTTTTGAGCATGCTGGATAGTTTTGAGCCTGCTGGATAGTTTTAAGCATGCTGGATATTTTTGAGCATGCGGGATATAGTTTCGAGCATGTTGGATAGTTTTGAGCGTGCTGTATATAGTTTTGAGTGTGCTGGATAGTTTTAAGCATCCTGGACAGTTTTGTGCATGCGGGATAGTTTCGAGCATGCTGGATAGATTTGAGCATGCTAGATAATTTTGAGTGTGCGAGATATATTTTTGAGCGAGCTGGATGGGTTTGAGCCTGCTGGATAGTTTTGAGCAAGCTGGAAACTTTTGAGGGGGCTGGATTGTTTTGAGTATGCTGGATACTTTTGAGCATGCTGGATAGGTTTGAGCGTGCTGGATATAGTTTCGAGCATGTTGGATAGTTTTGAGCATGCTGGACAGTTTTGAACGTGCTGGATATAATTTCGAGCGTGCTTCGTAGTTTTGAGCGAGTTGGATAGTTTTGAGCATGCTGAATAGTTTTGAGCAAGCTGCATATAGCTTTGAGCGAGCTGCACATAGTTTTGAGTGTGCTGGATAGTTTTGAGCGTGCTGAATATAGTTTTGAGTGTGCTGGATAGTTTTGAGCATGCTGATAGTTTTGAGCATGCGGGATATAGTTTTGAGTGTGCTGGATATATTTTCGAGCATGCTGGGTAGCTTTGAGCAAGCTGGACCGTTTTGAGCCTGCTGGATAGTTTCGAGCAAGCTGGAAAGTTTTGAGGGGGCTGGATTGTTTTGAGTATGCTGGATACTTTTGAGCGTGCTGGATAGTTTTGTGCGTGCAGGATATAGTTTTGAGCATGCTGGATAGTTTTGAGCATGCTGGACAGTTTTGAGCGTCCTAGATATAGTTTCGAGCAGTCTGGATAGTTTTGAGCGAGCTGTATAGTTTGAGCATGCTGAATAGTTTTGAGTGTGCTGGAAAGCTTTGAGCCTGCTGGATAGTTTTGAGCAAGCTGGCAAGTTTTGAGGGGGCTGGATATAGTTTCGAGCATGTTGGATAGTTTTGAGCATGCTGGACAGTTTTGAGCATGCTGGATATAGTTTTGCGTGTGCTGGATAGTTTTGAGTGAGCTGCATATAGTTTTGAGCGTGCTGGATAGTTTTGAGTGTGCTGGATATAGCTTTGAGCATGCTGGATAGTTTTGAGCGTGCTGGATAGTTTTGAGCGTGCTGGATAGTTTTGAGCGTGCTGCTTATAGTTTTGAGCGTGCTGGAGAGTTTTGACTGTGCTGGATTTAGTTTCGAGCATGTTGGATAGTTTTGAGCATGGCGGACAGTTTTGAATGTGCTGGATATAATTTTGAGCATGCTTCGTAGTTTTCAGCGAGTTGGATAGTTTTGAGCATGCTGAATAGTTTTGAGCAAGCTGCATATAGTTTTGAGTGTGCTGGATAGTTTTAAGCATGCTGATAGTTTTGAGCATGCGGGATATAGTTTTGAGTGTGCTGGATATAGTTTCGAGCAGGCTGGATAGTTTTGAGCGTGCTGGATAGTTTTGACCGTGCTGGATATAGTTTTGAGCATGCTGGATAGTTTTGAGCATGCTGGATAGTTTTGAGCTTGCTGGATAATTCTGAGCGTGCTGGATAGTTTTGAATGTGCTGGATAAAGTTTCAGGCATGCTGGATATAACTTTGAGCATTCTGGATAGTTTTAACCATGCTGGCTACAGTTTTGAGCAAACTGGAAATTTTTGACCTTGCTGAATATAGCTTTGAGTGTGCTGGATATAGTTTCGAGCATGTTCGATAGCTTTGAGCGTGCTGGATAGTTTTGAGCGTGCTGGATATAGTTTCGAGCGAGTTGGATAGGTCTGAGCATGCTGGATAGTTTTGAGTGTGCTGGATAGTTTTGAGTGTGCTGGATAGTTTTGAGCGTGTTGGATAGTTTTGAGCGTGCTGCATATAGTTTAGAGCGTGCTGGATAGTTTTGAGCGTGCTGGATAGTTTTTAGCGTGCTGGATAGTTTTGAGCCAGCTGCATATAGTTTTGAGCGTGCTGGAAAGTTTTGACTGTGCTGGATATAGTTTTGAGCATGCTGGATAGTTTTGAGCATGCTGGATAGTTTCAGCTTGCTGGATAATTTTGAGCGTGCTGGATAGTTTTGAACGAGCTGCATGTAGTTTTGAGCATGCTGGATAGTTTTGAATGTGCTGGATAAAGTTTCGAGCATGCTGGATATAACTTTGAGCATTCTGGATAGTTTTAACCATGCTGGCTATAGTTTTGAGCAAACTGGAAATTTTTGACCTTGCTGGATATAGCTTTGAGTGTGCTGGAAAGTTTTGAATGTGCTGGATATTTTTGAGCGTGCTGGATATAGTTTCGAGCATGCTGGATAGACTTGAGCATGCTGGATAGTTTTCAGCGTGCTGGATAGTTTTGATCGAGCTGCATATAGTTTTGAGCTTGCTGGATAGTTTTGAGTGTGCTGGATAGTTTTGAGCGAGCTGCACATAGCTTTGAGCATGCTGGATATTTTTGAGTGTGCTGGATATAGCTTTGAGCATGCTGGATAGACTTGAGCATGCTGGATAGTATTGAGCATGCTGGATAGTTTTGAGCATGCTGGATAGTTTTGAGTGTGCTAGATAGTGTTAAGCGTGCTGGATTGTTTTGAGCGAGCTGCATATAGTTTTGAGCGTGCTGGATAGTTTTGAGCATGCTGGATAGTTTTGAGCGTGCTGGATAGTTTTGAGCGAGCTGCATATAGTTTTGAGCGTGCTGGATAGTTTTAAGCATGCAAGATATTTTTGAGCATGCGGGATATAGTTTCGAGCATGTTGGATAGTTTTGAGCGTGCTGTATATAGTTTTGAGTGTGCTGGATAGTTTTAAGCATCCTGGACAGTTTTGTGCATGCGGGATAGTTTCGAGCATGCTGGATAGATTTGAGCATGCTAGATAATTTTGAATGTGCGAGATATATTTTTGAGCGAGCTGGATGGGTTTGAGCCTGCTGGATAGTTTTGAGCAAGTTGGAAACATTTGAGGGGGCTGGATTGTTTTGAGTATGCTGGATACTTTTGAGCATGCTGGATAGGTTTGAGCGTGCTGGATATAGTTTCGAGCATGTTGGATAGTTTTGAGCATGCTGGACAGTTTTGAACGTGCTGGATATAATTTCGAGCGTGCTTCGTAGTTTTGAGCGAGTTGGATAGTTTTGAGCATGCTGAATAGTTTTGAGCGAGCTGCACATAGTTTTGAGCATGCTGGATAGTTTTGAGCGTGCTGAATATAGTTTTGAGTGTGCTGGATAGTTTTGAGCATGCTGATAGTTTTGAGCATGCGGGATATAGTTTTGAGTGTGCTGGATATATTTTCGAGCATGCTGGGTAGCTTTGAGCAAGCTGGACCGTTTTGAGCCTGCTGGATAGTTTCGAGCAAGCTGGAAAGTTTTGAGGGGGCTGGATTGTTTTGAGTATGCTGGATACTTTTGAGCGTGCTGGATAGTTTTGTGCGTGCAGGATATAGTTTTGAGCATGCTGGATAGTTTTGAGCATGCTGGACAGTTTTGAGCGTCCTAGATATAGTTTCGAGCAGGCTGGATAGTTTTGAGCGAGCTGTATAGTTTGAGCATGCTGAATAGTTTTGAGTGTGCTGGAAAGCTTTGAGCCTGCTGGATAGTTTTGAGCAAGCTGGCAAGTTTTGAGGGGGCTGGATATAGTTTCGAGCATGTTGGATAGTTTTGAGCATGCTGGACAGTTTTGAGCATGCTGGATATAGTTTTGCGTGTGCTGGATAGTTTTGAGTGAGCTGCATATTGTTTTGAGCGTGCTGGATAGTTTTGAGTGTGCTGGATATAGCTTTGAGCGTGCTGGATAGTTTTGAGCGTGCTGGATAGTTTTGAGCGTGCTGGATAGTTTTGAGCGTGCTGCATATAGTTTTGAGCGTACTGGAGAGTTTTGACTGTGCTGGATATAGTTTCGAGCATGTTGGATAGTTTTGAGCATGCCGGACAGTTTTGAATGTGCTGGATATAATTTTGAGCATGCTTCGTAGTTTTCAGCGAGTTGGATAGTTTTGAGCATGCTGAATAGTTTTGAGCAAGCTGCATATAGTTTTGAGTGTGCTGGATAGTTTTAAGCATGCTGATAGTTTTGAGCATGCGGGATATAGTTTTGAGTGTGCTGGATATAGTTTCGAGCATGCTGGATAGTTTTGAGCGTGCTGGATAGTTTTGAGCGTGCTGGATAGTTTTGAGCGTGGTGGATAGTTTTGAGCGTGCTGCATATAGTTTAGAGCGTGCTGGATAGTTTTGAGCGTGCTGGATAGTTTTGAGCGTGCTGGATAGTTTTGAGCCAGCTGCATATAGTTTTGAGCGTGCTGGAAAGTTTTGACCGTGCTGGATATAGTTTTGAGCATGCTGGATAGTTTTGAGCATGCTGGATAGTTTTGAGCTTGCTGGATAATTTTGAGCGTGCTGGATAGTTTTGAACGAGCTGCATGTAGTTTTGAGCATGCTGGATAGTTTTGAATGTGCTGGATAAAGTTTCGAGCATGCTGGATATAACTTTGAGCATTCTGGATAGTTTTAACCATGCTGGCTATAGTTTTGAGCAAACTGGAAATTTTTGACCTTGCTGAATATAGCTTTGAGTGTGCTGGATATAGTTTCGAGCATGTTCGATAGCTTTGAGCGTGCTGGATAGTTTTGAGCGTGCTGGATATAGTTTCGAGCGAGCTGGATAGTTCTGAGCATGCTGGATAGTTTTGAGTGTGCTGGATAGTTTTGAGTGTGCTGGATAGTTTTGAGCGTGTTGGATAGTTTTGAGCGTGCTGCATATAGTTTAGAGCGTGCTGGATAGTTTTGAGCGTGCTGGATAGTTTTTAGTGTGCTGGATAGTTTTGATCCAGCTGCATATAGTTTTGAGCGTGCTGGAAAGTTTTGACTGTGCTGGATATAGTTTTGAGCATGCTGGATAGTTTTGAGCATGCTGGATAGTTTGAGCTTGCTGGATAATTTTGAGCGTGCTGGATAGTTTTGAACGAGCTGCATGTAGTTTTGAGCATGCTGGATAGTTTTGAATGTGCTGGATAAAGTTTCGAGCATGCTGGATATAACTTTGAGCATTCTGGATAGTTTTAACCATGCTGGCTATAGTTTTGAGCAAACTGGAAATTTTTGACCTTGCTGGATATAGCTTTGAGTGTGCTGGAAAGTTTTGAATGTGCTGGATATTTTTGAGCGTGCCGGATATAGTTTCGAGCATGCTGGATAGTTTTGAGCGAGCTGGATAATTTTGAGCATGCTGGATAGTTTTGATCGAGCTGCATATAGTTTTGAGCTTGCTGGATAGTTTTGAGTGTGCTGGATAGTTTTGAGCGAGCTGCACATAGCTTTGAGCATGCTGGATATTTTTGAGTGTGCTGGATATAGCTTTGAGCATGCTGGATAGACTTGAGCATGCTGGATAGTATTGAGCATGCTGGATAGTTTTGAGCATGCTGGATAGTTTTGAGTGTGCTAGATAGTGTTAAGCGTGCTGGATTGTTTTGAGCGAGCTGCATATAGTTTTGAGCGTGCTGGATAGTTTTGAGCATGCTGGATAGTTTTGAGCGTGCTGGATAGTTTTGAGCGAGCTGCATATAGTTTTGAGCGTGCTGGATAGTTTTAAGCATGCAAGATATTTTTGAGCATGCGGGATATAGTTTCGAGCATGTTGGATAGTTTTGAGCGTGCTGTATATAGTTTTGAGTGTGCTGGATAGTTTTAAACATCCTGGACAGTTTTGTGCATGCGGGATTTTTTCGAGCATGCTGGATAGTTTTGAGCATGCTAGATAATTTTGAGTGTGCGAGATATAGTTTTGAGCGAGCTGGATGGGTTTGAGCCTTCTGGATAGTTTTGAGCAAGCTGGAAACTTTTGAGGGGGCTGGATTGTTTTGAGTATGCTGGATACTTCTGTGCATGCTGGATAGTTTTGAGTGTGCTGGATATAGTTTCGAGCATGTTGGATAGTTTTGAGCATGCTGGACAGTTTTGAACGTGCTGGATATAATTTCGAGCGTGCTGCGTAGTTTTGAGTGAGCTGGATAGTTCTGAGCATGCTGAATAGTTTTGAGCCAGCTGCATATAGTTTTGAGCGTGTTGGATATTTTTGAGCATGCTGGATAGTTTTGAGCCTGCTGGATAGTTTTGAGCATGCTGGATACTTTTGAGCATGTGGGATATAGTTTTGAGAATGTTGGATAGTTTTGAGCGTGCTGTATATAGTTTTAAGCATCCTGGACAGTTTTGTGCATGCAGGATAGTTTCGAGCATGCTGGATAGATTTGAGCATGCTAGATAATTTTGAATGTGCGAGATATATTTTTGAGCGAGCTGGATGGGTTTGAGCCTGCTGGATAGTTTTGAGCAAGCTGGAAACTTTTGAGGGGGCTGGATTGTTTTGAGTATGCTGGATACTTTTGAGCATGCTGGATAGGGTTGAGCGTGCTGGATATAGTTTCGAGCATGTTGGATAGTTTTGAGCATGCTGGACAGTTTTGAACGTGCTGGATATAATTTCGAGCGTGCTTCGTAGTTTTGAGCGAGTTGGATAGTTTTGAGCATGCTGAATAGTTTTGAGCAAGCTGCATATAGTTTTGAGCGAGCTGCACATAGTTTTGAGCGTGCTGGATAGTTTTGAGCGTGCTGAATATAGTTTTGAGTGTGCTGGATAGTTTTGAGCATGCTGATAGTTTTGAGCATGCGGGATATAGTTTTGATTGTGCTGGATATATTTTCGAGCATGCTGGGTAGCTTTGAGCAAGCTGGACCGTTTTGAGCCTGCTGGATAGTTTCGAGCAAGCTGGAAAGTTTTGAGGGGGCTGGATTGTTTTGAGTATGCTGGATACTTTTGAGCGTGCTGGATAGTTTTGTGCGTGCAGGATATAGTTTTGAGCATGCTGGATAGTTTTGAGCATGCTGGACAGTTTTGAGCATCCTAGATATAGTTTCGAGCAGGCTGGATAGTTTTGAGCAAGCTGTATAGTTTGAGCATGCTGAATAGTTTTGAGTGTGCTGGAAAGCTTTGAGCCTGCTGGATAGTTTTGAGCAAGCTGGCAAGTTTTGAGGGGGCTGGATATAGTTTCGAGCATGTTGGATAGTTTTGAGCATGCTGGACAGTTTTGAGCATGCTGGATATAGTTTTGCGTGTGCTGGATAGTTTTGAGCGAGCTGCATATAGTTTTGAGCGTGCTGGATAGTTTTGAGTGTGCTGGATATAGCTTTGAGCATGCTGGATAGTTTTGAGTGTGCTGGATTGTTTTGAGCGTGCTGGATAGTTTTGAGCGTGCTGCATATAGTTTTGAGCGTGCTGGAGAGTTTTGACTGTGCTGGATATAGTTTCGAGCATGTTGGATAGTTTTGAGCATGCCGGACAGTTTTGAATGTGCTGGATATAATTTTGAGCATGCTTCGTAGTTTTCAGCGAGTTGGATAGTTTTGAGCATGCTGAATAGTTTTGAGCAAGCTGCATATAGTTTTGAGTGTGCTGGATAGTTTTAAGCATGCTGATAGCTTTGAGCATGCGGTATATAGTTTTGAGTGTGCTGGATATAGTTTCGAGCATGCTGGATAGTTTTGAGCATGCTGGATAGTTTTGAGCGTGCTGGATATAGTTTCGAGCGAGCTGGATAGTTCTGAGCATGCTGGATAGTTTTGAGTGTGCTGGATAGTTTTGAGTGTGCTGGATAGTTTTGAGTGTGGTGGATAGTTTTGAGCGTGCTGCATATAGTTTAGAGCGTGCTGGATAGTTTTGAGCGTGCTGGATAGTTTTGAGCGTGCTGGATAGTTTTGAGTCAGCTGCATATAGTTTTGAGCGTGCTGGAAAGTTTTGACCGTGCTGGATATAGTTTTGAGCATGCTGGATAGTTTTGAGCATGCTGGATAGTTTTGAGCTTGCTGGATAATTTTGAGCGTCCTGGATAGTTTTGAATGAGCTGCATGTAGTTTTGAGCATGCTGGATAGTTTTGAATGTGCTGGATAAAGTTTCGAGCATGCTGGATATAACTTTGAGCATTCTGGATAGTTTTAACCATGCTGGCTATAGTTTTGAGCAAACTGGAAATTTTTGACCTTGCTGAATATATCTTTGAGTGTGCTGGATATAGTTTCGAGCATGTTCGATAGCTTTGAGCGTGCTGGATAGTTTTGAGCGTGCTGGATATAGTTTCGAGCGAGCTGGATAGTTCTGAGCATGCTGGATAGTTTTGAGTGTGCTGGATAGTTTTGAGTGTGCTGGATAGTTTTGAGCGTGTTGGATAGTTTTGAGCGTGCTGCATATAGTTTAGAGCGTGCTGGATAGTTTTGAGCGTGCTGGATAGTTTTTAGTGTGCTGGATAGTTTTGAGCCAGCTGCATATAGTTTTGAGCGTGCTGGAAAGTTTTGACTGTGCTGGATATAGTTTTGGGCATGCTGGATAGTTTGAGCTTGCTGGATAATTTTGAGTGTGCTGTATAGTTTTGAACGAGCTGCATGTAGTTTTGAGCATGCTGGATAGTTTTGAATGTGCTGGATAAAGTTTCAAGCATGCTGGATATAACTTTGAGCATTTTGGATAGTTTTAACCATGCTGGCTATAGTTTTGAGCAAACTGGAAATTTTTGACCTTGCTGAATATATCTTTGAGTGTGCTGGATATAGTTTCGAGCATGTTCGATAGCTTTGAGCGTGCTGGATAGTTTTGAGCGTGCTGGATAATTTTGAACGAGCTGCATGTAGTTTTGAGCATGCTGGATAGTTTTGAATGTGCTGGATAAAGTTTCGAGCATGCTGGATATAACTTTGAGCATTTTGGATAGTTTTAACCATGCTGGCTATAGTTTTGAGCAAACTGGAAATTTTTGACCTTGCTGGATATAGCTTTGAGTGTGCTGGAAAGTTTTGAATGTGCTGGATATTTTTGAGCATGCTGGATATAGTTTCGAGCATGCTGGATAGTTTTGAGCGAGCTGGATAATTTTGAGCGTGCTGGATAGTTTTGATCGAGCTGCATATAGTTTTGAGCTTGCTGGATAGTTTTGAGTGTGCTGGATAGTTTTGAGCGAGCTGCACATAGCTTTGAGCGTGCAGGATATTTTTGAGTGTGCTGGTTATAGCTTTGAGCATGCTGGATAGACTTGAGCATGCTGGATAGTATTGAGCATGCTGGATAGTTTTGAGCATGCTGGATAGTTTTGAGTGTGCTAGATAGTGTTAAGCGTGCTGGATTGTTTTGAGTGAGCTGCATATAGTTTGGAGCGTGCTGGATAGTTTTGATCATGCTGGATAGTTTTGAGCGGGCTGGATAGTTTTGAGCGAGCTGCATATAGTTTTGAGCGTGCTGGATACTTTTGAGCATGCTGGATAGTTTTGAGCGTGCTGGATAGTTTTGAACGAGCTGTATGTAGTTTTGAGCATGCTGGATAGTTTTGAAGGTGCTGGATAAAGTTTTGAGCATGCTGGATATAACTTTGAGCATTCTGGATAGTTTTAACCATGCTGGCTATAGTTTTGAGCAAACTGGAAATTTTTGACCTTGCTGGATATAGCTTTGAGTGTGCTGGATAGTTTTGAATGTGCTGGATATTTTTGAGCGTGCTGGATATAGTTTCGAGCATGCTGGATAGTTTTGAGCGAGCTGGATAATTTTGCGCGTGCTGGATAGTTTTGAACGAGCTGCATATAGTTTTGAGCGTGATGGATAGTTTTGAGTGTTCTGGATAGTTTTGAGCGAGCTGCACATAGCTTTGAGCGTGCTGGATATTTTTGAGTGTGCTGGATATAGCTTTGAGCATGCTGGATAGACTTGAGCATGCTGGATAGTATTGAGCATGCTGGATAGTTTTGAGCATGCTGGATAGTTTTGAGTGTGCTAGATAGTGTTAAGCGTGCTGGATTGTTTTGAGTGAGCTGCATATAGTTTTGAGTATGCTGGATAGTTTTGAGTGTGCTAGATAGTGTTAAGCGTGCTGGATTGTTTTGAGTGAGCTGCATATAGTTTGGAGCGTGCTGGATAGTTTTGATCATGCTGGATAGTTTTGAGCGGGCTGGATAGTTTTGATCGAACTGCATATAGTTTTGAGCGTGCTGGATAGTTTTGAGCATGCTGGATCGTTTTGAGCGTGCTGGATAGTTTTGAGTGAGCTGCAAATAGTTTTGAGCGTGCTGGATAGTTTTGAGTGTGCTGGGTAGTTTTGAGCGAGCTGCACATAGTTTTGAGCGTGCTGGATAGTTTTGAGTGTGCTGGATATAGCTTTGAGCATGCTGGATAGTTTTGAGCGTGCTGGATAGTTTTGAGCGTGCTGGATAGTTTTGAGCGAGCTGGATAGTTTTGAGCAAGCTGCATATAGTTTTGAGCATGCTGGATTATGTTGAGCATGCTGGATAGTTTTGAGCGTGCTGGATAGTTTTGAGTTTGCTGGATATAGTTTTGAGCATGCTGGACAGTTTTGAGAGTTTGGATAGTTTTGAGCTTGCTGGATAGTTTTGAGCATAATGGATAGCTTTCAGGAGCTGCATATAGTTTTGAGCCTGCTGGATAGTTTTGAATGTGCTGGATATAGTTTCGAGCATGCTGGGTAGCTTTGAGCAAGCTGGACCGTTTTGAGCCTGCTGGATAGTTTCGAGCAAGCTGTAAAGTTTTGAGGGGGCTGGATTGTTTTGAGTATGCTGGATACTCTTGAGCGTGCTGGATAGTTTTGTGCGTGCAGGATATAATTTTGAGCATGCTGGATAGTTTTGAGCATGCTGGACAGTTTTGAGCGTCCTAGATATAGTTTCGAGCACTCTGGATAGTTTTGAGCGAGCTGTATAGTTTGAGCATGCTGAATAGTTTTGAGTGTGCTGGAAAGCTTTGAGCCTGCTGGATAGTTTTGAGCAAGCTGGCAAGTTTTGAGGGGGCTGGATATAGTTTCGAGCATGTTGGATAGTTTTGAGCATGCTGGACAGTTTTGAGCATGCTGGATATAGTTTTGAGTGTGCTGGATAGTTTTGAGTGTGCTGGATATAACTTTGAGCTTGCTGGATAGTTTTGAGCGTGCTGGATAGTTTTGAGCGTGCTGGATAGTTTTGAGCGTGCTGCATATAGTTTTGAGCGTGCTGGATATTTTTGAGTGTGCTGGATATAGCTTTGAGCATGCTGGTTAGATTTGAGCGTGCTGGATAATTTTGAGCGTGCTGGATAATTTTGAACGAGCTGCATGTAGTTTTGAGCATGCTGGATAGTTTTGAATGTGCTGGATAAAGTTTCGAGCATGCTGGATATAACTTTGAGCGTTCTGGATAGTTTTAACCATGCTGGCTACAGTTTTGAGCAAACTGGAAATTTTTGACATTGCTGGATATAGCTTTGAGTGTGCTGGATAGTTTTGAATGTGCTGGATAGTTTTGAGCGAGCTGGATAATTGTGAGCGTGCTGGATAGTTTTGAACGAGCTGCATATAGTTTTGAGCGTTCTGGATAGTTTTGATCATGCTGGATAGTTTTGAGCGGGCTGGATAGTTTTGAGCGAACTGCATATAGTTTTGAGCGTGCTGGATAGTTTTGATTGTGCTGGATATAGCTTTGAGCATGCTGGATAGTTTTGAGCGTGCTGGATAGTTTTGAGCGTGCTGGATAGTTTTGAGCGTACTGGATAGTTTTGAGCAAGCTGCATATAGTTTTGAGCATGCTGGATAGTTTTGAGCATGCTGGATAGTTTTGAGCGTGCTGGATAGTTTTGAGTGTGCTGGATATACTTTTGAGCATGCTGGACAGTTTTGAGAGTTTGGATAGTTTTGAGCTTGCTGGATAGTTTTGAGCATGCTGGATAGGTTTGAGGAGCTGCATATAGTTTTGAGCCTGCTAGATAGTTTTGAATATGCTGGATATAGTTTCGAGCATGCTGGGTAGCTTTGAGCAAGCTGGACTGTTTTGAGCCTGCTGGATAGTTTCGAGCAAGCTGAAAAGTTTTGAGGGGGCTGGATTGTTTTGAGTATGCTGGATACTCTTGAGCGTGCTGGATAGTTTTGTGCATGCAGGATATAATTTTGAGCATGCTGGATAGTTTTGAGCATGCTGGACAGTTTTGAGCGTCCTAGATATAGTTTCGAGCAGGCTGGATAGTTTTGAGCGAGCTGTAAAGTTTGAGCATGCTGAATAGTTTTGAGTGTGCTGGAAAGCTTTGAGCCTGCTGGATAGTTTTGAGCAAGCTGGCAAGTTTTGAGGGGGCTGGATATAGTTTCGAGCATGTTGGATAGTTTTGAGCATGCTGGACAGTTTTGAGCATGCTGGATATAGTTTTGTGTGTGCTGGATAGTTTTGAGTGTGCTGGATATAACTTTGAGCTTGCTGGATAGTTTTGAGCGTGCTGGATAGTTTTGAGTGTGCTGGATAGTTTTGAGCGTGCTGCATATAGTTTTGAGCGTGCTGGATAGTTTTGAGTGTGCTGGATATAGCTTTGAGCATGCTGGTTAGATTTGAGCGTGCTGGATAATTTTGAGCGTGCTGGATAATTTTGAACGAGCTGCATGTAGTTTTGAGCATGCTGGATAGTTTCGAGCATGTTGGATAGTTTTGAGCGTGCTGTATATAGTTTTGAGTGTGCTGGATAGTTTTAAGCATCCTGGACAGTTTTGTGCATGCGCGATAGTTTTGAGCATGCTAGATAATTTTGAGTGTGCGAGATATAGTTTTGAGCGAGCTGCATATAGTTTTGAGCGCACTGGATAGTTTTAAGCATGCTGGATATTTTTGAGCATGCAGGATATAGTTTCGAGCATGTTGGATAGTTTTGAGCGTGCTGTATATAGTTTTGAGTGTGCTGGATAGTTTTAAGCATCCTGGACAGTTTTGTGCATGCGCGATAGTTTTGAGTATGCTGGATAGTTTTGAGTGTGCTAGATAGTGTTAAGCGTGCTGGATTGTTTTGAGTGAGCTGCATATAGTTTGGAGCGTGCTGGATAGTTTTGATCATGCTGGATAGTTTTGAGCCTGCTGGATAGTTTTGAATGTGCTGGATATAGTTTCAAGCATGCTGGGTAACTTTGCGCAAGCTGGACCGTTTTGAGCCTGCTGGATAGTTTCGAGCAAGCTGTAAAGTTTTGAGGGGGCTGGATTGTTTTGAGTATGCTGGATACTCTTGAGCGTGCTGGATAGTTTTTTGCGTGCAGGATATAATTTTGAGCATGCTGGATAGTTTTGAGCATGCTGGACAGTTTTGAGCGTCCTAGATATAGTTTTGAGCCTGCTGGATAGTTTTGAGCGAGCTGTATAGTTTGAGCATGCTGAATAGTTTTGAGTGTGCTGGAAAGCTTTGAGCCTGCTGGATAGTTTTGAGCAAGCTGGCAAGTTTTGAGGGGGCTGGATATAGTTTCGAGCATGTTGGATAGTTTTGAGCATGCTGGACAGTTTTGAGCATGCTGGATATAGTTTTGTGTGTGCTGGATAGTTTTGAGTGTGCTGGATATAACTTTGAGCTTGCTGGATAGTTTTGAGCGTGCTGGATAGTTTTGAGTGTGCTGGATAGTTTTGAGCGTGCTGCATATAGTTTTGAGCGTGCTGGATATAGCTTTGAGCATGCTGGTTAGATTTGAGCGTGCTGGATAATTTTGAGCGTGCTGGATAATTTTGAACGAGCTGCATGTAGTTTTGAGCATGCTGGATAGTTTTGAATGTGCTGGATAAAGTTTTGAGCATGCTGGATATAACTTTGAGCATTCTGGATAGTTTTAACCATGCTGGCTATAGTTTTTGGCAAACTGGAAATTTTTGACCTTGCTGGATATAGCTTTGAGTGTGCTGGATAGTTTTGAATGTGCTGGATATTTTTGAGCGTGCTGGATATAGTTTCGAGCATGCTGGATAGTTTTGAGCGAGCTGGAAAATTTTGAGCGTGCTGGATAGTTTTGAACGAGCTGCATATAGTTTTGAGCGTGCTGGATAGTTTTGAGTGTGCTGGATAGTTTTGAGTGAGCTGCACATAGCTTTGAGCGTGCTGGATATTTTTGAGTGTGCTGGATATAGCTTTGAGCATGCTGGATAGACTTGAGCATGCTGGATAGTATTGAGCAGATGGATAGTTTTGAGCATGCTGGATAGTTTTGAGTGTGCTAGATAGTGTTAAGCGTGCTGGATTGTTTTGAGCGAGCTGCATATAGTTTTGAGTATGCTGGATAGTTTTGAGTGTGCTAGATAGTGTTAAGCGTGCTGGATTGTTTTGAGTGAGCTGCATATAGTTTGGAGCGTGCTGGATAGTTTTGATCATGCTGGATAGTTTTGAGCGTGCTGGATAGTTTTGAGTGAACTGCATATAGTTTTGAGTGTGCTGGATAGTTTTGAGCATGCTGGATAGTTTTGAGCGTGCTGGATAGTTTTGAGTGAGCTGCACATAGTTTTGAGCGTGCTGGATAGTTTTTAGCATGCTGGATAGTTTTGAGCATGCGGGATAAAATTTTGAGCATGTTGGATAGTTTTGAGCGTGCTGTATTTAGTTTTAAGTGTGCTGGATAGTTTTAAGCACGCTGGACAGTTTTGTGCATGTGGGTTAGTTTCGAGCATGCTGGATAGTTTTGTGCATGCTAGATACTTTTGAGTGCGCGAGATATAGTTTTGAGCGAGCTGGATCGGTTTTAGCCTGCTGGATATTTCCGAGCATGCTGGAAATAGTTTTGAGCATGCTGGATAGTTTTGAGCGTGCTGGATAGTTTTTAGCATGCTGGATAGTTTTGAGCGTGCTGGATACTTTTGAACGAGCTGCATGTAATTTTGAGCATGCTGGATAGTTTGGAATGTGCTGGATAAAGTTTCGAGCATGCTGGATATAACTTTGAGCATTCTGGATAGTTTTAACCATGCTGGCTATAGTTTTGATCAAACTGAAATTTTTGACCTTGCTGGATATAGCTTTGTGTGTGCTGGATAGTTTTGAATGTGCTGGATATTTTTGAGCATGCTGGATATAGTTTCGAGCATGCTGGATAGTTTTGAGCGAGCTGGATAATTTTGAGCGTGCTGGATAGTTTTGAACGAGCTACATATAGTTTTGAGCGCGCTGGAGAGTTTTCAGCAAGCTGCATATAGTTTTGAGCATGCTGGATAGTTTTGAGCATGCTGGATAGTTTTGAGCGTGCTGGATAGTTTTGAGTGTGCTGGATATACTTTTGAGCATGCTGGACAGTTTTGAGAGTTTGGATAGTTTTGAGCTTGCTGGATAGTTTTGAGCATGCTGGATAGTTTTGAGAGTTTGGATAGTTTTGAGCTTGCTGGATAGTTTTGAGCTTGCTGGATAGTTTTGAGCATGCTGGATAGGTTTGAGGAGCTGCATATAGTTTTGAGCCTGCTGGATAATTTTGAATATGCTGGATATAGTTTCGAGCCTGCTTGGTAGCTTTGAGCAAGCTGGACTGTTTTGAGCCTGCTGGATAGTTTCGAGCAAGCTGAAAAGTTTTGAGGGGGCTGGATTGTTTTGAGTATGCTGGATACTCTTGAGCGTGCTGGATAGTTTTGTGCGTGCAGGATATAATTTTGAGCATGCTGGATAGTTTTGAGCATGCTGGACAGTTTTGAGCGTCCTAGATATAGTTTCGAGCAGGCTGGATAGTTTTGAGCGAGCTGTAAAGTTTGAGCTTGCTGAATAGTTTTGAGTGTGCTGGAAAGCTTTGAGCCTGCTGGATAGTTTTGAGCAAGCTGGCTAGTTTTGAGGGGGCTGGATATAGTTTCGAGCATGTTGGATAGTTTTGAGCATGCTGGACAGTTTTGAGCATGCTGGATATAGTTTTGTGTGTGCTGGATAGTTTTGAGTGTGCTGGATATAACTTTGAGCTTGCTGGATAGTTTTGAGCGTGCTGGATAGTTTTGAGTGTGCTGGATAGTTTTGAGCGTGCTGCATATAGTTTTGAGCGTGCTGGATAGTTTTGAGTGTGCTGGATATAGCTTTGAGCATGCTGGTTAGATTTGAGCGTGCTGGATAATTTTGAGCATGCTGGATAATTTTGAACGAGCTGCATGTAGTTTTGAGCATGCTGGATAGTTTTGAATGTGCTGGATAACGTTTTGAGCATGCTGGATATAACTTTGAGCATTCTGGATAGTTTTAACCATGCTGGCTATAGTTTTGAGCAAACTGGAAATTTTTGACCTTGCTGGATATAGCTTTGAGTGTGCTGGATAGTTTTGAATGTGCTGGATATTTTTGAGCGTGCTGGATATAGTTTCGAGCATGCTGGATAGTTTTGAGCGAGCTGGATAATTTTGAGCGTGCTGGATAGTTTTGAACGAGCTGCATATAGTTTTGAGCGTGCTGGATAATTTTTAGTGTGCTGGATAGTTTTGAGTGAGCTGCACATAGCTTTGAGCGTGCTGGATATTTTTGAGTGTGCTGGATATAGCTTTGAGCATGCTGGATAGACTTGAGCATGCTGGATAGTATTGAGCATGCTGGATAGTTTTGAGCATGCTGGATAGTTTTGAGTGTGCTAGATAGTGTTAAGCGTGCTGGATTGTTTTGAGCGAGCTGCATATAGTTTTGAGTATGCTGGATAGTTTTGAGTGTGCTAGATAGTGTTAAGCGTGCTGGATTGTTTTGAGTGAGCTGCATATAGTTTGGAGCGTGCTGGATAGTTTTGATCATGCTGGATAGTTTTGAGCGTGCTGGATAGTTTTGAGTGAACTGCATATAGTTTTGAGTGTGCTGGATAGTTTTGAGCATGCTGGATAGTTTTGAGCGTGCTGGATAGTTTTGAGCGAGCTGCATATAGTTTTGAGCGCACTGGATAGTTTTAAGCATGCTGGATATTTTTGAGCATGCAGGATATAGTTTCGAGCATGTTGGATAGTTTTGAGCGTGCTGTATATAGTTTTGAGTGTGCTGGATAGTTTTAAGCATCCTGGACAGTTTTGTGCATGCGCGATAGTTTTGAGCATGCTAGATAATTTTGAGTGTGCGAGATGTAGTTTTGAGCGAGCTGGATCGGTTTGAGCCTTCTGGATAGTTTTGAGCAAGCTGGAAACTTTTGAGGGGGCTGGATTGTTTTGAGTAAGCTGGATACTTCTGTGCATGCTGGATAGTTTTGAGCGTGCTGGATATAGTTTCGAGCATGTTGGATAGTTTTGAGCATGCTGGACAGTTTTGAGCGTGCTGGATATAATTTCGAGCGTGCTGCATAGTTTTGAGTGAGCTGCATAGTTTTGAGCATGCTGAATAGTTTTGAGCAAGCTGCAAATAGTTTTGAGTGTGCAGGATAGTTTTGAGTGTGCTGGGTAGTTTTGAGCGAGCTGCACATAGTTTTGAGCGTGCTGGATAGTTTTGAGTGTGCTGGATATAGCTTTGAGCATGCTGGATAGTTTTGAGCGTGCTGGATAGTTTTGAGCTGCTGGATAGTTTTGAGCGTTTGGATAGTTTTGGGCTTGCTGGATAGTTTTGAGCATGCTGGATATAGTTTTGCGTGTGCTAGATGGTTTTGAGTGTGCTGGATATAGCTTTGAGCATGCTGGATAGTTTTGAGCGTGCTGGTTAGTTTTGAGCGAGCTGCATATAGTTTTGAGTATGCTGGATAGTTTTGAGTGTGCTACATAGTGTTAAGCGTGCTGGATTGTTTTGAGTGAGCTGCATATAGTTTGGAGCGTGCTGGATAGTTTTGATCATGCTGGATAGTTTTGAGCGTGCTGGATAGTTTTGAGCGAACTGCATATAGTTTTGAGCATGCTGGATAGTTTTGAGCATGCTGGATAGTTTTGAGCATGCTGGATAGTTTTGAGCGTGCTGGATAGTTTTGAGTGTGCTGGATATAGCTTTGAGCATGCTGGATAGTTTTGAGCGTGCTGGATAGTTTTGAGCGTGCTGGATAGTTTTGAGCATTTGGATAGTTTTGAGCTTGCTGGATAGTTTTGAGCATAATGGATAGCTTTCAGGAGCTGCATATAGTTTTGAGCCTGCTGGATAGTTTTGAATGTGCTGGATATAGTTTCGAGCATGCTGGGTAGCTTTGAGCAAGCTGGACCGTTTTGAGCCTGCTGGATAGTTTTGAGAAAGCTGGAAAGTTTTAAGGGGGCTGGATTGTTTTGAGTATGCTGGATAATCTTGAGCGTGCTGGATAGTTTTGTGCGTGCAGGATATAATTTTGAGCATGCTGGATAGTTTTGAGCATGCTGGACAGTTTTAAGCGTCCTAGATATAGTTTCGAGCAGGCTGGATAGTTTTGAGCGAGCTGTAAAGTTTGAGCATGCTGAATAGTTTTGAGTGTGCTGGAAAGCTTTGAGCCTGCTGGATAGTTTTGAGCAAGCTGGCAAGTTTTGAGGGGGCTGGATATAGTTTCGAGCATGTTGGATAGTTTTGAGCATGCTGGACAGTTTTGAGCATGCTGGATATAGTTTTGTGTGTGCTGGATAGTTTTGAGTGTGCTGGATACAACTTTGAGCTTGCTGGATAGTTTTGAGCGTGCTGGATAGTTTTGAGTGTGCTGGATAGTTTTGAGCGTGCTGCATATAGTTTTGAGCGTGCTGGATAGTTTTGAGTGTGCTGGATATAGCTTTGAGCATGCTGGTTAGATTTGAGCGTGCTGGATAATTTTGAGCATGCTGGATAATTTTGAACGAGCTGCATGTAGTTTTGAGCATGCTGGATAGTTTTGAATGTGCTGGATAACGTTTTGAGCATGCTGGATATAACTTTGAGCATTCTGGATAGTTTTAACCATGCTGGCTATAGTTTTGAGTAAACTGGAAATTTTTGACCTTGCTGGATATAGCTTTGAGTGTGCTGGATAGTTTTGAATGTGCTGGATATTTTTGAGCGTGCTGGATATAGTTTCGAGCATGCTGGATAGTTTTGAGCGAGCTGGATAATTTTGAGCGTGCTGGATAGTTTTGAACGAGCTGCATATAGTTTTGAGCGTGCTGGATAATTTTTAGTGTGCTGGATAGTTTTGAGTGAGCTGCACATAGCTTTGAGCGTGCTGGATATTTTTGAGTGTGCTGGATATAGCTTTGAGCATGCTGGATAGACTTGAGCATGCTGGATAGTATTGAGCATGCTGGATAGTTTTGAGCATGCTGGATAGTTTTGAGTGTGCTAGATAGTGTTAAGCGTGCTGGATTGTTTTGAGCGAGCTGCATATAGTTTTGAGTATGCTGGATAGTTTTGAGTGTGCTAGATAGTGTTAAGCGTGCTGGATTGTTTTGAGTGAGCTGCATATAGTTTGGAGCGTGCTGGATAGTTTTGATCATGCTGGATAGTTTTGAGCGTGCTGGATAGTTTTGAGTGAACTGCATATAGTTTTGAGTGTGCTGGATAGTTTTGAGCATGCTGGATAGTTTTGAGCGTGCTGGATAGTTTTGAGCGAGCTGCATATAGTTTTGAGCGCACTGGATAGTTTTAAGCATGCTGGATATTTTTGAGCATGCAGGATATAGTTTCGAGCATGTTGGATAGTTTTGAGCGTGCTGTATATAGTTTTGAGTGTGCTGGATAGTTTTAAGCATCCTGGACAGTTTTGTGCATGCGCGATAGTTTTGAGCATGCTAGATAATTTTGAGTGTGCGAGATATAGTTTTGAGCGAGCTGGATCGGTTTGAGCCTTCTGGATAGTTTTGAGCAAGCTGGAAACTTTTGAGGGGGCTGGATTGTTTTGAGTAAGCTGGATACTTCTGTGCATGCTGGATAGTTTTGAGCGTGCTGGATATAGTTTCGAGCATGTTGGATAGTTTTGAGCATGCTGGACAGTTTTGAGCGTGCTGGATATAATTTCGAGCGTGCTGCATAGTTTTGAGTGAGCTGCATAGTTTTGAGCATGCTGAATAGTTTTGAGCAAGCTGCAAATAGTTTTGAGTGTGCAGGATAGTTTTGAGTATGCTGGGTAGTTTTGAGCGAGCTGCACATAGTTTTGAGCGTGCTGGATAGTTTTGAGTGTGCTGGATATAGCTTTGAGCATGCTGGATAGTTTTGAGCGTGCTGGATAGTTTTGAGCTGCTGGATAGTTTTGAGCGTTTGGATAGTTTTGGGCTTGCTGGATAGTTTTGAGCATGCTGGATATAGTTTTGCGTGTGCTAGATGGTTTTGAGTGTGCTGGATATAGCTTTGAGCATGCTGGATAGTTTTGAGCGTGCTGGTTAGTTTTGAGCGAGCTGCATATAGTTTTGAGTATGCTGGATAGTTTTGAGTGTGCTACATAGTGTTAAGCGTGCTGGATTGTTTTGAGTGAGCTGCATATAGTTTGGAGCGTGCTGGATAGTTTTGATCATGCTGGATAGTTTTGAGCGTGCTGGATAGTTTTGAGCGAACTGCATATAGTTTTGAGCGTGCTGGATAGTTTTGAGCATGCTGGATAGTTTTGAGCATGCTGGATAGTTTTGAGCGTGCTGGATAGTTTTGAGTGTGCTGGATATAGCTTTGAGCATGCTGGATAGTTTTGAGCGTGCTGGATAGTTTTGAGCGTGCTGGATAGTTTTGAGCATTTGGATAGTTTTGAGCTTGCTGGATAGTTTTGAGCATAATGGATAGCTTTCAGGAGCTGCATATAGTTTTGAGCCTGCTGGATAGTTTTGAATGTGCTGGATAAAGTTTCGAGCATGCTGGATATAACTTTGAGCATTCTGGATAGTTTTAACCATGCTGGCTATAGTTTTGAGCAAACTGGAAATTTTTGACCTTGCTGGATATAGCTTTGAGTGTGCTGGAAAGTTTTGAATGTGCTGGATATTTTTGAGCATGCTGGATATAGATTCGAGCATGCTGGATAGTTTTGAGCGAGCTGGATAATTTTGAGCGTGCTGGATAGTTTTGATCGAGCTGCATATAGTTTTGAGCTTGCTGGATAGTTTTGAGTGTGCTGGATAGTTTTGAGCGAGCTGGATAGTTTTGTGCGTGCAGGATATAATTTTGAGCATGCTGGATAGTTTTGAGCATGCTGGACAGTTTTGAGCGTCCTAGATATAGTTTCAAGCAGGCTGGATAGTTTTGAGCGAGCTGTATAGTTTGAGCATGCTGAATAGTTTTGAGTGTGCTGGAAAGCTTTGAGCCTGCTGGATAGTTTTGAGCAAGCTGGCAAGTTTTGAGGGGGCTGGATATAGTTTCGAGCATGTTGGATAGTTTTGAGCATGCTGGACAGTTTTGAGCATGCTGGATATAGTTTTGTGTGTGCTGGATAGTTTTGAGTGTGCTGGATATAACTTTGAGCTTGCTGGATAGTTTTGAGCGTGCTGGATAGTTTTGAGTGTTCTGGATAGTTTTGAGCGTGCTGCATATAGTTTTGAGCGTGCTGGATATAGCTTTGAGCATGCTGGTTAGATTTGAGCGTGCTGGATAATTTTGAGCTTGCTGGATAATTTTGAGTGTGCTGGATAGTTTTGAACGAGCTGCATGTAGTTTTGAGCATGCTGGATAGTTTTGAATGTGCTGGATAAAGTTTCGAGCATGCTGGATATAACTTTGAGCATTCTGGATAGTTTTAACCATGCTGGCTATAGTTTTGAGCAAACTGGAAATTTTTGACCTTGCTGGATATAGCTTTGAGTGTGCTGGAAAGTTTTGAATGTGCTGGATATTTTTGAGCATGCTGGATATAGTTTCGAGCATGCTGGATAGTTTTGAGCGAGCTGGATAATTTTGAGCGTGCTGGATAGTTTTGATCGAGCTGCATATAGTTTTGAGCTTGCTGGATAGTTTTGAGTGTGCTGGATAGTTTTGAGCGAGCTGGATAGTTTTGTGCGTGCAGGATATAATTTTGAGCATGCTGGATAGTTTTGAGCATGCTGGACAGTTTTGAGCGTCCTAGATATAGTTTCAAGCAGGCTGGATAGTTTTGAGCGAGCTGTATAGTTTGAGCATGCTGAATAGTTTTGAGTGTGCTGGAAAGCTTTGAGCCTGCTGGATAGTTTTGAGCAAGCTGGCAAGTTTTGAGGGGGCTGGATATAGTTTCGAGCATGTTGGATAGTTTTGAGCATGCTGGACAGTTTTGAGCATGCTGGATATAGTTTTGTGTGTGCTGGATAGTTTTGAGTGTGCTGGATATAACTTTGAGCTTGCTGGATAGTTTTGAGCGTGCTGGATAGTTTTGAGTGTGCTGGATAGTTTTGAGCGTGCTGCATATAGTTTTGAGCGTGCTGGATATAGCTTTGAGCATGCTGGTTAGATTTGAGCGTGCTGGATAATTTTGAGCTTGCTGGATAATTTTGAGTGTGCTGGATAGTTTTGAACGAGCTGCATGTAGTTTTGAGCATGCTGGATACTTTTGAATGTGCTGGATAAAGTTTCGAGCATGCTGGATATAACTTTGAGCATTCTGGATAGTTTTAACCATGCTGGCTATAGTTTTGAGCAAACTGGAAATTTTTGACCTTGCTGGATATAGCTTTGAGTGTGCTGGAAAGTTTTGAATGTGCTGGAGATTTTTGAGCATGCTGGATATAGTTTCGAGCATGCTGGATAGTTTTGAGCGAGCTGGATAATTTTGAGCGTGCTGGATAGTTTTGATCGAGCTGCATATAGTTTTGAGCTTGCTGGATAGTTTTGAGTGTGCTGGATAGTTTTGAGCGAGCTGCACATAGCTTTGAGCGTGCTGGATATTTTTGAGTGTGCTGGTTATAGCTTTGAGCATGCTGGATAGACTTGAGCATGCTGGATAGTATTGAGCATGCTGGATAGTTTTGAGCATGCTGGATAGTTTTGAGTGTGCTAGATAGTGTTAAGCGTGCTGGATTGTTTTGAGTGAGCTGCATAAAGTTTGGAGCGTGCTGGATAGTTTTGATCATGCTGGATAGTTTTGAGCGGGCTGGATAGTTTTGAGCGAGCTGCATATAGTTTTGAGCCTGCTGGATAGTTTCGAGCAAGCTGGAAAGTTTTGAGGGGGCTGGATTGTTTTGAGTATGCTGGATACTCTTGAGCGTGCTGGATAGTTTTGTGCGTGCAGGATATAGTTTTGAGCATGCTGGATAGTTTTGAGCATGCTGGACAGTTTTGAGCGTCCTAGATATAGTTTCGAGCAGTCTGGATAGTTTTGAGCGAGCTGTATAGTTTGAGCATGCTGAATAGTTTTGAGTGTGCTGGAAAGCTTTGAGCCTGCTGGATAGTTTTGAGCAAGCTGGCAAGTTTTGAGGGGGCTGGATATAGGTTTGCGTGTGCTAGATAGTTTTGAGTGTGCTGGATATAGCTTTGAGCATGCTGGATAGTTTTGAGCGTGCTGGTTAGTTTTGAGCGTGCTGGATAGTTTTGAGCGTGCTGCATATAGTTTTGAGCGTGCTGGATAGTTTTGAGTGTGCTGGATATAGCTTTGAGCATGCTGGTTAGATTTGAGCATGCTGGATAGTTTTAAGCGTGCTGGATAGTTTTGTGCATGCTGGATAGTTTTGAGCGAGCTGCATATAGTTTTGAGCATGCTGGATAGTTTTGAGCATGCTGGATAGTTTTGAGTGTGCTAGATAGTGTTAAGCGTGCTGGATTGTTTTGAGCGAGCTGCATATAGTTTTGAGTATGCTGGATAGTTTTGAGTGTGCTAGATAGTGTTAAGCGTGCTGGATTGTTTTGAGTGAGCTGCATATAGTTTGGAGCGTGCTGGATAGTTTTGATCATGCTGGATAGTTTTGAGCGTGCTGGATAGTTTTGAGCGAACTGCATATAGTTTTGAGCGTGCTGGATAGTTTTGAGCATGCTGGATAGTTTTGAGCATGCTGGATAGTTTTGAGCGTGCTGGATAGTTTTGAGTGTGCTGGATATAGCTTTGAGCATGCTGGATAGTTTTGAGCGTCCTAGATATAGTTTCAAGCAGGCTGGATAGTTTTGAGCGAGCTGTATAGTTTGAGCATGCTGAATAGTTTTGAGTGTGCTGGAAAGCTTTGAGCCTGCTGGATAGTTTTGAGCAAGCTGGCAAGTTTTGAGGGGGCTGGATATAGTTTCGAGCATGTTGGATAGTTTTGAGCATGCTGGACAGTTTTGAGCATGCTGGATATAGTTTTGTGTGTGCTGGATAGTTTTGAGTGTGCTGGATATAACTTTGAGCTTGCTGGATAGTTTTGAGCGTGCTGGATAGTTTTGAGTGTGCTGGATAGTTTTGAGCGTGCTGCATATAGTTTTGAGCGTGCTGGATATAGCTTTGAGCATGCTGGTTAGATTTGAGCGTGCTGGATAATTTTGAGCTTGCTGGATAACTTTGAGTGTGCTGGATAGTTTTGAACGAGCTGCATGTAGTTTTGAGCATGCTGGATACTTTTGAATGTGCTGGATAAAGTTTCGAGCATGCTGGATATAACTTTGAGCATTCTGGATAGTTTTAACCATGCTGGCTATAGTTTTGAGCAAACTGGAAATTTTTGACCTTGCTGGATATAGCTTTGAGTGTGCTGGAAAGTTTTGAATGAGCTGGATATTTTTGAGCATGCTGGATATAGTTTCGAGCATGCTGGATAGTTTTGAGCGAGCTGGATAATTTTGAGCGTGCTGGATAGTTTTGATCGAGCTGCATATAGTTTTGAGCTTGCTGGATAGTTTTGAGTGTGCTGGATAGTTTTGAGCGAGCTGGATAGTTTTGTGCGTGCAGGATATAATTTTGAGCATGCTGGATAGTTTTGAGCATGCTGGACAGTTTTGAGCGTCCTAGATATAGTTTCAAGCAGGCTGGATAGTTTTGAGCGAGCTGTATAGTTTGAGCATGCTGAATAGTTTTGAGTGTGCTGGAAAGCTTTGAGCCTGCTGGATAGTTTTGAGTAAGCTGGCAAGTTTTGAGGGGGCTGGATATAGTTTCGAGCATGTTGGATAGTTTTGAGCATGCTGGACAGTTTTGAGCATGCTGGATATAGTTTTGTGTGTGCTGGATAGTTTTGAGTGTGCTGGATATAACTTTGAGCTTGCTGGATAGTTTTGAGCGTGCTGGATAGTTTTGAGTGTTCTGGATAGTTTTGAGCGTGCTGCATATAGTTTTGAGCGTGCTGGATATAGCTTTGAGCATGCTGGTTAGATTTGAGCGTGCTGGATAATTTTGAGCTTGCTGGATAATTTTGAGTGTGCTGGATAGTTTTGAACGAGCTGCATGTAGTTTTGAGCATGCTGGATAGTTTTGAATGTGCTGGATAAAGTTTCGAGCATGCTGGATATAACTTTGAGCATTCTGGATAGTTTTAACCATGCTGGCTATAGTTTTGAGCAAACTGGAAATTTTTGACCTTGCTGGATATAGCTTTGAGTGTGCTGGAAAGTTTTGAATGTGCTGGATATTTTTGAGCATGCTGGATATAGTTTCGAGCATGCTGGATAGTTTTGAGCGAGCTGGATAATTTTGAGCGTGCTGGATAGTTTTGATCGAGCTGCATATAGTTTTGAGCTTGCTGGATAGTTTTGAGTGTGCTGGATAGTTTTGAGCGAGCTGGATAGTTTTGTGCGTGCAGGATATAATTTTGAGCATGCTGGATAGTTTTGAGCATGCTGGACAGTTTTGAGCGTCCTAGATATAGTTTCAAGCAGGCTGGATAGTTTTGAGCGAGCTGTATAGTTTGAGCATGCTGAATAGTTTTGAGTGTGCTGGAAAGCTTTGAGCCTGCTGGATAGTTTTGAGCAAGCTGGCAAGTTTTGAGGGGGCTGGATATAGTTTCGAGCATGTTGGATAGTTTTGAGCATGCTGGACAGTTTTGAGCATGCTGGATATAGTTTTGTGTGTGCTGGATAGTTTTGAGTGTGCTGGATATAACTTTGAGCTTGCTGGATAGTTTTGAGCGTGCTGGATAGTTTTGAGTGTGCTGGATAGTTTTGAGCGTGCTGCATATAGTTTTGAGCGTGCTGGATATAGCTTTGAGCATGCTGGTTAGATTTGAGCGTGCTGGATAATTTTGAGCTTGCTGGATAATTTTGAGTGTGCTGGATAGTTTTGAACGAGCTGCATGTAGTTTTGAGCATGCTGGATACTTTTGAATGTGCTGGATAAAGTTTCGAGCATGCTGGATATAACTTTGAGCATTCTGGATAGTTTTAACCATGCTGGCTATAGTTTTGAGCAAACTGGAAATTTTTGACCTTGCTGGATATAGCTTTGAGTGTGCTGGAAAGTTTTGAATGTGCTGGAGATTTTTGAGCATGCTGGATATAGTTTCGAGCATGCTGGATAGTTTTGAGCGAGCTGGATAATTTTGAGCGTGCTGGATAGTTTTGATCGAGCTGCATATAGTTTTGAGCTTGCTGGATAGTTTTGAGTGTGCTGGATAGTTTTGAGCGAGCTGCACATAGCTTTGAGCGTGCTGGATATTTTTGAGTGTGCTGGTTATAGCTTTGAGCATGCTGGATAGACTTGAGCATGCTGGATAGTATTGAGCATGCTGGATAGTTTTGAGCATGCTGGATAGTTTTGAGTGTGCTAGATAGTGTTAAGCGTGCTGGATTGTTTTGAGTGAGCTGCATAAAGTTTGGAGCGTGCTGGATAGTTTTGATCATGCTGGATAGTTTTGAGCGGGCTGGATAGTTTTGAGCGAGCTGCATATAGTTTTGAGCCTGCTGGATAGTTTCGAGCAAGCTGGAAAGTTTTGAGGGGGCTGGATTGTTTTGAGTATGCTGGATACTCTTGAGCGTGCTGGATAGTTTTGTGCGTGCAGGATATAGTTTTGAGCATGCTGGATAGTTTTGAGCATGCTGGACAGTTTTGAGCGTCCTAGATATAGTTTCGAGCAGTCTGGATAGTTTTGAGCGAGCTGTATAGTTTGAGCATGCTGAATAGTTTTGAGTGTGCTGGAAAGCTTTGAGCCTGCTGGATAGTTTTGAGCAAGCTGGCAAGTTTTGAGGGGGCTGGATATAGGTTTGCGTGTGCTAGATAGTTTTGAGTGTGCTGGATATAGCTTTGAGCATGCTGGATAGTTTTGAGCGTGCTGGTTAGTTTTGAGCGTGCTGGATAGTTTTGAGCGTGCTGCATATAGTTTTGAGCGTGCTGGATAGTTTTGAGTGTGCTGGATATAGCTTTGAGCATGCTGGTTAGATTTGAGCATGCTGGATAGTTTTAAGCGTGCTGGATAGTTTTGTGCATGCTGGATAGTTTTGAGCGAGCTGCATATAGTTTTGAGCATGCTGGATAGTTTTGAGCATGCTGGATAGTTTTGAGTGTGCTAGATAGTGTTAAGCGTGCTGGATTGTTTTGAGCGAGCTGCATATAGTTTTGAGTATGCTGGATAGTTTTGAGTGTGCTAGATAGTGTTAAGCGTGCTGGATTGTTTTGAGTGAGCTGCATATAGTTTGGAGTGTGCTGGATAGTTTTGATCATGCTGGATAGTTTTGAGCGTGCTGGATAGTTTTGAGCGAACTGCATATAGTTTTGAGCGTGCTGGATAGTTTTGAGCATGCTGGATAGTTTTGAGCATGCTGGATAGTTTTGAGCGTGCTGGATAGTTTTGAGTGTGCTGGATATAGCTTTGAGCATGCTGGATAGTTTTGAGCGTCCTAGATATAGTTTCAAGCAGGCTGGATAGTTTTGAGCGAGCTGTATAGTTTGAGCATGCTGAATAGTTTTGAGTGTGCTGGAAAGCTTTGAGCCTGCTGGATAGTTTTGAGCAAGCTGGCAAGTTTTGAGGGGGCTGGATATAGTTTCGAGCATGTTGGATAGTTTTGAGCATGCTGGACAGTTTTGAGCATGCTGGATATAGTTTTGTGTGTGCTGGATAGTTTTGAGTGTGCTGGATATAACTTTGAGCTTGCTGGATAGTTTTGAGCGTGCTGGATAGTTTTGAGTGTGCTGGATAGTTTTGAGCGTGCTGCATATAGTTTTGAGCGTGCTGGATATAGGTTTGAGCATGCTGGTTAGATTTGAGCGTGCTGGATAATTTTGAGCTTGCTGGATAATTTTGAGTGTGCTGGATAGTTTTGAACGAGCTGCATGTAGTTTTGAGCATGCTGGATACTTTTGAATGTGCTGGATAAAGTTTCGAGCATGCTGGATATAACTTTGAGCATTCTGGATAGTTTTAACCATGCTGGCTATAGTTTTGAGCAAACTGGAAATTTTTGACCTTGCTGGATATAGCTTTGAGTGTGCTGGAAAGTTTTGAATGTGCTGGATATTTTTGAGCATGCTGGATATAGTTTCGAGCATGCTGGATAGTTTTGAGCGAGCTGGATAATTTTGAGCGTGCTGGATAGTTTTGATCGAGCTGCATATAGTTTTGAGCTTGCTGGATAGTTTTGAGTGTGCTGGATAGTTTTGAGCGAGCTGGATAGTTTTGTGCGTGCAGGATATAATTTTGAGCATGCTGGATAGTTTTGAGCATGCTGGACAGTTTTGAGCGTCCTAGATATAGTTTCAAGCAGGCTGGATAGTTTTGAGCGAGCTGTATAGTTTGAGCATGCTGATTAGTTTTGAGTGTGCTGGAAAGCTTTGAGCCTGCTGGATAGTTTTGAGCAAGCTGGCAAGTTTTGAGGGGGCTGGATATAGTTTCGAGCATGTTGGATGGTTTTGAGCATGCTGGACAGTTTTGAGCATGCTGGATATAGTTTTGTGTGTGCTGCATAGTTTTGAGTGAGCTGCATAGTTTTGAGCATGCTGAATAGTTTTGAGCAAGCTGCAAATAGTTTTGAGTGTGCAGGATAGTTTTGAGTGTGCTGGGTAGTTTTGAGCGAGCTGCACATAGTTTTGAGCGTGCTGGATAGTTTTGAGTGTGCTGGATATAGCTTTGAGCATGCTGGATAGTTTTGAGCGTGCTGGATAGTTTTGAGCTGCTGGATAGTTTTGAGCGTTTGGATAGATTTGGGCTTGCTGGATAGTTTTGAGCATGCTGGATATAGTTTTGCGTGTGC
Organism: Carcharodon carcharias; assembly: GCF_017639515.1. NCBI lineage: Eukaryota > Metazoa > Chordata > Chondrichthyes > Lamniformes > Lamnidae > Carcharodon > Carcharodon carcharias. The sequence continues at coordinate 35,863,661 of NC_054489.1, read as the reverse complement.
TAGATGGTTTTGAGTGTGCTGGATATAGCTTTGAGCATGCTGGATAGTTTTGAGCGTGCTGGTTAGTTTTGAGCGAGCTGCATATAGTTTTGAGTATGCTGGATAGTTTTGAGTGTGCTACATAGTGTTAAGCGTGCTGGATTGTTTTGAGTGAGCTGCATATAGTTTGGAGCGTGCTGGATAGTTTTGATCATGCTGGATAGTTTTGAGCGTGCTGGATAGTTTTGAGCGAACTGCATATAGTTTTGAGCGTGCTGGATAGTTTTGAGCATGCTGGATAGTTTTGAGCATGCTGGATAGTTTTGAGCGTGCTGGATAGTTTTGAGTGTGCTGGATATAGCTTTGAGCATGCTGGATAGTTTTGAGCGTGCTGGATAGTTTTGAGCGTGCTGGATAGTTTTGAGCATTTGGATAGTTTTGAGCTTGCTGGATAGTTTTGAGCATAATGGATAGCTTTCAGGAGCTGCATATAGTTTTGAGCCTGCTGGATAGTTTTGAATGTGCTGGATATAGTTTCGAGCATGCTGGGTAGCTTTGAGCAAGCTGGACCGTTTTGAGCCTGCTGGATAGTTTTGAGAAAGCTGGAAAGTTTTAAGGGGGCTGGATTGTTTTGAGTATGCTGGATACTCTTGAGCATGCTGGATAGTTTTGTGCGTGCAGGATATAATTTTGAGCATGCTGGATAGTTTTGAGCATGCTGGACAGTTTTAAGCGTCCTAGATATAGTTTCGAGCAGGCTGGATAGTTTTGAGCGAGCTGTAAAGTTTGAGCATGCTGAATAGTTTTGAGTGTGCTGGAAAGCTTTGAGCCTGCTGGATAGTTTTGAGCAAGCTGGCAAGTTTTGAGGGGGCTGGATATAGTTTCGAGCATGTTGGATAGTTTTGAGAATGCTGGACAGTTTTGAGCATGCTGGATATAGTTTTGTGTGTGCTGGATAGTTTTGAGTGTGCTGGATACAACTTTGAGCTTGCTGGATAGTTTTGAGCGTGCTGGATAGTTTTGAGTGTGCTGGATAGTTTTGAGCGTGCTGCATATAGTTTTGAGCGTGCTGGATAGTTTTGAGTGTGCTGGATATAGCTTTGAGCATGCTGGTTAGATTTGAGCGTGCTGGATAATTTTGAGCATGCTGGATAATTTTGAACGAGCTGCATGTAGTTTTGAGCATGCTGGATAGTTTTGAATGTGCTGGATAACGTTTTGAGCATGCTGGATATAACTTTGAGCATTCTGGATAGTTTTAACCATGCTGGCTATAGTTTTGAGTAAACTGGAAATTTTTGACCTTGCTGGATATAGCTTTGAGTGTGCTGGATAGTTTTGAATGTGCTGGATATTTTTGAGCGTGCTGGATATAGTTTCGAGCATGCTGGATAGTTTTGAGCGAGCTGGATAATTTTGAGCGTGCTGGATAGTTTTGAACGAGCTGCATATAGTTTTGAGCGTGCTGGATAATTTTTAGTGTGCTGGATAGTTTTGAGTGAGCTGCACATAGCTTTGAGCGTGCTGGATATTTTTGAGTGTGCTGGATATAGCTTTGAGCATGCTGGATAGACTTGAGCATGCTGGATAGTATTGAGCATGCTGGATAGTTTTGAGCATGCTGGATAGTTTTGAGTGTGCTAGATAGTGTTAAGCGTGCTGGATTGTTTTGAGCGAGCTGCATATAGTTTTGAGTATGCTGGATAGTTTTGAGTGTGCTAGATAGTGTTAAGCGTGCTGGATTGTTTTGAGTGAGCTGCATATAGTTTGGAGCGTGCTGGATAGTTTTGATCATGCTGGATAGTTTTGAGCGTGCTGGATAGTTTTGAGCATGCTGGATAGTTTTGAGCATGCTGGATAGTTTTGAGCGTGCTGGATAGTTTTGAGTGTGCTGGATATAGCTTTGAGCATGCTGGATAGTTTTGAGCGTGCTGGATAGTTTTGAGCGTGCTGGATAGTTTTGAGCATTTGGATAGTTTTGAGCTTGCTGGATAGTTTTGAGCATAATGGATAGCTTTCAGGAGCTGCATATAGTTTTGAGCCTGCTGGATAGTTTTGAATGTGCTGGATAAAGTTTCGAGCATGCTGGATATAACTTTGAGCATTCTGGATAGTTTTAACCATGCTGGCTATAGTTTTGAGCAAACTGGAAATTTTTGACCTTGCTGGATATAGCTTTGAGTGTGCTGGAAAGTTTTGAATGTGCTGGATATTTTTGAGCATGCTGGATATAGTTTCGAGCATGCTGGATAGTTTTGAGCGAGCTGGATAATTTTGAGCGTGCTGGATAGTTTTGATCGAGCTGCATATAGTTTTGAGCTTGCTGGATAGTTTTGAGTGTGCTGGATAGTTTTGAGCGAGCTGGATAGTTTTGTGCGTGCAGGATATAATTTTGAGCATGCTGGATAGTTTTGAGCATGCTGGACAGTTTTGAGCGTCCTAGATATAGTTTCAAGCAGGCTGGATAGTTTTGAGCGAGCTGTATAGTTTGAGCATGCTGAATAGTTTTGAGTGTGCTGGAAAGCTTTGAGCCTGCTGGATAGTTTTGAGCAAGCTGGCAAGTTTTGAGGGGGCTGGATATAGTTTCGAGCATGTTGGATTGTTTTGAGCATGCTGGACAGTTTTGAGCATGCTGGATATAGTTTTGTGTGTGCTGGATAGTTTTGAGTGTGCTGGATATAACTTTGAGCTTGCTGGATAGTTTTGAGCGTGCTGGATAGTTTTGAGTGTTCTGGATAGTTTTGAGCGTGCTGCATATAGTTTTGAGCGTGCTGGATATAGCTTTGAGCATGCTGGTTAGATTTGAGCGTGCTGGATAATTTTGAGCTTGCTGGATAATTTTGAGTGTGCTGGATAGTTTTGAACGAGCTGCATGTAGTTTTGAGCATGCTGGATAGTTTTGAATGTGCTGGATAAAGTTTCGAGCATGCTGGATATAACTTTGAGCATTCTGGATAGTTTTAACCATGCTGGCTATAGTTTTGAGCAAACTGGAAATTTTTGACCTTGCTGGATATAGCTTTGAGTGTGCTGGAAAGTTTTGAATGTGCTGGATATTTTTGAGCATGCTGGATATAGTTTCGAGCATGCTGGATAGTTTTGAGCGAGCTGGATAATTTTGAGCGTGCTGGATAGTTTTGATCGAGCTGCATATAGTTTTGAGCTTGCTGGATAGTTTTGAGTGTGCTGGATAGTTTTGAGCGAGCTGGATAGTTTTGTGCGTGCAGGATATAATTTTGAGCATGCTGGATAGTTTTGAGCATGCTGGACAGTTTTGAGCGTCCTAGATATAGTTTCAAGCAGGCTGGATAGTTTTGAGCGAGCTGTATAGTTTGAGCATGCTGAATAGTTTTGAGTGTGCTGGAAAGCTTTGAGCCTGCTGGATAGTTTTGAGCAAGCTGGCAAGTTTTGAGGGGGCTGGATATAGTTTCGAGCATGTTGGATAGTTTTAAGCATGCTGGACAGTTTTGAGCATGCTGGATATAGTTTTGTGTGTGCTGGATAGTTTTGAGTGTGCTGGATATAACTTTGAGCTTGCTGGATAGTTTTGAGCGTGCTGGATAGTTTTGAGTGTGCTGGATAGTTTTGAGCGTGCTGCATATAGTTTTGAGCATGCTGGATATAGCTTTGAGCATGCTGGTTAGATTTGAGCGTGCTGGATAATTTTGAGCTTGCTGGATAATTTTGAGTGTGCTGGATAGTTTTGAACGAGCTGCATGTAGTTTTGAGCATGCTGGATACTTTTGAATGTGCTGGATAAAGTTTCGAGCATGCTGGATATAACTTTGAGCATTCTGGATAGTTTTAACCATGCTGGCTATAGTTTTGAGCAAACTGGAAATTTTTGACCTTGCTGGATATAGCTTTGAGTGTGCTGGAAAGTTTTGAATGTGCTGGAGATTTTTGAGCATGCTGGATATAGTTTCGAGCATGCTGGATAGTTTTGAGCGAGCTGGATAATTTTGAGCGTGCTGGATAGTTTTGATCGAGCTGCATATAGTTTTGAGCTTGCTGGATAGTTTTGAGTGTGCTGGATAGTTTTGAGCGAGCTGCACATAGCTTTGAGCGTGCTGGATATTTTTGAGTGTGCTGGTTATAGCTTTGAGCATGCTGGATAGACTTGAGCATGCTGGATAGTATTGAGCATGCTGGATAGTTTTGAGCATGCTGGATAGTTTTGAGTGTGCTAGATAGTGTTAAGCGTGCTGGATTGTTTTGAGTGAGCTGCATAAAGTTTGGAGCGTGCTGGATAGTTTTGATCATGCTGGATAGTTTTGAGCGGGCTGGATAGTTTTGAGCGAGCTGCATATAGTTTTGAGCCTGCTGGATAGTTTCGAGCAAGCTGGAAAGTTTTGAGGGGGCTGGATTGTTTTGAGTATGCTGGATACTCTTGAGCGTGCTGGATAGTTTTGTGCGTGCAGGATATAGTTTTGAGCATGCTGGATAGTTTTGAGCATGCTGGACAGTTTTGAGCGTCCTAGATATAGTTTCGAGCAGTCTGGATAGTTTTGAGCGAGCTGTATAGTTTGAGCATGCTGAATAGTTTTGAGTGTGCTGGAAAGCTTTGAGCCTGCTGGATAGTTTTGAGCAAGCTGGCAAGTTTTGAGGGGGCTGGATATAGGTTTGCGTGTGCTAGATAGTTTTGAGTGTGCTGGATATAGCTTTGAGCATGCTGGATAGTTCTGAGCGTGCTGGTTAGTTTTGAGCGTGCTGGATAGTTTTGAGCGTGCTGCATATAGTTTTGAGCGTGCTGGATAGTTTTGAGTGTGCTGGATATAGCTTTGAGCATGCTGGTTAGATTTGAGCATGCTGGATAGTTTTAAGCGTGCTGGATAGTTTTGTGCATGCTGGATAGTTTTGAGCGAGCTGCATATAGTTTTGAGCATGCTGGATAGTTTTGAGCATGCTGGATAGTTTTGAGTGTGCTAGATAGTGTTAAGCGTGCTGGATTGTTTTGAGCGAGCTGCATATAGTTTTGAGTATGCTGGATAGTTTTGAGTGTGCTAGATAGTGTTAAGCGTGCTGGATTGTTTTGAGTGAGCTGCATATAGTTTGGAGCGTGCTGGATAGTTTTGATCATGCTGGATAGTTTTGAGCGTGCTGGATAGTTTTGAGCGAACTGCATATAGTTTTGAGCGTGCTGGATAGTTTTGAGCAGGCTGGATAGTTTTGAGCATGCTGGATAGTTTTGAGCGTGCTGGATAGTTTTGAGTGTGCTGGATATAGCTTTGAGCATGCTGGATAGTTTTGAGCGTCCTAGATATAGTTTCAAGCAGGCTGGATAGTTTTGAGCGAGCTGTATAGTTTGAGCATGCTGAATAGTTTTGAGTGTGCTGGAAAGCTTTGAGCCTGCTGGATAGTTTTGAGCAAGCTGGCAAGTTTTGAGGGGGCTGGATATAGTTTCGAGCATGTTGGATAGTTTTGAGCATGCTGGACAGTTTTGAGCATGCTGGATATAGTTTTGTGTGTGCTGGATAGTTTTGAGTGTGCTGGATATAACTTTGAGCTTGCTGGATAGTTTTGAGCGTGCTGGATAGTTTTGAGTGTGCTGGATAGTTTTGAGCGTGCTGCATATAGTTTTGAGCGTGCTGGATATAGCTTTGAGCATGCTGGTTAGATTTGAGCGTGCTGGATAATTTTGAGCTTGCTGGATAATTTTGAGTGTGCTGGATAGTTTTGAACGAGCTGCATGTAGTTTTGAGCATGCTGGATACTTTTGAATGTGCTGGATAAAGTTTCGAGCATGCTGGATATAACTTTGAGCATTCTGGATAGTTTTAACCATGCTGGCTATAGTTTTGAGCAAACTGGAAATTTTTGACCTTGCTGGATATAGCTTTGAGTGTGCTGGAAAGTTTTGAATGTGCTGGATATTTTTGAGCATGCTGGATATAGTTTCGAGCATGCTGGATAGTTTTGAGCGAGCTGGATAATTTTGAGCGTGCTGGATAGTTTTGATCGAGCTGCATATAGTTTTGAGCTTGCTGGATAGTTTTGAGTGTGCTGGATAGTTTTGAGCGAGCTGCACATAGCTTTGAGCGTGCTGGATATTTTTGAGTGTGCTGGTTATAGCTTTGAGCATGCTGGATAGACTTGAGCATGCTGGATAGTATTGAGCAGATGGATAGTTTTGAGCATGCTGGATAGTTTTGAGTGTGCTAGATAGTGTTAAGCGTGCTGGATTGTTTTGAGTGAGCTGCATAAAGTTTGGAGCGTGCTGGATAGTTTTGAGCATGCTGGATAGTTTTGAGCGTGCTGGATAGTTTTGAGCGAGCTGCATATAGTTTTGAGCGTGCTGGATAGTTTTGAGCATGCTGGATAGTTTTGAGCGTGCTGGATAGTTTTGAACGAGCTGCATGTAGTTTTGAGCATGCTGGATAGTTTTGAAGGTGCTGGATAAAGTTTTGAGCATGCTGGATATAACTTTGAGCATTCTGGATAGTTTTAACCATGCTGGCTATAGTTTTGAGCAAACTGGAAATTTTTGACCTTGCTGGATATAGCTTTGAGTGTGCTGGATAGTTTTGAATGTGCTGGATATTTTTGAGCGTGCTGGATATAGTTTCGAGCATGCTGGATAGTTTTGAGCGAGCTGGATAATTTTGCGCGTGCTGGATAGTTTTGAACGAGCTGCATATAGTTTTGAGCGTGATGGATAGTTTTGAGTGTTCTGGATAGTTTTGAGCGAGCTGCACAAAGCTTTGAGCGTGCTGGATATTTTTGAGTGTGCTGGTTATAGCTTTGAGCATGCTGGATAGACTTGAGCATGCTGGATAGTATTGAGCATGCTGGATAGTTTTGAGCATGCTGGATAGTTTTGAGTGTGCTAGATAGTGTTAAGCGTGCTGGATAGTTTTGAGCGAGCTGCATATAGTTTTGAGTATGCTGGATAGTTTTGAGTGTGCTAGATAGTGTTAAGCGTGCTGGATTGTTTTGAGTGAGCTGCATATAGTTTGGAGCGTGCTGGATAGTTTTGATCATGCTGGATAGTTTTGAGCGGGCTGGATAGATTTGACCGAACTGCATATAGTTTTGAGCGTGCTGGATAGTTTTGAGCATGCTGGATAGTTTTGAGCGTGCTGGATAGTTTTGTGCGAGCTGCAAATAGTTTTGAGCGTGCTGGATAGTTTTGAGTGTGCTGGGTAGTTTTGAGCGAGCTGCACATAGTTTTGAGCGTGCTGGATAGTTTTGAGTGTGCTGGATATAGCTTTGAGCATGCTGGATAGTTTTGAGCGTGCTGGATAGTTTTGAGCGTGCTGGATAGTTTTGAGCGCGCTGGATAGTTTTGAGCAAGCTGCATATAGTTTTGAGCATGCTGGATAGTTTTGAGTGTGCTACATAGTGTTAAGCGTGCTGGATTGTTTTGAGTGAGCTGCATATAGTTTGGAGCGTGCTGGATAGTTTTGATCATGCTGGATAGTTTTGAGCGTGCTGGATAGTTTTGAGCGAACTGCATATAGTTTTGAGCGTGCTGGATAGTTTTGAGCATGCTGGATAGTTTTGAGCATGCTGGATAGTTTTGAGCGTGCTGGATAGTTTTGAGTGTGCTGGATATAGCTTTGAGCATGCTGGATAGTTTTGAGCGTCCTAGATATAGTTTCAAGCAGGCTGGATAGTTTTGAGCGAGCTGTATAGTTTGAGCATGCTGAATAGTTTTGAGTGTGCTGGAAAGCTTTGAGCCTGCTGGATAGTTTTGAGCAAGCTGGCAAGTTTTGAGGGGGCTGGATATAGTTTCGAGCATGTTGGATAGTTTTGAGCAGGCTGGACAGTTTTGAGCATGCTGGATATAGTTTTGTGTGTGCTGGATAGTTTTGAGTGTGCTGGATATAACTTTGAGCTTGCTGGATAGTTTTGAGCGTGCTGGATAGTTTTGAGTGTGCTGGATAGTTTTGAGCGTGCTGCATATAGTTTTGAGCGTGCCGGATATAGCTTTGAGCATGCTGGTTAGATTTGAGCGTGCTGGATAATTTTGAGCTTGCTGGATAATTTTGAATGTGCTGGATAGTTTTGAGCATGCTGGACAGTTTTAAGCGTCCTAGATATAGTTTCGAGCAGGCTGGATAGTTTTGAGCGAGCTGTAAAGTTTGAGCATGCTGAATAGTTTTGAGTGTGCTGGAAAGCTTTGAGCCTGCTGGATAGTTTTGAGCAAGCTGGCAAGTTTTGAGGGGGCTGGATATAGTTTCGAGCATGTTGGATAGTTTTGAGAATGCTGGACAGTTTTGAGCATGCTGGATATAGTTTTGTGTGTGCTGGATAGTTTTGAGTGTGCTGGATACAACTTTGAGCTTGCTGGATAGTTTTGAGCGTGCTGGATAGTTTTGAGTGTGCTGGATAGTTTTGAGCGTGCTGCATATAGTTTTGAGCGTGCTGGATAGTTTTGAGTGTGCTGGATATAGCTTTGAGCATGCTGGTTAGATTTGAGCGTGCTGGATAATTTTGAGCATGCTGGATAATTTTGAACGAGCTGCATGTAGTTTTGAGCATGCTGGATAGTTTTGAATGTGCTGGATAACGTTTTGAGCATGCTGGATATAACTTTGAGCATTCTGGATAGTTTTAACCATGCTGGCTATAGTTTTGAGTAAACTGGAAATTTTTGACCTTGCTGGATATAGCTTTGAGTGTGCTGGATAGTTTTGAATGTGCTGGATATTTTTGAGCGTGCTGGATATAGTTTCGAGCATGCTGGATAGTTTTGAGCGAGCTGGATAATTTTGAGCGTGCTGGATAGTTTTGAACGAGCTGCATATAGTTTTGAGCGTGCTGGATAATTTTTAGTGTGCTGGATAGTTTTGAGTGAGCTGCACATAGCTTTGAGCGTGCTGGATATTTTTGAGTGTGCTGGATATAGCTTTGAGCATGCTGGATAGACTTGAGCATGCTGGATAGTATTGAGCATGCTGGATAGTTTTGAGCATGCTGGATAGTTTTGAGTGTGCTAGATAGTGTTAAGCGTGCTGGATTGTTTTGAGCGAGCTGCATATAGTTTTGAGTATGCTGGATAGTTTTGAGTGTGCTAGATAGTGTTAAGCGTGCTGGATTGTTTTGAGTGAGCTGCATATAGTTTGGAGCGTGCTGGATAGTTTTGATCATGCTGGATAGTTTTGAGCGTGCTGGATAGTTTTGAGTGAACTGCATATAGTTTTGAGTGTGCTGGATAGTTTTGAGCATGCTGGATAGTTTTGAGCGTGCTGGATAGTTTTGAGCGAGCTGCATATAGTTTTGAGCGCACTGGATAGTTTTAAGCATGCTGGATATTTTTGAGCATGCAGGATATAGTTTCGAGCATGTTGGATAGTTTTGAGCGTGCTGTATATAGTTTTGAGTGTGCTGGATAGTTTTAAGCATCCTGGACAGTTTTGTGCATGCGCGATAGTTTTGAGCATGCTAGATAATTTTGAGTGTGCGAGATATAGTTTTGAGCGAGCTGGATCGGTTTGAGCCTTCTGGATAGTTTTGAGCAAGCTGGAAACTTTTGAGGGGGCTGGATTGTTTTGAGTAAGCTGGATACTTCTGTGCATGCTGGATAGTTTTGAGCGTGCTGGATATAGTTTCGAGCATGTTGGATAGTTTTGAGCATGCTGGACAGTTTTGAGCGTGCTGGATATAATTTCGAGCGTGCTGCATAGTTTTGAGTGAGCTGCATAGTTTTGAGCATGCTGAATAGTTTTGAGCAAGCTGCAAATAGTTTTGAGTGTGCAGGATAGTTTTGAGTATGCTGGGTAGTTTTGAGCGAGCTGCACATAGTTTTGAGCGTGCTGGATAGTTTTGAGTGTGCTGGATATAGCTTTGAGCATGCTGGATAGTTTTGAGCGTGCTGGATAGTTTTGAGCTGCTGGATAGTTTTGAGCGTTTGGATAGTTTTGGGCTTGCTGGATAGTTTTGAGCATGCTGGATATAGTTTTGCGTGTGCTAGATGGTTTTGAGTGTGCTGGATATAGCTTTGAGCATGCTGGATAGTTTTGAGCGTGCTGGTTAGTTTTGAGCGAGCTGCATATAGTTTTGAGTATGCTGGATAGTTTTGAGTGTGCTACATAGTGTTAAGCGTGCTGGATTGTTTTGAGTGAGCTGCATATAGTTTGGAGCGTGCTGGATAGTTTTGATCATGCTGGATAGTTTTGAGCGTGCTGGATAGTTTTGAGCGAACTGCATATAGTTTTGAGCGTGCTGGATAGTTTTGAGCATGCTGGATAGTTTTGAGCATGCTGGATAGTTTTGAGCGTGCTGGATAGTTTTGAGTGTGCTGGATATAGCTTTGAGCATGCTGGATAGTTTTGAGCGTGCTGGATAGTTTTGAGCGTGCTGGATAGTTTTGAGCATTTGGATAGTTTTGAGCTTGCTGGATAGTTTTGAGCATAATGGATAGCTTTCAGGAGCTGCATATAGTTTTGAGCCTGCTGGATAGTTTTGAATGTGCTGGATAAAGTTTCGAGCATGCTGGATATAACTTTGAGCATTCTGGATAGTTTTAACCATGCTGGCTATAGTTTTGAGCAAACTGGAAATTTTTGACCTTGCTGGATATAGCTTTGAGTGTGCTGGAAAGTTTTGAATGTGCTGGATATTTTTGAGCATGCTGGATATAGATTCGAGCATGCTGGATAGTTTTGAGCGAGCTGGATAATTTTGAGCGTGCTGGATAGTTTTGATCGAGCTGCATATAGTTTTGAGCTTGCTGGATAGTTTTGAGTGTGCTGGATAGTTTTGAGCGAGCTGGATAGTTTTGTGCGTGCAGGATATAATTTTGAGCATGCTGGATAGTTTTGAGCATGCTGGACAGTTTTGAGCGTCCTAGATATAGTTTCAAGCAGGCTGGATAGTTTTGAGCGAGCTGTATAGTTTGAGCATGCTGAATAGTTTTGAGTGTGCTGGAAAGCTTTGAGCCTGCTGGATAGTTTTGAGCAAGCTGGCAAGTTTTGAGGGGGCTGGATATAGTTTCGAGCATGTTGGATAGTTTTGAGCATGCTGGACAGTTTTGAGCATGCTGGATATAGTTTTGTGTGTGCTGGATAGTTTTGAGTGTGCTGGATATAACTTTGAGCTTGCTGGATAGTTTTGAGCGTGCTGGATAGTTTTGAGTGTTCTGGATAGTTTTGAGCGTGCTGCATATAGTTTTGAGCGTGCTGGATATAGCTTTGAGCATGCTGGTTAGATTTGAGCGTGCTGGATAATTTTGAGCTTGCTGGATAATTTTGAGTGTGCTGGATAGTTTTGAACGAGCTGCATGTAATTTTGAGCATGCTGGATAGTTTTGAATGTGCTGGATAAAGTTTCGAGCATGCTGGATATAACTTTGAGCATTCTGGATAGTTTTAACCATGCTGGCTATAGTTTTGAGCAAACTGGAAATTTTTGACCTTGCTGGATATAGCTTTGAGTGTGCTGGAAAGTTTTGAATGTGCTGGATATTTTTGAGCATGCTGGATATAGTTTCGAGCATGCTGGATAGTTTTGAGCGAGCTGGATAATTTTGAGCGTGCTGGATAGTTTTGATCGAGCTGCATATAGTTTTGAGCTTGCTGGATAGTTTTGAGTGTGCTGGATAGTTTTGAGCGAGCTGGATAGTTTTGTGCGTGCAGGATATAATTTTGAGCATGCTGGATAGTTTTGAGCATGCTGGACAGTTTTGAGCGTCCTAGATATAGTTTCAAGCAGGCTGGATAGTTTTGAGCGAGCTGTATAGTTTGAGCATGCTGAATAGTTTTGAGTGTGCTGGAAAGCTTTGAGCCTGCTGGATAGTTTTGAGCAAGCTGGCAAGTTTTGAGGGGGCTGGATATAGTTTCGAGCATGTTGGATAGTTTTGAGCATGCTGGACAGTTTTGAGCATGCTGGATATAGTTTTGTGTGTGCTGGATAGTTTTGAGTGTGCTGGATATAACTTTGAGCTTGCTGGATAGTTTTGAGCGTGCTGGATAGTTTTGAGTGTGCTGGATAGTTTTGAGCGTGCTGCATATAGTTTTGAGCGTGCTGGATATAGCTTTGAGCATGCTGGTTAGATTTGAGCGTGCTGGATAATTTTGAGCTTGCTGGATAATTTTGAGTGTGCTGGATAGTTTTGAACGAGCTGCATGTAGTTTTGAGCATGCTGGATACTTTTGAATGTGCTGGATAAAGTTTCGAGCATGCTGGATATAACTTTGAGCATTCTGGATAGTTTTAACCATGCTGGCTATAGTTTTGAGCAAACTGGAAATTTTTGACCTTGCTGGATATAGCTTTGAGTGTGCTGGAAAGTTTTGAATGTGCTGGAGATTTTTGAGCATGCTGGATATAGTTTCGAGCATGCTGGATAGTTTTGAGCGAGCTGGATAATTTTGAGCGTGCTGGATAGTTTTGATCGAGCTGCATATAGTTTTGAGCTTGCTGGATAGTTTTGAGTGTGCTGGATAGTTTTGAGCGAGCTGCACATAGCTTTGAGCGTGCTGGATATTTTTGAGTGTGCTGGTTATAGCTTTGAGCATGCTGGATAGACTTGAGCATGCTGGATAGTATTGAGCATGCTGGATAGTTTTGAGCATGCTGGATAGTTTTGAGTGTGCTAGATAGTGTTAAGCGTGCTGGATTGTTTTGAGTGAGCTGCATAAAGTTTGGAGCGTGCTGGATAGTTTTGATCATGCTGGATAGTTTTGAGCGGGCTGGATAGTTTTGAGCGAGCTGCATATAGTTTTGAGCCTGCTGGATAGTTTCGAGCAAGCTGGAAAGTTTTGAGGGGGCTGGATTGTTTTGAGTATGCTGGATACTCTTGAGCGTGCTGGATAGTTTTGTGCGTGCAGGATATAGTTTTGAGCATGCTGGATAGTTTTGAGCATGCTGGACAGTTTTGAGCGTCCTAGATATAGTTTCGAGCAGTCTGGATAGTTTTGAGCGAGCTGTATAGTTTGAGCATGCTGAATAGTTTTGAGTGTGCTGGAAAGCTTTGAGCCTGCTGGATAGTTTTGAGCAAGCTGGCAAGTTTTGAGGGGGCTGGATATAGGTTTGCGTGTGCTAGATAGTTTTGAGTGTGCTGGATATAGCTTTGAGCATGCTGGATAGTTTTGAGCGTGCTGGTTAGTTTTGAGCGTGCTGGATAGTTTTGAGCGTGCTGCATATAGTTTTGAGCGTGCTGGATAGTTTTGAGTGTGCTGGATATAGCTTTGAGCATGCTGGTTAGATTTGAGCATGCTGGATAGTTTTAAGCGTGCTGGATAGTTTTGTGCATGCTGGATAGTTTTGAGCGAGCTGCATATAGTTTTGAGCATGCTGGATAGTTTTGAGCATGCTGGATAGTTTTGAGTGTGCTAGATAGTGTTAAGCGTGCTGGATTGTTTTGAGCGAGCTGCATATAGTTTTGAGTATGCTGGATAGTTTTGAGTGTGCTAGATAGTGTTAAGCGTGCTGGATTGTTTTGAGTGAGCTGCATATAGTTTGGAGCGTGCTGGATAGTTTTGATCATGCTGGATAGTTTTGAGCGTGCTGGATAGTTTTGAGCGAACTGCATATAGTTTTGAGCGTGCTGGATAGTTTTGAGCATGCTGGATAGTTTTGAGCATGCTGGATAGTTTTGAGCGTGCTGGATAGTTTTGAGTGTGCTGGATATAGCTTTGAGCATGCTGGATAGTTTTGAGCGTCCTAGATATAGTTTCAAGCAGGCTGGATAGTTTTGAGCGAGCTGTATAGTTTGAGCATGCTGAATAGTTTTGAGTGTGCTGGAAAGCTTTGAGCCTGCTGGATAGTTTTGAGCAAGCTGGCAAGTTTTGAGGGGGCTGGATATAGTTTCGAGCATGTTGGATAGTTTTGAGCATGCTGGACAGTTTTGAGCATGCTGGATATAGTTTTGTGTGTGCTGGATAGTTTTGAGTGTGCTGGATATAACTTTGAGCTTGCTGGATAGTTTTGAGCGTGCTGGATAGTTTTGAGTGTGCTGGATAGTTTTGAGCGTGCTGCATATAGTTTTGAGCGTGCTGGATATAGCTTTGAGCATGCTGGTTAGATTTGAGCGTGCTGGATAATTTTGAGCTTGCTGGATAACTTTGAGTGTGCTGGATAGTTTTGAACGAGCTGCATGTAGTTTTGAGCATGCTGGATACTTTTGAATGTGCTGGATAAAGTTTCGAGCATGCTGGATATAACTTTGAGCATTCTGGATAGTTTTAACCATGCTGGCTATAGTTTTGAGCAAACTGGAAATTTTTGACCTTGCTGGATATAGCTTTGAGTGTGCTGGAAAGTTTTGAATGAGCTGGATATTTTTGAGCATGCTGGATATAGTTTCGAGCATGCTGGATAGTTTTGAGCGAGCTGGATAATTTTGAGCGTGCTGGATAGTTTTGATCGAGCTGCATATAGTTTTGAGCTTGCTGGATAGTTTTGAGTGTGCTGGATAGTTTTGAGCGAGCTGGATAGTTTTGTGCGTGCAGGATATAATTTTGAGCATGCTGGATAGTTTTGAGCATGCTGGACAGTTTTGAGCGTCCTAGATATAGTTTCAAGCAGGCTGGATAGTTTTGAGCGAGCTGTATAGTTTGAGCATGCTGAATAGTTTTGAGTGTGCTGGAAAGCTTTGAGCCTGCTGGATAGTTTTGAGTAAGCTGGCAAGTTTTGAGGGGGCTGGATATAGTTTCGAGCATGTTGGATAGTTTTGAGCATGCTGGACAGTTTTGAGCATGCTGGATATAGTTTTGTGTGTGCTGGATAGTTTTGAGTGTGCTGGATATAACTTTGAGCTTGCTGGATAGTTTTGAGCGTGCTGGATAGTTTTGAGTGTTCTGGATAGTTTTGAGCGTGCTGCATATAGTTTTGAGCGTGCTGGATATAGCTTTGAGCATGCTGGTTAGATTTGAGCGTGCTGGATAATTTTGAGCTTGCTGGATAATTTTGAGTGTGCTGGATAGTTTTGAACGAGCTGCATGTAGTTTTGAGCATGCTGGATAGTTTTGAATGTGCTGGATAAAGTTTCGAGCATGCTGGATATAACTTTGAGCATTCTGGATAGTTTTAACCATGCTGGCTATAGTTTTGAGCAAACTGGAAATTTTTGACCTTGCTGGATATAGCTTTGAGTGTGCTGGAAAGTTTTGAATGTGCTGGATATTTTTGAGCATGCTGGATATAGTTTCGAGCATGCTGGATAGTTTTGAGCGAGCTGGATAATTTTGAGCGTGCTGGATAGTTTTGATCGAGCTGCATATAGTTTTGAGCTTGCTGGATAGTTTTGAGTGTGCTGGATAGTTTTGAGCGAGCTGGATAGTTTTGTGCGTGCAGGATATAATTTTGAGCATGCTGGATAGTTTTGAGCATGCTGGACAGTTTTGAGCGTCCTAGATATAGTTTCAAGCAGGCTGGATAGTTTTGAGCGAGCTGTATAGTTTGAGCATGCTGAATAGTTTTGAGTGTGCTGGAAAGCTTTGAGCCTGCTGGATAGTTTTGAGCAAGCTGGCAAGTTTTGAGGGGGCTGGATATAGTTTCGAGCATGTTGGATAGTTTTGAGCATGCTGGACAGTTTTGAGCATGCTGGATATAGTTTTGTGTGTGCTGGATAGTTTTGAGTGTGCTGGATATAACTTTGAGCTTGCTGGATAGTTTTGAGCGTGCTGGATAGTTTTGAGTGTGCTGGATAGTTTTGAGCGTGCTGCATATAGTTTTGAGCGTGCTGGATATAGCTTTGAGCATGCTGGTTAGATTTGAGCGTGCTGGATAATTTTGAGCTTGCTGGATAATTTTGAGTGTGCTGGATAGTTTTGAACGAGCTGCATGTAGTTTTGAGCATGCTGGATACTTTTGAATGTGCTGGATAAAGTTTCGAGCATGCTGGATATAACTTTGAGCATTCTGGATAGTTTTAACCATGCTGGCTATAGTTTTGAGCAAACTGGAAATTTTTGACCTTGCTGGATATAGCTTTGAGTGTGCTGGAAAGTTTTGAATGTGCTGGAGATTTTTGAGCATGCTGGATATAGTTTCGAGCATGCTGGATAGTTTTGAGCGAGCTGGATAATTTTGAGCGTGCTGGATAGTTTTGATCGAGCTGCATATAGTTTTGAGCTTGCTGGATAGTTTTGAGTGTGCTGGATAGTTTTGAGCGAGCTGCACATAGCTTTGAGCGTGCTGGATATTTTTGAGTGTGCTGGTTATAGCTTTGAGCATGCTGGATAGACTTGAGCATGCTGGATAGTATTGAGCATGCTGGATAGTTTTGAGCATGCTGGATAGTTTTGAGTGTGCTAGATAGTGTTAAGCGTGCTGGATTGTTTTGAGTGAGCTGCATAAAGTTTGGAGCGTGCTGGATAGTTTTGATCATGCTGGATAGTTTTGAGCGGGCTGGATAGTTTTGAGCGAGCTGCATATAGTTTTGAGCCTGCTGGATAGTTTCGAGCAAGCTGGAAAGTTTTGAGGGGGCTGGATTGTTTTGAGTATGCTGGATACTCTTGAGCGTGCTGGATAGTTTTGTGCGTGCAGGATATAGTTTTGAGCATGCTGGATAGTTTTGAGCATGCTGGACAGTTTTGAGCGTCCTAGATATAGTTTCGAGCAGTCTGGATAGTTTTGAGCGAGCTGTATAGTTTGAGCATGCTGAATAGTTTTGAGTGTGCTGGAAAGCTTTGAGCCTGCTGGATAGTTTTGAGCAAGCTGGCAAGTTTTGAGGGGGCTGGATATAGGTTTGCGTGTGCTAGATAGTTTTGAGTGTGCTGGATATAGCTTTGAGCATGCTGGATAGTTTTGAGCGTGCTGGTTAGTTTTGAGCGTGCTGGATAGTTTTGAGCGTGCTGCATATAGTTTTGAGCGTGCTGGATAGTTTTGAGTGTGCTGGATATAGCTTTGAGCATGCTGGTTAGATTTGAGCATGCTGGATAGTTTTAAGCGTGCTGGATAGTTTTGTGCATGCTGGATAGTTTTGAGCGAGCTGCATATAGTTTTGAGCATGCTGGATAGTTTTGAGCATGCTGGATAGTTTTGAGTGTGCTAGATAGTGTTAAGCGTGCTGGATTGTTTTGAGCGAGCTGCATATAGTTTTGAGTATGCTGGATAGTTTTGAGTGTGCTAGATAGTGTTAAGCGTGCTGGATTGTTTTGAGTGAGCTGCATATAGTTTGGAGTGTGCTGGATAGTTTTGATCATGCTGGATAGTTTTGAGCGTGCTGGATAGTTTTGAGCGAACTGCATATAGTTTTGAGCGTGCTGGATAGTTTTGAGCATGCTGGATAGTTTTGAGCATGCTGGATAGTTTTGAGCGTGCTGGATAGTTTTGAGTGTGCTGGATATAGCTTTGAGCATGCTGGATAGTTTTGAGCGTCCTAGATATAGTTTCAAGCAGGCTGGATAGTTTTGAGCGAGCTGTATAGTTTGAGCATGCTGAATAGTTTTGAGTGTGCTGGAAAGCTTTGAGCCTGCTGGATAGTTTTGAGCAAGCTGGCAAGTTTTGAGGGGGCTGGATATAGTTTCGAGCATGTTGGATAGTTTTGAGCATGCTGGACAGTTTTGAGCATGCTGGATATAGTTTTGTGTGTGCTGGATAGTTTTGAGTGTGCTGGATATAACTTTGAGCTTGCTGGATAGTTTTGAGCGTGCTGGATAGTTTTGAGTGTGCTGGATAGTTTTGAGCGTGCTGCATATAGTTTTGAGCGTGCTGGATATAGCTTTGAGCATGCTGGTTAGATTTGAGCGTGCTGGATAATTTTGAGCTTGCTGGATAATTTTGAGTGTGCTGGATAGTTTTGAACGAGCTGCATGTAGTTTTGAGCATGCTGGATACTTTTGAATGTGCTGGATAAAGTTTCGAGCATGCTGGATATAACTTTGAGCATTCTGGATAGTTTTAACCATGCTGGCTATAGTTTTGAGCAAACTGGAAATTTTTGACCTTGCTGGATATAGCTTTGAGTGTGCTGGAAAGTTTTGAATGTGCTGGATATTTTTGAGCATGCTGGATATAGTTTCGAGCATGCTGGATAGTTTTGAGCGAGCTGGATAATTTTGAGCGTGCTGGATAGTTTTGATCGAGCTGCATATAGTTTTGAGCTTGCTGGATAGTTTTGAGTGTGCTGGATAGTTTTGAGCGAGCTGGATAGTTTTGTGCGTGCAGGATATAATTTTGAGCATGCTGGATAGTTTTGAGCATGCTGGACAGTTTTGAGCGTCCTAGATATAGTTTCAAGCAGGCTGGATAGTTTTGAGCGAGCTGTATAGTTTGAGCATGCTGAATAGTTTTGAGTGTGCTGGAAAGCTTTGAGCCTGCTGGATAGTTTTGAGCAAGCTGGCAAGTTTTGAGGGGGCTGGATATAGTTTCGAGCATGTTGGATGGTTTTGAGCATGCTGGACAGTTTTGAGCATGCTGGATATAGTTTTGTGTGTGCTGCATAGTTTTGAGTGAGCTGCATAGTTTTGAGCATGCTGAATAGTTTTGAGCAAGCTGCAAATAGTTTTGAGTGTGCAGGATAGTTTTGAGTGTGCTGGGTAGTTTTGAGCGAGCTGCACATAGTTTTGAGCGTGCTGGATAGTTTTGAGTGTGCTGGATATAGCTTTGAGCATGCTGGATAGTTTTGAGCGTGCTGGATAGTTTTGAGCTGCTGGATAGTTTTGAGCGTTTGGATAGATTTGGGCTTGCTGGATAGTTTTGAGCATGCTGGATATAGTTTTGCGTGTGCTAGATGGTTTTGAGTGTGCTGGATATAGCTTTGAGCATGCTGGATAGTTTTGAGCGTGCTGGTTAGTTTTGAGCGAGCTGCATATAGTTTTGAGTATGCTGGATAGTTTTGAGTGTGCTACATAGTGTTAAGCGTGCTGGATTGTTTTGAGTGAGCTGCATATAGTTTGGAGCGTGCTGGATAGTTTTGATCATGCTGGATAGTTTTGAGCGTGCTGGATAGTTTTGAGCGAACTGCATATAGTTTTGAGCGTGCTGGATAGTTTGGAGCTTTCTGGATAGTTTTGAGCATGCTGGATAGTTTTGAGCGTGCTGGATAGTTTTGAGCGTGCTGGATAGTTTTGAGCGTGCTGGATAGTTTTGAGCGTGCTGGATAGTTTTGAGCATTTGGATAGTTTTGAGCTTGCTGGATAGTTTTGAGCATAATGGATAGCTTTCAGGAGCTGCATATAGTTTTGAGCCTGCTGGATAGTTTTGAATGTGCTGGATATAGTTTCGAGCATGCTGGGTAGCTTTGAGCAAGCTGGACCGTTTTGAGCCTGCTGGATAGTTTTGAGAAAGCTGGAAAGTTTTAAGGGGGCTGGATTGTTTTGAGTATGCTGGATACTCTTGAGCATGCTGGATAGTTTTGTGCGTGCAGGATATAATTTTGAGCATGCTGGATAGTTTTGAGCATGCTGGACAGTTTTAAGCGTCCTAGATATAGTTTCGAGCAGGCTGGATAGTTTTGAGCGAGCTGTAAAGTTTGAGCATGCTGAATAGTTTTGAGTGTGCTGGAAAGCTTTGAGCCTGCTGGATAGTTTTGAGCAAGCTGGCAAGTTTTGAGGGGGCTGGATATAGTTTCGAGCATGTTGGATAGTTTTGAGAATGCTGGACAGTTTTGAGCATGCTGGATATAGTTTTGTGTGTGCTGGATAGTTTTGAGTGTGCTGGATACAACTTTGAGCTTGCTGGATAGTTTTGAGCGTGCTGGATAGTTTTGAGTGTGCTGGATAGTTTTGAGCGTGCTGCATATAGTTTTGAGCGTGCTGGATAGTTTTGAGTGTGCTGGATATAGCTTTGAGCATGCTGGTTAGATTTGAGCGTGCTGGATAATTTTGAGCATGCTGGATAATTTTGAACGAGCTGCATGTAGTTTTGAGCATGCTGGATAGTTTTGAATGTGCTGGATAACGTTTTGAGCATGCTGGATATAACTTTGAGCATTCTGGATAGTTTTAACCATGCTGGCTATAGTTTTGAGTAAACTGGAAATTTTTGACCTTGCTGGATATAGCTTTGAGTGTGCTGGATAGTTTTGAATGTGCTGGATATTTTTGAGCGTGCTGGATATAGTTTCGAGCATGCTGGATAGTTTTGAGCGAGCTGGATAATTTTGAGCGTGCTGGATAGTTTTGAACGAGCTGCATATAGTTTTGAGCGTGCTGGATAATTTTTAGTGTGCTGGATAGTTTTGAGTGAGCTGCACATAGCTTTGAGCGTGCTGGATATTTTTGAGTGTGCTGGATATAGCTTTGAGCATGCTGGATAGACTTGAGCATGCTGGATAGTATTGAGCATGCTGGATAGTTTTGAGCATGCTGGATAGTTTTGAGTGTGCTAGATAGTGTTAAGCGTGCTGGATTGTTTTGAGCGAGCTGCATATAGTTTTGAGTATGCTGGATAGTTTTGAGTGTGCTAGATAGTGTTAAGCGTGCTGGATTGTTTTGAGTGAGCTGCATATAGTTTGGAGCGTGCTGGATAGTTTTGATCATGCTGGATAGTTTTGAGCGTGCTGGATAGTTTTGAGCATGCTGGATAGTTTTGAGCATGCTGGATAGTTTTGAGCGTGCTGGATAGTTTTGAGTGTGCTGGATATAGCTTTGAGCATGCTGGATAGTTTTGAGCGTGCTGGATAGTTTTGAGCGTGCTGGATAGTTTTGAGCATTTGGATAGTTTTGAGCTTGCTGGATAGTTTTGAGCATAATGGATAGCTTTCAGGAGCTGCATATAGTTTTGAGCCTGCTGGATAGTTTTGAATGTGCTGGATAAAGTTTCGAGCATGCTGGATATAACTTTGAGCATTCTGGATAGTTTTAACCATGCTGGCTATAGTTTTGAGCAAACTGGAAATTTTTGACCTTGCTGGATATAGCTTTGAGTGTGCTGGAAAGTTTTGAATGTGCTGGATATTTTTGAGCATGCTGGATATAGTTTCGAGCATGCTGGATAGTTTTGAGCGAGCTGGATAATTTTGAGCGTGCTGGATAGTTTTGATCGAGCTGCATATAGTTTTGAGCTTGCTGGATAGTTTTGAGTGTGCTGGATAGTTTTGAGCGAGCTGGATAGTTTTGTGCGTGCAGGATATAATTTTGAGCATGCTGGATAGTTTTGAGCATGCTGGACAGTTTTGAGCGTCCTAGATATAGTTTCAAGCAGGCTGGATAGTTTTGAGCGAGCTGTATAGTTTGAGCATGCTGAATAGTTTTGAGTGTGCTGGAAAGCTTTGAGCCTGCTGGATAGTTTTGAGCAAGCTGGCAAGTTTTGAGGGGGCTGGATATAGTTTCGAGCATGTTGGATTGTTTTGAGCATGCTGGACAGTTTTGAGCATGCTGGATATAGTTTTGTGTGTGCTGGATAGTTTTGAGTGTGCTGGATATAACTTTGAGCTTGCTGGATAGTTTTGAGCGTGCTGGATAGTTTTGAGTGTTCTGGATAGTTTTGAGCGTGCTGCATATAGTTTTGAGCGTGCTGGATATAGCTTTGAGCATGCTGGTTAGATTTGAGCGTGCTGGATAATTTTGAGCTTGCTGGATAATTTTGAGTGTGCTGGATAGTTTTGAACGAGCTGCATGTAGTTTTGAGCATGCTGGATAGTTTTGAATGTGCTGGATAAAGTTTCGAGCATGCTGGATATAACTTTGAGCATTCTGGATAGTTTTAACCATGCTGGCTATAGTTTTGAGCAAACTGGAAATTTTTGACCTTGCTGGATATAGCTTTGAGTGTGCTGGAAAGTTTTGAATGTGCTGGATATTTTTGAGCATGCTGGATATAGTTTCGAGCATGCTGGATAGTTTTGAGCGAGCTGGATAATTTTGAGCGTGCTGGATAGTTTTGATCGAGCTGCATATAGTTTTGAGCTTGCTGGATAGTTTTGAGTGTGCTGGATAGTTTTGAGCGAGCTGGATAGTTTTGTGCGTGCAGGATATAATTTTGAGCATGCTGGATAGTTTTGAGCATGCTGGACAGTTTTGAGCGTCCTAGATATAGTTTCAAGCAGGCTGGATAGTTTTGAGCGAGCTGTATAGTTTGAGCATGCTGAATAGTTTTGAGTGTGCTGGAAAGCTTTGAGCCTGCTGGATAGTTTTGAGCAAGCTGGCAAGTTTTGAGGGGGCTGGATATAGTTTCGAGCATGTTGGATAGTTTTAAGCATGCTGGACAGTTTTGAGCATGCTGGATATAGTTTTGTGTGTGCTGGATAGTTTTGAGTGTGCTGGATATAACTTTGAGCTTGCTGGATAGTTTTGAGCGTGCTGGATAGTTTTGAGTGTGCTGGATAGTTTTGAGCGTGCTGCATATAGTTTTGAGCATGCTGGATATAGCTTTGAGCATGCTGGTTAGATTTGAGCGTGCTGGATAATTTTGAGCTTGCTGGATAATTTTGAGTGTGCTGGATAGTTTTGAACGAGCTGCATGTAGTTTTGAGCATGCTGGATACTTTTGAATGTGCTGGATAAAGTTTCGAGCATGCTGGATATAACTTTGAGCATTCTGGATAGTTTTAACCATGCTGGCTATAGTTTTGAGCAAACTGGAAATTTTTGACCTTGCTGGATATAGCTTTGAGTGTGCTGGAAAGTTTTGAATGTGCTGGAGATTTTTGAGCATGCTGGATATAGTTTCGAGCATGCTGGATAGTTTTGAGCGAGCTGGATAATTTTGAGCGTGCTGGATAGTTTTGATCGAGCTGCATATAGTTTTGAGCTTGCTGGATAGTTTTGAGTGTGCTGGATAGTTTTGAGCGAGCTGCACATAGCTTTGAGCGTGCTGGATATTTTTGAGTGTGCTGGTTATAGCTTTGAGCATGCTGGATAGACTTGAGCATGCTGGATAGTATTGAGCATGCTGGATAGTTTTGAGCATGCTGGATAGTTTTGAGTGTGCTAGATAGTGTTAAGCGTGCTGGATTGTTTTGAGTGAGCTGCATAAAGTTTGGAGCGTGCTGGATAGTTTTGATCATGCTGGATAGTTTTGAGCGGGCTGGATAGTTTTGAGCGAGCTGCATATAGTTTTGAGCCTGCTGGATAGTTTCGAGCAAGCTGGAAAGTTTTGAGGGGGCTGGATTGTTTTGAGTATGCTGGATACTCTTGAGCGTGCTGGATAGTTTTGTGCGTGCAGGATATAGTTTTGAGCATGCTGGATAGTTTTGAGCATGCTGGACAGTTTTGAGCGTCCTAGATATAGTTTCGAGCAGTCTGGATAGTTTTGAGCGAGCTGTATAGTTTGAGCATGCTGAATAGTTTTGAGTGTGCTGGAAAGCTTTGAGCCTGCTGGATAGTTTTGAGCAAGCTGGCAAGTTTTGAGGGGGCTGGATATAGGTTTGCGTGTGCTAGATAGTTTTGAGTGTGCTGGATATAGCTTTGAGCATGCTGGATAGTTTTGAGCGTGCTGGTTAGTTTTGAGCGTGCTGGATAGTTTTGAGCGTGCTGCATATAGTTTTGAGCGTGCTGGATAGTTTTGAGTGTGCTGGATATAGCTTTGAGCATGCTGGTTAGATTTGAGCATGCTGGATAGTTTTAAGCGTGCTGGATAGTTTTGTGCATGCTGGATAGTTTTGAGCGAGCTGCATATAGTTTTGAGCATGCTGGATAGTTTTGAGCATGCTGGATAGTTTTGAGTGTGCTAGATAGTGTTAAGCGTGCTGGATTGTTTTGAGCGAGCTGCATATAGTTTTGAGTATGCTGGATAGTTTTGAGTGTGCTAGATAGTGTTAAGCGTGCTGGATTGTTTTGAGTGAGCTGCATATAGTTTGGAGCGTGCTGGATAGTTTTGATCATGCTGGATAGTTTTGAGCGTGCTGGATAGTTTTGAGCGAACTGCATATAGTTTTGAGCGTGCTGGATAGTTTTGAGCAGGCTGGATAGTTTTGAGCATGCTGGATAGTTTTGAGCGTGCTGGATAGTTTTGAGTGTGCTGGATATAGCTTTGAGCATGCTGGATAGTTTTGAGCGTCCTAGATATAGTTTCAAGCAGGCTGGATAGTTTTGAGCGAGCTGTATAGTTTGAGCATGCTGAATAGTTTTGAGTGTGCTGGAAAGCTTTGAGCCTGCTGGATAGTTTTGAGCAAGCTGGCAAGTTTTGAGGGGGCTGGATATAGTTTCGAGCATGTTGGATAGTTTTGAGCATGCTGGACAGTTTTGAGCATGCTGGATATAGTTTTGTGTGTGCTGGATAGTTTTGAGTGTGCTGGATATAACTTTGAGCTTGCTGGATAGTTTTGAGCGTGCTGGATAGTTTTGAGTGTGCTGGATAGTTTTGAGCGTGCTGCATATAGTTTTGAGCGTGCTGGATATAGCTTTGAGCATGCTGGTTAGATTTGAGCGTGCTGGATAATTTTGAGCTTGCTGGATAATTTTGAGTGTGCTGGATAGTTTTGAACGAGCTGCATGTAGTTTTGAGCATGCTGGATAGTTTTGAATGTGCTGGATAAAGTTTCGAGCATGCTGGATATAACTTTGAGCATTCTGGATAGTTTTAACCATGCTGGCTATAGTTTTGAGCAAACTGGAAATTTTTGACCTTGCTGGATATAGCTTTGAGTGTGCTGGAAAGTTTTGAATGTGCTGGATATTTTTGAGCATGCTGGATATAGTTTCGAGCATGCTGGATAGTTTTGAGCGAGCTGGATAATTTTGAGCGTGCTGGATAGTTTTGATCGAGCTGCATATAGTTTTGAGCTTGCTGGATAGTTTTGAGTGTGCTGGATAGTTTTGAGCGAGCTGCACATAGCTTTGAGCGTGCTGGATATTTTTGAGTGTGCTGGTTATAGCTTTGAGCATGCTGGATAGACTTGAGCATGCTGGATAGTATTGAGCAGATGGATAGTTTTGAGCATGCTGGATAGTTTTGAGTGTGCTAGATAGTGTTAAGCGTGCTGGATTGTTTTGAGTGAGCTGCATAAAGTTTGGAGCGTGCTGGATAGTTTTGAGCATGCTGGATAGTTTTGAGCGTGCTGGATAGTTTTGAGCGAGCTGCATATAGTTTTGAGCGTGCTGGATAGTTTTGAGCATGCTGGATAGTTTTGAGCGTGCTGGATAGTTTTGAACGAGCTGCATGTAGTTTTGAGCATGCTGGATAGTTTTGAAGGTGCTGGATAAAGTTTTGAGCATGCTGGATATAACTTTGAGCATTCTGGATAGTTTTAACCATGCTGGCTATAGTTTTGAGCAAACTGGAAATTTTTGACCTTGCTGGATATAGCTTTGAGTGTGCTGGATAGTTTTGAATGTGCTGGATATTTTTGAGCGTGCTGGATATAGTTTCGAGCATGCTGGATAGTTTTGAGCGAGCTGGATAATTTTGCGCGTGCTGGATAGTTTTGAACGAGCTGCATATAGTTTTGAGCGTGATGGATAGTTTTGAGTGTTCTGGATAGTTTTGAGCGAGCTGCACAAAGCTTTGAGCGTGCTGGATATTTTTGAGTGTGCTGGTTATAGCTTTGAGCATGCTGGATAGACTTGAGCATGCTGGATAGTATTGAGCATGCTGGATAGTTTTGAGCATGCTGGATAGTTTTGAGTGTGCTAGATAGTGTTAAGCGTGCTGGATAGTTTTGAGCGAGCTGCATATAGTTTTGAGTATGCTGGATAGTTTTGAGTGTGCTAGATAGTGTTAAGCGTGCTGGATTGTTTTGAGTGAGCTGCATATAGTTTGGAGCGTGCTGGATAGTTTTGATCATGCTGGATAGTTTTGAGCGGGCTGGATAGATTTGACCGAACTGCATATAGTTTTGAGCGTGCTGGATAGTTTTGAGCATGCTGGATAGTTTTGAGCGTGCTGGATAGTTTTGTGCGAGCTGCAAATAGTTTTGAGCGTGCTGGATAGTTTTGAGTGTGCTGGGTAGTTTTGAGCGAGCTGCACATAGTTTTGAGCGTGCTGGATAGTTTTGAGTGTGCTGGATATAGCTTTGAGCATGCTGGATAGTTTTGAGCGTGCTGGATAGTTTTGAGCGTGCTGGATAGTTTTGAGCGCGCTGGATAGTTTTGAGCAAGCTGCATATAGTTTTGAGCATGCTGGATAGTTTTGAGTGTGCTACATAGTGTTAAGCGTGCTGGATTGTTTTGAGTGAGCTGCATATAGTTTGGAGCGTGCTGGATAGTTTTGATCATGCTGGATAGTTTTGAGCGTGCTGGATAGTTTTGAGCGAACTGCATATAGTTTTGAGCGTGCTGGATAGTTTTGAGCATGCTGGATAGTTTTGAGCATGCTGGATAGTTTTGAGCGTGCTGGATAGTTTTGAGTGTGCTGGATATAGCTTTGAGCATGCTGGATAGTTTTGAGAGTCCTAGATATAGTTTCAAGCAGGCTGGATAGTTTTGAGCGAGCTGTATAGTTTGAGCATGCTGAATAGTTTTGAGTGTGCTGGAAAGCTTTGAGCCTGCTGGATAGTTTTGAGCAAGCTGGCAAGTTTTGAGGGGGCTGGATATAGTTTCGAGCATGTTGGATAGTTTTGAGCATGCTGGACAGTTTTGAGCATGCTGGATATAGTTTTGTGTGTGCTGGATAGTTTTGAGTGTGCTGGATATAACTTTGAGCTTGCTGGATAGTTTTGAGCGTGCTGGATAGTTTTGAGTGTGCTGGATAGTTTTGAGCGTGCTGCATATAGTTTTGAGCGTGCCGGATATAGCTTTGAGCATGCTGGTTAGATTTGAGCGTGCTGGATAATTTTGAGCTTGCTGGATAATTTTGAATGTGCTGGATAGTTTTGAACGAGCTGCATGTAGTTTTGAGCATGCTGGATACTTTTGAATGTGCTGGATAAAGTTTCGAGCATGCTGGATATAACTTTGAGCATTCTGGATAGTTTTAACCATGCTGGCTATAGTTTTGAGCAAACTGGAAATTTTTGACCTTGCTGGATATAGCTTTGAGTGTGCTGGAAAGTTTTGAATGTGCTGGATATTTTTGAGCATGCTGGATATAGTTTTGAGCATGCTGGATAGTTTTGAGCGAGCTGGATAATTTTGAGCGTGCTGGATAGTTTTGATCGAGCTGCATATAGTTTTGAGCTTGCTGGATAGTTTTGAGTGTGCTGGATAGTTTTGAGCGAGCTGGATAGTTTTGTGCGTGCAGGATATAATTTTGAGCATGCTGGATAGTTTTGAGCATGCTGGACAGTTTTGAGCGTCCTAGATATAGTTTCAAGCAGGCTGGATAGTTTTGAGCGAGCTGTATAGTTTGAGCATGCTGAATAGTTTTGAGTGTGCTGGAAAGCTTTGAGCCTGCTGGATAGTTTTGAGCAAGCTGGCAAGTTTTGAGGGGGCTGGATATAGTTTCGAGCATGTTGGATAGTTTTGAGCATGCTGGACAGTTTTGAGCATGCTGGATATAGTTTTGTGTGTGCTGGATAGTTTTGAGTGTGCTGGATATAACTTTGAGCTTGCTGGATAGTTTTGAGCGTGCTGGATAGTTTTGAGTGTGCTGGATAGTTTTGAGCGTGCTGCATATAGTTTTGAGCGTGCTGGATATAGCTTTGAGCATGCTGGTTAGATTTGAGCGTGCTGGATAATTTTGAGCTTGCTGGATAATTTTGAGTGTGCTGGATAGTTTTGAACGAGCTGCATGTAGTTTTGAGCATGCTGGATAGTTTTGAATGTGCTGGATAAAGTTTCGAGCATGCTGGATATAACTTTGAGCATTCTGGATAGTTTTAACCATGCTGGCTATAGTTTTGAGCAAACTGGAAATTTTTGACCTTGCTGGATATAGCTTTGAGTGTGCTGGAAAGTTTTGAATGTGCTGGATATTTTTGAGCATGCTGGATATAGTTTCGAGCATGCTGGATAGTTTTGAGCGAGCTGGATAATTTTGAGCGTGCTGGATAGTTTTGATCGAGCTGCATATAGTTTTGAGCTTGCTGGATAGTTTTGAGTGTGCTGGATAGTTTTGAGCGAGCTGCACATAGCTTTGAGCGTGCTGGATATTTTTGAGTGTGCTGGTTATAGCTTTGAGCATGCTGGATAGACTTGAGCATGCTGGATAGTATTGAGCAGATGGATAGTTTTGAGCATGCTGGATAGTTTTGAGTGTGCTAGATAGTGTTAAGCGTGCTGGATTGTTTTGAGTGAGCTGCATAAAGTTTGGAGCGTGCTGGATAGTTTTGATCATGCTGGATAGTTTTGAGCGGGCTGGATAGTTTTGAGCGAGCTGCATATAGTTTTGAGCGTGCTGGATAGTTTTGAGCATGCTGGATAGTTTTGAGCGTGCTGGATAGTTTTGAACGAGCTGCATGTAGTTTTGAGCATGCTGGATAGTTTTGAAGGTGCTGGATAAAGTTTTGAGCATGCTGGATATAACTTTGAGCATTCTGGATAGTTTTAACCATGCTGGCTATAGTTTTGAGCAAACTGGAAATTTTTGACCTTGCTGGATATAGCTTTGAGTGTGCTGGATAGTTTTGAATGTGCTGGATATTTTTGAGCGTGCTGGATATAGTTTCGAGCATGCTGGATAGTTTTGAGCGAGCTGGATAATTTTGCGCGTGCTGGATAGTTTTGAACGAGCTGCATATAGTTTTGAGCGTGATGGATAGTTTTGAGTGTTCTGGATAGTTTTGAGCGAGCTGCACATAGCTTTGAGCGTGCTGGATATTTTTGAGTGTGCTGGATATAGCTTTGAGCATGCTGGATAGACTTGAGCATGCTGGATAGTATTGAGCATGCTGGATAGTTTTGAGCATGCTGGATAGTTTTGAGTGTGCTAGATAGTGTTAAGCGTGCCGGATAGTTTTGAGCGAGCTGCATATAGTTTTGAGTATGCTGGATAGTTTTGAGTGTGCTAGATAGTGTTAAGCGTGCTGGATTGTTTTGAGTGAGCTGCATATAGTTTGGAGCGTGCTGGATAGTTTTGATCATGCTGGATAGTTTTGAGCGGGCTGGATAGATTTGACCGAACTGCATATAGTTTTGAGCGTGCTGGATAGTTTTGAGCATGCTGGATAGTTTTGAGCGTGCTGGATAGTTTTGTGCGAGCTGCAAATAGTTTTGAGCGTGCTGGATAGTTTTGAGTGTGCTGGGTAGTTTTGAGCGAGCTGCACATAGTTTTGAGCGTGCTGGATAGTTTTGAGTGTGCTGGATATAGCTTTGAGCATGCTGGATAGTTTTGAGCGTGCTGGATAGTTTTGAGCGTGCTGGATAGTTTTGAGCGCGCTGGATAGTTTTGAGCAAGCTGCATATAGTTTTGAGCATGCTGGATAGTTTTGAGCATGCTGGATAGTTTTGAGCGTGCTGGATAGTTTTGAGTGTGCTGGATATAGTTTTAAGCATGCTGGACAGTTTTGAGAGTTTGGATAGTTTTGAGCTTGCTGGATAGTTTTGAGCATGCTGGATAGGTTTGAGGAGCTGCATATAGTTTTGAGCCTGCTGGATAGTTTTGATTGTGCTGGATATAGTTTCGAGCATGCTGGGTAGCTTTGAGCAAGCTGGACCGTTTTGAGCCTGCTGGATAGTTTCGAGCAAGCTGTAAAGTTTTGAGGGGGCTGGATTGTTTTGAGTATGCTGGATACTCTTGAGCGTGCTGGATAGTTTTGTGCGTGCAGGATATAATTTTGAGCATGCTGGATAGTTTTGAGCATGCTGGACAGTTTTGAGCGTCCTAGATATATTTTCGAGCAGTCTGGATAGTTTTGAGCGAGCTGTATAGTTTGAGCATGCTGAATAGTTTTGAGTGTGCTGGAAAGCTTTGAGCCTGCTGGATAGTTTTGAGCAAGCTGGCAAGTTTTGAGGGGGCTGGATATAGTTTCGAGCATGTTGGATAGTTTTGAGCATGCTGGACAGTTTTGAGCATGCTGGATATAGTTTTGAGTGTGCTGGATAGTTTTGAGTGTGCTGGATATAACTTTGAGCTTGCTGGATAGTTTTGAGTGTGCTGGATAGTTTTGAGCGTGCTGCATATAGTTTTGAGCGTGCTGGATATTTTTGAGTGTGCTGGATATAGCTTTGAGCATGCTGGTTAGATTTGAGTGTGCTGGATAATTTTGAACGAGCTGCATGTAGTTTTGAGCATGCTGGATAGTTTTGAATGTGCTGGATAAAGTTTCGAGCATGCTGGATATAACTTTGAGCATTCTGGATAGTTTTAACCATGCTGGCTACAGTTTTGAGCAAACTGGAAATTTTTGACCTTGCTGGATATAGCTTTGAGTGTGCTGGATAGTTTTGAATGTGCTGGATAGTTTTGAGCGAGCTGGATAATTGTGAGCGTGCTGGATAGTTTTGAACGAGCTGCATATAGTTTTGAGCGTTCTGGATAGTTTTGATCATGCTGGCTAGTTTTGAGCGGGCTGGATAGTTTTGAGCGAACTGCATATAGTTTTGAGCGTGCTGGATAGTTTTGATTGTGCTGGATATAGCTTTGAGCATGCTGGATAGTTTTGAGCATGCTGGATAGTTTTGAGCGTGCTGGATAGATTTGAGCGTGCTGGATAGTTTTGAGCAAGCTGCATATAGTTTTGAGCATGCTGGATAGTTTTGAGCATGCTGGATAGTTTTGAGCGTGCTGGATAGTTTTGAGTGTGCTGGATATACTTTTGAGCATGCTGGACAGTTTTGAGAGTTTGGATAGTTTTGAGCTTGCTGGATAGTTTTGAGCATGCTGGATAGGTTTGAGGAGCTGCATATAGTTTTGAGCCTGCTGGATAGTTTTGAATATGCTGGATATAGTTTCGAGCATGCTGGGTAGCTTTGAGCAAGCTGGACTGTTTTGAGCCTGCTGGATAGTTTCGAGCAAGCTGAAAAGTTTTGAGGGGGCTGGATTGTTTTGAGTATGCTGGATACTCTTGAGCGTGCTGGATAGTTTTGTGCGTGCAGGATATAATTTTGAGCATGCTGGATAGTTTTGAGCATGCTGGACAGTTTTGAGCGTCCTAGATATAGTTTCGAGCAGGCTGGATAGTTTTGAGCGAGCTGTAAAGTTTGAGCATGCTGAATAGTTTTGAGTGTGCTGGAAAGCTTTGAGCCTGCTGGATAGTTTTGAGCAAGCTGGCAAGTTTTGAGGGGGCTGGATATAGTTTCGAGCATGTTGGATAGTTTTGAGCATGCTGGACAGTTTTGAGCATGCTGGATATAGTTTTGTGTGTGCTGGATAGTTTTGAGTGTGCTGGATATAACTCTGAGCTTGCTGGATAGTTTTGAGCGTGCTGGATAGTTTTGAGTGTGCTGGATAGTTTTGAGCGTGCTGCATATAGTTTTGAGCGTGCTGGATAGTTTTGAGTGTGCTGGATATAGCTTTGAGCATGCTGGTTAGATTTGAGCGTGCTGGATAATTTTGAGCATGCTGGATAATTTTGAACGAGCTGCATGTAGTTTTGAGCTTGCTGGATAGTTTTGAGCGTGCTGGATAGTTTTGAGTGTGCTGGATAGTTTTGAGCGTGCTGCATATAGTTTTGAGCGTGCTGGATATAGCTTTGAGCATGCTGGTTAGATTTGAGCGTGCTGGATAATTTTGAGCTTGCTGGATAATTTTGAGTGTGCTGGATAGTTTTGAACGAGCTGCATGTAGTTTTGAGCATGCTGGATAGTTTTGAATGTGCTGGATAAAGTTTCGAGCATGCTGGATATAACTTTGAGCATTCTGGATAGTTTTAACCATGCTGGCTATAGTTTTGAGCAAACTGGAAATTTTTGACCTTGCTGGATATAGCTTTGAGTGTGCTGCAAAGTTTTGAATGTGCTGGATATTTTTGAGCATGCTGGATATAGTTTCGAGCATGCTGGATAGTTTTGAGCGAGCTGGATAATTTTGAGCATGCTGGATAGTTTTGATCGAGCTGCATATAGTTTTGAGCTTGCTGGATAGTTTTGAGTGTGCTGGATAGTTTTGAGCGAGCTGCACATAGCTTTGAGCGTGCTGGATATTTTTGAGTGTGCTGGTTATAGCTTTGAGCATGCTGGATAGACTTGAGCATGCTGGATAGTATTGAGCAGATGGATAGTTTTGAGCATGCTGGATAGTTTTGAGTGTGCTAATAGTGTTAAGCGTGCTGGATTGTTTTGAGTGAGCTGCATAAAGTTTGGAGCGTGCTGGATAGTTTTGATCATGCTGGATAGTTTTGAGCGGGCTGGATAGTTTTGAGCGAGCTGCATATAGTTTTGAGTGTGCTGGATAGTTTTGAGCATGCTGGATAGTTTTGAGCGTGCTGGATAGTTTTGAACGAGCTGCATGTAGTTTTGAGCATGCTGGATAGTTTTGAAGGTGCTGGATAAAGTTTTGAGCATGCTGGATATAACTTTGAGCATTCTGGATAGTTTTAACCATGCTGGCTATAGTTTTGAGCAAACTGGAAATTTTTGACCTTGCTGGATATAGCTTTGAGTGTGCTGGATAGTTTTGAATGTGCTGGATATTTTTGAGCGTGCTGGATATAGTTTCGAGCATGCTGGATAGTTTTGAGCGAGCTGGATAATTTTGCGCGTGCTGGATAGTTTTGTGCGAGCTGCAAATAGTTTTGAGCGTGCTGGATAGTTTTGAGTGTGCTGGGTAGTTTTGAGCGAGCTGCACATAGTTTTGAGCGTGCTGGATAGTTTTGAGAGTGCTGGATATAGCTTTGAGCATGCTGGATAGTTTTGAGCGTGCTGGATAGTTTTGAGCGCGCTGGATAGTTTTGAGCAAGCTGCATATAGTTTTGAGCATGCTGGATAGTTTTGAGCATGCTGGATAGTTTTGAGCGTGCTGGATAGTTTTGAGTGTGCTGGATATAGTTTTGAGCATGCTGGACAGTTTTGAGAGTTTGGATAGTTTTGAGCTTGCTGGATAGTTTTGAGCATGCTGGATAGGTTTGAGGAGCTGCATATAGTTTTGAGCCTGCTGGATAGTTTTGAATGTGCTGGATATAGTTTCGAGCATGCTGGGTAGCTTTGAGCAAGCTGGACCGTTTTGAGCCTGCTGGATAGTTTCGAGCAAGCTGTAAAGTTTTGAGGGGGCTGGATTGTTTTGAGTATGCTGGATACTCTTGAGCGTGCTGGATAGTTTTGTGCGTGCAGGATATAATTTTGAGCATGCTGAATAGTTTTGAGCATGCTGGACAGTTTTGAGCGTCCTAGATATAGTTTCGAGCAGTCTGGATAGTTTTGAGCGAGCTGTATAGTTTGAGCATGCTGAATAGTTTTGAGTGTGCTGGAAAGCTTTGAGCCTGCTGGATAGTTTTGAGCAAGCTGGCAAGTTTTGAGGGGGCTGGATATAGTTTCGAGCATGTTGGATAGTTTTGAGCATGCTGGACAGTTTTGAGCATGCTGGATATA
Organism: Carcharodon carcharias; assembly: GCF_017639515.1. NCBI lineage: Eukaryota > Metazoa > Chordata > Chondrichthyes > Lamniformes > Lamnidae > Carcharodon > Carcharodon carcharias. The sequence continues at coordinate 35,830,566 of NC_054489.1, read as the reverse complement.
GTTTTGAGTGTGGTGGATAGTTTTGAGTGTGCTGGATATAACTTTGAGCTTGCTGGATAGTTTTGAGCGTGCTGGATAGTTTTGAGTGTGCTGGATAGTTTTGAGCGTGCTGCATATAGTTTTGAGCGTGCTGGATATTTTTGAGTGTGCTGGATATAGCTTTGAGCATGCTGGTTATTTTGAGCGTGCTGGATAATTTTGAGCGTGCTGGATAATTTTGAACGAGCTGCATGTAGTTTTGAGCATGCTGGATAGTTTTGAATGTGCTGGATAAAGTTTTGAGCATGCTGGATATAACTTTGAGCATTCTGGATAGTTTTAACCATGCTGGCTACAGTTTTGAGCAAACTGGAAATTTTTGACCTTGCTGGATATAGCTTTGAGTGTGCTGGATAGTTTTGAATGTGCTGGATCGTTTTGAGCGAGCTGGATAATTGTGAGCGTGCTGGATAGTTTTGAACGAGCTGCATATAGTTTTGAGCGTTCTGGATAGTTTTGATCATGCTGGCTAGTTTTGAGTGGGCTGGATAGTTTTGAGCGAACTGCATATAGTTTTGAGCGTGCTGGATAGTTTTGATTGTGCTGGATATAGCTTTGAGCATGCTGGATAGTTTTGAGCATGCTGGATAGTTTTGAGCGTGCTGGATAGATTTGAGCGTGCTGGATAGTTTTGAGCAAGCTGCATATAGTTTTGAGCATGCTGGATAGTTTTGAGCATGCTGGATAGTTTTGAGCGTGCTGGATAGTTTTGAGTGTGCTGGATATACTTTTGAGCATGCTGGACAGTTTTGAGAGTTTGGATAGTTTTGAGCTTGCTGGATAGTTTTGAGCATGCTGGATAGGTTTGAGGAGCTGCATATAGTTTTGAGCCTGCTGGATAGTTTTGAATATGCTGGATATAGTTTCGAGCATGCTGGGTAGCTTTGAGCAAGCTGGACTGTTTTGAGCCTGCTGGATAGTTTCTAGAAAGCTGAAAAGTTTTGAGGGGGCTGGATTGTTTTGAGTATGCTGGATACTCTTGAGCGTGCTGGATAGTTTTGTGCGTGCAGGATATAATTTTGAGCATGCTGGATAGTTTTGAGCATGCTGGACAGTTTTGAGCGTCCTAGATATAGTTTCGAGCAGGCTGGATAGTTTTGAGCGAGCTGTAAAGTTTGAGCATGCTGAATAGTTTTGAGTGTGCTGGAAAGCTTTGAGCCTGCTGGATAGTTTTGAGCAAGCTGGCAAGTTTTGAGGGGGCTGGATATAGTTTCGAGCATGTTGGATAGTTTTGAGCATGCTGGACAGTTTTGAGCATGCTGGATATAGTTTTGTGTGTGCTGGATAGTTTTGAGTGTGCTGGATATAACTTTGAGCTTGCTGGATAGTTTTGAGCGTGCTGGATAGTTTTGAGTGTGCTGGATAGTTTTGAGCGTGCTGCATATAGTTTTGAGCGTGCTGGATAGTTTTGAGCGAGCTGTATAGTTTGAGCATGCTGAATAGTTTTGAGTGTGCTGGAAAGCTTTGAGCCTGCTGGATAGTTTTGAGCAAGCTGGCAAGTTTTGAGGGGGCTGGATATAGTTTCGAGCATGTTGGATAGTTTTGAGCATGCTGGACAGTTTTGAGCATGCTGGATATAGTTTTGTGTGTGCTGGATAGTTTTGAGTGTGCTGGATATAACTTTGAGCTTGCTGGATAGTTTTGAGCGTGCTGGATAGTTTTGAGTGTGCTGGATAGTTTTGAGCGTGCTGCATATAGTTTTGAGCGTGCTGGATAGTTTTGAGTGTGCTGGATATAGCTTTGAGCATGCTGGTTAGATTTGAGCGTGCTGGATAATTTTGAGCATGCTGGATAATTTTGAAGGAGCTGCATGTAGTTTTGAGCTTGCTGGATAGTTTTGAGCGTGCTGGATAGTTTTGAGTGTGCTGGATAGTTTTGAGCGTGCTGCATATAGTTTTGAGCGTGCTGGATATAGCTTTGAGCATGCTGGTTAGATTTGAGCGTGCTGGATAATTTTGAGCTTGCTGGATAATTTTGAGTGTGCTGGATAGTTTTGAATGAGCTGCATGTAGTTTTGAGCTTGCTGGATAGTTTTGAGTGTGCTGGATAGTTTTGAGCGAGCTGCACATAGCTTTGAGCGTGCTGGATATTTTTGAGTGTGCTGGATATAGCTTTGAGCATGCTGGATAGACTTGAGCATGCTGGATAGTATTGAGCAGATGGATAGTTTTGAGCATGCTGGATAGTTTTGAGTGTGCTAATAGTGTTAAGCGTGCTGGATTGTTTTGAGTGAGCTGCATAAATATTGGAGCGTGCTGGATAGTTTTGATCATGCTGGATAGTTTTGAGCGGGCTGGATAGTTTTGAGCGAGCTGCATATAGTTTTGAGCGTGCTGGATAGTTTTGAGCATGCTGGATAGTTTTGAGCGTGCTGGATAGTTTTGAACGAGCTGCATGTACTTTTGAGCATGCTGGATAGTTTTGAAGGTGCTGGATAAAGTTTTGAGCATGCTGGATATAACTTTGAGCATTCTGGATAGTTTTAACCATGCTGGCTATAGTTTTGAGCAAACTGGAAATTTTTGACCTTGCTGGATATAGCTTTGAGTGTGCTGGATAGTTTTGAATGTGCTGGATATTTTTGAGCGTGCTGGATATAGTTTCGAGCATGCTGGATAGTTTTGAGCGAGCTGGATAATTTTGCGCGTGCTGGATAGTTTTGTGCGAGCTGCAAATAGTTTTGAGCGTGCTGGATAGTTTTGAGTGTGCTGGGTAGTTTTGAGCGAGCTGCACATAGTTTTGAGCGTGCTGGATAGTTTTGAGTGTGCTGGATATAGCTTTGAGCATGCTGGATAGTTTTGAGCGTGCTGGATAGTTTTGAGCGCGCTGGATAGTTTTGAGCAAGCTGCATATAGTTTTGAGCATGCTGGATAGTTTTGAGCATGCTGGATAGTTTTGAGCGTGCTGGATAGTTTTGAGTGTGCTGGATATAGTTTTGAGCATGCTGGACAGTTTTGAGAGTTTGGATAGTTTTGAGCTTGCTGGATAGTTTTGAGCATGCTGGATAGGTTTGAGGAGCTGCATATAGTTTTGAGCCTGCTGGATAGTTTTGAATGTGCTGGATATAGTTTCAAGCATGCTGGGTAGCTTTGAGCAAGCTGGACCGTTTTGAGCCTGCTGGATAGTTTCGAGCAAGCTGTAAAGTTTTGAGGGGGCTGGATTGTTTTGAGTATGCTGGATACTCTTGAGCGTGCTGGATAGTTTTGTGCGTGCAGGATATAATTTTGAGCATGCTGGATAGTTTTGAGCATGCTGGACAGTTTTGAGCGTCCTAGATATAGTTTCGAGCAGTCTGGATAGTTTTGAGCGAGCTGTATAGTTTGAGCATGCTGAATAGTTTTGAGTGTGCTGGAAAGCTTTGAGCCTGCTGGATAGTTTTGAGCAAGCTGGCAAGTTTTGAGGGGGCTGGATATAGTTTCGAGCATGTTGGATAGTTTTGAGCATGCTGGACAGTTTTGAGCATGCTGGATATAGTTTTGAGTGTGGTGGATAGTTTTGAGTGTGCTGGATATAACTTTGAGCTTGCTGGATAGTTTTGAGCATGCTGGATAGTTTTGAGTGTGCTGGATAGTTTTGAGCGTGCTGCATATAGTTTTGAGCGTGCTGGATATTTTTGAGTGTGCTGCATATAGCTTTGAGCATGCTGGTTATTTTGAGCGTGCTGGATAATTTTGAGCGTGCTGGATAATTTTGAACGAGCTGCATGTAGTTTTGAGCATGCTGGATAGTTTTGAATGTGCTGGATAAAGTTTTGAGCATGCTGGATATAACTTTGAGCATTCTGGATAGTTTTAACCATGCTGGCTACAGTTTTGAGCAAACTGGAAATTTTTGACCTTGCTGGATATAGCTTTGAGTGTGCTGGATAGTTTTGAATGTGCTGGATAGCTTTGAGCGAGCTGGATAATTGTGAGCGTGCTGGATAGTTTTGAACGAGCTGCATATAGTTTTGAGCGTTCTGGATAGTTTTGATCATGCTGGCTAGTTTTGAGCGGGCTGGATAGTTTTGAGCGAACTGCATATAGTTTTGAGCGTGCTGGATAGTTTTGATTGTGCTGGATATAGCTTTGAGCATGCTGGATAGTTTTGAGCATGCTGGATAGTTTTGAGCGTGCTGGATAGATTTGAGCGTGCTGGATAGTTTTGAGCAAGCTGCATATAGTTTTGAGCATGCTGGATAGTTTTGAGCATGCTGGATAGTTTTGAGCGTGCTGGATAGTTTTGAGTGTGCTGGATATACTTTTGAGCATGCTGGACAGTTTTGAGAGTTTGGATAGTTTTGAGCTTGCTGGATAGTTTTGAGCATGCTGGATAGGTTTGAGGAGCTGCATATAGTTTTGAGCCTGCTGGATAGTTTTGAATATGCTGGATATAGTTTCGAGCATGCTGGGTAGCTTTGAGCAAGCTGGACTGTTTTGAGCCTGCTGGATAGTTTCGAGCAAGCTGAAAAGTTTTGAGGGGGCTGGATTGTTTTGAGTATGCTGGATACTCTTGAGCGTGCTGGATAGTTTTGTGCGTGCAGGATATAATTTTGAGCATGCTGGATAGTTTTGAGCATGCTGGACAGTTTTGAGCGTCCTAGATATAGTTTCGAGCAGGCTGGATAGTTTTGAGCGAGCTGTAAAGTTTGAGCATGCTGAATAGTTTTGAGTGTGCTGGAAAGCTTTGAGCCTGCTGGATAGTTTTGAGCAAGCTGGCAAGTTTTGAGGGGGCTGGATATAGTTTCGAGCATGTTGGATAGTTTTGAGCATGCTGGACAGTTTTGAGCATGCTGGATATAGTTTTGTGTGTGCTGGATAGTTTTGAGTGTGCTGGATATAACTTTGAGCTTGCTGGATAGTTTTGAGCGTGCTGGATAGTTTTGAGTGTGCTGGATAGTTTTGAGCGTGCTGCATATAGTTTTGAGCGTGCTGGATAGTTTTGAGTGTGCTGGATATAGCTTTGAGCATGCTGGTTAGATTTGAGCGTGCTGGATAATTTTGAGCATGCTGGATAATTTTGAACGAGCTGCATGTAGTTTTGAGCTTGCTGGATAGTTTTGAGCGTGCTGGATAGTTTTGAGTGTGCTGGATAGTTTTGAGCGTGCTGCATATAGTTTTGAGCGTGCTGGATATAGCTTTGAGCATGCTGGTTAGATTTGAGCGTGCTGGATAATTTTGAGCTTGCTGGATAATTTTGAGTGTGCTGGATAGTTTTGAACGAGCTGCATGTAGTTTTGAGCATGCTGGATAGTTTTGAATGTGCTGGATAAAGTTTCGAGCATGCTGGATATAACTTTGAGCATTCTGGATAGTTTTAACCATGCTGGCTATAGTTTTGAGCAAACTGGAAATTTTTGACCTTGCTGGATATAGCTTTGAGTGTGCTGCAAAGTTTTGAATGTGCTGGATATTTTTGAGCATGCTGGATATAGTTTCGAGCATGCTGGATAGTTTTGAGCGAGCTGGATAATTTTGAGTGTGCTGGATAGTTTTGATCGAGCTGCATATAGTTTTGAGCTTGCTGGATAGTTTTGAGTGTGCTGGATAGTTTTGAGCGAGCTGCACATAGCTTTGAGCGTGCTGGATATTTTTGAGTGTGCTGGTTATAGCTTTGAGCATGCTGGATAGACTTGAGCATGCTGGATAGTATTGAGCAGATGGATAGTTTTGAGCATGCTGGATAGTTTTGAGTGTGCTAGATAGTGTTAAGCGTGCTGGATTGTTTTGAGTGAGCTGCATAAAGTTTGGAGCGTGCTGGATAGTTTTGATCATGCTGGATAGTTTTGAGCGGGCTGGATAGTTTTGAGCGAGCTGCATATAGTTTTGAGCGTGATGGATAGTTTTGAGCATGCTGGATAGTTTTGAGCGTGCTGGATAGTTTTGAACGAGCTGCATGTAGTTTTGAGCATGCTGGATAGTTTTGAAGGTGCTGGATAAAGTTTTGAGCATGCTGGATATAACTTTGAGCATTCTGGATAGTTTTAACCATGCTGGCTATAGTTTTGAGCAAACTGGAAATTTTTGACCTTGCTGGATATAGCTTTGAGTGTGCTGGATAGTTTTGAATGTGCTGGATATTTTTGAGCGTGCTGGATATAGTTTCGAGCATGCTGGATAGTTTTGAGCGAGCTGGATAATTTTGCGCGTGCTGGATAGTTTTGTGCGAGCTGCAAATAGTTTTGAGCGTGCTGGATAGTTTTGAGTGTGCTGGGTAGTTTTGAGCGAGCTGCACATAGTTTTGAGCGTGCTGGATAGTTTTGAGTGTGCTGGATATAGCTTTGAGCATGCTGGATAGTTTTGAGCGTGCTGGATAGTTTTGAGCGTGCTGGATAGTTTTGAGCGCGCTGGATAGTTTTGAGCAAGCTGCATATAGTTTTGAGCATGCTGGATAGTTTTGAGCATGCTGGATAGTTTTGAGCGTGCTGGATAGTTTTGAGTGTGCTGGATATAGTTTTGAGCATGCTGGACAGTTTTGAGAGTTTGGATAGTTTTGAGCTTGCTGGATAGTTTTGAGCATGCTGGATAGGTTTGAGGAGCTGCATATAGTTTTGAGCCTGCTGGATATTTTTGAATGTGCTGGATATAGTTTCGAGCATGCTGGGTAGCTTTGAGCAAGCTGGACCGTTTTGAGCCTGCTGGATAGTTTCGAGCAAGCTGTAAAGTTTTGAGGGGGCTGGATTGTTTTGAGTATGCTGGATACTCTTGAGCGTGCTGGATAGTTTTGTGCGTGCAGGATATAATTTTGAGCATGCTGGATAGTTTTGAGCATGCTGGACAGTTTTGAGCGTCCTAGATATAGTTTCGAGCAGTCTGGATAGTTTTGAGCGAGCTGTATAGTTTGAGCATGCTGAATAGTTTTGAGTGTGCTGGAAAGCTTTGAGCCTGCTGGATAGTTTTGAGCAAGCTGGCAAGTTTTGAGGGGGCTGGATATAGTTTCGAGCATGTTGGATAGTTTTGAGCATGCTGGACAGTTTTGAGCATGCTGGATATAGTTTTGTGTGTGCTGGATAGTTTTGAGTGTGCTGGATGTAACTTTGAGCTTGCTGGATAGTTTTGAGCGTGCTGGATAGTTTTGAGTGTGCTGGATAGTTTTGAGCGTGCTGCATATAGTTTTGAGCGTGCTGGATAGTTTTGAGTGTGCTGGATATAGCTTTGAGCATGCTGGTTAGATTTGAGCGTGCTGGATAATTTTGAGCATGCTGGATAATTTTGAACGAGCTGCATGTAGTTTTGAGCTTGCTGGATAGTTTTGAGCGTGCTGGATAGTTTTGAGTGTGCTGGATAGTTTTGAGCGTGCTGCATATAGTTTTGAGCGTGCTGGATATAGCTTTGAGCTTGCTGGTTAGATTTGAGCGTGCTGGATAATTTTGAGCTTGCTGGATAATTTTGAGTGTGCTGGATAGTTTTGAATGAGCTGCATGTAGTTTTGAGCTTGCTGGATAGTTTTGAGTGTGCTGGATAGTTTTGAGCGAGCTGCACATAGCTTTGAGCGTGCTGGATATTTTTGAGTGTGCTGGATATAGCTTTGAGCATGCTGGATAGACTTGAGCATGCTGGATAGTATTGAGCAGATGGATAGTTTTGAGCATGCTGGATAGTTTTGAGTGTGCTAATAGTGTTAAGCGTGCTGGATTGTTTTGAGTGAGCTGCATAAAGTTTGGAGCGTGCTGGATAGTTTTGATCATGCTGGATAGTTTTGAGCGGGCTGGATAGTTTTGAGCGAGCTGCATATAGTTTTGAGCGTGCTGGATAGTTTTGAGCATGCTGGATAGTTTTGAGCGTGCTGGATAGTTTTGAACGAGCTGCATGTACTTTTGAGCATGCTGGATAGTTTTGAAGGTGCTGGATAAAGTTTTGAGCATGCTGGATATAACTTTGAGCATTCTGGATAGTTTTAACCATGCTGGTTATAGTTTTGAGCAAACTGGAAATTTTTGACCTTGCTGGATATAGCTTTGAGTGTGCTGGATAGTTTTGAATGTGCTGGATATTTTTGAGCGTGCTGGATATAGTTTCGAGCATGCTGGATAGTTTTGAACGAGCTGCATATAGTTTTGAGCGTTCTGGATAGTTTTGATCATGCTGGCTAGTTTTGAGCGGGCTGGATAGTTTTGAGCGAACTGCATATAGTTTTGAGCGTGCTGGATAGTTTTGATTGTGCTGGATATAGCTTTGAGCATGCTGGATAGTTTTGAGCATGCTGGATAGTTTTGAGCGTGCTGGATAGATTTGAGCGTGCTGGATAGTTTTGAGCAAGCTGCATATAGTTTTGAGCATGCTGGATAGTTTTGAGCATGCTGGATAGTTTTGAGCGTGCTGGATAGTTTTGAGTGTGCTGGATATACTTTTGAGCATGCTGGACAGTTTTGAGAGTTTGGATAGTTTTGAGCCTGCTGGATAGTTTCGAGCAAGCTGAAAAGTTTTGAGGGGGCTGGATTGTTTTGAGTATGCTGGATACTCTTGAGCGTGCTGGATAGTTTTGTGCGTGCAGGATATAATTTTGAGCATGCTGGATAGTTTTGAGCATGCTGGACAGTTTTGAGCGTCCTAGATATAGTTTCGAGCAGGCTGGATAGTTTTGAGCGAGCTGTAAAGTTTGAGCATGCTGAATAGTTTTGAGTGTGCTGGAAAGCTTTGAGCCTGCTGGATAGTTTTGAGCAAGCTGGCAAGTTTTGAGGGGGCTGGATATAGTTTCAAGCATGTTGGATAGTTTTGAGCATGCTGGACAGTTTTGAGCATGCTGGATATAGTTTTGTGTGTGCTGGATAGTTTTGAGTGTGCTGGATATAACTTTGAGCTTGCTGGATAGTTTTGAGCGTGCTGGATAGTTTTGAGTGTGCTGGATAGTTTTGAGCGTGCTGCATATAGTTTTGAGCGTGCTGGATAGTTTTGAGTGTGCTGGATATAGCTTTGAGCATGCTGGTTAGATTTGAGCGTGCTGGATAATTTTGAGCATGCTGGATAATTTTGAACGAGCTGCATGTAGTTTTGAGCTTGCTGGATAGTTTTGAGCGTGCTGGATAGTTTTGAGTGTGCTGGATAGTTTTGAGCGTGCTGCATATAGTTTTGAGCGTGCTGGATATAGCTTTGAGCATGCTGGTTAGATTTGATCGTGCTGGATAATTTTGAGCTTGCTGGATAATTTTGAGTGTGCTGGATAGTTTTGAACGAGCTGCATGTAGTTTTGAGCATGCTGGATAGTTTTGAATGTGCTGGATAAAGTTTCGAGCATGCTGGATATAACTTTGAGCATTCTGGATAGTTTTAACCATGCTGGCTATAGTTTTGAGCAAACTGCAAATTTTTGACCTTGCTGGATATAGCTTTGAGTGTGCTGCAAAGTTTTGAATGTGCTGGATATTTTTGAGCATGCTGGATATAGTTTCGAGCATGCTGGATAGTTTTGAGCGAGCTGGAAAATTTTGAGCGTGCTGGATAGTTTTGATCGAGCTGCATATAGTTTTGAGCTTGCTGGATAGTTTTGAGTGTGCTGGATAGTTTTGAGCGAGCTGCACATAGCTTTGAGCGTGCTGGATATTTTTGAGTGTGCTGGTTATAGCTTTGAGCATGCTGGATAGACTTGAGCATGCTGGATAGTATTGAGCAGATGGATAGTTTTGAGCATGCTGGATAGTTTTGAGTGTGCTAGATAGTGTTAAGCGTGCTGGATTGTTTTGAGTGAGCTGCATAAAGTTTGGAGCGTGCTGGATAGTTTTGATCATGCTGGATAGTTTTGAGCGGGCTGGATAGTTTTGAGCGAGCTGCATATAGTTTTGAGCGTGCTGGATAGTTTTGAGCATGCTGGATAGTTTTGAGCGTGCTGGATAGTTTTGAACGAGCTGCATGTAGTTTTGAGCATGCTGGATAGTTTTGAAGGTGCTGGATAAAGTTTTGAGCATGCTGGATATAACTTTGAGCATTCTGGATAGTTTTAACCATGCTGGCTATAGTTTTGAGCAAACTGGAAATTTTTGACCTTGCTGGATATAGCTTTGAGTGTGCTGGATAGTTTTGAATGTGCTGGATATTTTTGAGCGTGCTGGATATAGTTTCGAGCATGCTGGATAGTTTTGAGCGAGCTGGATAATTTTGCGCGTGCTGGATAGTTTTGTGCGAGCTGCAAATAGTTTTGAGCGTGCTGGATAGTTTTGAGTGTGCTGGGTAGTTTTGAGCGAGCTGCACATAGTTTTGAGCGTGCTGGATAGTTTTGAGTGTGCTGGATATAGCTTTGAGCATGCTGGATAGTTTTGAGCGTGCTGGATAGTTTTGAGCGTGCTGGATAGTTTTGAGCGCGCTGGATAGTTTTGAGCAAGCTGCATATAGTTTTGAGCATGCTGGATAGTTTTGAGCATGCTGGATAGTTTTGAGCGTGCTGGATAGTTTTGAGTGTGCTGGATATAGTTTTGAGCATGCTGGACAGTTTTGAGAGTTTGGATAGTTTTGAGCTTGCTGGATAGTTTTGAGCATGCTGGATAGGTTTGAGGAGCTGCATATAGTTTTGAGCCTGCTGGATAGTTTTGAATGTGCTGGATATAGTTTCGAGCATGCTGGGTAGCTTTGAGCAAGCTGGACCGTTTTGAGCCTGCTGGATAGTTTCGAGCAAGCTGTAAAGTTTTGAGGGGGCTGGATTGTTTTGAGTATGCTGGATACTCTTGAGCGTGCTGGATAGTTTTGTGCGTGCAGGATATAATTTTGAGCATGCTGGATAGTTTTGAGCATGCTGGACAGTTTTGAGCGTCCTAGATATATTTTCGAGCAGTCTGGATAGTTTTGAGCGAGCTGTATAGTTTGAGCATGCTGAATAGTTTTGAGTGTGCTGGAAAGCTTTGAGCCTGCTGGATAGTTTTGAGCAAGCTGGCAAGTTTTGAGGGGGCTGGATATAGTTTCGAGCATGTTGGATAGTTTTGAGCATGCTGGACAGTTTTGAGCATGCTGGATATAGTTTTGAGTGTGCTGGATAGTTTTGAGTGTGCTGGATATAACTTTGAGCTTGCTGGATAGTTTTGAGCATGCTGGATAGTTTTGAGTGTGCTGGATAGTTTTGAGCGTGCTGCATATAGTTTTGAGCGTGCTGGATATTTTTGAGTGTGCTGCATATAGCTTTGCGCATGCTGGTTAGATTTGAGCGTGCTGGATAATTTTGAGCGTGCTGGATAATTTTGAACGAGCTGCATGTAGTTTTGAGCATGCTGGATAGTTTTGAATGTGCTGGATAAAGTTTTGAGCATGCTGGATATAACTTTGAGCATTCTGGATAGTTTTAACCATGCTGGCTACAGTTTTGAGCAAACTGGAAATTTTTGACCTTGCTGGATATAGCTTTGAGTGTGCTGGATAGTTTTGAATGTGCTGGATAGCTTTGAGCGAGCTGGATAATTGTGAGCGTGCTGAATAGTTTTGAACGAGCTGCATATAGTTTTGAGCGTTCTGGATAGTTTTGATCATGCTGGCTAGTTTTGAGCGGGCTGGATAGTTTTGAGCGAACTGCATATAGTTTTGAGCGTGCTGGATAGTTTTGATTGTGCTGGATATAGCTTTGAGCATGCTGGATAGTTTTGAGCATGCTGGATAGTTTTGAGCGTGCTGGATAGATTTGAGCGTGCTGGATAGTTTTGAGCAAGCTGCATATAGTTTTGAGCATGCTGGATAGTTTTGAGCATGCTGGATAGTTTTGAGCGTGCTGGATAGTTTTGAGTGTGCTGGATATACTTTTGAGCATGCTGGACAGTTTTGAGAGTTTGGATAGTTTTGAGCATGCTGGATAGTTCTGAGCATGCTGGATAGGTTTGAGGAGCTGCATATAGTTTTGAGCCTGCTGGATAGTTTTGAATATGCTGGATATAGTTTCGAGCATGCTGGGTAGCTTTGAGCAAGCTGGACTGTTTTGAGCCTGCTGGATAGTTTCGAGCAAGCTGAAAAGTTTTGAGGGGGCTGGATTGTTTTGAGTATGCTGGATACTCTTGAGCGTGCTGGATAGTTTTGTGCGTGCAGGATATAATTTTGAGCATGCTGGATAGTTTTGAGCATGCTGGACAGTTTTGAGCGTCCTAGATATAGTTTCGAGCAGGCTGGATAGTTTTGAGCGAGCTGTAAAGTTTGAGCATGCTGAATAGTTTTGAGTGTGCTGGAAAGCTTTGAGCCTGCTGGATAGTTTTGAGCAAGCTGGCAAGTTTTGAGGGGGCTGGATATAGTTTCAAGCATGTTGGATAGTTTTGAGCATGCTGGACAGTTTTGAGCATGCTGGATATAGTTTTGTGTGTGCTGGATAGTTTTGAGTGTGCTGGATATAACTTTGAGCTTGCTGGATAGTTTTGAGCGTGCTGGATAGTTTTGAGTGTGCTGGATAGTTTTGAGCGTGCTGCATATAGTTTTGAGCGTGCTGGATAGTTTTGAGTGTGCTGGATATAGCTTTGAGCATGCTGGTTAGATTTGAGCGTGCTGGATAATTTTGAGCATGCTGGATAATTTTGAACGAGCTGCATGTAGTTTTGAGCATGCTGGATAGTTTTGAATGTGCTGGATAAAGTTTTGAGCATGCTGGATATAACTTTGAGCATTCTGGATAGTTTTAACCATGCTGGCTATAGTTTTGAGCAAACTGGAAATTTTTGACCTTGCTGGATATAGCTTTGAGTGTGCTGGATAGTTTTGAATGTGCTGGATATTTTTGAGCGTGCTGGATATAGTTTCGAGCATGCTGGATAGTTTTGAGCGAGCTGGATAATTTTGAGCGTGCTGGATAGTTTTGAACGAGCTGCATATAGTTTTGAGCGTGCTGCATAATTTTGAGTGTGCTGGATAGTTTTGAGTGAGCTGCACATAGCTTTGAGCGTGCTGGATATTTTTGAGTGTGCTGGATATAGCTTTGAGCATGCTGGATAGACTTGAGCATGCTGGATAGTATTGAGCATGCTGGATAGTTTTGAGCATGCTGGATAGTTTTGAGTGTGCTAGATAGTGTTAAGCGTGCTGGATTGTTTTGAGCGAGCTGCATATAGTTTTGAGTATGCTGGATAGTTTTGAGTGTGCTAGATAGTGTTAAGCGTGCTGGATTGTTTTGAGTGAGCTGCATATAGTTTGGAGCGTGCTGGATAGTTTTGATCATGCTGGATAGTTTTGAGTGTGCTGGATAGTTTTGAGTGAGCTGCACATAGCTTTGAGCGTGCTGGATATTTTTGAGTGTGCTGGATATAGCTTTGAGCATGCTGGATAGACTTGAGCATGCTGGATAGTATTGAGCATGCTGGATAGTTTTGAGCATGCTGGATAGTTTTGAGTGTGCTAGATAGTGTTAAGCGTGCTGGATTGTTTTGAGCGAGCTGCATATAGTTTTGAGTATGCTGGATAGTTTTGAGTGTGCTAGATAGTGTTAAGCGTGCTGGATTGTTTTGAGTGAGCTGCATATAGTTTGGAGCGTGCTGGATAGTTTTGATCATGCTGGATAGTTTTGAGCGTGCTGGATAGTTTTGAGTGAACTGCATATAGTTTTGAGTGTGCTGGATAGTTTTGAGCATGCTGGATAGTTTTGAGCGTGCTGTATATAGTTTTGAGTGTGCTGGATAGTTTTAAGCATCCTGGACAGTTTTGTGCATGCGCGATAGTTTTGAGCATGCTAGATAATTTTGAGTGTGCGAGATATAGTTTTGAGCGAGCTGGATCGGTTTGAGCCTTCTGGATAGTTTTGAGCAAGCTGGAAACTTTTGAGGGGGCTGGATTGTTTTGAGTAAGCTGGATACTTCTGTGCATGCTGTATAGTTTTGAGCATGCTGGATATAGTTTCGAGCATGTTGGATAGTTTTGAGCATGCTGGACAGTTTTGAGCGTGCTGGATATAATTTCGAGCGTGCTGCATAGTTTTAAGTGAGCTGCATAGTTTTGAGCATGCTGAATAGTCTTGAGCAAGCTGCAAATAGTTTTGAGTGTGCAGGATAGTTTTGAGTGTGCTGGGTAGTTTTGAGCGAGCTGCACATAGTTTTGAGCGTGCTGGATAGTTTAGAGTGTGCTGGATATAGCTTTGAGCATGCTGGATAGACTTGAGCATGCTGGATAGTATTGAGCATGCTGGATAGTTTTGAGCATGCTGGATAGTTTTGAGTGTGCTAGATAGTGTTAAGCGTGCTGGATTGTTTTGAGCGAGCTGCATATAGTTTTGAGTATGCTGGATAGTTTTGAGTGTGCTAGATAGTGTTAAGCGTGCTGGATTGTTTTGAGTGAGCTGCATATAGTTTGGAGCGTGCTGGATAGTTTTGATCATGCTGGATAGTTTTGAGCGTGCTGGATAGTTTTGAGTGAACTGCATATAGTTTTGAGTGTGCTGGATAGTTTTGAGCATGCTGGATAGTTTTGAGCGTGCTGTATATAGTTTTGAGTGTGCTGGAAAGTTTTAAGCATCCTGGACAGTTTTGTGCATGCGCGATAGTTTTGAGCATGCTAGATAATTTTGAGTGTGCGAGATATAGTTTTGAGCGAGCTGGATCGGTTTGAGCCTTCTGGATAGTTTTGAGCAAGCTGGAAACTTTTGAGGGGGCTGGATTGTTTTGAGTAAGCTGGATACTTCTGTGCATGCTGGATAGTTTTGAGCATGCTGGATATAGTTTCGAGCATGTTGGATAGTTTTGAGCATGCTGGACAGTTTTGAGCGTGCTGGATATAATTTCGAGCGTGCTGCATAGTTTTAAGTGAGCTGCATAGTTTTGAGCATGCTGAATAGTTTTGAGCAAGCTGCAAATAGTTTTGAGTGTGCAGGATAGTTTTGAGTGTGCTGGGTAGTTTTGAGCGAGCTGCACATAGTTTTGAGCGTGCTGGATAGTTTTGAGTGTGCTCGATATAGCTTTGAGCATGCTGGATAGTTTTGAGCGTGCTGGATAGTTTTGAGCTGCTGGATAGTTTTGAGCGTTTGGATAGTTTTGGGCTTGCTGGATAGTTTTGAGCATGCTGGATAGGATGAGGAGCTGCATATAGTTTTGAGCCTGCTGGATAGTTTTGAATGTGCTGGATATAGTTTCGAGCATGCTGGGTAACTTTGAGCAAGCTGGACCGTTTTGAGCCTGCTGGATAGTTTCGAGCAAGCTGGAAAGTTTTGAGGGGGCTGGATTGTTTTGAGTATGCTGGATACTCTTGAGCGTGCTGGATAGTTTTGTGCGTGCAGGATATAATTTTGAGCATGCTGGATAGTTTTGAGCATGCTGGACAGTTTTGAGCGTCCTAGATATAGTTTCGAGCAGGCTGGATAGTTTTGAGCGAGCTGTATAGTTTGAGCATGCTGAATAGTTTTGAGTGTGCTGGAAAGCTTTGAGCCTGCTGGATAGTTTTGAGCAAGCTGGCAAGTTTTGAGGGGGCTGGATATAGTTTCGAGCATGTTGGATAGTTTTGAGCATGCTGGACAGTTTTGAGCATGCTGGATATAGGTTTGCGTGTGCTAGATAGTTTTGAGTGTGCTGGATATAGCTTTGAGCATGCTGGATAGTTTTGAGCGTGCTGGTTAGTTTTGAGCGTGCTGGATAGTTTTGAGCGTGCTGCATATAGTTTTGAGCGTGCTGGATAGTTTTGAGTGTGCTGGATATAGCTTTGAGCATGCTGGTTAGATTTGAGCATGCTGGATAGTTTTAAGCGTGCTGGATAGTTTTGTGCATGCTGGATAGTTTTGAGCGAGCTGCATATAGTTTTGAGGGTGCTGGATAGTTTTGAGCATGCTGGATAGTTTTGAGCGTGGTGGATAGTTTTGAGTGAGCTGCACATAGTTTTGAGCGTGCTGGATAGTTTTTAGCATGCTGGATAGTTTTGAGCATGCGGGATAAAATTTTGAGCATGTTGGATAGTTTTGAGCGTGCTGTATATAGTTTTAAGTGTGCTGGATAGTTTTAAGCATGCTGGACAGTTTTGTGCATGTGGGTTAGTTTCGAGCATGCTGGATAGTTTTGTGCATGCTAGATACTTTTGAGTGCGCGAGATATAGTTTTGAGCGAGCTGGATTGGTTTTAGCCTGCTGGATATTTCCGAGCATGCTGGAAATAGTTTTGATCATGCTGGATAGTTTTGAGCGGGCTGGATAGTTTTGAGCGAGCTGCATATAGTTTTGAGCGTGCTGGATAGTATTGAGCATGCTGGATAGTTTTGAGCATGCTGGATAGTTTTGAGTGTGCTAGATAGTGTTAAGCGTGCTGGATTGTTTTGAGCGAGCTGCATATAGTTTTGAGTATGCTGGATAGTTTTGAGTGTGCTAGATAGTGTTAAGCGTGCTGGATTGTTTTGAGTGAGCTGCATATAGTTTGGAGCGTGCTGGATAGTTTTGATCATGCTGGATAGTTTTGAGCGTGCTGGATAGTTTTGAGTGAACTGCATATAGTTTTGATTGTGCTGGATAGTTTTGAGCATGCTGGATAGTTTTGAGCGTGCTGGATAGTTTTTAGCGAGCTGCATATAGTTTTGAGCACACTGGATAGTTTTAAGCATGCTGGATATTTTTGAGCATGCAGGATATAGTTTCGAGCATGTTGGATAGTTTTGAGCGTGCTGTATATAGTTTTGAGTGTGCTGGATAGTTTTAAGCATCCTGGACAGTTTTGTGCATGCGCGATAGTTTTGAGCATGCTAGATAATTTTGAGTGTGCGAGATATAGTTTTGAGCGAGCTGGATCGGTTTGAGCCTTCTGGATAGTTTTGAGCAAGCTGGAAACTTTTGAGGGGGCTGGATTGTTTTGAGTAAGCTGGATACTTCTGTGCATGCTGGATAGTTTTGAGCGTGCTGGATATAGTTTCGAGCATGTTGGATAGTTTTGAGCATGCTGGACAGTTTTGAGCGTGCTGGATATAATTTCGAGCGTGCTGCATAGTTTTAAGTGAGCTGCATAGTTTTGAGCATGCTGAATAGTTTTGAGCAAGCTGCAAATAGTTTTGAGTGTGCAGGATAGTTTTGAGTGTGCTGGGTAGTGTTGAGCGAGCTGCACATAGTTTTGAGCGTGCTGGATAGTTTTGAGTGTGCTGGATATAGCTTTGAGCATGCTGGATAGTTTTGAGCGTGCTGGATAGTTTTGAGCTGCTGGATAGTTTTGAGCGTTTGGATAGTTTTGAGCTTGCTGGATAGTTTTGAGCATGTTGGATAGGATGAGGAGCTGCATATAGTTTTGAGCCTGCTGGATAGTTTTGAATGTGCTGGATATAGTTTCGAGCATGCTGGGTAACTTTGAGCAAGCTGGACTGTTTTGAGCCTGCTGGATAGTTTCGAGCAAGCTGGAAAGTTTTGAGGGGGCTGGATTGTTTTGAGTATGCTGGATACTCTTGAGCGTGCTGGATAGTTTTGTGCGTGCAGGATATAGTTTTGAGCATGCTGGATAGTTTTGAGCATGCTGGACAGTTTTGAGCGTCCTAGATATAGTTTCGAGCAGGCTGGATAGTTTTGAGCGAGCTGTATAGTTTGAGCATGCTGAATAGTTTTGAGTGTGCTGGAAAGCTTTGAGCCTGCTGGATAGTTTTGAGCAAGCTGGCAAGTTTTGAGGGGGCTGGATATAGTTTCGAGCATGTTGGATAGTTTTCAGCATGCTGGACAGTTTTAAGCATGCTGGATATAGGTTTGCGTGTGCTAGATAGTTTTGAGTGTGCTGGATATAGCTTTGAGCATGCTGGATAGTTTTGAGCGTGCTGGTTAGTTTTGAGCGTGCTGGATAGTTTTGAGCGTGCTGCATATAGTTTTGAGCGTGCTGGATAGTTTTGAGTGTGCTGGATATAGCTTTGAGCATGCTGGTTAGATTTGAGCATGCTGGATAGTTTTAAGCGTGCTGGATAGTTTTGTGCATGCTGGATAGTTTTGAGCGAGCTGCATATAGTTTTGAGCGTGCTGGATAGTTTTGAGCATGCTGGATAGTTTTGAGCGTGCTGGATAGTTTTGAGTGAGCTGCACATAGTTTTGAGCGTGCTGGATAGTTTTTAGCATGCTGGATAGTTTTGAGCATGCGGGATAAAATTTTGAGCATGTTGGATAGTTTTGAGCGTGCTGTATATAGTTTTAAGTGTGCTGGATAGTTTTAAGCATGCTGGACAGTTTTGTGCATGTGGGTTAGTTTCGAGCATGCTGGATAGTTTTGTGCATGCTAGATACTTTTGAGTGCGCGAGATATAGTTTTGAGCGAGCTGGATCGGTTTTAGCCTGCTGGATATTTCCGAGCATGCTGGAAATAGTTTTGAGCATGCTGGATAGTTTTGAGCGTGCTGGATAGTTTTTAGCATGCTGGATAGTTTTGAGCGTGCTGGATACTTTTGAACGAGCTGCATGTAATTTTGAGCATGCTGGATAGTTTGGAATGTGCTGGATAAAGTTTCGAGCATGCTGGATATAACTTTGAGCATTCTGGATAGTTTTAACCATGCTGGCTATAGTTTTGAGCAAACTGAAATTTTTGACCTTGCTGGATATAGCTTTGTGTGTGCTGGATAGTTTTGAATGTGCTGGATATTTTTGAGCATGCTGGATATAGTTTCGAGCATGCTGGATAGTTTTGAGCGAGCTGGATAATTTTGAGCGTGCTGGATAGTTTTGAACGAGCTGCATATAGTTTTGAGCGTGCTGGATAGTTTTGAGTGTGCTGATAGTTTTGAGCGAGCTGCACATAGCTTTGAGCGTGCTGGATATTTTTGAGTGTGCTGGATATAGCTTTGAGCATGCTGGATAGACTTGAGCATGCTGGATAGTATTGAGCATGCTGGATAGTTTTGAGCATGCTGGATAGTTTTGAGTGTGCTAGATAGTGTTAAGCGTGCTGGATTGTTTTGAGCGAGCTGCATATAGTTTTGAGTATGCTGGATAGTTTTGAGTGTGCTAGATAGTGTTAAGCGTGCTGGATTGTTTTGAGTGAGCTGCATATAGTTTGGAGCGTGCTGGATAGTTTTGATCATGCTGGATAGTTTCGAGCGTGCTGGATAGTTTTGAGCGAACTGCATATAGTTTTGAGCGTGCTGGATAGTTTTGAGCATGCTGGATAGTTTTGAGCATGCTGGATAGTTTTGAGCGTGCTGGATAGTTTTGAGTGTGCTGGATATAGCTTTGAGCATGCTGGATAGTTTTGAGCGTGCTGGATAGTTTTGAGCGTGCTGGATAGTTTTGAGCATTTGGATAGTTTTGAGCTTGCTGGATAGTTTTGAGCATAATGGATAGCTTTCAGGAGCTGCATATAGTTTTGAGCCTGCTGGATAGTTTTGAATGTGCTGGATATAGTTTCGAGCATGCTGGGTAGCTTTGAGCAAGCTGGACCGTTTTGAGCCTGCTGGATAGTTTCGAGAAAGCTGGAAAGTTTTGAGGGGGCTGGATTGTTTTGAGTATGCTGGATACTCTTGAGCGTGCTGGATAGTTTTGTGCGTGCAGGATATAATTTTGAGCATGCTGGATAGTTTTGAGCATGCTGGACAGTTTTGAGCGTCCTAGATATAGTTTCGAGCAGGCTGGATAGTTTTGAGCGAGCTGTATAGTTTGAGCATGCTGAATAGTTTTGAGTGTGCTGGAAAGCTTTGAGCCTGCTGGATAGTTTTGAGCAAGCTGGCAAGTTTTGAGGGGGCTGGATATAGTTTCGAGCATGTTGGATAGTTTTGAGCATGCTGGACAGTTTTGAGCATGCTGGATATAGTTTTGTGTGTGCTGGATAGTTTTGAGTGTGCTGGATATAACTTTGAGCTTGCTGGATAGTTTTGAGCGTGCTGGATAGTTTTGAGTGTGCTGGATAGTTTTGAGCGTGCTGCATATAGTTTTGAGCGTGCTGGATATAGCTTTGAGCATGCTGGTTAGATTTGAGCGTGCTGGATAATTTTGAGCGTGCTGGATAATTTTGAACGAGCTGCATGTAGTTTTGAGCATGCTGGATAGTTTTGAATGTGCTGGATAAAGTTTTGAGCATGCTGGATATAACTTTGAGCATTCTGGATAGTTTTAACCATGCTGGCCATAGTTTTTAGCAAACTGGAAATTTTTGACCTTGCTGGATATAGCTTTGAGTGTGCTGGATAGTTTTGAATGTGCTGGATATTTTTGAGCGTGCTGGATATAGTTTCGAGCATGCTGGATAGTTTTGAGCGAGCTGGAAAATTTTGAGCGTGCTGGATAGTTTTAAACGAGCTGCATATAGTTTTGAGCGTGCTGGATAGTTTTGAGTGTGCTGGATAGTTTTGAGTGAGCTGCACATAGCTTTGAGCGTGCTGGCTATTTTTGAGTGTGCTGGATATAGCTTTGAGCATGCTGGATAGACTTGAGCATGCTGGATAGTATTGAGCAGATGGATAGTTTTGAGCATGCTGGATAGTTTTGAGTGTGCTAGATAGTGTTAAGCGTGCTGGATTGTTTTGAGCGAGCTGCATATAGTTTTGAGTATGCTGGATAGTTTTGAGTGTGCTAGATAGTGTTAAGCGTGCTGGATTGTTTTGAGTGAGCTGCATATAGTTTGGAGCGTGCTGGATAGTTTTGATCATGCTGGATAGTTTTGAGCGTGCTGGATAGTTTTGAGTGAGCTGCACATAGTTTTGAGCGTGCTGGATAGTTTTTAGCATGCTGGATAGTTTTGAGCATGCGGGATAAAATTTTGAGCATGTTGGATAGTTTTGAGCGTGCTGTATTTAGTTTTAAGTGTGCTGGATAGTTTTAAGCATGCTGGACAGTTTTGTGCATGTGGGTTAGTTTCGAGCATGCTGGATAGTTTTGTGCATGCTAGATACTTTTGAGTGTGCGAGATATAGTTTTGAGCGAGCTGGATCGGTTTTAGCCTGCTGGATATTTCCGAGCATGCTGGAAATAGTTTTGAGCATGCTGGAAAGTTTTGAGCGTGCTGGATAGTTTTTAGCATGCTGGATAGTTTTGAGCGTGCTGGATACTTTTGAACGAGCTGCATGTAATTTTGAGCATGCTGGATAGTTTGGAATGTGCTGGATAAAGTTTCGAGCATGCTGGATATAACTTTGAGCATTCTGGATAGTTTTAACCATGCTGGCTATAGTTTTGAGCAAACTGAAATTTTTGACCTTGCTGGATATAGCTTTGTGTGTGCTGGATAGTTTTGAATGTGCTGGATATTTTTGAGCATGCTGGATATAGTTTCGAGCATGCTGGATAGTTTTGAGCGAGCTGGATAATTTTGAGCGTGCTGGATAGTTTTGAACGAGCTGCATATAGTTTTGAGCGTGCTGGATAGTTTTGAGTGTGCTGATAGTTTTGAGCGAGCTGCACATAGCTTTGAGCGTGCTGGATATTTTTGAGTGTGCTGGATATAGCTTTGAGCATGCTGGATAGACTTGAGCATGCTGGATAGTATTGAGCATGCTGGATAGTTTTGAGCATGCTGGATAGTTTTGAGTGTGCTAGATAGTATTAAGCGTGCTGGATTGTTTTGAGCGAGCTGCATATAGTTTTGAGTATGCTGGATAGTTTTGAGTGTGCTAGATAGTGTTAAGCGTGCTGGATTGTTTTGAGTGAGCTGCATATAGTTTGGAGCGTGCTGGATAGTTTTGATCATGCTGGATAGTTTTGAGTGTGCTGGATAGTTTTGAGCGAACTGCATATAGTTTTGAGCGTGCTGGATAGTTTTGAGCATGCTGGATAGTTTTGAGCATGCTGGATAGTTTTGAGCGTGCTGGATAGTTTTGAGTGTGCTGGATATAGCTTTGAGCATGCTGGATAGTTTTGAGCGTGCTGGATAGTTTTGAGCGTGCTGGATAGTTTTGAGCGTTTGGATAGTTTTGAGCTTGCTGGATAGTTTTGAGCATACTGGATAGCTTTCAGGAGCTGCATATAGTTTTGAGCCTGCTGGATAGTTTTGAATGTGCTGGATATAGTTTCGAGCATGCTGGGTAACTTTGCGCAAGCTGGACCGTTTTGAGGCTGCTGGATAGTTTCGAGCAAGCTGTAAAGTTTTGAGGGGGCTGGATTGTTTTGAGAATGCTGGATACTCTTGAGCGTGCTGGATAGTTTTGTGCGTGCAGGATATAATTTTGAGCATGCTGGATAGTTTTGAGCATGCTGGACAGTTTTGAGCGTCCTGGATATAGTTTCGAGCAGGCTGGATAGTTTTGAGCGAGCTGTATAGTTTGAGCATGCTGAATAGTTTTGAGTGTGCTGGAAAGCTTTGAGCCTGCTGGATAGTTTTGAGCAAGCTGGCAAGTTTTGAGGGGGCTGGATATAGTTTCGAGCATGTTGGATAGTTTTGAGCATGCTGGACAGTTTTGAGCATGCTGGATATAGTTTTGTGTGTGCTGGATAGTTTTGAGTGTGCTGGATATAACTTTGAGCTTGCTGGATAGTTTTGAGCGTGCTGGATAGTTTTGAGCGTGCTGGATAGTTTTGAGCGGGCTGCATATAGTTTTGAGCGTGCTGGATAGTTTTGAGTGTGCTGGATATAGCTTTGAGCATGCTGGTTAGATTTGAGCGTGCTGGATAATTTTGAGCGTGCTGGATAATTTTGAACGAGCTGCATGTAGTTTTGAGCATGCTGGATAGTTTTGAATGTGCTGGATAAAGTTTTGAGCATGCTGGATATAACTTTGAGCATTCTGGATAGTTTTAACCATGCTGGCTATAGTTTTGAGCAAACTGGAAATTTTTGACCTTGCTGGATATAGCTTTGAGTGTGCTGGATAGTTTTGAATGTGCTGGATATTTTTGAGCGTGCTGGATATAGTTTCGAGCATGCTGGATAGTTTTGAGCGAGCTGGAAAATTTTGAGCGTGCTGGATAGTTTTGAACGAGCTGCATATAGTTTTGAGCGTGCTGGATAGTTTTGAGTGTGCTGGATAGTTTTGAGTGAGCTGCACATAGCTTTGAGCGTGCTGGATATTTTTGAGTGTGCTGGATATAGCTTTGAGCATGCTGGATAGACTTGAGCATGCTGGATAGTATTGAGCAGATGGATAGTTTTGAGCATGCTGGATAGTTTTGAGTGTGCTAGATAGTGTTAAGCGTGCTGGATTGTTTTGAGCGAGCTGCATATAGTTTTGAGTATGCTGGATAGTTTTGAGTGTGCTAGATAGTGTTAAGCGTGCTGGATTGTTTTGAGTGAGCTGCATATAGTTTGGAGCGTGCTGGATAGTTTTGATCATGCTGGATAGTTTTGAGCGTGCTGGATAGTTTTGAGTGAACTGCATATAGTTTTGAGTGTGCTGGATAGTTTTGAGCATGCTGGATAGTTTTGAGTGTGCTGGATAGTTTTGAGCGAGCTGCATATAGTTTTGAGCGCGCTGGATAGTTTTAAGCATGCTGGATATTTTTGAGCAAGCAGGATATAGTTTCGAGCATGTTGGATAGTTTTGAGCGTGCTGTATATAGTTTTGAGTGTGCTGGATAGTTTTAAGCATCCTGGACAGTTTTGTGCATGCGCGATAGTTTTGAGCATGCTAGATAATTTTGAGTGTGCGAGATATAGTTTTGAGCGAGCTGGATCGGTTTGAGCCTTCTGGATAGTTTTGAGCAAGCTGGAAACTTTTGAGGGGGCTGGATTGTTTTGAGTAAGCTGGATATAGTTTCGAGCATGTTGGATAGTTTTGAGCATGCTGGACAGTTTTGAGCATGCTGGATATAATTTCGAGCGTGCTGCGTAGTTTTGAGTGAGATGCATAGTTTTGAGCATGCTGAATAGTTTTGAGCAAGCTGCAAATAGTTTTGAGCGTGCAGGATAGTTTTGAGTGTGCTGGGTAGTTTTGAGCGAGCTGCACATAGTTTTGAGCGTGCTGGATAGTTTTGAGTATGCTGGATATAGCTTTGAGCATGCTGGATAGTTTTGAGCGTGCTGGATAGTTTTGATCGTGCTGGATAGTTTTGAGAGTTTGGATAGTTTTGGGCTTGCTGGATAGTTTTGAGCATGCTGGATAGGATGAGGAGCTGCATATAGTTTTGAGCCTGCTGGATAGTTTTGAATGTGCTGGATATAGTTTCGAGCACGCTGGGTAACTTTGAGCAAGCTGGACCGTTTTGAGCCTGCTGGATAGTTTCGAGCAAGCTGGAAAGTTTTGAGGGGGCTGGATTGTTTTGAGTATGGTGGATACTCTTGAGCGTGCTGGATAGTTTTGTGCGTGCAGGATATAGTTTTGAGCATGCTGGATAGTTTTGAGCGTGCTGGACAGTTTTGAGCGTCCTAGATATAGTTTCGAGCAGGCTGGATAGTTTTGAGCGAGCTGTATAGTTTGAGCATGCTGAATAGTTTTGAGTGTGCTGGAAAGCTTTGAGCCTGCTGGATAGTTTTGAGCAAGTTGGCAAGTTTTGAGGGGGCTGGATATAGTTTCGAGCATGTTGGATAGTTTTGAGCATGCTGGACAGTTTTGAGCATGCTGGATATAGTTTTGCGTGTGCTAGATGGTTTTGAGTGTGCTGGATATAGCTTTGAGCATGCTGGATAGTTTTGAGCATGCTGGTTAGTTTTGAGCGTGCTGGATAGTTTTGAGTGTGCTGCATCTAGTTTTGAGCGTGCTGGATAGTTTTGAGTGTGCTGGATATAGCTTTGAGCATGCTGGTTAGATTTGAGCATGCTGGATAGTTTTAAGCGTGCTGGATAGTTTTGTGCATGCTGGATAGTTTTGAGCGAGCTGCATATAGTTTTGAGCGTGCTGGATAGTTTTGAGCATGCTGGATAGTTTTGAGCGTGCTGGATAGTTTTGAGTGAGCTGCACATAGTTTTGAGCGTGCTGGATAGTTTTTAGCATGCTGGATAGTTTTGAGCATGCGGGATAAAATTTTGAGCATGTTGGATAGTTTTGAGCGTGCTGTATATAGTTTTTAGTGTGCTGGATAGTTTTAAGCATGCTGGACAGTTTTGTGCATGTGGGTTAGTTTCGAGCATGCTGGATAGTTTTGTGCATGCTAGATACTTTTGAGTGCGCGAGATATAGTTTTGAGCGAGCTGGATCGGTTTTAGCCTGCTGGATATTTCCGAGCATGCTGGAAATAGTTTTGAGCATGCTGGATAGTTTTGAGCGTGCTGGATAGTTTTTAGCATGCTGGATAGTTTTGAGCGTGCTGGATACTTTTGAACGAGCTGCATGTAATTTTGAGCATGCTGGATAGTTTGGAATGTGCTGGATAAAGTTTCGAGCATGCTGGATATAACTTTGAGCATTCTGGATAGTTTTAACCATGCTGGCTATAGTTTTGAGCAAACTGAAATTTTTGACCTTGCTGGATATAGCTTTGTGTGTGCTGGATAGTTTTGAATGTGCTGGATATTTTTGAGCATGCTGGATATAGTTTCGAGCATGCTGGATAGTTTTGAGCGAGCTGGATAATTTTGAGCGTGCTGGATAGTTTTGAACGAGCTGCATATAGTTTTGAGCGTGTTGGATAGTTTTGAGTGTGCTGATAGTTTTGAGCGAGCTGCACATAGCTTTGAGCATGCTGGATATTTTTGAGTGTGCTGGATATAGCTTTGAGCATGCTGGATAGACTTGAGCATGCTGGATAGTATTGAGCATGCTGGATAGTTTTGAGCATGCTGGATAGTTTTGAGTGTGCTAGATAGTGTTAAGCGTGCTGGATTGTTTTGAGCGAGCTGCATATAGTTTTGAGTATGCTGGATAGTTTTGAGTGTGCTAGATAGTGTTAAGCGTGCTGGATTGTTTTGAGTGAGCTGCATATAGTTTGGAGCGTGCTGGATAGTTTTGATCATGCTGGATAGTTTTGAGCGGGCTGGATAGTTTTGAGCGAACTACATATAGTTTTGAGCGTGCTGGATAGTTTTGAGCATGCTGGATAGTTTTGAGCATGCTGGATAGTTTTGAGCGTGCTGGATAGTTTTGAGTGTGCTGGATATAGCTTTGAGCATGCTGGATAGTTTTGAGCGTGCTGGATAGTTTTGAGCGTGCTGGATAGTTTTGAGCGTTTGGATAGTTTTGAGCTTGCTGGATAGTTTTGAGCATACTGGATAGCTTTCAGGAGCTGCATATAGTTTTGAGCCTGCTGGATAGTTTTGAATGTGCTGGATATAGTTTCGAGCATGCTGGGTAACTTTGCGCAAGCTGGACCGTTTTGAGGCTGCTGGATAGTTTCGAGCAAGCTTTAAAGTTTTGAGGGGGCTGGATTGTTTTGAGTATGCTGGATACTCCTGAGCGTGCTGGATAGTTTTGTGCGTGCAGGATATAGTTTTGAGCATGCTAGATAGTTTTGAGCATGCTGGACAGTTTTGAGCGACCTAGATATAGTTTCGAGCAGGCTGGATAGTTTTGAGCGAGCTGTATAGTTTGAGCATGCTGAATAGTTTTGAGTGTGCTGGAAAGCTTTGAGCCTGCTGGATAGTTTTGAGCAAGCTGGCAAGTTTTGAGGGGGCTGGATATAGTTTCGAGCATGTTGGATAGTTTTGAGCATGCTGGACAGTTTTGAGCATGCTGGATATAGTTTTGCGTGTGCTGGATAGTTTAGAGTGTGCTGGATATAACTTTGAGCGTGCTGGATAGTTTTGAGCGTGCTGGATAGTTTTGAGTGTGCTGGATAGTTTTGAGCGTGCTGGATAGTTTTGTGCAAGCTGCATATAGTTTTGAGCATGCTGGATAGTTTTGAGCATGCTGGATAGTTTTGAGTGTGCTTGATAGTTTTGAGTGCGCTGGATATAGTTTTGAGCATGCTGGACAGTTTTGAGAGTTTGGATAGTTTTGAGCTTGCTGGATAGTTTTGAGCATGCTGGATAGGTTTGAGGAGCTGCATATAGTTTTGAGCCTGCTGGATAGTTTTGAATGTGCTGGATATAGTTTCGAGCATGCTGGGTAGCTTTGAGCAAGCTGGACCGTTTTGAGCCTGCTGGATAGTTTCGAGCAAGCTGGAAAGTTTTGAGGGGGCTGGATTGTTTTGAGTATGCTGGATACTCTTGAGCGTGCTGGATAGTTTTGTGCGTGCAGGATATAGTTTTGAGCATGCTGGATAGTTTTGAGCATGCTGGACAGTTTTGAGCGACCTAGATATAGTTTCGAGCAGGCTGGATAGTTTTGAGCGCGCTGTATAGTTTGAGCATGCTGAATAGTTTTGAGTGTGCTGGAAAGCTTTGAGCCTGCTGGATAGTTTTGAGCAAGTTGGCAAGTTTTGAGGGGGCTGGATATAGTTTCGAGCATGTTGGATAGTTTTGAGCATGCTGGACAGTTTTGAGCATGCTGGATATAGTTTTGTGTGTGCTGGATAGTTTTGAGTGTGCTGGATATAACTTTGAGCTTGCTGGATAGTTTTGAGCGTGCTGGATAGTTTTGAGTGTGCTGGATAGTTTTGAGCGTGCTGCATATAGTTTTGAGCGTGCTGGATAGTTTTGAGTGTGCTGGATATAGCTTTGAGCATGCTGGTTAGATTTGAGCGTGCTGGATAATTTTGAGCGTGCTGGATAATTTTGAACGAGCTGCATGTAGTTTTGAGCATGCTGGATAGTTTTGAATGTGCTGGATAAAGTTTTGAGCATGCTGGATATAACTTTGAGCATTCTGGATAGTTTTAACCATGCTGGCTATAGTTTTGAGCAAACTGGAAATTTTTGACCTTGCTGGATATAGCTTTGAGTGTGCTGGATAGTTTTGAATGTGCTGGATATTTTTGAGCGTGCTGGATATAGTTTCGAGCATGCTGGATAGTTTTGAGCGAGCTGGATAATTTTGAGCGTGCTGGATAGTTTTGAACGAGCTGCATATAGTTTTGAGCGTGCTGGATAATTTTGAGTGTGCTGGATAGTTTTGAGTGAGCTGCACATAGCTTTGAGCGTGCTGGATATTTTTGAGTGTGCTGGATATAGCTTTGAGCATGCTGGATAGACTTGAGCATGCTGGATAGTATTGAGCATGCTGGATAGTTTTGAGCATGCTGGATAGTTTTGAGTGTGCTAGATAGTGTTAAGCGTGCTGGATTGTTTTGAGCGAGCTGCATATAGTTTTGAGTATGCTGGATAGTTTTGAGTGTGCTACATAGTGTTAAGCGTGCTGGATTGTTTTGAGTGAGCTGCATATAGTTTGGAGCGTGCTGGATAGTTTTGATCATGCTGGATAGTTTTGAGCGTGCTGGATAGTTTTGAGTGAACTGCATATAGTTTTGAGCGTGCTGGATAGTTTTGAGCGTGCTGGATAGTTTTGAGCGTTTGGATAGTTTTGAGCTTGCTGGATAGTTTTGAGCATAATGGATAGCTTTCAGGAGCTGCATATAGTTTTGAGCCTGCTGGATAGTTTTGAATGTGCTGGATATAGTTTCAAGCATGCTGGGTAACTTTGCGCAAGCTGGACCGTTTTGAGGCTGCTGGATAGTTTCGAGCAAGCTGTAAAGTTTTGAGGGGGCTGGATTGTTTTGAGTATGCTGGATACTCTTGAGCGTGCTGGATAGTTTTGTGCGTGCAGGATATAATTTTGAGCATGCTGGATAGTTTTGAGCATGCTGGACAGTTTTGAGCGTCCTAGATATAGTTTCGAGCAGGCTGGATAGTTTTGAGCGAGCTGTATAGTTTGAGCATGCTGAATAGTTTTGAGTGTGCTGGAAAGCTTTGAGCCTGCTGGATAGTTTTGAGCAAGCTGGCAAGTTTTGAGGGGGCTGGATATAGTTTTGAGCATGTTGGATAGTTTTGAGCATGCTGGACAGTTTTGAGCATGCTGGATATAGTTTTGTGTGTGCTGGATAGTTTTGAGTGTGCTGGATATAACTTTGAGCTTGCTGGATAGTTTTGAGCGTGCTGGATAGTTTTGAGTGTGCTGGATAGTTTTGAGCGTGCTGCATATAGTTTTGAGCGTGCTGGATATAGCTTTGAGCATGCTGGTTAGATTTGAGCGTGCTGGATAATTTTGAGCGTGCTGGATAATTTTGAACGAGCTGCATGTAGTTTTGAGCATGCTGGATAGTTTTGAATGTGCTGGATAAAGTTTTGAGCATGCTGGATATAACTTTGAGCATTCTGGATAGTTTTAACCATGCTGGCTATAGTTTTTGGCAAACTGGAAATTTTTGACCTTGCTGGATATAGCTTTGAGTGTGCTGGATAGTTTTGAATGTGCTGGATATTTTTGAGCGTGCTGGATATAGTTTCGAGCATGCTGGATAGTTTTGAGCGAGCTGGAAAATTTTGAGCGTGCTGGATAGTTTTGAACGAGCTGCATATAGTTTTGAGCGTGCTGGATAGTTTTGAGTGTGCTGGATAGTTTTGAGTGAGCTGCACATAGCTTTGAGCGTGCTGGATATTTTTGAGTGTGCTGGATATAGCTTTGAGCATGCTGGATAGACTTGAGCATGCTGGATAGTATTGAGCAGATGGATAGTTTTGAGCATGCTGGATAGTTTTGAGTGTGCTAGATAGTGTTAAGCGTGCTGGATTGTTTTGAGCGAGCTGCATATAGTTTTGAGTATGCTGGATAGTTTTGAGTGTGCTAGATAGTGTTAAGCGTGCTGGATTGTTTTGAGTGAGCTGCATATAGTTTGGAGCGTGCTGGATAGTTTTTATCATGCTGGATAGTTTTGAGCGTGCTGGATAGTTTTGAATGAACTGCATATAGTTTTGAGTGTGCTGGATAGTTTTGAGCATGCTGGATAGTTTTGAGCGTGCTGGATAGTTTTGAGTGAGCTGCACATAGTTTTGAGCGTGCTGGATAGTTTTTAGCATGCTGGATAGTTTTGAGCATGCGGGATAAAATTTTGAGCATGTTGGATAGTTTTGAGCGTGCTGTATATAGTTTTAAGTGTGCTGGATAGTTTTAAGCATGCTGGACAGTTTTGTGCATGTGGGTTAGTTTCGAGCATGCTGGATAGTTTTGTGCATGCTAGATACTTTTGAGTGCGCGAGATATAGTTTTGAGCGAGCTGGATCGGTTTTAGCCTGCTGGATATTTCCGAGCATGCTGGAAATAGTTTTGAGCATGCTGGATAGTTTTGAGCGTGCTGGATAGTTTTTAGCATGCTGGATAGTTTTGAGCGTGCTGGATACTTTTGAACGAGCTGCATGTAATTTTGAGCATGCTGGATAGTTTGGAATGTGCTGGATAAAGTTTCGAGCATGCTGGATATAACTTTGAGCATTCTGGATAGTTTTAACCATGCTGGCTATAGTTTTGAGCAAACTGAAATTTTTGACCTTGCTGGATATAGCTTTGTGTGTGCTGGATAGTTTTGAATGTGCTGGATATTTTTGAGCATGCTGGATATAGTTTCGAGCATGCTGGATAGTTTTGAGCGAGCTGGATAATTTTGAGCGTGCTGGATAGTTTTGAACGAGCTGCATATAGTTTTGAGCGTGCTGGATAGTTTTGAGTGTGCTGATAGTTTTGAGCGAGCTGCACATAGCTTTGAGCGTGCTGGATATTTTTGAGTGTGCTGGATATAGCTTTGAGCATGCTGGATAGACTTGAGCATGCTGGATAGTATTGAGCATGCTGGATAGTTTTGAGCATGCTGGATAGTTTTGAGTGTGCTAGATAGTGTTAAGCGTGCTGGATTGTTTTGAGCGAGCTGCATATAGTTTTGAGTATGCTGGATAATTTTGAGTGTGCTAGATAGTGTTAAGCGTGCTGGATTGTTTTGAGTGAGCTGCATATAGTTTGGAGCGTGCTGGATAGTTTTGATCATGCTGGATAGTTTTGAGCGTGCTGGATAGTTTTGAGCGAACTGCATATAGTTTTGAGCGTGCTGGATAGTTTTGAGCATGCTGGATAGTTTTGAGCATGCTGGATAGTTTTGAGCGTGCTGGATAGTTTTGAGTGTGCTGGATATAGCTTTGAGCATGCTGGATAGTTTTGAGCGTGCTGGATAGTTTTGAGCGTGCTGGATAGTTTTGAGCGTTTGGATAGTTTTGAGCTTGCTGGATAGTTTTGAGCATACTGGATAGCTTTCAGGAGCTGCATATAGTTTTGAGCCTGCTGGATAGTTTTGAATGTGCTGGATATAGTTTCGAGCATGCTGGGTAACTTTGCGCAAGCTGGACCGTTTTGAGGCTGCTGGATAGTTTCGAGCAAGCTGTAAAGTTTTGAGGGGGCTGGATTGTTTTGAGTATGCTGGATACTCTTGAGCGTGCTGGATAGTTTTGTGCGTGCAGGATATAATTTTGAGCATGCTGGATAGTTTTGAGCATGCTGGACAGTTTTGAGCGTCCTAGATATAGTTTCGAGCAGGCTGGATAGTTTTGAGCGAGCTGTATAGTTTGAGCATGTTGGATAGTTTTGAGCATGCTGGACAGTTTTGAGCATGCTGGATATAGTTTTGTGTGTGCTGGATAGTTTTGAGTGTGCTGGATATAACTTTGAGCTTGCTGGATAGTTTTGAGCGTGCTGGATGGTTTTGAGTGTGCTGGATAGTTTTGAGCGTGCTGCATATAGTTTTGAGCGTGCTGGATAGTTTTGAGTGTGCTGGATATAGCTTTGAGCATGCTGGTTAGATTTGAGCGTGCTGGATAATTTTGAGCGTGCTGGATAATTTTGAACGAGCTAAATGTAGTTTTGAGCATGCTGGATAGTTTTGAATGTGCTGGATAAAGTTTTGAGCATGCTGGATATAACTTTGAGCATTCTGGATAGTTTTAACCATGCTGGCTATAGTTTTGAGCAAACTGGAAATTTTTGACCTTGCTGGATATAGCTTTGAGTGTGCTGGATAGTTTTGAATGTGCTGGATATTTTTGAGCATGCTGGATATAGTTTCGAGCATGCTGGATAGTTTTGAGCGAGCTGGATAATTTTGAGCGTGCTGGATAGTTTTGAACGAGCTGCATATAGTTTTGAGCGTGCTGGATAGTTTTGAGTGTGCTGGATAGTTTTGAGCGAGCTGCACATAGTTTTGAGCATGCTGGATAGTTTTGAGCGAGCTGGATAATTTTGAGCGTGCTGGATAGTTTTGAACGAGCTGCATATAGTTTTGAGCATGCTGGATAGTTTTGAGCGAGCTGGATAATTTTGAGCGTGCTGGATAGTTTTGAACGAGCTGCATATAGTTTTGAGCGTGCTGGATAGTTTTGATCGTGCTGGATAGTTTTGAGTGTGCTGGATAGTTTTGAGTGAGCTGCACATAGCTTTGAGCGTGCTGGATATTTTTGAGTGTGCTGGATATAGCTTTGAGCATGCTGGATAGACTTGAGCATGCTGGATAGTATTGAGCAGATGGATAGTTTTGAGCATGCTGGATAGTTTTGAGTGTGCTAGATAGTGTTAAGCGTGCTGGATTGTTTTGAGCGAGCTGCATATAGTTTTGAGTATGCTGGATAGTTTTGAGTGTGCTAGATAGTGTTAAGCGTGCTGGATTGTTTTGAGTGAGCTGCATATAGTTTGGAGCGTGCTGGATAGTTTTGATCATGCTGGATAGTTTTGAGCGTGCTGGATAGTTTTGAGTGAACTGCATATAGTTTTGAGTGTGCTGGATAGTTTTGAGCATGCTGGATAGTTTTGAGCGTGCTGGATAGTTTTGAGCGAGCTGCATATAGTTTTGAGCGCGCTGGATAGTTTTAAGCATGCTGGATATTTTTGAGCAAGCAGGATATAGTTTCGAGCATGTTGGATATTTTTGAGCGTGCTGTATATAGTTTTGAGTGTGCTGGATAGTTTTAAGCATCCTGGACAGTTTTGTGCATGCGCGATTTTTTTGAGCATGCTAGATAATTTTGAGTGTGCGAGATATAGTTTTGAGCGAGCTGGATCGGTTTGAGCCTTCTGGATAGTTTTGAGCAAGCTGGAAACTTTTGAGGGGGCTGGATTGTTTTGAGTAAGCTGGATATAGTTTCGAGCATGTTGGATAGTTTTGAGCATGCTGGACAGTTTTGAGCGTGCTGGATATAATTTCGAGCATGCTGCGTAGTTTTGAGTGAGCTGCATAGTTTTGAGCATGCTGAATAGTTTTGAGCAAGCTGCAAATAGTTTTGAGCGTGCTGGATAGTTTTGATCGTGCTGGATAGTTTTGAGAGTTTGGATAGTTTTGGGCTTGCTGGATAGTTTTGAGCATGCTGGATAGGATGAGGAGCTGCATATAGTTTTGAGCCTGCTGGATAGTTTTGAATGTGCTGGATATAGTTTCGAGGATGCTGGGTAACTTTGAGCAAGCTGGACCGTTTTGAGCCTGCTGGATAGTTTCGAGCAAGCTGGAAAGTTTTGAGGGGGCTGGATTGTTTTGAGTATGGTGGATACTCTTGAGCGTGCTGGATAGTTTTGTGCGTGCAGGATATAGTTTTGAGCATGCTGGATAGTTTTGAGCGTGCTGGACAGTTTTGAGCGTCCTAGATATAGTTTCGAGCATGCTGAATAGTTTTGAGTGTGCTGGAAAGCTTTGAGCCTGCTGGATAGTTTTGAGCAAGTTGGCAGGTTTTGAGGGGGCTGGATATAGTTTCGAGCATGTTGGATAGTTTTGAGCATGCTGGACAGTTTTGAGCGTCCTAGATATAGTTTCGAGCAGGCTGGATAGTTTTGAGCGAGCTGTATAGTTTGAGCATGCTGAATAGTTTTGAGTGTGCTGGAAAGCTTTGAGCCTGCTGGATAGTTTTGAGCAAGTTGGCAAGTTTTGAGGGGGCTGGATATAGTTTCGAGCATGTTGGATAGTTTTGAGCGTGCTGGACAGTTTTGAGCGTCCTAGATATAGTTTCGAGCATGCTGGATAGTTTTGAGCGAGCTGTATAGTTTGAGCATGCTGAATAGTTTTGAGTGTGCTGGAAAGCTTTGAGCCTGCTGGAGAGTTTTGAGCAAGTTGGCAAGTTTTGAGGGGGCTGGATATAGTTTCGAGCATGTTGGATAGTTTTGAGCATGCTGGACAGTTTTGAGCATGCTGGATATAGTTTTGCGTGTGCTAGATAGTTTTGAGTGTGCTGGATATAGCTTTGAGCATGCTGGATAGTTTTGAGCGTGCTGGTTAGTTTTGAGCGTGCTGGATAGTTTTGAGCGTGCTGGATAGTTTTGAGTGTGTTGGATATAGCTTTGAGCATGCTGGTTAGATTTGAGCATGCTGGATAGTTTTAAGCGTGCTGGATAGTTTTGTGCATGCTGGATAGTTTTGAGCGAGCTGCATATAGTTTTGAGCGTGCTGGATAGTTTTGAGCATGCTGGATAGTTTTGAGCGTGCTGGATAGTTTTGAGTGAGCTGCACATAGTTTTGAGCGTGCTGGATAGTTTTTAGCATGCTGGATAGTTTTGAGCATGCGGGATAAAATTTTGAGCATGTTGGATAGTTTTGAGCGTGCTGTATTTAGTTTTAAGTGTGCTGGATAGTTTTAAGCATGCTGGACAGTTTTGTGCATGGTGGGTTAGTTTCGAGCATGCTGGATAGTTTTGTGCATGCTAGATACTTTTGAGTGCGCGAGATATAGTTTTGAGCGAGCTGGATCGGTTTTAGCCTGCTGGATATTTCCGAGCATGCTGGAAATAGTTTTGAGCATGCTGGATAGTTTTGAGCGTGCTGGATAGTTTTTAGCATGCTGGATAGTTTTGAGCGTGCTGGATACTTTTGAACGAGCTGCATGTAATTTTGAGCATGCTGGATAGTTTGGAATGTGCTGGATAAAGTTTCGAGCATGCTGGATATAACTTTGAGCATTCTGGATAGTTTTAACCATGCTGGCTATAGTTTTGAGCAAACTGAAATTTTTGACCTTGCTGGATATAGCTTTGTGTGTGCTGGATAGTTTTGAATGTGCTGGATATTTTTGAGCCTGCTGGATATAGTTTCGAGCATGCTGGATAGTTTTGAGCGAGCTGGATAATTTTGAGCGTGCTGGATAGTTTTGAACGAGCTGCATATAGTTTTGAGCGTGCTGGATAGTTTTGAGTGTGCTGGATAGTTTTGAGCGAGCTGCACATAGCTTTGAGCGTGCTGGATATTTTTGAGTGTGCTGGATATAGCTTTGAGCATGCTGGATAGACTTGAGCATGCTGGATAGTATTGAGCATGCTGGATAGTTTTGAGCATGCTGGATAGTTTTGAGTGTGCTAGATAGTGTTAAGCGTGCTGGATTGTTTTGAGCGAGCTGCATATAGTTTTGAGTATGCTGGATAGTTTTGAGTGTGCTAGATAGTGTTAAGCGTGCTGGATTGTTTTGAGCGAGCTGCATATAGTTTTGAGTATGCTGGATAGTTTTGAGTGTGCTAGATAGTGTTAAGCGTGCTGGATTGTTTTGAGTGAGCTGCATATAGTTTGGAGCGTGCTGGATAGTTTTGATCATGCTGGATAGTTTTGAGCGTGCTGGATAGTTTTGAGCGAACTGCATATAGTTTTGAGCGTGCTGGATAGTTTTGAGCATGCTGGATAGTTTTGAGCATGCTGGATAGTTTTGAGCGTGCTGGATAGTTTTGAGTGTGCTGGATATAGCTTTGAGCATGCTGGATAGTTTTGAGCGTGCTGGATAGTTTTGAGCGTGCTGGATAGTTTTGAGCGTTTGGATAGTTTTGAGCTTGCTGGATAGTTTTGAGCATACTGGATAGCTTTCAGGAGCTGCATATAGTTTTGAGCCTGCTGGATAGTTTTGAATGTGCTGGATATAGTTTCGAGCATGCTGGGTAACTTTGCGCAAGCTGGACCGTTTTGAGGCTGCTGGATAGTTTCGAGCAAGCTTTAAAGTTTTGAGGGGGCTGGATTGTTTTGAGTATGCTGGATACTCTTGAGCGTGCTGGATAGTTTTGTGCGTGCAGGATATAGTTTTGAGCATGCTAGATAGTTTTGAGCATGCTGGACAGTTTTGAGCGACCTAGATATAGTTTCGAGCAGGCTGGATAGTTTTGAGCGAGCTGTATAGTTTGAGCATGCTGAATAGTTTTGAGTGTGCTGGAAAGCTTTGAGCCTGCTGGATAGTTTTGAGCAAGCTGGCAAGTTTTGAGGGGGCTGGATATAGTTTCGAGCATGTTGGATAGTTTTGAGCATGCTGGACAGTTTTGAGCATGCTGGATATAGTTTTGAGTGTGCTGGATAGTTTAGAGTGTGCTGGATATAACTTTGAGCGTGCTGGATAGTTTTGAGCGTGCTGGATAGTTTTGAGTGTGCTGGATAGTTTTGAGCGTGCTGGATAGTTTTGTGCAAGCTGCATATAGTTTTGAGCATGCTGGATAGTTTTGAGCATGCTGGATAGTTTTGAGCGTGCTTGATAGTTTAGAGTGCGCTGGATATAATTTTGAGCATGCTGGACAGTTTTGAGAGTTTGGATAGTTTTGAGCTTGCTGGATAGTTTTGAGCATGCTGGATAGGTTTGAGGAGCTGCATATAGTTTTGAGCCTGCTGGATAGTTTTGAATGTGCTGGATATAGTTTCGAGCATGCTGGGTAGCTTTGAGCAAGCTGGACCGTTTTGAGCCTGCTGGATAGTTTCGAGCAAGCTGGAAAGTTTTGAGGGGGCTGGATTGTTTTGAGTATGCTGGATACTCTTGAGCGTGCTGGATAGTTTTGTGCGTGCAGGATATAGTTTTGAGCATGCTGGATAGTTTTGAGCATGCTGGACAGTTTTGAGCGACCTAGATATAGTTTCGAGCAGGCTGGATAGTTTTGAGCGAGCTGTATAGTTTGAGCATGCTGAATAGTTTTGAGTGTGCTGGAAAGCTTTGAGCCTGCTGGATAGTTTTGAGAAAGTTGGCAAGTTTTGAGGGGGCTGGATATAGTTTTGAGCATGTTGGATAGTTTTGAGCATGCTGGACAGTTTTGAGCATGCTGGATATAGTTTTGTGTGTGCTGGATAGTTTTGAGTGTGCTGGATATAACTTTGAGCTTGCTGGATAGTTTTGAGCGTGCTGGATAGCTTTGAGTGTGCTGGATAGTTTTGAGCGTGCTGCATATAGTTTTGAGCGTGCTGGATAGTTTTGAGTGTGCTGGATATAGCTTTGAGCATGCTGGTTAGATTTGAGCGTGCTGGATAATTTTGAGCGTGCTGGATAATTTTGAACGAGCTGCATGTAGTTTTGAGCATGCTGGATAGTTTTGAAGGTGCTGGATAAAGTTTTGAGCATGCTGGATATAACTTTGAGCATTCTGGATAGTTTTAACCATGCTGGCTATAGTTTTGAGCAAACTGGAAATTTTTGACCTTGCTGGATATAGCTTTGAGTGTGCTGGATAGTTTTGAATGTGCTGGATATTTTTGAGCGTGCTGGATATAGTTTCGAGCATGCTGGATAGTTTTGAGCGAGCTGGATAATTTTGAGCGTGCTGGATAGTTTTGAACGAGCTGCATATACTTTTGAGCGTGCTGGATAATTTTGAGTGTGCTGGATAGTTTTGAGTGAGCTGCACATAGCTTTGAGCGTGCTGGATATTTTTGAGTGTGCTGGATATAGCTTTGAGCATGCTGGATAGACTTGAGCATGCTGGATAGTATTGAGCATGCTGGATAGTTTTGAGCATGCTGGATAGTTTTGAGTGTGCTAGATAGTGTTAAGCGTGCTGGATTGTTTTGAGCGAGCTGCATATAGTTTTGAGTATGCTGGATAGTTTTGAGTGTGCTACATAGTGTTAAGCGTGCTGGATTGTTTTGAGTGAGCTGCA
Organism: Carcharodon carcharias; assembly: GCF_017639515.1. NCBI lineage: Eukaryota > Metazoa > Chordata > Chondrichthyes > Lamniformes > Lamnidae > Carcharodon > Carcharodon carcharias. The sequence continues at coordinate 35,793,169 of NC_054489.1, read as the reverse complement.
TATAGTTTGGAGCGTGCTGGATAGTTTTGATCATGCTGGATAGTTTTGAGCGTGCTGGATAGTTTTGAGCGTGCTGGATAGTTTTGAGCGTTTGGATAGTTTTGAGCTTGCTGGATAGTTTTGAGCATAATGGATAGCTTTCAGGAGCTGCATATAGTTTTGAGCCTGCTGGATAGTTTTGAATGTGCTGGATATAGTTTCAAGCATGCTGGGTAACTTTGCGCAAGCTGGACCGTTTTGAGGCTGCTGGATAGTTTCGAGCAAGCTGTAAAGTTTTGAGGGGGCTGTATTGTTTTGAGTATGCTGGATACTCTTGAGCGTGCTGGATAGTTTTGTGCGTGCAGGATATAATTTTGAGCATGCTGGATAGTTTTGAGCATGCTGGACAGTTTTGAGCGTCCTAGATATAGTTTCGAGCAGGCTGGATAGTTTTGAGCGAGCTGTATAGTTTGAGCATGCTGAATAGTTTTGAGTGTGCTGGAAAGCTTTGAGCCTGCTGGATAGTTTTGAGCAAGCTGGCAAGTTTTGAGGGGGCTGGATATAGTTTCGAGCATGTTGGATAGTTTTGAGCATGCTGGACAGTTTTAGGCATGCTGGATATAGTTTTGTGTGTGCTGGATAGTTTTGAGTGTGCTGGATATAACTTTGAGCTTGCTGGATAGTTTTGAGTGTGCTGGATAGTTTTGAGTGTGCTGGATAGTTTTGAGCGTGCTGCATATAGTTTTGAGCGTGCTGGATATAGCTTTGAGCATGCTGGTTAGATTTGAGCGTGCTGGATAATTTTGAGCGTGCTGGATAATTTTGAACGAGCTGCATGTAGTTTTGAGCATGCTGGATAGTTTTGAATGTGCTGGATAAAGTTTTGAGCATGCTGGATATAACTTTGAGCATTCTGGATAGTTTTAACCATGCTGGCTATAGTTTTTGGCAAACTGGAAATTTTTGACCTTGCTGGATATAGCTTTGAGTGTGCTGGATAGTTTTGAATGTGCTGGATATTTTTGAGCGTGCTGGATATAGTTTCGAGCATGCTGGATAGTTTTGAGCGAGCTGGAAAATTTTGAGCGTGCTGGATAGTTTTGAACGAGCTGCATATAGTTTTGAGCGTGCTGGATAGTTTTGAGTGTGCTGGATAGTTTTGAGTGAGCTGCACATAGCTTTGAGCGTGCTGGATATTTTTGAGTGTGCTGGATATAGCTTTGAGCATGCTGGATAGACTTGAGCATGCTGGATAGTATTGAGCAGATGGATAGTTTTGAGCATGCTGGATAGTTTTGAGTGTGCTAGATAGTGTTAAGCGTGCTGGATTGTTTTGAGCGAGCTGCATATAGTTTTGAGTATGCTGGATAGTTTTGAGTGTGCTAGATAGTGTTAAGCGTGCTGGATTGTTTTGAGTGAGCTGCATATAGTTTGGAGCGTGCTGGATAGTTTTTATCATGCTGGATAGTTTTGAGCGTGCTGGATAGTTTTGAATGAACTGCATATAGTTTTGAGTGTGCTGGATAGTTTTGAGCATGCTGGATAGTTTTGAGCGTGCTGGATAGTTTTGAGTGAGCTGCACATAGTTTTGAGCGTGCTGGATAGTTTTTAGCATGCTGGATAATTTTGAGCATGCGGGATAAAATTTTGAGCATGTTGGATAGTTTTGAGCGTGCTGTATATAGTTTTAAGTGTGCTGGATAGTTTTAAGCATGCTGGACAGTTTTGTGCATGTGGGTTAGTTTCGAGCATGCTGGATAGTTTTGTGCATGCTAGATACTTTTGAGTGCGCGAGATATAGTTTTGAGCGAGCTGGATCGGTTTTAGCCTGCTGGATATTTCCGAGCATGCTGGAAATAGTTTTGAGCATGCTGGATAGTTTTGAGCGTGCTGGATAGTTTTTAGCATGCTGGATAGTTTTGAGCGTGCTGGATACTTTTGAACGAGCTGCATGTAATTTTGAGCATGCTGGATAGTTTGGAATGTGCTGGATAAAGTTTCGAGCATGCTGGATATAACTTTGAGCATTCTGGATAGTTTTAACCATGCTGGCTATAGTTTTGAGCAAACTGAAATTTTTGACCTTGCTGGATATAGCTTTGTGTGTGCTGGATAGTTTTGAATGTGCTGGATATTTTTGAGCATGCTGGATATAGTTTCGAGCATGCTGGATAGTTTTGAGCGAGCTGGATAATTTTGAGCGTGCTGGATAGTTTTGAACGAGCTGCATATAGTTTTGAGCGTGCTGGATAGTTTTGAGTGTGCTGATAGTTTTGAGCGAGCTGCACATAGCTTTGAGCGTGCTGGATATTTTTGAGTGTGCTGGATATAGCTTTGAGCATGCTGGATAGACTTGAGCATGCTGGATAGTATTGAGCATGCTGGATAGTTTTGAGCATGCTGGATAGTTTTGAGTGTGCTAGATAGTGTTAAGCGTGCTGGATTGTTTTGAGCGAGCTGCATATAGTTTTGAGTATGCTGGATAGTTTTGAGTGTGCTAGATAGTGTTAAGCGTGCTGGATTGTTTTGAGTGAGCTGCATATAGTTTGGAGCGTGCTGGATAGTTTTGATCGTGCTGGATAGTTTTGAGCATGCTGGATAGTTTTGAGCGAACTGCATAAAGTTTTGAGCGTGCTGGATAGTTTTGAGCATGCTGGATAGTTTTGAGCATGCTGGATAGTTTTGAGCGTGCTGGATAGTTTTGAGTGTGCTGGATATAGCTTTGAGCATGCTGGATAGTTTTGAGCGTGCTGGATAGTTTTGAGCGTGCTGGATAGTTTTGAGCGTTTGGATAGTTTTGAGCTTGCTGGATAGTTTTGAGCATACTGGATAGCTTTCAGGAGCTGCATATAGTTTTGAGCCTGCTGGATAGTTTTGAATGTGCTGGATATAATTTCGAGCATGCTGGGTAACTTTGCGCAAGCTGGACCGTTTTGAGGCTGCTGGATAGTTTCGAGCAAGCTGTAAAGTTTTGAGGGGGCTGGATTGTTTTGAGTATGCTGGATACTCTTGAGCGTGCTGGATAGTTTTGTGCGTGCAGGATATAATTTTGAGCATGCTGGATAGTTTTGAGCATGCTGGACAGTTTTGAGCGTCCTAGATATAGTTTCGAGCAGGCTGGATAGTTTTGAGCGAGCTGTATAGTTTGAGCATGCTGAATAGTTTTGAGTGTGCTGGAAAGCTTTGAGCCTGCTGGATAGTTTTGAGCAAGCTGGCAAGTTTTGAGGGGGCTGGATATAGTTTCGAGCATGTTGGATAGTTTTGAGCATGCTGGACAGTTTTGAGCATGCTGGATATAGTTTTGTGTGTGCTGGATAGTTTTGAGTGTGCTAGATAGTGTTAAGCGTGCTGGATTGTTTTGAGTGAGCTGCATATAGTTTGGAGCGTGCTGGATAGTTTTTATCATGCTGGATAGTTTTGAGCTTGCTGGATAGTTTTGAATGAACTGCATATAGTTTTGAGTGTGCTGGATAGTTTTGAGCATGCTGGATAGTTTTGAGCGTGCTGGATAGTTTTGAGTGAGCTGCACATAGTTTTGAGCGTGCTGGATAGTTTTTAGCATGCTGGATAGTTTTGAGCATGCGGGATAAAATTTTGAGCATGTTGGATAGTTTTGAACGTGCTGTATATAGTTTTAAGTGTGCTGGATAGTTTTAAGCATGCTGGACAGTTTTGTGCATGTGGGTTAGTTTCGAGCATGCTGGATAGTTTTGTGCATGCTAGATACTTTTGAGTGCGCGAGATATAGTTTTGAGCGAGCTGGATCGGTTTTAGCCTGCTGGATATTTCCGAGCATGCTGGAAATAGTTTTGAGCATGCTGGATAGTTTTGAGCGTGCTGGATAGTTTTTAGCATGCTGGATAGTTTTGAGCGTGCTGGATACTTTTGAACGAGCTGCATGTAATTTTGAGCATGCTGGATAGTTTGGAATGTGCTGGATAAAGTTTCGAGCATGCTGGATATAACTTTGAGCATTCTGGATAGTTTTAACCATGCTGGCTATAGTTTTGAGCAAACTGAAATTTTTGACCTTGCTGGATATAGCTTTGTGTGTGCTGGATAGTTTTGAATGTGCTGGATATTTTTGAGCATGCTGGATATAGTTTCGAGCATGCTGGATAGTTTTGAGCGAGCTGGATAATTTTGAGCGTGCTGGATAGTTTTGAACGAGCTGCATATAGTTTTGAGCGTGCTGGATAGTTTTGAGTGTGCTGATAGTTTTGAGCGAGCTGCACATAGCTTTGAGCGTGCTGGATATTTTTGAGTGTGCTGGATATAGCTTTGAGCATGCTGGATAGACTTGAGCATGCTGGATAGTATTGAGCATGCTGGATAGTTTTGAGCATGCTGGATAGTTTTGAGTGTGCTAGATAGTGTTAAGCGTGCTGGATTGTTTTGAGCGAGCTGCATATAGTTTTGAGTATGCTGGATAGTTTTGAGTGTGCTAGATAGTGTTAAGCGTGCTGGATTGTTTTGAGTGAGCTGCATATAGTTTGGAGCGTGCAGGATAGTTTTGATCATGCTGGATAGTTTTGAGCGTGCTGGATAGTTTTGAGCGAACTGCATATAGTTTTGAGCGTGCTGGATAGTTTTGAGCATGCTGGATAGTTTTGAGCATGCTGGATAGTTTTGAGCGTGCTGGATAGTTTTGAGTGTGCTGGATATAGCTTTGAGCATGCTGGATAGTTTTGAGCGTGCTGGATAGTTTTGAGCGTGCTGGATAGTTTTGAGCGTTTGTATAGTTTTGAGCTTGCTGGATAGTTTTGAGCATAATGGATAGCTTTCAGGAGCTGCATATAGTTTTGAGCCTGCTGGATAGTTTTGAATGTGCTGGATATAGTTTCGAGCATGCTGGGTAACTTTGCGCAAGCTGGACCGTTTTGAGGCTGCTGGATAGTTTCGAGCAAGCTGTAAAGTTTTGAGGGGGCTGGATTGTTTTGAGTATGCTGGATACTCTTGAGCGTGCTGGATAGTTTTGTGCGTGCAGGATATAATTTTGAGCATGCTGGATAGTTTTGAGCATGCTGGACAGTTTTGAGCGTCCTAGATATAGTTTCGAGCAGGCTGGATAGTTTTGAGCGAGCTGTATAGTTTGAGCATGCTGAATAGTTTTGAGTGTGCTGGAAAGCTTTGAGCCTGCTGGATAGTTTTGAGCAAGCTGGCAAGTTTTGAGGGGGCTGGATATAGTTTTGAGCATGTTGGATAGTTTTGAGCATGCTGGACAGTTTTGAGCATGCTGGATATAGTTTTGTGTGTGCTGGATAGTTTTGAGTGTGCTGGATATAACTTTGAGCTTGCTGGATAGTTTTGAGCGTGCTGGATAGTTTTGAGTGTGCTGGATAGTTTTGAGCGTGCTGCATATAGTTTTGAGCGTGCTGGATAGTTTTGAGTGTGCTGGATATAGCTTTGAGCATGCTGGTTAGATTTGAGCGTGCTGGATAATTTTGAGCGTGCTGGATAATTTTGAACGAGCTGCATGTAGTTTTGAGCATGCTGGATAGTTTTGAAGGTGCTGGATAAAGTTTTGAGCATGCTGGATATAACTTTGAGCATTCTGGATAGTTTTAACCATGCTGGCTATAGTTTTGAGCAAACTGGAAATTTTTGACCTTGCTGGATATAGCTTTGAGTGTGCTGGATAGTTTTGAATGTGCTGGATATTTTTGAGCGTGCTGGATATAGTTTCGAGCATGCTGGATAGTTTTGAGCGAGCTGGATAATTTTGAGCGTGCTGGATAGTTTTGAACGAGCTGCATATAGTTTTGAGCGTGCTGGATAGTTTTGAGTGTGCTGGATAGTTTTGAGTGAGCTGCACATAGCTTTGAGCGTGCTGGATATTTTTGAGTGTGCTGGATATAGCTTTGAGCATGCTGGATAGACTTGAGCATGCTGGATAGTATTGAGCAGATGGATAGTTTTGAGCATGCTGGATAGTTTTGAGTGTGCTAGATAGTGTTAAGCGTGCTGGATTGTTTTGAGCGAGCTGCATATAGTTTTGAGTATGCTGGATAGTTTTGAGTGTGCTAGATAGTGTTAAGCGTGCTGGATTGTTTTGAGTGAGCTGCATATAGTTTGGAGCGTGCTGGATAGTTTTGATCATGCTGGATAGTTTTGAGCGTGCTGGATAGTTTTGAGTGAACTGCATATAGTTTTGAGTGTGCTGGATAGTTTTGAGCATGCTGGATAGTTTTGAGCGTGCTGGATAGTTTTGAGCATGCTGGATATTTTTGAGCAAGCAGGATATAGTTTCGAGCATGTTGGATATTTTTGAGCGTGCTGTATATAGTTTTGAGTGTGCTGGATAGTTTTAAGCATCCTGGACAGTTTTGTGCATGCGCGATAGTTTTGAGCATGCTAGATAATTTTGAGTGTGCGAGATATAGTTTTGAGCGAGCTGGATCGGTTTGAGCCTTCTGGATAGTTTTGAGCAAGCTGGAAACTTTTGAGGGGGCTGGATTGTTTTGAGTAAGCTGGATATAGTTTCGAGCATGTTGGATATTTTTGAGCATGCTGGACAGTTTTGAGCGTGCTGGATATAATTTCGAGCATGCTGCGTAGTTTTGAGTGAGCTGCATAGTTTTGAGCATGCTGAATAGTTTTGAGCAAGCTGCAAATAGTTTTGAGCGTGCAGGATAGTTTTGAGTGTGCTGGGTAGTTTTGAGCGAGCTGCACATAGTTTTGAGCGTGCTGGATAGTTTTGAGTATGCTGGATATAGCTTTGAGCATGCTGGATAGTTTTGAGCGTGCTGGATAGTTTTGATCGTGCTGGATAGTTTTGAGAGTTTGGATAGTTTTGGGCTTGCTGGATAGTTTTGAGCATGCTGGATAGGATGAGGAGCTGCATATAGTTTTGAGCCTGCTGGATAGTTTTGAATGTGCTGGATATAGTTTCGAGGATGCTGGGTAACTTTGAGCAAGCTGGACCGTTTTGAGCCTGCTGGATAGTTTCGAGCAAGCTGGAAAGTTTTGAGGGGGCTGGATTGTTTTGAGTATGGTGGATACTCTTGAGCGTGCTGGATAGTTTTGTGCGTGCAGGATATAGTTTTGAGCATGCTGGATAGTTTTGAGCGTGCTGGACAGTTTTGAGCGTCCTAGATATAGTTTCGAGCAGGCTGGATAGTTTTGAGCGAGCTGTATAGTTTGAGCATGCTGAATAGTTTTGAGTGTGCTGGAAAGCTTTGAGCCTGCTGGATAGTTTTGAGCAAGTTGGCAAGTTTTGAGGGGGCTGGATATAGTTTCGAGCATGTTGGATAGTTTTGAGCATGCTGGACAGTTTTGAGCGTCCTAGATATAGTTTCGAGCAGGCTGGATAGTTTTGAGCGAGCTGTATAGTTTGAGCATGCTGAATAGTTTTGAGTGTGCTGGAAAGCTTTGAGCCTGCTGGATAGTTTTGAGCAAGTTGGCAAGTTTTGAGGGGGCTGGATATAGTTTCGAGCATGTTGGATAGTTTTGAGCGTGCTGGACAGTTTTGAGCGTCCTAGATATAGTTTCGAGCAGGCTGGATAGTTTTGAGCGAGCTGTATAGTTTGAGCATGCTGAATAGTTTTGAGTGTGCTGGAAAGCTTTGAGCCTGCTGGAGAGTTTTGAGCAAGTTGGCAAGTTTTGAGGGGGCTGGATATAGTTTCGAGCATGTTGGATAGTTTTGAGCATGCTGGACAGTTTTGAGCATGCTGGATATAGTTTTGCGTGTGCTAGATAGTTTTGAGTGTGCTGGATATAGCTTTGAGCATGCTGGATAGTTTTGAGCGTGCTGGTTAGTTTTGAGCGTGCTGGATAGTTTTGAGCGTGCTGGATAGTTTTGAGTGTGTTGGATATAGCTTTGAGCATGCTGGTTAGATTTGAGCATGCTGGATAGTTTTAAGCGTGCTGGATAGTTTTGTGCATGCTGGATAGTTTTGAGCGAGCTGCATATAGTTTTGAGCGTGCTGGATAGTTTTGAGCATGCTGGATAGTTTTGAGCGTGCTGGATAGTTTTGAGTGAGCTGCACATAGTTTTGAGCGTGCTGGATAGTTTTTAGCATGCTGGATAGTTTTGAGCATGCGGGATAAAATTTTGAGCATGTTGGATAGTTTTGAGCGTGCTGTATTTAGTTTTAAGTGTGCTGGATAGTTTTAAGCATGCTGGACAGTTTTGTGCATGGTGGGTTAGTTTCGAGCATGCTGGATAGTTTTGTGCATGCTAGATACTTTTGAGTGCGCGAGATATAGTTTTGAGCGAGCTGGATCGGTTTTAGCCTGCTGGATATTTCCGAGCATGCTGGAAATAGTTTTGAGCATGCTGGATAGTTTTGAGCGTGCTGGATAGTTTTTAGCATGCTGGATAGTTTTGAGCGTGCTGGATACTTTTGAACGAGCTGCATGTAATTTTGAGCATGCTGGATAGTTTGGAATGTGCTGGATAAAGTTTCGAGCATGCTGGATATAACTTTGAGCATTCTGGATAGTTTTAACCATGCTGGCTATAGTTTTGAGCAAACTGAAATTTTTGACCTTGCTGGATATAGCTTTGTGTGTGCTGGATAGTTTTGAATGTGCTGGATATTTTTGAGCATGCTGGATATAGTTTCGAGCATGCTGGATAGTTTTGAGCGAGCTGGATAATTTTGAGCGTGCTGGATAGTTTTGAACGAGCTGCATATAGTTTTGAGCGTGCTGGATAGTTTTGAGTGTGCTGATAGTTTTGAGCGAGCTGCACATAGCTTTGAGCGTGCTGGATATTTTTGAGTGTGCTGGATATAGCTTTGAGCATGCTGGATAGACTTGAGCATGCTGGATAGTATTGAGCATGCTGGATAGTTTTGAGCATGCTGGATAGTTTTGAGTGTGCTATATAGTGTTAAGCGTGCTGGATTGTTTTGAGCGAGCTGCATATAGTTTTGAGTATGCTGGATAGTTTTGAGTGTGCTAGATAGTGTTAAGCGTGCTGGATTGTTTTGAGTGAGCTGCATATAGTTTGGAGCGTGCTGGATAGTTTTGATCATGCTGGATAGTTTTGAGCGTGCTGGATAGTTTTGAGCGAACTGCATATAGTTTTGAGCGTGCTGGATAGTTTTGAGTGTGCTGGATATAGCTTTGAGCATGCTGGATAGTTTTGAGCGTGCTGGATAGTTTTGAGCGTGCTGGATAGTTTTGAGCGTTTGGATAGTTTTGAGCTTGCTGGATAGTTTTGAGCATACTGGATAGCTTTCAGGAGCTGCATATAGTTTTGAGCCTGCTGGATAGTTTTGAATGTGCTGGATATAGTTTCGAGCATGCTGGGTAACTTTGCGCAAGCTGGACCGTTTTGAGGCTGCTGGATAGTTTCGAGCAAGCTGTAAAGTTTTGAGGGGGCTGGATTGTTTTGAGTATGCTGGATACTCTTGAGCGTGCTGGATAGTTTTGTGCGTGCAGGATATAATTTTGAGCATGCTGGATAGTTTTGAGCATGCTGGACAGTTTTGAGCGTCCTAGATATAGTTTCGAGCAGGCTGGATAGTTTTCAGCAAGCTGTATAGTTTGAGCATGCTGAATAGTTTTGAGTGTGCTGGAAAGCTTTGAGCCTGCTGGATAGTTTTGAGCAAGCTGGCAAGTTTTGAGGGGGCTGGATATAGTTTCGAGCATGTTGGATAGTTTTGAGCATGCTGGACAGTTTTGAGCATGCTGGATATAGTTTTGCATGTGCTGGATAGTTTAGAGTGTGCTGGATATAACTTTGAGCGTGCTGGATAGTTTTGAGCGTGCTGGATAGTTTTGAGTGTGCTGGATAGTTTTGAGCGTGCTGGAAAGTTTTGTGCAAGCTGCATATAGTTTTGAGCATGCTGGATAGTTTTGAGCATGCTGGATAGTTTTGAGCGTGCTGGATAGTTTTGAGTGCGCTGGATATAGTTTTGAGCATGCTGGACAGTTTTGAGAGTTTGGATAGATTTGAGCTTGCTGGATAGTTTTGAGCATGCTGGATAGGTTTGAGGAGCTGCATATAGTTTTGAGCCTGCTGGATAGTTTTGAATGTGCTGGATATATTTTCGAGCATGCTGGGTAGCTTTGAGCAAGCTGGACCGTTTTGATCCTGCTGGATAGTTTCGAGCAAGCTGGACAGTTTTGAGGGGGCTGGATTGTTTTGAGTATGCTGGATACTCTTGAGCGTGCTGGATAGTTTTGTGCGTGCAGGATATAATTTTGAGCATGCTGGATAGTTTTGAGCATGCTGGACAGTTTTGAGCGACCTAGATATAGTTTCGAGCAGGCTGGATAGTTTTGAGCGAGCTGTATAGTTTGAGCATGCTGAATAGTTTTGAGTGTGCTGGAAAGCTTTGAGCCTGCTGGATAGTTTTGAGCAAGTTGGCAAGTTTTGAGGGGGCTGGATATAGTTTCGAGCATGTTGGATAGTTTTGAGCATGCTGGACAGTTTTGAGCATGCTGGATATAGTTTTGCGTGTGCTAGATAGTTTTGAGTGTGCTGGATATAGCTTTGAGCATGCTGGATAGTTTTTAGCATGCTGGTTAGTTTTGAGCGTGCTGGATAGTTTTGAGCGTGCTGCATATAGTTTTGAGCGTGCTGGATAGTTTTGAGTGTGCTGGATAGTTTTGTGCATGCTGGATAGTTTTGAGCGAGCTGCATATAGCTTTGAGCATGCTGGTTAGATTTGAGCATGCTGGATAGTTTTAAGCGTGCTGGATAGTTTTGTGCATGCTGGATAGTTTTGAGCGAGCTGCATATAGTTTTGAGCGTGCTGGATAGTTTTGAGCATGCTGGATAGTTTTGAGCGTGCTGGATAGTTTTGAGTGAGCTGCACGTAGTTTTGAGCGTGCTGGATAGTTTTTAGCATGCTGGATAGTTTTGAGCATGCGGGATAAAATTTTGAGCATGTTGGATAGTTTTGAGCGTGCTGTATATAGTTTTAAGTGTGCTGGATAGTTTTAAGCATGCTGGACAGTTTTGTGCATGTGGGTTAGTTTCGAGCATGCTGGATAGTTTTGTGCATGCTAGATACTTTTGAGTGCGCGAGATATAGTTTTGAGCGAGCTGGATCGGTTTTAGCCTGCTGGATATTTCCGAGCATGCTGGAAATAGTTTTGAGCATGCTGGATAGTTTTGAGCGTGCTGGATAGTTTTTAGCATGCTGGATAGTTTTGAGCGTGCTGGATACTTTTGAACGAGCTGCATGTAATTTTGAGCATGCTGGATAGTTTGGAATGTGCTGGATAAAATTTTGAGCATGCTGGATATAACTTTGAGCATTCTGGATAGTTTTAACCATGCTGGCTATAGTTATGAGCAAACTGAAATTTTTGACCTTGCTGGATATAGCTTTGTGTGTGCTGGATAGTTTTGAATGTGCTGGATATTTTTGAGCATGCTGGATATAGTTTCGAGCATGCTGGATAGTTTTGAGCGAGCTGGATAATTTTGAGCGTGCTGGATAGTTTTGAACGAGCTGCATATAGTTTTGAGCGTGTTGGATAGTTTTGAGTGTGCTGATAGTTTTGAGCGAGCTGCACATAGCTTTGAGCATGCTGGATATTTTTGAGTGTGCTGGATATAGCTTTGAGCATGCTGGATAGACTTGAGCATGCTGGATAGTATTGAGCATGCTGGATAGTTTTGAGCATGCTGGATAGTTTTGAGTGTGCTAGATAGTGTTAAGCGTGCTGGATTGTTTTGAGCGAGCTGCAAATAGTTTTGAGTATGCTGGATAGTTTTGAGTGTGCTAGATAGTGTTAAGCGTGCTGGATTGTTTTGAGTGAGCTGCATATAGTTTGGAGCGTGCTGGATAGTTTTGATCATGCTGGATAGTTTTGAGCGTGCTGGATAGTTTTGAGCGAACTGCATATAGTTTTGAGCGTGCTGGATAGTTTTGAGCATGCTGGATAGTTTTGAGCATGCTGGATAGTTTTGAGCGTGCTGGATAGTTTTGAGTGTGCTGGATATAGCTTTGAGCATGCTGGATAGTTTTGAGCGTGCTGGATAGTTTTGAGCGTGCTGGATAGTTTTGAGCGTTTGGATAGTTTTGAGCTTGCTGGATAGTTTTGAGCATACTGGATAGCTTTCAGGAGCTGCATATAGTTTTGAGCCTGCTGGATAGTTTTGAATGTGCTGGATATAGTTTCGAGCATGCTGGGTAACTTTGCGCAAGCTGGACCGTTTTGAGGCTGCTGGATAGTTTCGAGCAAGCTTTAAAGTTTTGAGGGGGCTGGATTGTTTTGAGTATGCTGGATACTCTTGAGCGTGCTGGATAGTTTTGTGCGTGCAGGATATAGTTTTGAGCATGCTAGATAGTTTTGAGCATCCTGGATAGTTTTGAGTGTGCTGGATAGTTTTGAGCGTGCTGGATAGTTTTGAGCGTGCTGCATATAGTTTTGAGCGTGCTGGATAGTTTTGAGTGTGCTGGATATAGCTTTGAGCATGCTGGTTAGATTTGAGCGTGCTGGATAATTTTGAGCCTGCTGGATAATTTTGAACTAGCTGCATGTAGTTTTGAGCATGCTGGATAGTTTGGAATGTGCTGGATAAAGTTTCGAGCATGCTGGATATAACTTTGAGCATTCTGGATAGTTTTAACCATGCTGGCTATAGTTTTGAGCAAACTGGAAATTTTTGACCTTGCTGGATATAGCTTTGAGTGTGCTGGATAGTTTTGAATGTGCTGGATATTTTTGAGCGTGCTGGATATAGTTTCGAGCATGCTGGATAGTTTTGAGCGAGCTGGATAATTTTGCGCGTGCTGGATAGTTTTGAACGAGCTGCATATAGTTTTGAGCGTGTTGGATAGTTTTGAGTGTTCTGGATAGTTTTGAGCGAGCTGCACATAGCTTTGAGCGTGCTGGATATTTTTGAGTGTGCTGGATATAGCTTTGAGCATGCTGGATAGTTTTGAGTGTGCTAGATAGTGTTAAGCGTGCTGGATTGTTTTGAGTGAGCTGCATATAGTTTTGAGTATGCTGGATAGTTTTGAGTGTGCTAGATAGTGTTAAGCGTGCTGGATTGTTTTGAGTGAGCTGCATATAGTTTGGAGCGTGCTGGATAGTTTTGATCATGCTGGATATTTTTGAGCGGGCTGGATAGTTTTGAGCGAACTGCATATAGTTTTGAGCGTGCTGGATAGTTTTGAGCATGCTGGATAGTTTTGAGCGTGCTGGATAGATTTGAGTGAGCTGCAAATAGTTTTGAGCGTGCTGGATAGTTTTGAGTGTGCTGGGTAGTTTTGAGCGAGCTGCACATAGTTTTAAGCGTGCTGGATATTTTTGAGTGTGCTGGATATAGCTTTGAGCATGCTGGATAGTTTTGAGCGTGCTGGATAGTTTTGAGCGTGCTGGATAGTTTTGAGCGGGCTGGATAGTTTTGAGCAAGCTGCATATAGTTTTGTGCATGCTGGATAGTTTTGAGCATGCTGGATAGTTTTGAGCGTGCTGGATAGTTTTGAGTGTGCTGGATATAGTTTTGAGCATGCTGGACAGTTTTGAGAGTTTGGATAGTTTTGAGCTTGCTGGATAGTTTTGAGCATGCTTGTTAGGTTTGAGGAGCTGCATATAGTTTTGAGCCTGCTGGATAGTTTTGAATGTGCTGGATATAGTTTCGAGCATGCTGGGTAGCTTTGAGCAAGCTGGACCGTTTTGAGCCTGCTGGATACTTTTGTGCAAGCTGGAAACTTTTGAGGTGGCTGGATTGTTTTGAGTATGCTGGATACTTTTGAGCGTGCTGGATAGTTTTGAGTGTGCTGGATAGAGTTTCAAACATGTTGGATAGTTTTGAGCATACTGGACAATTTTGAGCGTGCCGGATATAGTTTTGAGCGTGCTGGGTAGTTTTGAGCATGCTGGATAGTTTTGAGCAAGCTGCATATAGTTTTGAGCATGCTGGATAGTTTTGAGCATGCTGGATAGTTTTGAGTGTGCTGGATAGTTTTGAGTGTGCTGGATATAATTTTGAGCATGCTGGACAGTTTTGAGAGTTTGGATAGTTTTGAGCTTGCTGGATAGTTTTGAGCATGCTTGTTAGGTTTGAGGAGCTGCATATAGTTTTGAGCCTGCTGGATAGTTTTGAATGTGCTGGATATAGTTTCGAGCATGCTGGGTAGCTTTGAGCAAGCTGGACCGTTTTGAGCCTGCTGGATAGTTTCGAGCAAGCTGGAAAGTTTTGAGGGGGCTGGATTGTTTTGAGTATGCTGGATACTCTTGAGCGTGCTGGATAGTTTTGTGCGTGCAGGATATAATTTTGAGCATGCTGGATAGTTTGGAGCATGCTGGACAGTTTTGAGCGTCCTAGATATAGTTTCGAGCAGGCTGGATAGTTTTGAGCGAGCTGTATAGTTTGAGCATGCTGAATAGTTTTGAGTGTGCTGGAAAGCTTTGAGCCTGCTGGATAGTTTTGAGCAAGCTGGCAAGTTTTGAGGGGGCTGGATATAGTTTCGAGCATGTTGGATAGTTTTGAGCATGCTGGACAGTTTTGAGCATGCTGGATATAGTTTTGCGTGTGCTGGATAGTTTTGAGTGTGCTGGATATAACTTTGAGCATGCTGGATAGTTTTGAGCGTGCTGGATAGTTTTGAGTGTGCTGGATAGTTTTGAGCGTGCTGCATATAGTTTTGAGCGTGCTGGATAGTTTTGAGTGTGCTGGATATAGCTTTGAGCATGCTGGTTAGATTTGGGCGTGCTGGATAATTTTGAGCGTGCTGGATAATTTTGAACGAGCTGCATGTAGGTTTGAGCATGCTGGATAGTTTTGAATGTGCTGGATAAAGTTTTGAGCATGCTGGATATAACTTTGAGCATTCTGGATAGTTTTAACCATGCTGGCTATAGTTTTGAGCAAACTGGAAATTTTTGACCTTGCTGGATATAGCTTTGAGTGTGCTGGATAGTTTTGAATGTGCTGGATAGTTTTGAGCGAGCTGGATAATTGTGAGCGTGCTGGATAGTTTTGAACGAGCTGCATATAGTTTTGAGCGTGCTGGATAGTTTTGATCATGCTGGATAGTTTTGAGCGGGCTGGATAGTTTTGAGCGAACTGCATATAGTTTTGAGCGTGCTGGATAGTTTTGAGCATGCTGGATAGTTTTGAGCGGGCTGGATAGTTTTGAGCGAGCTGCAAATAGTTTGAACGTGCTGGATAGTTTTGAGTGTGCTGGGTAGTTTTGAGCGAGCTGCACATAGTTTTGAGCGTGCTGGATAGTTTTTAGTGTGCTGGATATAGCTTTGAGCATGCTGGATAGTTTTGAGCGTGCTGGATAGTTTTGAGCGTGCTGGATAGTTTTGAGCGTGCTGGATAGTTTTGAGCAAGCTGCATATAGTTTTGAGCATGCTGGATAGTTTTGAGCATGCTGGATAGTTTTGAGCGTGCTGGATAGTTTTGAATGTGCTGGATAAAATTTTGAGCATGCTGGACAGTTTTGAGAGTTTGGATAGTTTTGAGCTTGCTGGATAGTTTTGAGCATGCTGGATAGGTTTGAGGAGCTGCATATAGTTTTGAGCCTGCTGGATAGTTTTGAATGTGCTGGATACAGTTTCGAGCATGCTGGGCAGCTTTGAGTAAGCTGGACCGTTTTGAGCCTGCTGGATAGTTTCGAGCAAGCTGGAAAGTTTTGAGGGGGCTGGATTGTTTTGAGTATGCTGGATACTCTTGAGCGTGCTGGATAGTTTTGTGCGTGCAGGATATAATTTTGAGCATGCTGGATAGTTTTGAGCATGCTGGACAGTTTTGAGCGTTCTAGATATAGTTTCGAGCAGGCTGGATAGTTTTGAGCGAGCTGTATAGTTTGAGCATGCTGAATAGTTTTGAGTGTGCTGGAAAGCTTTGAGCCTGCTGGATAGTTTTGAGCAAGCTGGCAAGTTTTGAGGGGGCTGGATATAGTTTCGAGCATGTTGGATAGTTTTGAGCATGCTGGACAGTTTTGAGCATGCTGGATATAGTTTTGCGTGTGCTGGATAGTTTTGAGTGTGCTGGATATAACTTTGAGCTTGCTGGATAGTTTTGAGCGTGCTGGATAGTTTTGAGCAAGCTGGATAGTTTTGAGCGTGCTGGATAGTTTTGAGTGTGCTGGATATAGTTTTGTGCATGCTGGACAGTTTTGAGAGTTTGGATAGTTTTGAGCTTGCTGGATAGTTTTGAGCATGCTGGATAGGTTTGAGGAGCTGCATATAGTTTTGCGCCTGCTGGATAGTTTTGAATGTGCTGGATATAGTTTCGAGCATGCTGGGTAGCTTTGAGCAAGCTGGACCGTTTTGAGCCTGCTGGATAATTTCGAGCAAGCTGGAAAGTTTTGAGGGGGCTGGATTGTTTTGAGTATGCTGGATCATCTTGAGCGTGCTGGATAGTTTTGTGCGTGCAGGATATAATTTTGAGCATGCTGGATAGTTTTGAGCATGCTGGACAGTTTTGAGCGTCCTAGATATAGTTTCGAGCAGGCTGGATAGTTTTGAGCGAGCTGTATAGTATGAGCATGCTGAATAGTTTTGAGTGTGCTGGAAAGCTTTGAGCCTGCTGGATAGTTTTGAGCAAGCTGGCAAGTTTTGAGGGGGCTGGATATAGTTTCGAGCATGTTGGATAGTTTTGAGCATGCTGGACAGTTTTGAGCATGCTGGATATAGTTTTGCGTGTGCTGGATAGTTTTGAGTGTGCTGGATATAACTTTGAGTTTGCTGGATAGTTTTGAGCGTGCTGGATAGTTTTGAGTGTGCTGGATAGTTTTGAGCGTGCTGCATTTAGTTTTGAGCGTGCTGGATAGTTTTGAGTGTGCTTGATATAGCTTTGAGCATGCTGGTTAGATTTGGGCGTGCTGGATAATTTTGAGCGTGCTGGATAATTTTGAACGAGCTGCATGTAGTTTTGAGCATGCTGGATAGTTTTGAATGTGCTGGATAAAGTTTTGAGCATGCTGGATATAACTTTGAGCATTCTGGATAGTTTTAACCATGCTGGCTATAGTTTTGAGCAAACTGGAAATTTTTGACCTTGCTGGATATAGCTTTGAGTGTGCTGGATAGTTTTGAATGTGCTGGATATTTTTGAGCGTGCTGGATATAGTTTCGAGCATGCTGGATAGTTTTGAGCGAGCTGGATAATTTTGAGCGTGCTGGATAGTTTTGAACGAGCTGCATATAGTTTTGAGCGTGCTGGATAGTTTTGATCATGCTGGATAGTTTTGAGCGGGCTGGATAGTTTTGAGCGAACTGCATATAGTTTTGAGCGTGCTGGATAGTTTTGAGCATGCTGGATAGTTTTGAGCGGGCTGGATAGTTTTGAGCGAGCTGCAAATAGTTTTGAGCGTGCTGGATAGTTTTGAGTGTGCTGGGTAGTTTTGAGCGAGCTGCACATAGTTTTGAGCGTGCTGGATAGTTTTGAGTGTGCTGGATATAGCTTTGAGCATGCTGGATAGTTTTGAGCGTGCTGGATAGTTTTGAGCAAGCTGCATATAGTTTTGAGCATGCTGGATAGTTTTGAGCATGCTGGATAGTTTTGAGCGTGCTGGATAGTTTTGAATGTGCTGGATATAGTTTTGAGCATGCTGGACAGTTTTGAGAGTTTGGATAGTTTTGAGCTTGCTGGATAGTTTTGAGCATGCTGGATAGGTTTGAGGAGCTGTATATAGTTTTGAGCCTGCTGGATAGTTTTAAATGTGCTGGATATAGTTTCGAGCATGCTGGGCAGCTTTGAGCAAGCTGGACCGTTTTGAGCCTGCTGGATAGTTTCGAGCAAGCTGGAAAGTTTTGAGGGGGCTGGATTGTTTTGAGTATGCTGGATACTCTTGAGCGTGCTGGATAGTTTTGTGCATGCAGGATATAATTTTGAGCATGCTGGATATTTTTGAGCATGCTTGACAGTTTTGAGCATCCTAGATATAGTTTCGAGCAGGCTGGATAGTTTTGAGCGAGCTGTATAGTTTGAGCATGCTGAATAGTTTTGAGTGTGCTGGAAAGTTTTGAGCCTGCTGGATAGTTTTGAGCAAGCTGGCAAGTTTTGAGGGGGCTGGATATAGTTTCGAGCATGTTGCATAGTTTTGAGCATGCTGGACAGTTTTGAGCATGCTGGATATAGTTTTGCGTGTGCTGGATAGTTTTGAGTGTGCTGGATATAACTTTGAGCTTGCTGGATAGTTTTGAGCGTGCTGGGTTGTTTTGAGTGTGCTGGATAG
This sequence comes from Carcharodon carcharias, assembly GCF_017639515.1. Taxonomy (NCBI): domain Eukaryota; kingdom Metazoa; phylum Chordata; class Chondrichthyes; order Lamniformes; family Lamnidae; genus Carcharodon; species Carcharodon carcharias. The sequence continues at coordinate 35,775,083 of NC_054489.1, read as the reverse complement.
TTTTGAGAGTGCTGCATATAGTTTTGAGCGTGCTGGATAGTTTTGAGTGTGCTGGATATAGCTTTGAGCATGCTGGTTAGATTTGAGCATGCTGGATAATTTTGAGCGTGCTGGATAATTTTGAACGAGCTGCATGTAGTTTTGAGCATGCTGGATAGTTTTGAATGTGCTGGATAAAGTTTTGAGCATGCTGGATATAACTTTGAGCATTCTGGATAGTTTTAACCATGCTGGCTATAGTTTTGAGCAAACTGGAAATTTTTGACCTTGCTGGATATAGCTTTGAGTGTGCTGGATAGTTTTGAATGTGCTGGATATTTTTGAGCGTGCTGGATATAGTTTCGAGCATGCTGGATAGTTTTGAGCGAGCTGGATAATTTTGAGCGTGCTGGATAGTTTTGAACGAGCTGCATATAGTTTTGAGCATGCTGGATAGTTTTGAGTGTGCTGGATAGATTTGAGTGAGCTGCACATAGCTTTGAGCGCGCTGGATATTTTTGAGTGTGCTGGATATAGCTTTGAGCATGCTGGATAGACTTGAGCATGCTGGATAGTATTGAGCATGCTGGATAGTTTTGAGCATGCTGGATAGTTTTGAGTGTGCTAGATAGTGTTGAGCGTGCTGGATTGTTTTGAGCGAGCTGCATATAGTTTTGAGTATGCTGGATAGTTTTGAGTGTGCTAGATAGTGTTAAGCGTGCTGGATTGTTTTGAGTGAGCTGCATATAGTTTTGAGCATGCTGGATAGTTTTAAGCATGCTGGATAGTTTTGAGCGTGCTGGATAGTTTTGAGTGAGCTGCACATAGTTTTGAGCGTGCTGGATAGTTTTTAGCATGCTGGATAGTTTTGAGCATGCGGGATAAAATTTTGAGCATGTTGGATAGTTTTGAGCGTGCTGTATATAGTTTTAAGTGTGCTGGATAGTTTTAAGCATGCTAGACAGTTTTGTGCATGTGGGTTAGTTTCGAGCATGCTGGATAGTTTTGTGCATGCTAGATACTTTTGAGTGCGCGAGATATAGTTTTGAGCGAGCTGGATCGCTTTTAACCTGCTGGATATTTCCGAGCATGCTGGAAATAGTTTTGAGCGTGCTGGATAGTTTTGAGCGTGCTGGATAGTTTTTAGCATGCTGGATAGTTTTGAGCATGCTGGATACTTTTGAACGAGCTGCATGTAATTTTGAGCATGCTGGATAGTTTGGAATGTGCTGGATAAAGTTTCGAGCATGCTGGATATAACTTTGAGCATTCTGGATAGTTTTAACCATGCTGGCTATAGTTTTGAGCAAACTGCAAATTTTTGACCTTGCTGGGTTTAGCTTTGAGTGTGCTGGATAGTTTTGAATGTGCTGGATAGTTTTGAGCGTGCTGGATAGTTTTGATCATGCTGGATAGTTTTGAGCGGGCTGGATAGTTTTGAGCGAACTGCATATAGTTTTGAGCGTGCTGGATAGTTTTGAGCATGCTGGATAGTTTTGAGCGGGCTGGATAGTTTTGAGTGAGCTGCACATAGTTTTGAGTGTGCTGGATAGTTTTTAGTGTGCTGGATATAGCTTTGAGCATGCTGGATAGTTTTGAGCGTGCTGGATAGTTTTGAGCGTGCTGGATAGTTTTGAGCGTGCTGGATAGTTTTGAGCAAGCTGCATATAGTTTTGAGCATGCTGGATAGTTTTGAGCGTGCTGGATAGTTTTGAATGTGCTGGATATAGTTTTGAGCATGCTGGACAGTTTTGAGAGTTTGGATAGTTTTGAGCTTGCTGGATAGTTTTGAGCATGCTGGATAGGTTTGAGGAGCTGCATATAGTTTTGAGCCTGCTGGATAGTTTTGAATGTGCTGGATATAGTTTCGAGCATGCTGGATATAACTTTGAGCATTCTGGATAGTTTTAACCATGGTGGCTATAGTTTTGAGCAAACTGGAAATTTTTGACCTTGCTGGATATAGCTTTAAGTGTGCTGGATAGTTTTGAATGTGCTGGATAGTTTTGAGCGAGCTGGATAATTGTGAGCGTGCTGGATAGTGTTGACCGAGCTGAATATAGTTTTGAGCGTGCTGGATAGTTTTGATCATGCTGGATAGTTTTGAGCGGGCTGGATAGTTTTGAGCGAACTGCATATAGTTTTGAGCGTGCTGGATAGTTTTGAGCATGCTGGATAGTTTTGAGCGGGCTGGATAGTTTTGAGCGAGCTGCACATAGTTTTGAGCGTGCTGGATAGTTTTTAGTGTGCTGGATATAGCTTTGAGCATGCTGGATAGTTTTGAGCGTGCTGGATAGTTTTGAGCGTGCTGGATAGTTTTGAGCGTGCTGGATAGTTTTGAGCAAGCTGCATATAGTTTTGAGCATGCTGGATAGTTTTGAGCATGCTGGATAGTTTTGAGCGTGCTGGATAGTTTTGAATGTGCTGGATATAGTTTTGAGCATGCTGGACAGTTTTGAGAGTTTGGATAGTTTTGAGCTTGCTGGATAGTTTTGAGCATGCTGGATAGGTTTGCGGAGCTGCATATAGTTTTGAGCCTGCTGGATAGTTTTGAATGTGCTGGATATAGTTTCGAGCATGCTGGGCAGCTTTGAGTAAGCTGGACCGTTTTGAGCCTGCTGGATAGTTTCGAGCAAGCTGGAAAGTTTTGAGGGGGCTGGATTGTTTTGAGTATGCTGGATACTCTTGAGCGTGCTGGATAGTTTTGTGCGTGCAGGATATAATTTTGAGCATGCTGGATAGTTTTGAGCATGCTGGACAGTTTTGAGCGTCCTAGATATAGTTTCGAGCAGGCTGGATAGTTTTGAGCGAGCTGTATAGTTTGAGCATGCTGAATAGTTTTGAGTGTGCTGGAAAGCTTTGAGCCTGCTGGATAGTTTTGAGCAAGCTGGCAAGTTTTGAGGGGGCTGGATATAGTTTCGAGCATGTTGGATAGTTTTGAGCATGCTGGACAGTTTTGAGCATGCTGGATATAGTTTTGCGTGTGCTGGATAGTTTTGAGTGTGCTGGATATAACTTTGAGCTTGCTGGATAGTTTTGAGCGTGCTGGATAGTTTTGAGCGTGCTGGATAGTTTTGAGCAAGCTGCATCTAGTTTTGAGCATGCTGGATAGTTTTGAGCATGCTGGATAGTTTTGAGCGTGCTGGATAGTTTTGAGTGTGCTGGATATAGTTTTGTGCATGCTGGACAGTTTTGAGAGTTTGGATAGTTTTGAGCGTGCTGGATAGTTTTGAGTGTGCTGGATAGTTTTGAGTGTGCTGCATATAGTTTTGAGCGTGCTGGATAGTTTTGAGTGTGCTGGATATAGCTTTGAGCATGCTGGTTAGATTTGGGCGTGCTGGATAATTTTGAGCGTGCTGGATAATTTTGAACGAGCTGCATGTAGTTTTGACCATGCTGGATAGTTTTGAAAGCGCTGGATAAAGTTTCGAGCATGCTGGATATAACTTTGAGCATTCTGGATAGTTTTAACCATGCTGGCTATAGTTTTGAGCAAACTGGAAATTTTTGACCTTGCTGGATATAGCTTTGAGTGTGCTGGATAGTTTTGAATGTGCTGGATAGTTTTGAGCGAGCTGGATAATTGTGAGCATGCTGGTTAGTTTTGAACGAGCTGCATATAGTTTTGAGCGTGCTGGATAGTTTTGATCATGCTGGATAATTTTGAGCGGGCTGGATAGTTTTGAGCGAACTGCATATAGTTTTGAGCGGGCTGGATAGTTTTGAGCATGCTGGATAGTTTTGAGCGGGCTGGATAGTTTTGAGCGAGCTGCAAATAGTTTTGAGCGTGCTGGATAGTTTTGAGTGTGCTGGGTAGTTTTGAGCGAGCTGCACATAGTTTTGAGCGTGCTGGATAGTTTTGAGTGTTCTGGATATAGCTTTGAGCATGCTGGATAGTTTTGAGCGTGCTGGATAGTTTTGAGCGTGTTGGATAGTTTTGAGCAAGCTGCATATAGTTTTGAGCATGCTGGATAGTTTTGAGCATGCTGGACAGTTTTGAGCATGCTGGATATAGTTTTGCGTGTGCTGGATAGTTTTGAGTGTGCTGGATATAACTTTGAGCTTGCTGGATAGTTTTGAGCGTGCTGGGTTGTTTTGAGTGTGCTGGATAGTTTTGAGAGTGCTGCATATAGTTTTGAGCGTGCTGGATAGTTTTGAGTGTGCTGGATATAGCTTTGAGCATGCTGGTTAGATTTGAGCATGCTGGATAATTTTGAGCGTGCTGGATAATTTTGAACGAGCTGCATGTAGTTTTGAGCATGCTGGATAGTTTTGAATGTGCTGGATAAAGTTTTGAGCATGCTGGATATAACTTTGAGCATTCTGGATAGTTTTAACCATGCTGGCTATAGTTTTGAGCAAACTGGAAATTTTTGACCTTGCTGGATATAGCTTTGAGTGTGCTGGATAGTTTTGAATGTGCTGGATATTTTTGAGCGTGCTGGATATAGTTTCGAGCATGCTGGATAGTTTTGAGCGAGCTGGATAATTTTGAGCGTGCTGGATAGTTTTGAACGAGCTGCATATAGTTTTGAGCATGCTGGATAGTTTTGAGTGTGCTGGATAGATTTGAGTGAGCTGCACATAGCTTTGAGCGTGCTGGATATTTTTGAGTGTGCTGGATATAGCTTTGAGCATGCTGGATAGACTTGAGCATGCTGGATAGTATTGAGCATGCTGGATAGTTTTGAGCATGCTGGATAGTTTTGAGTGTGCTAGATAGTGTTGAGCGTGCTGGATTGTTTTGAGCGAGCTGCATATAGTTTTGAGTATGCTGGATAGTTTTGAGTGTGCTAGATAGTGTTAAGCGTGCTGGATTGTTTTGAGTGAGCTGCATATAGTTTTGAGCATGCTGGATAGTTTTAAGCATGCTGGATAGTTTTGAGCGTGCTGGATAGTTTTGAGTGAGCTGCACATAGTTTTGAGCGTGCTGGATAGTTTTTAGCATGCTGGATAGTTTTGAGCATGCGGGATAAAATTTTGAGCATGTTGGATAGTTTTGAGCGTGCTGTATATAGTTTTAAGTGTGCTGGATAGTTTTAAGCATGCTAGACAGTTTTGTGCATGTGGGTTAGTTTCGAGCATGCTGGATAGTTTTGTGCATGCTAGATACTTTTGAGTGCGCGAGATATAGTTTTGAGCGAGCTGGATCGCTTTTAACCTGCTGGATATTTCCGAGCATGCTGGAAATAGTTTTGAGCGTGCTGGATAGTTTTGAGCGTGCTGGATAGTTTTTAGCATGCTGGATAGTTTTGAGCATGCTGGATACTTTTGAACGAGCTGCATGTAATTTTGAGCATGCTGGATAGTTTGGAATGTGCTGGATAAAGTTTCGAGCATGCTGGATATAACTTTGAGCATTCTGGATAGTTTTAACCATGCTGGCTATAGTTTTGAGCAAACTGCAAATTTTTGACCTTGCTGGGTTTAGCTTTGAGTGTGCTGGATAGTTTTGAATGTGCTGGATAGTTTTGAGCGTGCTGGATAGTTTTGATCATGCTGGATAGTTTTGAGCGGGCTGGATAGTTTTGAGCGAACTGCATATAGTTTTGAGCGTGCTGGATAGTTTTGAGCATGCTGGATAGTTTTGAGCGGGCTGGATAGTTTTGAGTGAGCTGCACATAGTTTTGAGTGTGCTGGATAGTTTTTAGTGTGCTGGATATAGCTTTGAGCATGCTGGATAGTTTTGAGCGTGCTGGATAGTTTTGAGCGTGCTGGATAGTTTTGAGCGTGCTGGATAGTTTTGAGCAAGCTGCATATAGTTTTGAGCATGCTGGATAGTTTTGAGCGTGCTGGATAGTTTTGAATGTGCTGGATATAGTTTTGAGCATGCTGGACAGTTTTGAGAGTTTGGATAGTTTTGAGCTTGCTGGATAGTTTTGAGCATGCTGGATAGGTTTGAGGAGCTGCATATAGTTTTGAGCCTGCTGGATAGTTTTGAATGTGCTGGATATAGTTTCGAGCATGCTGGATATAACTTTGAGCATTCTGGATAGTTTTAACCATGGTGGCTATAGTTTTGAGCAAACTGGAAATTTTTGACCTTGCTGGATATAGCTTTAAGTGTGCTGGATAGTTTGAATGTGCTGGATAGTTTTGAGCGAGCTGGATAATTGTGAGCGTGCTGGATAGTGTTGACCGAGCTGAATATAGTTTTGAGCGTGCTGGATAGTTTTGATCATGCTGGATAGTTTTGAGCGGGCTGGATAGTTTTGAGCGAACTGCATATAGTTTTGAGCGTGCTGGATAGTTTTGAGCATGCTGGATAGTTTTGAGCGGGCTGGATAGTTTTGAGCGAGCTGCACATAGTTTTGAGCGTGCTGGATAGTTTTTAGTGTGCTGGATATAGCTTTGAGCATGCTGGATAGTTTTGAGCGTGCTGGATAGTTTTGAGCGTGCTGGATAGTTTTGAGCGTGCTGGATAGTTTTGAGCAAGCTGCATATAGTTTTGAGCATGCTGGATAGTTTTGAGCATGCTGGATAGTTTTGAGCGTGCTGGATAGTTTTGAATGTGCTGGATATAGTTTTGAGCATGCTGGACAGTTTTGAGAGTTTGGATAGTTTTGAGCTTGCTGGATAGTTTTGAGCATGCTGGATAGGTTTGCGGAGCTGCATATAGTTTTGAGCCTGCTGGATAGTTTTGAATGTGCTGGATATAGTTTCGAGCATGCTGGGCAGCTTTGAGTAAGCTGGACCGTTTTGAGCCTGCTGGATAGTTTCGAGCAAGCTGGAAAGTTTTGAGGGGGCTGGATTGTTTTGAGTATGCTGGATACTCTTGAGCGTGCTGGATAGTTTTGTGCGTGCAGGATATAATTTTGAGCATGCTGGATAGTTTTGAGCATGCTGGACAGTTTTGAGCGTCCTAGATATAGTTTCGAGCAGGCTGGATAGTTTTGAGCGAGCTGTATAGTTTGAGCATGCTGAATAGTTTTGAGTGTGCTGGAAAGCTTTGAGCCTGCTGGATAGTTTTGAGCAAGCTGGCAAGTTTTGAGGGGGCTGGATATAGTTTCGAGCATGTTGGATAGTTTTGAGCATGCTGGACAGTTTTGAGCATGCTGGATATAGTTTTGCGTGTGCTGGATAGTTTTGAGTGTGCTGGATATAACTTTGAGCTTGCTGGATAGTTTTGAGCGTGCTGGATAGTTTTGAGCGTGCTGGATAGTTTTGAGCAAGCTGCATCTAGTTTTGAGCATGCTGGATAGTTTTGAGCATGCTGGATAGTTTTGAGCGTGCTGGATAGTTTTGAGTGTGCTGGATATAGTTTTGTGCATGCTGGACAGTTTTGAGAGTTTGGATAGTTTTGAGCGTGCTGGATAGTTTTGAGTGTGCTGGATAGTTTTGAGTGTGCTGCATATAGTTTTGAGCGTGCTGGATAGTTTTGAGTGTGCTGGATATAGCTTTGAGCATGCTGGTTAGATTTGGGCGTGCTGGATAATTTTGAGCGTGCTGGATAATTTTGAACGAGCTGCATGTAGTTTTGACCATGCTGGATAGTTTTGAAAGCGCTGGATAAAGTTTCGAGCATGCTGGATATAACTTTGAGCATTCTGGATAGTTTTAACCATGCTGGCTATAGTTTTGAGCAAACTGGAAATTTTTGACCTTGCTGGATATAGCTTTGAGTGTGCTGGATAGTTTTGAATGTGCTGGATAGTTTTGAGCGAGCTGGATAATTGTGAGCATGCTGGTTAGTTTTGAACGAGCTGCATATAGTTTTGAGCGTGCTGGATAGTTTTGATCATGCTGGATAATTTTGAGCGGGCTGGATAGTTTTGAGCGAACTGCATATAGTTTTGAGCGGGCTGGATAGTTTTGAGCATGCTGGATAGTTTTGAGCGGGCTGGATAGTTTTGAGCGAGCTGCAAATAGTTTTGAGCGTGCTGGATAGTTTTGAGTGTGCTGGGTAGTTTTGAGCGAGCTGCACATAGTTTTGAGCGTGCTGGATAGTTTTGAGTGTTCTGGATATAGCTTTGAGCATGCTGGATAGTTTTGAGCGTGCTGGATAGTTTTGAGCGTGTTGGATAGTTTTGAGCAAGCTGCATATAGTTTTGAGCATGCTGGATAGTTTTGAGCATGCTGGATAGTTTTGAGCGTGCTGGATAGTTTTGAATGTGCTGGATATAGTTTTGAGCATGCTGGACAGTTTTGAGAGTTTGGATAGTTTTGAGCTTGCTGGATAGTTTTGAGCATGCTGGATAGGTTTGAGGAGCTGTATATAGTTTTGAGCCTGCTGGATAGTTTTAAATGTGCTGGATATAGTTTTGAGCATGCTGGGCAGCTTTGAGCAAGCTGGACCGTTTTGAGGCTGCTGGATAGTTTCGAGCAAGCTGGAAAGTTTTGAGGGGGCTGGATTGTTTTGAGTATGCTGGATACTCTTGAGCGTGCTGGATAGTTTTGTGCATGCAGGATATAATTTTGAGCATGCTGGATATTTTTGAGCATGCTGGACAGTTTTGAGCGTCCTAGATATAGTTTCGAGCAGGCTGGATATTTTTGAGCGAGCTGTATAGTTTGAGCATGCTGAATAGTTTTGAGTGTGCTGGAAAGCTTTGAGCCTGCTGGATAGTTTTGAGCAAGCTGGCAAGTTTTGAGGGGGCTGGATATAGTTTCGAGCATGTTGTATAGTTTTGAGCATGCTGGACAGTTTTGAGCATGCTGGATATAGTTTTGCGCGTGCTGGATAGTTTTGAGTGTGCTGGATATAACTTTGAGCTTGCTGGATAGTTTTGAGCGTGCTGGATAGTTTTGAGTGTGCTGGATAGTTTTGAGCGTGCTGCATATAGTTTTGAGCGTGCTGGATAGTTTTGAGTGTGCTGGATATAGCTTTGAGCATGCTGGTTAGATTTGAGCATGCTGGATAATTTTGAGCGTGCTGGATAATTTTGAACGAGCTGCATGTAGTTTTGAGCATGCTGGATATAACTTTGAGCATTCTGGATAGTTTTAACCATGCTGGCTATAGTTTTGAGCAAACTGGAAATTTTTGACCTTGCTGGATATAGCTTTGAGTGTGCTGGATACTTTTGAATGTGCTGGATATTTTTGACCTTGCTGGATATAGTTTCGAGCATGCTGGATAGTTTTGAGCGAGCTGGATAATTTTGAACGTGCTGGATAGTTTTGAATGAGCTGCATATAGTTTTGAGCGTGCTGGATAGTTTTGAGTGTGCTGGATAGTTTTGAGTGAGCTGCACATAGCTTTGAGCGTGCTGGATATTTTTGAGTGTGCTGGATATAGCTTTGAGCATGCTGGATAGACTTGAGCATGCTGGATAGTATTGAGCATGCTGGATAGTTTTGAGCATGCTGGATAGTTTTGAGTGTGCTAGATAGTGTTAAGCGTGCTGGATTGTTTTGAGCGAGCTGCATATAGTTTTGAGTATGCTGGATAGTTTTGAGTGTGCTAGATAGTGTTAAGCGTGCTGGATTGTTTTGAGTGAGCTGCATATAGTTTGGAGCGTGCTGGATAGCTTTGATCATGCTGGATAGTTTTGAGCGTGCTGGATAGTTTTGAGTGAACTGCATATAGTTTTGAGTGTGCTGGATAGTTTTGAGCATGCTGGATAGTTTTGAGCGTGCTGGATAGTTTTGAGTGTGCTGGATATAGCTTTGAGCATGCTGGATAGTTTTGAGCATGCTGGATAGTTTTGAGCGTGCTGGATAGTTTTGAGTGTGCTGGATATAGCTTTGAGCATGCTGGATAGTTTTGAGCATGCTGGATAGTTTTGAGCATGCTGGATAGTTTTGAGCGTGCTGGATAGTTTTGAGTGTGCTGGATATAGCTTTGAGCATGCTGGATAGTTTTGAGCGTGCTGGATAGTTTTGAGCATGCTGGATAGTTTTGAGCGTGCTGGATAGTTTTGAGTGTGCTGGATATAGCTTTGAGCATGCTGGATAGTTTTGAGCATGCTGGATAGTTTTGAATGTGCTGGATAGTTTCGAGCAAGCTGTAAAGTTTTGAGGGGGCTGGATTGTTTTGAGTATGCTGGATACTCTTGAGCGTGCTGGATGGTTTTGTGCGTGCAGTATATAGTTTGGAGCATGCTGGATAGTTTTGAGCATGCTGGACAGTTTTGAGCGACCTAGATATAGTTTCGAGCAGGCTGGATAGTTTTGAGCGAGCTGTATAGTTTGAGCATGCTGAATAGTTTTGAGTGTGCTGGAAAGCTTTGAGCCTGCTGGATAGTTTTGAGCAAGCTGGCAAGTTTTGAGGGGGCTGGATATAGTTTCGAGCATGTTGGATAGTTTTGAGCATGCTGGACATTTTTGAGCATGCTGGATCGTTTTGAGCATGCTGGATAGTTTTGAGCTAGCTGCATATAGTTTTGAGCGTGCTGGATAGTTTTGAGCATGCTGGATAGTTTTGAGCGTGCTGGATATAGTTTCGAGCATGTTGGATAATTTTGAGCATGCTGGACAGTTTTGAACATGCTGGATATAATTTCGAGCGTGCTGCGTAGTTTTGAGTGTGCTGGATATAGTTTTGAGCATGCTGGACAGTTTTGAGAGTTTGGATAGTTTGGAGCGTGCTGGATAGTTTTGATCATGCTGGATAGTTTTGAGCGTGCTGGAGAGTTTTGAGCGAACTGCATATAGTTTTGAGTGTGCTGGATAGTTTTGAGCATGCTGGATAGTTTTGAGCGTGCTGGATAGTTTTGAGCGAGCTGCATATAGTTTTGAGCGCGCTGGATAGTTTTAGGCATGCTGGATATTTTTGAGCATGCAGGATATAGTTTCGAGCATGTTGGATAGTTTTGAGCGTGCTGTATATAGTTCTGAGTGTGCTGGATAGTTTTAAGCATCCTGGACAGTTTTGTGCGTGCGGGATAGATTTGAGCATGCCAGATAATTTTGCGTGTGCGAGATATAGTTTTGAGCGAGCTGGATCGGTTTGAGCCTTCTGGATAGTTTTGAGCAAGGTGGAAACTTTTGAGGGGGCTGGATTGTTTTCAGTAAGCTGGATACTTCTGTGCATGATGGATAGTTTTGAGGGTGCTGGATATAGTTTCGAGCATGTTGGATAGTTTTGAGCATGCTGGACAATTTTGAGCATGCTGGATATAGTTTTGCGTGTGCTGGATAGTTTTTAGTGTGCTGGATATAACTTTGAGGGTGCTGGATAGTTTTGAGCGTGCTGGATAGTTTTGAGTGTGCTGGATAGTTTTGAGCGTGCTGCATATAGTTTTGAGCGTGCTGGATAGTTTTGAGTGTGCTGGATATAGCTTTGAGCATGCTGGTTAGATTTGAGCGTGCTGGATAATTTTGAGCGTGCTGGATAATTTTGAACGAGCTGCATGTAGTTTTGAGCATGCTGGATAGTTTTGAATGTGCTGGATAAAGTTTTGAGCATGCTGGATATAACTTTGAGCATTCTGGATAGTTTTAACCATGCTGGCTATAGTTTTGAGCAAACTGGAAATTTTTGACCTTGCTGGATATAGCTTTGAGTGTGCTGGATAGTTTTGAATGTGCTGGATATTTTTGAGCGTGCTGGATATAGTTTCGAGCATGCTGGATAGTTTTGAGCGAGCTGGATAATTTTGAGCGTGCTGGATAGTTTTGAACGAGCTGCATATAGTTTTGAGCATGCTGGATAGTTTTGAGTGTGCTGGATAGTTTTGAGCGAGCTGCACATAGCTTTGAGCGTGCTGGATAGTTTTGAGTGTGCTGGATATAGCTTTGAGCATGCTGGATAGTTTTGAGCGTGCTGGATAGTTTTGAGCGTGCTGGATAGTTTTGAGCGTTTGGATAGTTTTGAGCTTGCTGGATAGTTTTGCGCATGCTGGATAGGATGAGGAGCTGCATATAGTTTTGAGCCTGCTGGATAGTTTTGAATGTGCTGGATATAGTTTCGAGCATGCTGGGTAACTTTGAGCAAGCTGGACCGTTTTGAGCCTGCTGGATAGTTTCGAGCAAGCTGGAAAGTTTTGAGGGGGCTGGATTGTTTTGAGTATTCTGGATACTCTTGAGCGTGCTGGATAGTTTTGTGCGTGCAGGATATAGTTTTGAGCATGCTGGATAGTTTTGAGCATGCTGGACAGTTTTGAGCGTCCTAGATATAGTTTCGAGCAGGCTGGATAGTTTTGAGCGAGCTGTATAGTTTGAGCATGCTGAATAGTTTTGAGTGTGCTGGAAAGCTTTGAGCCTGCTGGATAGTTTTGAGCAAGCTGGCAAGTTTTGAGGGGGCTGGATATAGTTTCGAGCATGTTGGATAGTTTTGAGCATGCTGGACAGTTTTGAGCATGCTGGGTATAGTTTTGCGTGTGCTAGATAGTTTTGAGTGTGCTGGATATAGCTTTGAGCATGCTGGATAGTTTTGAGCGTGCTGGTTAGTTTTGAGCGTGCTGGATAGTTTTGAACGTGCTGCATATAGTTTTGAGCGTGCTGGATAGTTTTGAGTGTGCTGGATATAGCTTTGAGCATGCTGGTTAGATTTGAGCATGCTGGATAGTTTTAAGCGTGCTGGATAGCTTTGTGCATGCTGGATAGTTTTGAGCGAGCTACATATAGTTTTGAGCGTGCTGGATAGTTTTAAGCATGCTGGATAGTTTTGAGCATGCGGGATAAAATTTTGAGCATGTTGGATAGTTTTGAGCGTGCTGTATATAGTTTTAAGTGTGCTGGATAGTTTTAAGCATGCTGGCCAGTTTTGTGCATGTGGGTTAGTTTCGAGCATGTTGGATAGTTTTGTGCATGCTAGATACTTTTGAGTGCGCGAGATATAGTTTTGAGCGAGCTGGATCGGTTTTAGCCTGCTGGATATTTCCGAACATGCTGGAAATAGTTTTGAGCGTGCTGGATAGTTTTGAGCGAGCTGCATATAGTTTTGAGCGTGCTGCATAGTTTTTAGCATGCTGGATAGTTTTGAGCATGCTGGATACTTTTGAACGAGCTGCATGTAATTTTGAGCATGCTGGATAGTTTGGAATGTGCTGGATAAAGTTTCGAGCATGCTGGATATAACTTTGAGCATTCTGGATAGTTTTAACCATGCTGGCTATAGTTTTGAGCAAACTGGAAATTTTTGACCTTGCTGGATTTTGCTTTGTGTGTGCTGGATAGTTTTGAATGTGCTGGTTATTTTTGAGCATGCTGGATATAGTTTCGAGCATGCTGGATAGTTTTGAGCGAGCTGGATAATTTTGAGCGTGCTGGATAGTTTTGAATGAGGTGCATATAGTTTTGAGCGTGCTGGATAGTTTTGAGTGTGCTGGATAGTTTTGAGCGAGCTGCACATAGCTTTGAGCGTGCTGGATATTTTTGAGTGTGCTGGATATAGCTTTGAGCATGCTGGATAGACTTGAGCATGCTGGATAGTATTGAGCATGCTGGATAGTTTTGAGCATGCTGGATAGTTTTGAGTGTGCTAGATAGTGTTAAGCGTGCTGGATTGTTTTGAGCGAGCTGCATATAGTTTTGAGTATGCTGGATAGTTTTGAGTGTGCTAGATAGTGTAAAGCGTGCTGGATTGTTTTGAGTGAGCTGCATATAGTTTGGAGCGTGCTGCATAGCTTTGATCATGCTGGATAGTTTTGAGCGTGCTGGATAGTTTTGAGCGAGCTGCATATAGTTTTGAGCGTGCTGGATAGTTTTGAGCATGCTGGATAGTTTTGAGCATGCTGGATATAGTTTTGCGTGTGCTGGATAGTTTTGAGTGTGCTGGATATAACTTTGAGCTTGCTGGATAGTTTTGAGCGTGCTGGATAGTTTTGAGCGTGCTGGATAGTTTCGAGCAAGCTGCATCTAGTTTTGAGCATGCTGGATAGTTTTGAGCATGCTGGATAGTTTTGAGCGTGCTGGATAGTTTTGAGTGTGCTGGATATAGTTTTGTGCATGCTGGACAGTTTTGAGAGTTTGGATAGTTTTGAGCTTGCTGGATAGTTTTGAGCATGCTGGATAGGTTTGAGGAGCTGCATATAGTTTTGAGCCTGCTGGATAGTTTTGAATGTGCTGGATATAGTTTCGAGCATGCTGGGTAGCTTTGAGCAAGCTGGACCGTTTTGAGCCTGCTGGATAGTTTCGAGCAAGCTGGAAAGTTTTGAGGGGGCTGGATTGTTTTGAGTATGCTGGATACTCTTGAGCGTGCTGGATAGTTTTGTGCGTGCAGGATATAATTTTGAGCATGCTGGATAGTTTTGAGCATGCTGGACAGTTTTGAGCGTCCTAGATATAGTTTCGAGCAGGCTGGATAGTTTTGAGCGAGCTGTATAGTTTGAGCATGCTGAATAGTTTTGAGTGTGCTGGAAAGCTTTGAGCCTGCTGGATAGTTTTGAGCAAGCTGGCAAGTTTTGAGGGGGCTGGATATAGTTTCGAGCATGTTGTATAGTTTTGAGCATGCTGGACAGTTTTGAGCATGCTGGATATAGTTTTGCGTGTGCTGGATAGTTTTGAGTGTGCTGGATATAACTTTGAGTTTGCTGGATAGTTTTGAGTGTGCTGGATAGTTTTGAGTGTGCTGGATAGTTTTGAGCGTGCTGCATATAGTTTTGAGCGTGCTGGATAGTTTTGAGTGTGCTGGATATAGCTTTGAGCATGCTGGTTAGATTTGGGCGTGCTGGATAATTTTGAGCGTGCTGGATAATTTTGAACGAGCTGCATGTAGTTTTGACCATGCTGGATAGTTTTGAAAGTGCTGGATAAAGTTTCGAGCATGCTGGATATAACTTTGAGCATTCTGGATAGTTTTAAGCATGCTGGCTATAGTTTTGAGCAAACTGGAAATTTTTGACCTTGCTGGATATAGCTTTGAGTGTGCTGGATAGTTTTGAATGTGCTGGATAGTTTTGAGCGAGCTGGATAATTGTGAGCATGCTGGTTAGTTTTGAACGAGCTGCATATAGTTTTGAGCGTGCTGGATAGTTTTGATCATGCTGGATAATTTTGAGCGGGCTGGATAGTTTTGAGCGAACTGCATATAGTTTTGAGCGGGCTGGATAGTTTTGAGCATGTTGGATAGTTTTGAGCGGGCTGGATAGTTTTGAGCGAGCTGCACATAGTTTTGAGCGTGCTGGATAGTTTTGAGTGTTCTGGGTAGTTTTGAGCGAGCTGCACATAGTTTTGAGCGTGCTGGATAGTTTTGAGTGTTCTGGATATAGCTTTGAGCATGCTGGATAGTTTTGAGCGTGCTGGATAGGTTTTGAGCGTGTTGGATAGTTTTGAGCAAGCTGCATATAGTTTTGAGCATGCTGGATAGTTTTGAGCATGCTGGATAGTTTTGAGCGTGCTGGATAGTTTTGAATGTGCTGGATATAGTTTTGAGCATGCTGGACAGTTTTGAGAGTTTGGATAGTTTTGAGCTTGCTGGATAGTTTTGAGCATGCTGGATAGGTTTGAGGAGCTGTATATAGTTTTGAGCCTGCTGGATAGTTTTAAATGTGCTGGATATAGTTTCGAGCATGCTGGGCAGCTTTGAGCAAGCTTGACCGTTTTGAGGCTGCTGGATAGTTTCGAGCAAGCTGGAAAGTTTTGAGGGGGCTGTATTGTTTTGAGTATGCTGGATACTCTTGAGCGTGCTGGATAGTTTTGTGCATGCAGGATATAATTTTGAGCATGCTGGATATTTTTGAGCATGCTGGACAGTTTTGAGCGTCCTAGATATAGTTTCGAGCAGGCTGGATATTTTTGAGCGAGCTGTATAGTTTGAGCATGCTGAATAGTTTTGAGTGTGCTGGAAAGCTTTGAGCCTGCTGGATAGTTTTGAGCAAGCTGGCAAGTTTTGAGGGGGCTGGATATAGTTTCGAGCACGTTGTATAGTTTTGAGCATGCTGGACAGTTTTGAGCATGCTGGATATAGTTTTGCGCGTGCTGGATAGTTTTGAGTGTGCTGGATATAACTTTGAGCTTGCTGGATAGTTTTGAGCATGCTGGATAGTTTTGAGTGTGCTGGATAGTTTTGAGCATGCTGCATATAGTTTTGAGCGTGCTGGATAGTTTTGAGTGTGCTGGATATAGCTTTGAGCATGCTGGTTAGATTTGAGCATGCTGGATAATTTTGAGCGTGCTGGATAATTTTGAACGAGCTGCATGTAGTTTTGAGCATGCTGGATATAACTTTGAGCATTCTGGATAGTTTTAACCATGCTGGCTATAGTTTTGAGCAAACTGGAAATTTTTGACCTTGCTGGATATAGCTTTGAGTGTGCTGGATACTTTTGAATGTGCTGGATATAGTTTCGAGCATGCTGGATAATTTTGAGCGAGCTGGATAATTTGAACGTGCTGGATAGTTTTGAAACGAGCTGCATATAGTTTTGAGCGTGCTGGATAGTTTTGAGTGTGCTGGATAGTTTTGAGTGAGCTGCACATAGCTTTGAGCGTGCTGGATATTTTTGAGTGTGCTAGATATAGCTTTGAGCATGCTGGATAGACTTGAGCATGCTGGATAGTATTGAGCATGCTGGATATTTTTGAGCATGCTGGATAGTTTTGAGTGTGCTAGATAGTGTTAAGCGTGCTGGATTGTTTTGAGCGAGCTGCATATAGTTTTGAGTATGCTGGATAGTTTTGAGTGTGCTAGATAGTGTTAAGCGTGCTGGATTGTTTTGAGTGAGCTGCATATAGTTTGGAGCGTGCTGGATAGCTTTGATCATGCTGGATAGTTTTGAGCGTGCTGGATAGTTTTGAGTGAACTGCATATAGTTTTGAGTGTGCTGGATAGTTTTGAGCATGCTGGATAGTTTTGAGCGTGCTGGATAGTTTTGAGCGTGCTGGATAGTTTTGAGTGTGCTGGATATAGCTTTGAGCATGCTGGATAGTTTTGAGCATGCTGGATAGTTTTGAGCGTGCTGGATAGTTTTGAGCGTTTGGATAGATTTGAGCTTGCTGGATAGTTTTGAGCATACTGGATAGCTTTCAGGAGCTGCATATAGTTTTGAGCCTGCTGGATAGTTTTGAATGT
This sequence comes from Carcharodon carcharias, assembly GCF_017639515.1. NCBI lineage: Eukaryota > Metazoa > Chordata > Chondrichthyes > Lamniformes > Lamnidae > Carcharodon > Carcharodon carcharias. The sequence goes on along the minus strand of NC_054489.1, from coordinate 35,758,207 downwards.
GCTGGATAGTTTCGAGCAAGCTGTAAAGTTTTGAGGGGGCTGGATTGTTTTGAGTATGCTGGATACTCTTGAGCGTGCTGGATAGTTTTGTGCGTGCAGTATATAGTTTGGAGCATGCTGGATAGTTTTGAGCATGCTGGACTGTTTTGAGCGACCTAGATATAGTTTCGAGCAGGCTGGATAGTTTTGAGCGAGCTGTATAGTTTGAGCATGCTGAATAGTTTTGAGTGTGCTGGAAAGCTTTGAGCCTGCTGGATAGTTTTGAGCAAGCTGGCAAGTTTTGAGGGGGCTGGATATAGTTTCGAGCATGTTGGATAGTTTTGAGCATGCTGGACATTTTTGAGCATGCTGGATCGTTTTGAGCATGCTGGATAGTTTTGAGCTAGCTGCATATAGTTTTGAGCGTGCTGGATAGTTTTGAGCATGCTGGATAGTTTTGAGCGTGCTGGATATAGTTTCGAGCATGTTGGATAATTTTGAGCATGCTGGACAGTTTTGAACGTGCTGGATATAATTTCGAGCGTGCTGCGTAGTTTTGAGTGTGCTGGATATAGTTTTGAGCATGCTGGACAGTTTTGAGAGTTTGGATAGTTTGGAGCGTGCTGGATAGTTTTGATCATGCTGGATAGTTTTGAGCGTGCTGGAGAGTTTTGAGCGAACTGCATATAGTTTTGAGTGTGCTGGATAGTTTTGAGCATGCTGGATAGTTTTGATCGTGCTGGATAGTTTTGAGCGAGCTGCATATAGTTTTGAGCGCGCTGGATAGTTTTAAGCATGCTGGATATTTTTGAGCATGCAGGATATAGTTTCGAGCATGTTGGATAGTTTTGAGCGTGCTGTATATAGTTCTGAGTGTGCTGGATAGTTTTAAGCATCCTGGACAGTTTTGTGCGTGCGGGATAGATTTGAGCATGCCAGATAATTTTGCGTGTGCGAGATATAGTTTTGAGCGAGCTGGATCGGTTTGAGCCTTCTGGATAGTTTTGAGCAAGCTGGAAACTTTTGAGGGGGCTGGATTGTTTTCAGTAAGCTGGATACTTCTGTGCATGATGGATAGTTTTGAGGGTGCTGGATATAGTTTCGAGCATGTTGGATAGTTTTGAGCATGCTGGACAATTTTGAGCATGCTGGATATAGTTTTGCGTGTGCTGGATAGTTTTTAGTGTGCTGGATATAACTTTGAGGGTGCTGGATAGTTTTGAGCGTGCTGGATAGTTTTGAGTGTGCTGGATAGTTTTGAGCGTGCTGCATATAGTTTTGAGCGTGCTGGATAGTTTGAGTGTGCTGGATATAGCTTTGAGCATGCTGGTTAGATTTGAGCGTGCTGGATAATTTTGAGCGTGCTGGATAATTTTGAACGAGCTGCATGTAGTTTTGAGCATGCTGGATAGTTTTGAATGTGCTGGATAAAGTTTTGAGCATGCTGGATATAACTTTGAGCATTCTGGATAGTTTTAACGATGCTGGCTATAGTTTTGAGCAAACTGGAAATTTTTGACCTTGCTGGATATAGCTTTGAGTGTGCTGGATAGTTTTGAATGTGCTGGATATTTTTGAGCGTGCTGGATATAGTTTCGAGCATGCTGGATAGTTTTGAGCGAGCTGGATAATTTTGAGCGTGCTGGATAGTTTTGAACGAGCTGCATATAGTTTTGAGCATGCTGGATAGTTTTGAGTGTGCTGGATAGTTTTGAGCGAGCTGCACATAGCTTTGAGCGTGCTGGATAGTTTTGAGTGTGCTGGATATAGCTTTGAGCATGCTGGATAGTTTTGAGCGTGCTGGATAGTTTTGAGCGTGCTGGATAGTTTTGAGCGTTTGGATAGTTTTGAGCTTGCTGGATAGTTTTGCGCATGCTGGATAGGATGAGGAGCTGCATATAGTTTTGAGCCTGCTGGATAGTTTTGAATGTGCTGGATATAGTTTCGAGCATGCTGGGTAACTTTGAGCAAGCTGGACCGTTTTGAGCCTGCTGGATAGTTTCGAGCAAGCTGGAAAGTTTTGAGGGGGCTGGATTGTTTTGAGTATTCTGGATACTCTTGAGCGTGCTGGATAGTTTTGTGCGTGCAGGATATAGTTTTGAGCATGCTGGATAGTTTTGAGCATGCTGGACAGTTTTGAGCGTCCTAGATATAGTTTCGAGCAGGCTGGATAGTTTTGAGCGAGCTGTATAGTTTGAGCATGCTGAATAGTTTTGAGTGTGCTGGAAAGCTTTGAGCCTGCTGGATAGTTTTGAGCAAGCTGGCAAGTTTTGAGGGGGCTGGATATAGTTTCGAGCATGTTGGATAGTTTTGAGCATGCTGGACAGTTTTGAGCATGCTGGGTATAGTTTTGCGTGTGCTAGATAGTTTTGAGTGTGCTGGATATAGCTTTGAGCATGCTGGATAGTTTTGAGCGTGCTGGTTAGTTTTGAGCGTGCTGGATATTTTTGAACGTGCTGCATATAGTTTTGAGCGTGCTGGATAGTTTTGAGTGTGCTGGATATAGCTTTGAGCATGCTGGTTAGATTTGAGCATGCTGGATAGTTTTAAGCGTGCTGGATAGTTTTGTGCATGCTGGATAGTTTTGAGCGAGCTGCATATAGTTTTGAGCGTGCTGGATAGTTTTAAGCATGCTGGATAGTTTTGAGCATGCGGGATAAAATTTTGAGCATGTTGGATAGTTTTGAGCGTGCTGTATATAGTTTTAATTGTGCTGGATAGTTTTAAGCATGCTGGCCAGTTTTGTGCATGTGGGTTAGTTTCGAGCATGTTGGATAGTTTTGTGCATGCTAGATACTTTTGAGTGCGCGAGATATAGTTTTGAGCGAGCTGGATCGGTTTTAGCCTGCTGGATATTTCCGAACATGCTGGAAATAGTTTTGAGCGTGCTGGATAGTTTTGAGCGAGCTGCATATAGTTTTGAGCGTGCTGGATAGTTTTTAGCATGCTGGATAGTTTTGAGCATGCTGGATACTTTTGAACGAGCTGCATGTAATTTTGAGCATGCTGGATAGTTTGGAATGTGCTGGATAAAGTTTCGAGCATGCTGGATATAACTTTGAGCATTCTGGTTAGTTTTAACCATGCTGGCTATAGTTTTGAGCAAACTGGAAATTTTTGACCTTGCTGGATTTTGCTTTGTGTGTGCTGGATAGTTTTGAATGTGCTGGTTATTTTTGAGCATGCTGGATATAGTTTCGAGCATGCTGGATAGTTTTGAGCGAGCTGGATAATTTTGAGCGTGCTGGATAGTTTTGAATGAGGTGCATATAGTTTTGAGCGTGCTGGATAGTTTTGAGTGTGCTGGATAGTTTTGAGCGAGCTGCACATAGCTTTGAGCGTGCTGGATATTTTTGAGTGTGCTGGATATAGCTTTGAGCATGCTGGATAGACTTGAGCATGCTGGATAGTATTGAGCATGCTGGATAGTTTTGAGCATGCTGGATAGTTTTGAGTGTGCTAGATAGTGTTAAGCGTGCTGGATTGTTTTGAGCGAGCTGCATATAGTTTTGAGTATGCTGGATAGTTTTGAGTGTGCTAGATAGTGTAAAGCGTGCTGGATTGTTTTGAGTGAGCTGCATATAGTTTGGAGCGTGCTGCATAGCTTTGATCATGCTGGATAGTTTTGAGCGTGCTGGATAGTTTTGAGCGAGCTGCATATAGTTTTGAGCGTGCTGGATAGTTTTGAGCATGCTGGATAGTTTTGAGCATGCTGGATAGTTTTGAGCGTGCTGGATAGTTTTGAGTGTGCTGGATATAGCTTTGAGCATGCTGGATAGTTTTGAGCGTGCTGGATAGTTTTGAGCGTGCTGGATAGTTTTGAGCGTTTGGATAGTTTTGAGCTTGCTGGATAGTTTTTAGCATGCTGGATAGCTTTCAGGAGCTGCATATAGTTTTGAGCCTGCTGGATAGTTTTGAATGTGCTGGATATAGTTTCGAGCATGCTGGGTAACTTTGCGCAAGCTGGACCGTTTTGAGGCTGCTGGATAGTTTCGAGCAAGCTGTAAAGTTTTGAGGGGGCTGGATTGTTTTGAGTATGCTGGATACTCTTGAGCGTGCTGGATAATTTTGTGCGTGCAGGATATAGTTTTGAGCATGCTGGATATTTTTGAGCATGCTGGACAGTTTTGAGCGACCTAGATATAGTTTCGAGCAGGCTGGATAGTTTTGAGCGAGCTGTATAGTTTGAGCATGCTGAATAGTTTTGAGTGTGCTGGAAAGCTTTGAGCCTGCTGGATAGTTTTGAGCAAGCTGGCAAGTTTTGAGGGGGCTGGATATAGTTTTGAGCATGCTGGATAGACTTGAGCATGCTGGATAGTATTGAGCATGCTGGATAGTTTTGAGCATGCTGGATGGTTTTGACTATGCTAGATAGTGATAAGCGTGCTGGATTGTTTTGAGCGAGCTGCATATAGTTTTGAGTATGCTGGATAGTTTTGAGTGTGCTAGATAGTGTTAAGCGTGCTGGATTGTTTTGAGTGAGCTGCCTATAGTTTGGAGCGTGCTGGATAGCTTTGATCATGCTGGATATTTTTGAGCGGGCTGGATAGTTTTGAGCGAGCTGCATATAGTTTTGAGCGTGCTGGATAGTTTTGAGCATGCTGGATAGTTTTGAGCATGCTGGATAGTTTTGAGCGTGCTGGATAGTTTTGAGTGTGCTGGATATAGCTTTGAGCATGCTGGATAGTTTTGAGCGTGCTGGATAGTTTTTGGGCGTGCTGGATAGTTTTGAGCATGCTGGATAGCTTTCAGGAGCTGCATATATTTTTGAGCCTGCTGGATAGTTTTGAATGTGCTGGATATAGTTTCGAGCATGCTGGGTAACTTTGCGCAAGCTGGACCGTTTTGAGGCTGCTGGATAGTTTCGAGCAAGCTGTAAAGTTTTGAGGGGGCTGGATTGTTTTGAGTATGCTGGATACTCTTGAGCGTGCTGGATAGTTTTGTGCGTGCAGTATATAGTTTTGAGCATGCTGGATAGTTTTGAGCATGCTGGACAGTTTTGAGCGACCTAGATATAGTTTCGAGCAGGCTGGATAGTTTTGAGCGAGCTGTATAGTTTGAGCATGCTGAATAGTTTTGAGTGTGCTGGAAAGCTTTCAGCCTGCTGGATAGCTTTGAGCATGCTGGATAGTTTTGAGCGTGCTGGATAGTTTTGAGCGTGCTGGACAGTTTTGAGCGTTTGGATAGTTTTGAGCTTGTTGGATAGTTTTGAGCATGCTGGATAGCTTTCAGGAGCTGCATATAGTTTTGAGCCTGCTGCATAGTTTTGAATGTGCTGGATATAGTTTCGAGCATGCTGGGTAACTTTGCGCAAGCTGGACCGTTTTGAGGCTGCTGGATAGTTTCGAGCAAGCTGTAAAGTTTTGAGGGGGCTGGATTGTTTTGAGTATGCTGGATACTCTTGAGCGTGCTGGATAGTTTTGTGCGTGCAGGATATAGTTTTGAGCATGCTGGATATTTTTGAGCATGCTGGACAGTTTTGAGCGACCTAGATATAGTTTCTAGCAGGCTGGATAGTTTTGAGCGAGCTGTATAGTTTGAGCATGCTGAATAGTTTTGAGTGTGCTGGAAAGCTTTGAGCCTGCTGGATAGTTTTGAGCAAGCTGGCAAGTTTTGAGGGGGCTGGATATAGTTTCGAGCATGTTGGATAGTTTTGAGCATGCTGGACATTTTTGAGCATGCTGGATAGTTTTGAGCATGCTGGATAGTTTTGAGCGAGCTGCATATAGTTTTGAGCGTGCTGGATAGTTTTGAGCATGCTGGATAGTTTTGAGCGTGCTGGATATAGTTTCGAGCATGTTGGATAGTTTTGAGCGTGCTGGACAGTTTTGAACGTGCTGGATATAATTTCGAGCGTGCTGCGTAGTTTTGAGTGTGCTGGATAGTTTTGAGCGTGGTGGATAGTTTTGAGCATGCTGCATATAGTTTTGAGCGTGCTGGATACTTTTGAGCGTGCTGGATAGTTTTGAGCATGCTGGATAGTTTTGAGCCAGCTGCATATAGTTTTGAGCGTGCTGGATAGTTTTGAGCGTGCTGGATAGTTTTAAGCATGCTGGATATTTTTGAGCATGCGGGATATAGTTTCCAGCATGTTGGATAGTTTTGAGCGTGCTGTATATAGTTTTGAGTGTGCTGGATAGTTTTAAGCATCCTGGACAGTTTTGAACGTGCTGGATATAATTTCGAGCGTGCTTCGTAGTTTTAAGCGAGCTGGATAGTTTTGAGCTTGCTGAATAGTTTTGAGCAAGCTGCATATAGTTTTGAGCGAGCTGCACATAGTTTTGAGCGTGCTGGATAGTTTTGAGCGTGCTGAATATAGTTTTGAGCGAGCTGGATAGTTTTGAGCATGCTGAATAGTTTTGAGCAAGCTGCATATAGCTTTGAGCGAGCTGCACATAGTTTTGAGCATGCTGGATAGTTTTGAGCGTGCTGAATATAGTTTTGAGCATGCTGGATAGTTTTGAATGTGCTGGATAAAGTTTCGAGCATGCTGGATATAACTTTGAGCATTCTGGATAGTTTTAAACATGCTGGCTATAGTTTTGAGCAAACTGGAAATTTTTGACCATGCTGGATATAGCTTTGAGTGTGCTGAATAGTTTTGAATGTGCTGGATAGTTCTGAGTGTGCTGGATACAGTTTCGAGCATGCTGGTTAGTTTTGAGCTTGCTGGATAGTTTTGAGCGTGCTGGATATAGTTTCGAGCGAGCTGCATATAGTTTTGAGCATGCTGGATAGTTTTGAGCATGCTGGATAGTTTTGATTGTGCTGGATTGTTTTGAGCGTGGTGGATAGTTTTGAGTGTGCTGGATAGTTTTGAGCGAGCTGCACATAGCTTTGAGCGTGCTGGATATTTTTGAGTGTGCTGGATATAGTTTTGAGCATGTCCGGTAGCTTTGAGCGAGCTGGATCATTTTGAGCCTGCTGGATACTTTTGTGCAAGCTGGAAACTTTTGAGGGGGCTGGATTGTTTTGAGTATGCTGGATACTTTTGAGCGGGCTGGATAGTTTTGTGTGTGCTGGATAGAGTTTCAAACATGTTGGATATTTTTGAGCATACTGGACAACTTTGAGCGTGCCGGATATTGTTTTGAGCATGCTGAATAGTTTTCAGCAATCTGCATATAGTTTTGAGCCTGCTGGATAGTTTTGAGCGTGCTGGATAGCTTTGAGCATGCTGGATATAGTTTTGAGCATGCTGGTTAGTTGTGAGCATGCTTGATAGTTTTCAGCGTCCTGGATTGTTTTGAGCATGCTGAATATAGTTTTGAGCCTGCTGGATAGTTTTAAGCATGCTGGATCGTTTTGAGCATGCTGGATATAGTTTTGAGCATGCTGGATAGTCTTGAGCGTGCTGAATATAGTTTTGAGAGTGCTGGATAGTTTAAAGCATGCTGATAGTTTTGAGCATGCGGGATATAGTTTTGAGTGTGCTGGATATAGTTTCGAGCATGCTGGATAGTTTTGAGGGTGCTGGATAGTTTTGAGCGTGCTGGATATAGTTTCGAGCGAGCTGCATATAGTTTTGAGCATGCTGGATAGTTTTGAGCATGCTGGATAGTTTTGAGTGTGCTGGATAGTTTTGAGCGTGGTGGATAGTTTTGAGCGTGCTGCATATAGTTTTGAGCGTGCTGGATACTTTTGAGCGTGCTGGATAGTTTTGAGCATGCTGGATAGTTTTGAGCCAGCTGCATATAGTTTTGAGCGTGCTGGATAGTTTTGAGCGTGCTGGATATAGTTTCGAGCATGTTGGATAGTTTTGAGCATGCTGGACAGTTTTGAACGTGCTGGATATAATTTCGAGCGTGCTGCGTAGTTTTGAGTGAGCTGGATAGTTTTGAGTATGCTGAATAGTTTTGACCAAGCCGCATATAGTTTTGAGCGAGCTGCACATAGCTTTGAGCGTGCTGGAAAGTTTTGAGCGTGCTGAATATAGTTTTGAGCGAGCTGGATAGTTTTGAGCATGCTGAATAGTTTTGAGCAAGCTGCATATAGTTTCGAGCGAGCTGCACATAGTTTTGAGCGTGCTGGATAGTTTTGAGCATGCTGAATATAGTTTTGAGCATGTTGGATAGTTTTGAATGTGCTGGATAAAGTTTCGAGCATGCTGGATATAACTTTGAGTATTCTGGATAGTTTTAAACATGCTGGCTATAGTTTTGAGCAAACTGGAAATTTTTGACCATGCTGGATATAGCTTTGAGTGTGCTGAATACTTTTGAATGTGCTGGATAGTTTTGAGTGTGCTGGATATAGTTTCGAGCATGCTGGTTAGTTTTGAGCGTGCTGGATAGTTTTGAGCATGCTGGATATAGTTTCGAGCGAGCTGCATATAGTTTTGAGCATGCTGGATAGTTTTGAGCATGCTGGATAGTTTTGAGTGTGCTGGATAGTTTTGAGTGAGCTGCACATAGCTTTGAGTGTGCTGGATATTTTTGAGTGTGCTGGATATAGTTTTGAGCATGTCCGGTAGCTTTGAGCGAGCTGGATCATTTTGAACCTGTTGGATACTTTTGTGCAAGCTGGAAACTTTTGAGGGGGCTGGATTGTTTTGAGTATGCTGGATACTTTTGAGCGTGCTGGATAGTTTTGAGTGTGCTGGATAGAGTTTCAAACATGTTGGATAGTTTTGAGCATACTGGACAATTTTGAGTGTGCCGGATATAGTTTCGAGCGTGCTGGGTAGTTTTGAGCGTGCTGGATAGTTTTGAGCATGCTGAATAGTTTTGAGCAAGCTGCATATAGTTTTGAGCCTGCTGGATAGTTTTGAGCGTGCTGGATAGCTTTGAGCGTGGTGGATATAGTTTCGAGCATGCTGGTTAGTTGTGAGCATGCTTGATAGTTTTCAGCGTGCTGGATAGTTTTGATCATGCTGAATATAGTTTTGAGCCTGCTGGATAGTTTTAAGCATGCTGGATCGTTTTGAGCATGCCGGATATAGTTTTGAGCATGCTGGATAGTCTTGAGCGTGCTGGATAGTTTTGAGCGTGCTGAATATAGTTTTGAGAGTGCTGGATAGTTTAAAGCATGCTGATAGTTTTGAGCATGCAGGATATAGTTTTGAGTGTGCTGGATATAGTTTCGAGCATGCTGGATAGTTTTGAGGGTGCTGGATAGTTTTGAGCGTGCTGGATATAGTTTCGAGCGAGCTGCATATAGTTTTGAGCATGCTGGATAGTTTTGAGCATGCTGGATAGTTTTGAGTGTGCTGGATAGTTTTGAGCGTGGTGGATAGTTTTGAGTGTGCTGCATATAGTTTTGAGCGTGCTGGATACTTTTGAGCGTGCTGGATAGTTTTGAGCATGCTGGATAGTTTTGAGCCAGCTGCATATAGTTTTGAGCGTGCTGGATAGTTCTGAGCGTGCTGGATAGTTTTAAACATGCTGGATATATGTGAGCTTGCTGGATATAGTTTCGAGCATGTTGGATAGTTTTGAGCGTGCTGTATATAGTTTTGAGTGTGCTGGATAGTTTTAAGCATCCTGGACAGTTTTGTACATGCGTGATAGTTTCGAGCATGCTGGATAGTTTTGAGCATGCTAGATACTTTTGAGTGTGCGAGATATATTTTTGAGCGAGCTAGATCGGTTTCAGCCTGCTGGATAGTTTTGAGCCAGCTGGAAACCTTTGAGGGGGCTGGATTGTTTTGAGTATGCTGGATACTTTTGAGCATGCTGGATAGTTTTGAGCGTGCTGGATATAGTTTCGAGCATGTTGGATAGTTTTGAGCATGCTGGACAGTTTTGAACGTGCTGGAAATAATTTCGAGCGTGCTTCTTAGTTTTGAGCGAGCTGGATAGTTTTGAGCATGCTGAATAGTTTTGAGCAAGCTGCATATAGTTTTGAGTGTGCTGAATATAGTTTTGAGCGAGCTGGATAGTTTTGAGCGTGCTGAATATAGTTTTGAGCATGCTGGATAGTTTTGAATGTGCTGGATAAAGTTTCGAGCATGCTGGATATAACTTTGAGCATTCTGGATAGTTTTAAACATGCTGGCTATAGTTTTGAGCAAACTGGAAATTTTTGACCATGCTGGATATAGCTTTGAGTGTGCTGGATAGTTTTGAATGTGCTGGATAGTTTTGAGTGTGCTGGATATCGTTTCGAGCATGCTGGATAGTTTTGAGCGAGCTGGATAATTTTGAGCGTGCTGGATAGTTTTGAACGAGCTGCATATAGTTTTGAGCGTGCTGGATAATTTTGAGTGTGCTGGATAGTTTTGAGCGAGCTGCACATAGCTTTGAGCATGCTGGATATTTTTGAGTGTGCTGGATATAGCTTTGAGCATGCTGGATAGACTTGAGCATGCTGGATAGTATTGAGCATGCTGGATAGTTTTGAGCATGCTGGATAGTTTTGAGTGTGCTAGATAGTGTTAAGCGTGCTGGATTGTTTTGAGCGAGCTGCATATAGTTTGGAGTGTGGTGGAGAGTTTTGAGCATGCTGGATAGTTTTGAGCGTGCTGGATAGTTTTGCGTGGGCTGGATAGTTCTGAGCGAGCTGCATATAGTTTTGAGCGTGCTGGATAGTTTTGAGCATGCTGGATAGTTTTGAGCGAGCTGCATATAGTTTTGAGCGTGCTGGATAGTTTTAAGCATGCAGTATATTTCTGAGCAAGCGGGATATAGTTTCATGCATGTTGGATAGTTTTGAGCATGCTGTATATAGTTTTGAGTGTGCTGGATAGTTTTAAGCATCCTGGACAGTTTTGTGCATGCGGGATAGTTTCGAGCATGCTGGATAGTTTTGAGCTTGCTAGATACTTTTGAGTGTGCGAGATATATTTTTGAGCGAGCTGGATCGGTTTGAGCCTGCTGGATAGTTTTGAGCAAGCTGGAAACTTTTGAGGGGGCTGGATTGTTTTGAGCATGCTGGATTGTTTTGAGCGTGCTGGATATAGTTTCGAGCATGCTGGGTAGCTTTGAGCGAGCTGGATTATTTTGAACATGCTGGATAGTTTTGAGCAAGCTGGAAACTTTTGAGGGGGCTGGATTGTTTTGAGTATGCTGGATACTTTTGAGCATGCTGGATAGTTTTGAGTGTGCTCGATATAGTTTCGAGCATGTTGGATAGTTTTGAGCATGCTGGACAGTTTTGAACGTGCTGGATATAATTTCGAGCGTGCTTTGTATTTTTAAGCGAGCTGGATAGTTTTGAGCTTGCTGAATAGTTTTGAGCAAGCTGCATATAGTTTTGAGCGAGCTGCACATAGTTTTGAGCGTGCTGGATAGTTTTGAGCGTGCTGAATATAGTTTTGAGAATGCTGGATAGTTTTGAATGTGCTGGATAAAGTTTCGAGCATGCTGGATATAACTTTGAGCATTCTGGATAGTTTTAAACATGCTGGCTATAGTTTTGAGCAAACTGGAAATTTTTGACCATGCTGGATATAGCTTTGAGTGTGCTGAATAGTTTTGAATGTGCTGGATAGTTTTGAGTGTGCTGGATATAGTTTCGAGCGAGCTGCATATAGTTTTGAGCATGCTGGATAGTTTTGAGCATGCTGGATAGTTTTTATTGTGCTGGATTGTTTTGACCGTGCTGGATAGTTTTGTGTGTGCTGGATAGTTTTGAGCGAGCTGCACATAGCTTTGAGCGTGCTGGATATTTTTGAGTGTGCTGGATATAGTTTTGAGCATGTCCGGTAGCTTTGAGCGAGCTGGATCATTTTGAGCCTGCTGGATACTTTTGTGCAAGCTGGAAACTTTTGAGGGGGCTGGATTGTTTTGAGTATGCTGGATACTTTTGAGCATGGTGGATAGTTTTGTGTGTGCTGGATAGAGTTTCAAACATGTTGGATAGTTTTGAGCATACTTGTCAATTTTGAGCGTGCCGGATATAGTTTTGAGCATGCTGAATAGTTTTCAGCTATCTGCATATAGTTTTGAGCCTGCTGGATAGTTTTGAGCGTGCTGGATAGCTTTGAGCATGCTGGATATAGTTTCGAGCATGCTGGTTAGTTGTGAGCATGCTTGATAGTTTTCAGCGTCCTGGATAGTTTTGACCATGCTGAATATAGTTTTGAGCCTGCTGGATAGTTTTAAGCATGCTGGATCGTTTTGAGCATGCTGGATATAGTTTTGAGCATGCTGGATAGTCTTGAGCGTGCTGAATATAGTTTTGAGAGTGCTGGATAGTTTAAAGCATGCTGGATAGTTTTGAGCGTGCTGGATATAGTTTCGAGCGAGCTGCATATAGTTTCGAGCATGCTGGATAGTTTTGAGCATGCTGGATAGTTTTGAGTGTGCTGGACAGTTTTGAGCATGCTGGATATAGTTTTGCGTGTGCTGGATAGTTTTGAGCGAGCTGCATATAGTTTTGAGCGTATTGGATAGTTTTGAGCATGCTGGATAGTTTTGAGCATGCTGGATAGTTTTGAGCGAGCTGCATATAGTTTTGAGCGTGCTGGATAGTTTTAAGCATGCAGTATATTTCTGAGCAAGCGGGATATAGTTTCGTGCATGTTGGATAGTTTTGAGCGTGCTGTATATAGTTTTGAGTGTGCTGGATAGTTTTAAGCATCCTGGAAAGTTTTGTGCATGCGGGATAGTTTCAAGCATGCTGGATAGTTTTGAGCTTGCTAGATACTTTTGAGTGTGCGAGATATATTTTTGAGCGAGCTGGATCGGTTTCAGCCTGCTGGATAGTTTTGAGCAAGCTGGAAACTTTTGAGGGGGCTGGATTGTTTTGAGTATGCTGGATACTTTTGAGCATGCTGGATAGTTTTGAGTGTGCTCGATATAGTTTCGAGCATGTTGGATAGTTTTGAGCATGCTGGATAGTTTTGAGCATGCTGGATAGTTTTGAGCGAGCTGCATATAGTTTTGAGCGTGCTGGATAGTTTTAAGCATGCAGTATATTTCTGAGCAAGCGGGATATAGTTTCGTGCATGTTGGATAGTTTTGAGCGTGCTGTATATAGTTTTGAGTGTGCTGGATAGTTTTAAGCATCCTGGAAAGTTTTGTGCATGCGGGATAGTTTCAAGCATGCTGGATAGTTTTGAGCTTGCTAGATACTTTTGAGTGTGCGAGATATATTTTTGAGCGAGCTGGATCGGTTTCAGCCTGCTGGATAGTTTTGAGCAAGCTGGAAACTTTTGAGGGGGCTGGATTGTTTTGAGTATGCTGGATACTTTTGAGCATGCTGGATAGTTTTGAGTGTGCTCGATATAGTTTCGAGCATGTTGGATAGTTTTGAGCATGCTGGACAGTTTTGAACGTGCTGGATATAATTTCGAGCGTGCTTTGTATTTTTAAGCGAGCTGGATAGTTTTGAGCTTGCTGAATAGTTTTGAGCAAGCTGCATATAGTTTTGAGCGAGCTGCACATAGTTTTGAGCGTGCTGGATAGTTTTGAGCGTGCTGAATATAGTTTTGAGCGAGCTGGATAGTTTTGAGCATGCTGAATAGTTTTGAGGAAGCTGCATATAGTTTTGAGCGAGCTGCACATAGTTTTGAGCGTGCTGGATAGTTTTGAGCGTGCTGAATATAGTTTTGAGCATGCTGGATAGTTTTGAATGTGCTGGATAAAGTTTCGAGCATGCTGGATATAACTTTGAGCATTCTGGATAGTTTTAAACATGCTGGCTATAGTTTTGAGCAAACTGGAAATTTTTGACCATGCTGGATATAGCTTTGAGTGTGCTGAATACTTTTGAATGTGCTGGATAGTTTTGAGTGTGCTGGATATAGTTTCGAGCGAGCTGCATATAGTTTTGAGCATGCTGGATAGTTTTGAGCATGCTGGATAGTTTTGATTGTGCTGGATTGTTTTGAGCGTGGTGGATAGTTTTGAGTGTGCTGGATAGTTTTGTGCGAGCTGCACATAGCTTTGAGCATGCTGGATATTTTTGAGTGTGCTGGATATAGCTTTGAGCATGCTGGATAGACTTGAGCATGCTGGATAGTATTGAGCATGCTGGATAGTTTTGGGCAAGCTGGATAGTTTTGAGCATGCTGGCTAGTTTTGAGTGTGCTAGATAGTGTTAAGCGTGCTGGATTGTTTTGAGTGAGCTGCATATAGTTTGGAGCGTGATGGATAGTTTTGAGCATGCTGGATAGTTTTGAGCGTGCTGGATAGTTTTGAGCGAGCTGCATATAGTTTTGAGCGTGCTGGATGGTTTTGAACATGCTAGATAGTTTTGAGCGTGCTGGATAGTTTTGAGTGAGCTGCATATAGTTTTGAGCGTGCTGGATAGTTTTAAGCATGCTGGATATTTTTGAGCATGCGGGATATAGTTTCGAGCATGCTGGATAGTTTTGAGCGTGCTGTATATAGTTTTGAGTGTGCTGGATAGTTTTAAGCATCCTGGACAGTTTTGTGCATGTGGGATAGTTTCGAGCATGCTGGATAGTTTTGAGGATGCTAGATACTTTTGAGTGTGCGAGATATAGTTTTGAGCGAGCTGGATTTGTTTTAGCCTGCTGGATATTTCCGAGCATGCTGGAAATAGTTTTGAGCGTGCTGGATAGTTTTGAGCGTGCTGGATATTTTTTAGCATGCTGGATAGCTTTGAGCATGCTGGATATAGTTTCAAGCGTGCTGGTTAGTTGTGAGCATGCAGGATATTTCTGAGCGTGTTGGATAGTTTTGAACGAGCTGCATATAGTTTTGAGCGTGCTGGATAGTTTTGATCATGCTGGATATAGTTTCGAGCATGCTGGATAGTTTTGAGCGTGCTGGATAGCTTTGAGTGTGCTGGATATAGTTTTGAGCATGCTGGTTAGTTGTGAGCATGCTTGATAGTTTTGAGCGTGCTGGATAGTTTTGAGCGTGCTGGATATAGTTTTGAGCATTCTGGATAGTTTTAAACATGCTGGCTATAGTTTTGAGCAAACTGGAAATTTTTGACCATGCTGGATATAGCTTTGAGTGTGCTGGATAGTTTTGAATGTGCTGGATAGTTTTGAGTGTGCTGGATATCGTTTCGAGCATGCTGGATAGTTTTGAGCGAGCTGGATAATTTTGAGCGTGCTGGATAGTTTTGAACGAGCTGCATATAGTTTTGAGCGTGCTGGATAATTTTGAGTGTGCTGGATAGTTTTGAGCGAGCTGCACATAGCTTTGAGCATGCTGGATATTTTTGAGTGTGCTGGATATAGCTTTGAGCATGCTGGATAGACTTGAGCATGCTGGATAGTATTGAGCATGCTGGATAGTTTTGAGCATGCTGGATAGTTTTGAGTGTGCTAGATAGTGTTAAGCGTGCTGGATTGTTTTGAGCGAGCTGCATATAGTTTGGAGTGTGGTGGAGAGTTTTGAGCATGCTGGATAGTTTTGAGCGTGCTGGATAGTTTTGCGTGGGCTGGATAGTTCTGAGCGAGCTGCATATAGTTTTGAGCGTGCTGGATAGTTTTGAGCATGCTGGATAGTTTTGAGCGAGCTGCATATAGTTTTGAGCGTGCTGGATAGTTTTAAGCATGCAGTATATTTCTGAGCAAGCGGGATATAGTTTCATGCATGTTGGATAGTTTTGAGCATGCTGTATATAGTTTTGAGTGTGCTGGATAGTTTTAAGCATCCTGGACAGTTTTGTGCATGCGGGATAGTTTCGAGCATGCTGGATAGTTTTGAGCTTGCTAGATACTTTTGAGTGTGCGAGATATATTTTTGAGCGAGCTGGATCGGTTTGAGCCTGCTGGATAGTTTTGAGCAAGCTGGAAACTTTTGAGGGGGCTGGATTGTTTTGAGCATGCTGGATTGTTTTGAGCGTGCTGGATATAGTTTCGAGCATGCTGGGTAGCTTTGAGCGAGCTGGATTATTTTGAACATGCTGGATAGTTTTGAGCAAGCTGGAAACTTTTGAGGGGGCTGGATTGTTTTGAGTATGCTGGATACTTTTGAGCATGCTGGATAGTTTTGAGTGTGCTCGATATAGTTTCGAGCATGTTGGATAGTTTTGAGCATGCTGGACAGTTTTGAACGTGCTGGATATAATTTCGAGCGTGCTTTGTATTTTTAAGCGAGCTGGATAGTTTTGAGCTTG
The DNA here is from genome assembly GCF_017639515.1 of Carcharodon carcharias. Classification (NCBI taxonomy): domain Eukaryota; kingdom Metazoa; phylum Chordata; class Chondrichthyes; order Lamniformes; family Lamnidae; genus Carcharodon; species Carcharodon carcharias. The sequence goes on along the minus strand of NC_054489.1, from coordinate 35,742,244 downwards.
CTGAATAGTTTTGAGCAAGCTGCATATAGTTTTGAGCGAGCTGCACATAGTTTTGAGCGTGCTGGATAGTTTTGAGCGTGCTGAATATAGTTTTGAGAATGCTGGATAGTTTTGAATGTGCTGGATAAAGTTTCGAGCATGCTGGATATAACTTTGAGCATTCTGGATAGTTTTAAACATGCTGGCTATAGTTTTGAGCAAACTGGAAATTTTTGACCATGCTGGATATAGCTTTGAGTGTGCTGAATAGTTTTGAATGTGCTGGATAGTTTTGAGTGTGCTGGATATAGTTTCGAGCGAGCTGCATATAGTTTTGAGCATGCTGGATAGTTTTGAGCATGCTGGATAGTTTTTATTGTGCTGGATTGTTTTGACCGTGCTGGATAGTTTTGTGTGTGCTGGATAGTTTTGAGCGAGCTGCACATAGCTTTGAGCGTGCTGGATATTTTTGAGTGTGCTGGATATAGTTTTGAGCATGTCCGGTAGCTTTGAGCGAGCTGGATCATTTTGAGCCTGCTGGATACTTTTGTGCAAGCTGGAAACTTTTGAGGGGGCTGGATTGTTTTGAGTATGCTGGATACTTTTGAGCATGGTGGATAGTTTTGTGTGTGCTGGATAGAGTTTCAAACATGTTGGATAGTTTTGAGCATACTTGTCAATTTTGAGCGTGCCGGATATAGTTTTGAGCATGCTGAATAGTTTTCAGCTATCTGCATATAGTTTTGAGCCTGCTGGATAGTTTTGAGCGTGCTGGATAGCTTTGAGCATGCTGGATATAGTTTCGAGCATGCTGGTTAGTTGTGAGCATGCTTGATAGTTTTCAGCGTCCTGGATAGTTTTGACCATGCTGAATATAGTTTTGAGCCTGCTGGATAGTTTTAAGCATGCTGGATCGTTTTGAGCATGCTGGATATAGTTTTGAGCATGCTGGATAGTCTTGAGCGTGCTGAATATAGTTTTGAGAGTGCTGGATAGTTTAAAGCATGCTGGATAGTTTTGAGCGTGCTGGATATAGTTTCGAGCGAGCTGCATATAGTTTCGAGCATGCTGGATAGTTTTGAGCATGCTGGATAGTTTTGAGTGTGCTGGACAGTTTTGAGCATGCTGGATATAGTTTTGCGTGTGCTGGATAGTTTTGAGCGAGCTGCATATAGTTTTGAGCGTATTGGATAGTTTTGAGCATGCTGGATAGTTTTGAGCATGCTGGATAGTTTTGAGCGAGCTGCATATAGTTTTGAGCGTGCTGGATAGTTTTAAGCATGCAGTATATTTCTGAGCAAGCGGGATATAGTTTCGTGCATGTTGGATAGTTTTGAGCGTGCTGTATATAGTTTTGAGTGTGCTGGATAGTTTTAAGCATCCTGGAAAGTTTTGTGCATGCGGGATAGTTTCAAGCATGCTGGATAGTTTTGAGCTTGCTAGATACTTTTGAGTGTGCGAGATATATTTTTGAGCGAGCTGGATCGGTTTCAGCCTGCTGGATAGTTTTGAGCAAGCTGGAAACTTTTGAGGGGGCTGGATTGTTTTGAGTATGCTGGATACTTTTGAGCATGCTGGATAGTTTTGAGTGTGCTCGATATAGTTTCGAGCATGTTGGATAGTTTTGAGCATGCTGGATAGTTTTGAGCATGCTGGATAGTTTTGAGCGAGCTGCATATAGTTTTGAGCGTGCTGGATAGTTTTAAGCATGCAGTATATTTCTGAGCAAGCGGGATATAGTTTCGTGCATGTTGGATAGTTTTGAGCGTGCTGTATATAGTTTTGAGTGTGCTGGATAGTTTTAAGCATCCTGGAAAGTTTTGTGCATGCGGGATAGTTTCAAGCATGCTGGATAGTTTTGAGCTTGCTAGATACTTTTGAGTGTGCGAGATATATTTTTGAGCGAGCTGGATCGGTTTCAGCCTGCTGGATAGTTTTGAGCAAGCTGGAAACTTTTGAGGGGGCTGGATTGTTTTGAGTATGCTGGATACTTTTGAGCATGCTGGATAGTTTTGAGTGTGCTCGATATAGTTTCGAGCATGTTGGATAGTTTTGAGCATGCTGGACAGTTTTGAACGTGCTGGATATAATTTCGAGCGTGCTTTGTATTTTTAAGCGAGCTGGATAGTTTTGAGCTTGCTGAATAGTTTTGAGCAAGCTGCATATAGTTTTGAGCGAGCTGCACATAGTTTTGAGCGTGCTGGATAGTTTTGAGCGTGCTGAATATAGTTTTGAGCGAGCTGGATAGTTTTGAGCATGCTGAATAGTTTTGAGGAAGCTGCATATAGTTTTGAGCGAGCTGCACATAGTTTTGAGCGTGCTGGATAGTTTTGAGCGTGCTGAATATAGTTTTGAGCATGCTGGATAGTTTTGAATGTGCTGGATAAAGTTTCGAGCATGCTGGATATAACTTTGAGCATTCTGGATAGTTTTAAACATGCTGGCTATAGTTTTGAGCAAACTGGAAATTTTTGACCATGCTGGATATAGCTTTGAGTGTGCTGAATACTTTTGAATGTGCTGGATAGTTTTGAGTGTGCTGGATATAGTTTCGAGCGAGCTGCATATAGTTTTGAGCATGCTGGATAGTTTTGAGCATGCTGGATAGTTTTGATTGTGCTGGATTGTTTTGAGCGTGGTGGATAGTTTTGAGTGTGCTGGATAGTTTTGTGCGAGCTGCACATAGCTTTGAGCATGCTGGATATTTTTGAGTGTGCTGGATATAGCTTTGAGCATGCTGGATAGACTTGAGCATGCTGGATAGTATTGAGCATGCTGGATAGTTTTGGGCAAGCTGGATAGTTTTGAGCATGCTGGCTAGTTTTGAGTGTGCTAGATAGTGTTAAGCGTGCTGGATTGTTTTGAGTGAGCTGCATATAGTTTGGAGCGTGATGGATAGTTTTGAGCATGCTGGATAGTTTTGAGCGTGCTGGATAGTTTTGAGCGAGCTGCATATAGTTTTGAGCGTGCTGGATGGTTTTGAACATGCTAGATAGTTTTGAGCGTGCTGGATAGTTTTGAGTGAGCTGCATATAGTTTTGAGCGTGCTGGATAGTTTTAAGCATGCTGGATATTTTTGAGCATGCGGGATATAGTTTCGAGCATGCTGGATAGTTTTGAGCGTGCTGTATATAGTTTTGAGTGTGCTGGATAGTTTTAAGCATCCTGGACAGTTTTGTGCATGTGGGATAGTTTCGAGCATGCTGGATAGTTTTGAGGATGCTAGATACTTTTGAGTGTGCGAGATATAGTTTTGAGCGAGCTGGATTTGTTTTAGCCTGCTGGATATTTCCGAGCATGCTGGAAATAGTTTTGAGCGTGCTGGATAGTTTTGAGCGTGCTGGATATTTTTTAGCATGCTGGATAGCTTTGAGCATGCTGGATATAGTTTCAAGCGTGCTGGTTAGTTGTGAGCATGCAGGATATTTCTGAGCGTGTTGGATAGTTTTGAACGAGCTGCATATAGTTTTGAGCGTGCTGGATAGTTTTGATCATGCTGGATATAGTTTCGAGCATGCTGGATAGTTTTGAGCGTGCTGGATAGCTTTGAGTGTGCTGGATATAGTTTTGAGCATGCTGGTTAGTTGTGAGCATGCTTGATAGTTTTGAGCGTGCTGGATAGTTTTGAGCGTGCTGGATATAGTTTTGAGCGTGCTGGATAGTTTTAAGCATGCTGGATCGTTTTGAGCATACGGGATATAGTTTCGAGCATGCTGGGTAATCTTGAGCGTGCTGGATAGTTTTGAGCGTGCTGGATAGTTTTGAGCATTCTGCATATAGTTTCGAGCATGCTGGATAGTTTTGAGCATGCTGGATAGTTTTGAGCGTGCTGGATAGTTTTGATCATGCTGGATATAGTTTCGAGCACGCTGGATAGTTTAGAGCGTGCTGGATAGCCTTGAGTGTGCTGGATATAGTTTTGAGTGAGCTGGATAGTTTTAAGCATGCTGGATCGTTTTGAGCATACGGGATATAGTTTTGAGCATGCTGGGTAGTCTTGAGCGTGCTGGATAGTTTTGAGTGTGCTGGATATAGTTTCTATCGTTCTGGATAGTTGTGAGCATGCTGGATAGTTTTGAGCATGCTGGGCAGTTTTGAGCGTGCTGAATATAGATTTGAGCGTGCTGGATAGTTTTATGCATGCTGATAATTTTGAGCATGCGTGATATAGTTTTGAGTGTGCTGGATATAGTTTCGAGCATGCTGGATAGTTTTGAGCGTGCTGGATAGTTTTGAGCATGCTGAATATAGTTTTGAGCGAGCTGCATATAGTTTTGAGCATGCTGGATCGGTTTGAGCCTGCTGGATAGTTTCGAGCAAGCAGGAAAGTTTTGAGGGGACTGGATTGTTTTGAGTATGCTGTATACTTTTGAGCGTGCTGGATAGTTTTGTGCGTGCAGGATATAGTTTCGAGCATGCTGGATAGTTTTGAGCATGCCTGACAGTTTTGAGCGTGCTGGATATAGTTTCAAGCGTGCTGGATAGTTATGAGCGTGCTGTATATTTCTGAGCATGTTGGATAGTTTTGAATGAGCTGCATATAGCTTTGAGAGCGCTGGATAGTTTTGATCATGCTGGATATATTTTCGAGCATGCTGGATAGTTTTGAGCGTGCTGGATAGCTTTGAGTGTGCTGGATATAATTTCGAGCATGCTGCTTAGTTGTGAGCATGCTTGATAGTTTTTAGCATGCTGGATAGTTCTGAGCGTGCTGAATATAGTTTTGAGTGTGTTGGATAATTTTAAGCATGCTGGATCGTTTTGAGCATACGGGATATAGTTTTGAGCATGCTGGATAGTTTTGAATGTGCTGGATATAGTTTCGAGCATGCTGGGTAGCCTTGAGCAAGCTGGACCGTTTTGAGCCTGCTGGATAGTTTCGAGCAAGCTGGAAAGTTTTGAGGGGGCTGGGTTGTTTTGAGTATGTTGGATACTTTTGAGCGTGCTGGATAGTTTTGTGCATGCAGGATATACTTTTGAGCATGCTGGATAGTTTTGAGCATGCTGGACAGTTTTGAGCGTCCTGGATATAGTTTCGAGCAGGCTGGATTGTTTTGAGCGAGCTGTATAGTTTAAGCATGCTGAATAGTTTTGAGTGTGCTGGATAGTTTTGAGCGAGCTGCATATAGTTTTGAGCGTGCTGGATAGTTTTGAGTGTGCTGGACAGTTTTGAGCATGCTGGATATAGTTTTGCGTGTGCTGGATAGTTTTGAGTGTGCTGGATATAGCTTTGAGCTTTTTGGATAGTTTTGAGCATGCTGGAATGTTTTGAGCGTGCTGGATAGTTTTGAGCATGCTGCATATAGTTTTGAGCGTGCTGGATAGTTTTGAGTGTGCTGGATATAGCTTTGAGCATGCTGGTTAGTTTTGAGCGTGCTGGATAGTTTTAAGCGTGCTGGATAGTTTTGTGCGTGCTGGATAGTTTTGAGCGAGCTGCATATAGTTTTGAGCGTGCTGGATAGTTTTGAGCGAGCTGCATATAATTTTGATTGTGCTGGATAGTTTTAAGCATGCTGGATAGTTTTGACCATGCGGGATATAGTTTCGAGCATGTTGGATAGTTTTGAGCGTGCTGTATATAGTTTTGAGTGTGCTGGATAGTTTTAAGCATGCTGGACAGTTTTGTGCATGTGGGATAGTTTCGAGCATGCTGGATAGTTTTGAGGATGCTAGATACTTTTGAGTGTGCGAGATATAGTTTTGAGCAAGCTGGATTGGTTTTAGCCTGCTGGATATTTCCGAGCATGCTGGAAATAGTTTTGAGCGTGCTGGATAGTTTTGAGCGTGCTGGATAGTTTTTAGCATGCTGGATAGCTTTGAGCGTGCTGGATATAGTTTCAAGCGTGCTGGTTAGTTGTGAGCATGCAGGATATTTCTGAGCATGCTGGATAGTTTTGATCATGCTGGATATAGTTTCGAGCATGCTGGATAGTTTTGAGCGTGCTGGATAGCTTTGAGTGTGCTGGATATAGTTTTGAGCATGCTGGTTAGTTGTGAGCATGCTTGATAGTTTTGAGCGTGCTGGATAGTTTTGAGCGTGCTGGATATAGTTTTGAGCGTGCTGGATAGTTTTAAGCATGCTGGATCGTTTTGAGCATACGGGATATAGTTTCGAGCATGCTGGGTAGTCTTGAGCGTGCTGGATAGTTTTGAGCATGCTGGATAGTTTTGAGCGTGCTGGATAGTTTTGATCATGCTGGATATAGTTTCGAGCACGCTGGATAGTTTTGAGCGTGCTGGATAGCCTTGAGTGTGCTGGATATAGTTTTGAGCGTGCTAGATAGTTTTAAGCATGCTGGATCGTTTTGAGCATACGGGATATAGTTTCGAGCATGCTGGGTAGTCTTGAGCGTGCTGGATAGTTTTGAGTGTGCTGGATATAGTTTCTATCGTTCTGGATAGTTGTGAGCATGCTGGATAGTTTTGAGCATGCTGGGCAGTTTTGAGCGTGCTGAATATAGATTTGAGCGTGCTGGATAGTTTTAAGCATGCTGATAATTTTGAGCATGCGTGATATAGTTTTGAGTGTGCTGGATATAGTTTCGAGCATGCTGGATAGTTTTGAGCGTGCTGGATAGTTTTGAGCATGCTGAATATAGTTTTGAGCGAGCTGCATATAGTTTTGAGCATGCTGGATCGGTTTGAGCCTGCTGGATAGTTTCGAGCAAGCAGGAAAGTTTTGAGGGGGCTGGATTGTTTTGACTATGCTGTATACTTTTGAGCGTGCTGGATAGTTTTGTGCGTGCAGGATATAGTTTCGAGCATGCTGGATAGTTTTGAGCATGCCTGACAGTTTTGAGCGTGCTGGATATAGTTTCAAGCGTGCTGGATAGTTATGAGCGTGCTGTATATTTCTGAGCATGTTGGATAGTTTTGAATGAGCTGCATATAGCTTTGAGAGCGCTCGATAGTTTTGATCATGCTGGATATAGTTTCAAGCATGCTGGATAGTTTTGAGCGTGCTGGATAGCTTTGAGCGTGCTGGATATAATTTCGAGCATGCTGCTTAGTTGTGAGCATGCTTGATAGTTTTTAGCGTGCTGGATAGTTCTGAGCGTGCTGAATATAGTTTTGAGCGTGTTGGATAATTTTAAGCATGCTGGATCGTTTTGAGCATACGGGATATAGTTTTGAGCCTGCTGGATAGTTTTGAGCATGCTGGTTATAGTTTCGAGCATGCTGGGTAGTTTTGAGCGAGCTGTATAGTTTGAGCATGCTGAATAGTTTTGAGTGTGCTGGATAGTTTTGAGCGTGCTGAATATAGTTTTGAGCGTGCTGGATAATTTTAAGCATGCTGGATCGTTTTGAGCCTGCGGGATATAGTTTCGAGCATGTTGGATAGTTTTGAGCGTGCTGTATATAGTTTTGAGTGTGCTGGATAGTTTTAAGCATGCTGGACAGTTTTGTGCATGTGGGATAGTTTCGAGCATGCTGGAAAGTTTTGAGCATGCTAGATACTTTTGAGTGTGCGAGATATAGTTTTGAACGAGCTGGATTGGTTTTAGCCTGCTGGATATTTCCGAGCATGCTGGAAATAGTTTTGAGCGTGCTGGATAGTTTTGAGCGTGCTGGATAGTTTTTAGCATGCTGGATAGCTTTGAGCGTGCTGGATGTAGTTTCAAGCGTGCTGGATAGTTGTGAGCATGCAGGATATTTCTGAGCGTGTTGGATAGTTTTGAACGAGCTGCATATAGTTTTGAGCGTGCTGGATAGTTTTGATCATGCTGGATATAGTTTCGAGCATTCTGGATAGTTTTGAGTGTGCTGGATAGCTTTGAGTGTGCTGGATATAGTTTTGAGCATGCTGGTTAGTTGTGAGCATGCTTGATAGTTTTGAGCGTGCTGGATAGTTTTGAGCGTGCTGGATATAGTTTTGAGCGTGCTGGATAGTTTTAAGCATGCTGGATCGTTTTGAGCATACGGGATATAGTTTCGAGCATGCTGGGTAGTCTTGAGCGTGCTGGATAGTTTTGAGTGTGCTGGATATAGTTTCTATCGTTCTGGATAGTTGTGAGCATGCTGGATAGTTTTGAGCATGCTGGGCAGTTTTGAGCGTGCTGAATATAGATTTGAGCGTGCTGGATAGTTTTAAGCATGCTGATAATTTTGAGCATGCGTGATATAGTTTTGAGTGTGCTGGATATAGTTTCGAGCATGCTGGATAGTTTTGAGCGTGCTGGATAGTTTTGAGCGTGCTGGATATAGTTTCGAGCGAGCTGCATATAGTTTTGAGCATGCTGGATCGTTTTGAGCCTGCTGGATAGTTTCGAGCAAGCAGGAAGGTTTGAGGGGGCTGGATTGTTTTGAGTATGCTGTATACTTTTGAGCGTGCTGGATAGTTTTGTGCGTGCAGGATATAGTTTCGAGCATGCTGGATAGTTTTGAGCATGCCTGACAGTTATGAGCTTGCTGTCTATTTCTGAGCATGTTGGATAGTTTTGAATGAGCTGCATATAGCTTTGAGACCGCTGGATAGTTTTGATCATGCTGGATAGTTTTGAGCAAGCTGCATATAGTTTTGAGCGAGCTGCACATAGTTTTGAGCGTGCTGGATAGTTTTGAGCGTGCTGAATATAGTTTTGAGCAAGCTGGATAGTTTTGAGCATGCTGAATAGTTTTGAGCAAGCTGCATATAGTTTTGAGCGTGCTGGATAGTTTTGAGCGTGCTGAATATAGTTTCGAGCATGCTGGATAGTTTTGAGCATGCCTGATAGTTTTGAGCGTGCTGGATATAGTTTCAAGCGTGCTGGATAGTTATGAGCGTGCTGTATAGTTCGGAGTATTTTGGATAGTTTTGAATGAGCTGCATATAGCTTTGAGAGCGCTGGGTAGTTTTGATCATGCTGGATACAGTTTCGAGCATGCTGGATACTATTGAGCATGCTGGATAGTTTTGAGCATGCTGGATATAGTTTCGAGCATGCTGGATAGTTTTGAGCATGCTGGACAGTTTTGAGCATGCTGGTTATAGTTTCGAGCATGCTGTGTAGTTTTGAGCGAGCTGTATAGTTTGAGCATGCTGAATAGTTTTGAGTGTGATGGATAGTTTTGAGCGTGCTGGATATAGTTTTGAGCATGTCCGGTAGCTTTGAGCGAGCTGGATCGTTTTGAGCCTGCTGGATACTTTTGTGCAAGCTGGAAACTTTTAAGGGGGCTGGATTGTTTTGAGTATGCTGGATACTTTTGAGCGTGCTGGATAGTTTTGAGTGTGCTGGATAGGGTTTCAAACATGTTGGATAGTTTTCAGCATTCTGGACAATTTTGAGCGTGCCGGATATAGTTTCGAGCGTGCTGGGTAGTTTTGAGCGTGCTGGATAGTTTTGAGCAAGCTGCATATAGTTTTGAGCATGCTGGATAGTTTTGAGCATGCTGGATAGTTTTGAGTGTGCTGGATAGTTTTGAGCCGTCTGGATAGTTTTGAATGTGCTTGTTATAGTTTCGAGCATGCTGGGTAGCTTTGAGCAAGCTGGACCGTTTTGAGCCTGCTGGATAGTTTCGAGCAAGCTGGAAAGTTTTGAGGGGGCTGGATTGTTTTGAGTATGCTGGATACTTTTGAGCATGCTGGATAGTTTTGTGCGTACAGGATATAGTTTTGAGCATGCTGGATAGTTTAGAGCATGCTGGACAGTTTTGAGCGTCCTAGATATAGTTTCGAGCAGGCTGGATAGTTTTGAGCGAGCTGTATAGTTTGAGCATGCTGAATAGTTTTGAGTGTGCTGGAAAGTTTTGAGCCTGCTGGATAGTTTTGAGCAAGCTGGCAAGTTTTGAGGGGGCTGGATATAGTTTCGAGCATGTTGGATAATTTTGAGCATGCTGGACAGTTTTGAGCATGCTGGATATAGTTTTGCGTGTGCTGGATAGTTTTGAGCGAGCTGCATATAGTTTTGAGCGTGCTGGATAGTTTTGAGTGTGCTGGATATAGCTTTGAGCATGCTGGATAGTTTTGAGCGTGCTGGTTAGTTTTGAGCGTGCTGGATAGTTTTGAGCGTGCTGCATATAGTTTTGAGCATGCTGGATAGTTTTGAGTGTGCTGGATATAGCTTTGAGCATGCTGGTTAGTTTTGAGCGTGCTGGATAGTTTTAAGCGTGCTGGATAGTTTTGTGCGTGCTGGATAGTTTTGAGCGTGCTGGATAGTTTTGAGCGAGCTGCATATAGTTTTGAGTGTGCTGGATAGTTTTAAGCATGCTGGAGAGTTTTGAGCATGCGGGATATAGTTTCGAGCATGTTGGATAGTTTTGAGCATGCTGTATATAGTTTTGAGTGTGCTGGATAGTTTTAAGCATGCTGGACAGTTTTGTGCATGTGGGATAGTTTCGAGCATGCTGGATACTTTTGAGCATGCTCCATACTTTTGAGTGTGCGAGATATAGTTTTGAGCGAGCTGGATTGGTTTTAGCCTGCTGGATATTTCCGAGCATGCTGGAAATAGTTTTGAGCGTGCTGGATAGTTTTGAGCGTGCTGGTTAGTTTTTAGCATGCTGGATAGCTTTGAGCGTGCTGGAAATAGTTTCAAGCATGCTGGATAGTTGTGAGCATGCAGGATATTTCTGAGCGTGTTGGATAGTTTTGAACGAGCTGCATATAGTTTTGAGCGTGCTGGATAGTTTTGATCATGCTGGATATAGTTTCGAGCATGCTGGATAGTTTTGAGCGTGCTGGATAGCTTTGAGTGTGCTGGATATAGTTTTGAGCATGCTGGTTAGTTGTGAGCATGCTTGATAGTTTTGAGCGTGCTGGATAGTTTTGAGCGTGCTGGATAGTTTTGATCATGCTGGATATAGTTTCAAGCATGCTGGATAGTTTTGAGCGTGCTGGATAGCTTTGAGTGTGCTGGATATAGTTTCGAGCATGCTGGTTAGTTGTGAGCATGCTTGATAGTTTTGAGCGTGCTGGATAGTTTTGAGCGTGCTGGATAGTTTTGAGCGTGCTGGATAGTTTTGATCATGCTGGATATAGTTTCGAGCATGCTGGATTGTTTTGAGCGTGCTGGATAGCTTTGAGTGTGCTGGATATAGTTTCGAGCATGCTGGTTAGTTGTGAGCATGCTTGATAATTTTGAGCGTGCTGGATGCCTTTGAGTGTGCTGGATATAGTTTCGAGCATGCTGGTTAGTTGTGAGCATGCTTGATAGTTGTGAGCATGCTTGATAGTTTTGAGCCTGCTGGATAGTTTTGAGCGAGCTGCATATAGTTTTGAGTGTGCTGGGTAGTTTTAAGTGTGCTGGATAGTTTTGAGCATGCGGGATATAGTTTCGAGCATGTTGGATAGTTTTGAGCATGCTGTATATAGTTTTGAGTGTGCTGTATAGTTTTAAGCATGCTGGACAGTTTTGTGCATGTGGGATAGTTTCGAGCATGCTGGATAGTTTTGAGCATGCTAGATACTTTTGAGTGTGCGAGATATAGTTTTGAGCGAGCTGGATTGGTTTTAGCCTGCTGGATATTTCCGAGCATGCTGGAAATAGTTTTGAGCGTGCTGGATAGTTTTGAGCGTGCTGGATAGTTTTTAGCATGCTGGATAGCTTTGAGCGTGCTGGATATAGTTTCAAGCGTGCTGGATAGTTGTGAGCATGCAGGATATTTCTGAGCGTGTTGGATAGTTTTGAACGAGCTGCATATAGTTTTGAGCGTGCTGGATAGTTTTGATCATGCTGGATATAGTTTCGAGCATGCTGGATAGTTTTGAGCGTGCTGGATAGCTTTGAGTGTGCTGGATATAGTTTTGAGCATGCTGGTTAGTTGTGAGCATGCTTGATAGTTTTGAGCGTGCTGGATAGTTTTGAGCGTGCTGGATATAGTTTTGAGCGTGCTGGATAGTTTTAAGCATGCTGGATCGTTTTGAGCATACGGGATATAGTTTCGAGCATGCTGGGTAGTGTGGAGGGTGGTGGATAGTTTTGAGTGTGCTGGATATAGTTTTGAGCATGCTGGGTAGTCTTGAGCATGCTGGATAGTTTTGAGTGTGCTGGATATAGTTTCTATCGTTCTGGATAGTTGTGAGCATGCTGGATAGTTTTGAGCATGCTTGGGCAGTTTTGAGCGTGCTGAATATAGATTTGAGCGTGCTGGATAGTTTTAAGCATGCTGATAATTTTGAGCGTGCGTGATATAGTTTTGAGTGTGCTGGATATAGTTTCGAGCATGCTGGATAGTTTTGAGCGTGCTGCATATAGTTTTGAGCGTGCTGGATAGTTTTGAGTGTGCTGGATATAGCTTTGAGCATGCTGGTTAGTTTTGAGCGTGCTGGATAGTTTTAAGCATACTGGATAGTTTTGTGCGTGCAGGATAGTTTTGAGTGAGCTGCATATTGTTTTGAGCGTGCTGGATAGTTTTGAGCATGCTGGATAGTTTTGAGCGTGCTGGATAGTTTTGAGCAAGCTGCATATAGTTTTGAGTGTGCTGGATAGTTTTAAGCATGCTGGATAGTTTTGAGCCTGCGGGATATAGTTTCGAGCATGTTGGATAGTTTTGAGCGTGCTGTATATAGTTTTGAGTGTGCTGGATAGTTTTAAGCATGCTGGACAGTTTTGTGCATGTGGGATAGTTTCGAGCATGCTGGATAGTTTTGAGCATGCTCGATACTTTTGAGTGTGCGAGATATAGTTTTGAGCGAGCTGGATTGGTTTTAGCCTGCTGGATATTTCCGAGCATGCTGGAAATAGTTTTGAGCGTGCTGGATAGTTTTGAGCGTGCTGGATAGTTTTTAGCATGCTGGATAGCTTTGAGCGTGCTGGAAATAGTTTCAAGCATGCTGGATAGTTGTGAGCATGCAGGATATTTCTGAGCGTGTTGGATAGTTTTGAACGAGCTGCATATAGTTTTGAGCGTGCTGGATAGTTTTGATCATGCTGGATATAGTTTCGAGCATGCTGGATAGTTTTGAGCGTGCTGGATAGCTTTGAGTGTGCTGGATATAGTTTTGAGCATGCTGGTTAGTTGTGAGCATGCTTGATAGTTTTGAGCGTGCTGGATAGTTTTGAGCGTGCTGGATATAGTTTTGAGCGTGCTGGATAGTTTTAAGCATGCTGGATCGTTTTGAGCATACGGGATATAGTTTCGAGCATGCTGGGTAGTCTTGAGCGTGCTGGATAGTTTTGAGTATGCTGGATATAGTTTCTATCGTTCTGGATAGTTGTGAGCATGCTGGATAGTTTTGAGCATGCTGGGCAGTTTTGAGCGTGCTGAATATAGATTTGAGCGTGCTGGATAGTTTTAAGCATGCTGATAATTTTGAGCGTGCGTGATATAGTTTTGAGTGTGCTGGATATAGTTTCGAGCATGCTGGATAGTTTTGAGCGTGCTGGATAGTTTTGAGCGTGCTGGATATAGTTTCGAGCGAGCTGCATATAGTTTTGAGCATGCTGGATCGTTTTGAGCCTGCTGGATAGTTTCGAGCAAGCAGGAAAGTTTTGAGGGGGCTGGATTGTTTTGAGTATGCTGTATACTTTTGAGCGTGCTGGATAGTTTTGTGCATGCAGGATATAGTTTCGAGCATGCTGGAAGTTTTGAGCATGCCTGACAGTTTTGAGCGTGCTGGATATAGTTTCAAGCGTGCTGGATACTTATGAGCTTGCTGTCTATTTCTGAGCATGTTGGATAGTTTTGAATGAGCTGCATATAGCTTTGAGACCGCTGGATAGTTTTGATCATGCTGGATAGTTTTGAGCATGCTGCATATAGTTTTGAGCGAGCTGCACATAGTTTTGAGCGTGCTGGATAGTTTTGAGCGTGCTGAATATAGTTTTGAGCAAGCTGGATAGTTTTGAGCATGCTGAATAGTTTTGAGCAAGCTGCATATAGTTTTGAGCGTGCTGGATAGTTTTGAGCGTGCTGAATATAGTTTCAAGCATGCTGTATAGTTTTGAGCATGCCTGATAGTTTTGAGCGTGCTGGATATAGTTTCAAGCGTGCTGGATAGTTATGAGCGTGCTGTATATTTCGGAGTATGTTGGATAGTTTTGAATGAGCTGCATATAGCTTTGAGAGCGCTGGGTAGTTTTGATCATGCTGGATACAGTTTCGAGCATGCTGGATACTATTGAGCATGCTGGATAGTTTTGAGCATGCTGGATATAGTTTCGAGCATGCTGGATAGTTTTGAGCATGCTGGACAGTTTTGAGCATGCTGGTTATAGTTTCGAGCATGCTGGGTAGTTTTGAGCGAGCTGTATAGTTTGAGCATGCTGAATAGTTTTGAGTGTGATGGATAGTTTTGAGCGTGCTGGATATAGTTTTGAGCATGTCCGGTAGCTTTGAGCGAGCTGGATCGTTTTGAGCCTGATGGATACTTTTGTGCAAGCTGGAAACTTTTAAGGGGGCTGGATTGTTTTGAGTATGCTGGATACTTTTGAGCGTGCTGGATAGTTTTGAGTGTGCTGGATAGGGTTTCAAACATGTTGGATAGTTTTCAGCATTCTGGACAATTTTGAGCGTGCCGGATATAGTTTCGAGCGTGCTGGGTAGTTTTGAGCGTGCTGGATAGTTTTGAGCAAGCTGCATATAGTTTTGAGCATGCTGGATAGTTTTGAGCATGCTGGATAGTTTTGAGTGTGCTGGATAGTTTTGAGCATGCTGGACAGTTTTGAGCGTTTGGATAGTTTTGAGCTTGCTGGATAGTTTTGAGCATGCTGGATAGGTTTGAGGAGCTGCATATAGTTTTGAGCCGTCTGGATAGTTTTGAATGTGCTTGATATAGTTTCGAGCATGCTGGGTAGCTTTGAGCAAGCTGGACCGTTTTGAGCCTGCTGGATAGTTTCGAGCAAGCTGGAAAGTTTTGAGGGGGCTGGATTGTTTTGAGTATGCTGGATAATTTTGAGCATGCTGGATAGTTTTGTGCGTACAGGATATAGTTTTGAGCATGCTGGATACTTTAGAGCATGCTGGACAGTTTTGAGCGTCCTAGATATAGTTTCGAGCAGGCTGGATAGTTTTGAGCGAGCTGTATAGTTTGAGCATGCTGAATAGTTTTGAGCGTGCTGGATAGTTTTGAGTGTGCTGGATATAGCTTTGAGCATGCTGGATAGTTTTGAGCGTGCTGGTTAGTTTTGAGCGTGCTGGATAGTTTTGAGCGTGCTGCATATAGTTTTGAGCATGCTGGATAGTTTTGAGTGTGCTGGATATAGCTTTGAGCATGCTGGTTAGTTTTGAGCGTGCTGGATAGTTTTGTGCGTGCTGGATAGTTTTGAGCGAGTTGCATATAGTTTTGAGCGTGCTGGATAGTTTTGAGCATGCTGGATAGTTTTGAGCGTGCTGGATAGTTTTGAGCGAGCTGCATATAGTTTTGAGTGTGCTGGATAGTTTTAAGCATGCTGGATACTTTTGAGCATGCGGGATATAGTTTCGAGCATGTTGGATAGTTTTGAGCGTGCTGTATATAGTTTTGAGTGTGCTGGATAGTTTTAAGCATGCTGGACAGTTTTGTGCATGTGGGATAGTTTCGAGCATGCTCGATACTTTTGAGTGTGCGAGATATAGTTTTGAGCGAGCTGGATTGGTTTTAGCCTGCTGGATATTTCCGAGCATGCTGGAAATAGTTTTGAGCGTGCTGGATAGTTTTGAGCGTGCTGGATAGTTTTTAGCATGCTGGATAGCTTTGAGCGTGCTGGAAATAGTTTCAAGCATGCTGGATAGTTGTGAGCATGCAGGATATTTCTGAGCGTGTTGGATAGTTTTGAACGAGCTGCATATAGTTTTGAGCGTGCTGGATAGTTTTGATCATGCTGGATATAGTTTCGAGCATGCTGGATAGTTTTGAGCGTGCTGGATAGCTTTGAGTGTGCTGGATATAGTTTTGAGCATGCTGGTTAGTTGTGAGCATGCTTGATAGTTTTGAGCGTGCTGGATAGTTTTGAGCGTGTTGGATAGTTTTGATCATGCTGGATATAGTTTCAAGCATGCTGGATAGTTTTGAGCGTGCTGGATAGCTTTGAGTGTGCTGGATATAGTTTCGAGCATGCTGGTTAGTTGTGAGCATGCTTGATAGTTTTGAGCGTGCTGGATAGTTTTGAGCGTGCTGGATAGTTTTGAGCGTGCTGGATAGTTTTGATCATGCTGGATATAGTTTCGAGCATGCTGGATTGTTTTGAGCGTGCTGGATAGCTTTGAGTGTGCTGGATATAGTTTCGAGCATGCTGGTTAGTTGTGAGCATGCTTGATAATTTTGAGCGTGCTGGATGCCTTTGAGTGTGCTGGATATAGTTTCGAGCATGCTGGTTAGTTGTGAGCATGCTTGATAGTTGTGAGCATGCTTGATAGTTTTGAGCCTGCTGGATAGTTTTGAGCGAGCTGCATATAGTTTTGAGTGTGCTGGGTAGTTTTAAGTGTGCTGGATAGTTTTGAGCATGCGGGATATAGTTTCGGGCATGTTGGATAGTTTTGAGCGTGCTGTATATAGTTTTGAGTGTGCTGGATAGTTTTAAGCATGCTGGACAGTTTTGTGCATGTGGGATAGTTTCGAGCATGCTGGATAGTTTTGAGCATGCTAGATACTTTTGAGTGTGCGAGATATAGTTTTGAGCGAGCTGGATTGGTTTTAGCCTGCTGGATATTTCCGAGCATGCTGGAAATAGTTTTGAGCGTGCTGGATAGTTTTGAGCGTCCTGGATAGTTTTTAGCATGCTGGATAGCTTTGAGCGTGCTGGATATAGTTTCAAGCGTGCTGGATAGTTGTGAGCATGCAGGATATTTCTGAGCGTGTTGGATAGTTTTGAACGAGCTGCATATAGTTTTGAGCGTGCTGGATAGTTTTGATCATGCTGGATATAGTTTCGAGCATGCTGGATAGTTTTGAGCGTGCTGGATAGCTTTGAGTGTGCTGGATATAGTTTTGAGCATGCTGGTTAGTTGTGAGCATGCTTGATAGTTTTGAGCGTGCTGGATAGTTTTGAGCGTGCTGGATATAGTTTTGAGCGTGCTGGATAGTTTTAAGCATGCTGGATCGTTTTGAGCATACGGGATATAGTTTCGAGCATGCTGGGTAGTCTTGAGCGTGCTGGATAGTTTTGAGTGTGCTGGATATAGTTTCTATCGTTCTGGATAGTTGTGAGCATGCTGGATAGTTTTGAGCATGCTTGGGTAGTTTTGAGCGTGCTGAATATAGATTTGAGCGTGCTGGATAGTTTTAAGCATGCTGATAATTTTGAGCATGCGTGATATAGTTTTGAGTGTGCTGGATATAGTTTCGAGCATGCTGGATAGTTTTGAGCGTGCTGGATAGTTTTGAGCGTGCTGGATATAGTTTTGAGCGAGCTGCATATAGTTTTGAGCATGCTGGATCGTTTTGAGCCTGCTGGATAGTTTCGAGCAAGCAGGAAAGTTTTGAGGGGGCTGGATTGTTTTGAGTATGCTGTATACTTTTGAGCGTGCTGGATAGTTTTGTGCATGCAGGATATAGTTTCGAGCATGCTGGATAGTTTTGAGCATGCCTGACAGTTTTGAGCGTGCTGGATATAGTTTCAAGCGTGCTGGATACTTATGAGCGTGCTGTATATTTCTGAGCATGTTGGATAGTTTTGAATGAGCTGCATATAGCTTTGAGAGCGCTGGATAGTTTTGATCATGCTGGATAGTTTTGAGCAAGCTGCATATAGTTTTGAGCGAGCTGCACATAGTTTTGAGCGTGCTGGATAGTTTTGAGCGTGCTGGATAGTTTGAGCGTGCTGGATATAGTTTCGAGAGAGCTGCATATAGTTTTGAGCATGCTGGATCGTTTTGAGCCTGCTGGATAGTTTCGAGCAAGCAGGAAAGTTTTGAGGGGGCTGGATTGTTTTGAGTATGCTGTATACTTTTGAGCGTGCTGGATAGTTTTGTGCATGCAGGATATAGTTTCGAGCATGCTGGATAGTTTTGAGCATGCCTGACAGTTTTGAGCGTGCTGGATATAGTTTCAAGCGTGCTGGATACTTATGAGCGTGCTGTATATTTCTGAGCATGTTGGATAGTTTTGAATGAGCTGCATATAGCTTTGAGAGCGCTGGATAGTTTTGATCATGCTGGATAGTTTTGAGCAAGCTGCATATAGTTTTGAGCGAGCTGCACATAGTTTTGAGCGTGCTGGATAGTTTTGAGCGTGCTGAATATAGTTTTGAGCGAGCTGGATAGTTTTGAGCATGCTGAATAGTTTTGAGCAAGCTGCATATAGTTTTGAGCGAGCTGCACATAGTTTTGAGCGTGCTGGATAGTTTTGAGCATGCTGAATATAGTTTTGAGCATGCTGGATAGTTTTGAATGTGCTGGATAAAGTTTCGAGCATGCTGGATATAACTTTGAGCATTCTGGATAGTTTTAACCATGCTGGCTATAGTTTTGAGCAAACTGGAAATTTTTGACCATGCTGGATATAGCTTTGAGTGTGCTGGATAGTTTTGAATGTGCTGGATAATTTTGAGCGTGCTGGATAGTTTTGAACGAGCTGCATATAGTTTTGAGCATGCTGGATAGTTTTGAGTGTGCTGGATAGTTTTGAGCGAGCTGCACATAGCTTTGAGCGTGCTGGATATTTTTGAGTGTGCTGGATATAGCTTTGAGCATGCTGGATAGACTTGAGCATGCTGGATAGTATTGAGCATGCTGGATAGTCTTGAGCATGCTGGAAAGTTTTGAGCGTGCTGGATAGTTTTGAGCATGCTGCATATAGTTTTGAGCGTGCTGCATAGTTTTGAGTGTGTTGGATATAGCTTTGAGCATGCTGGTTAGTTTTGAGCGTGCTGGATAGTTTTAAGCGTGCTGGATAGTTTTGTGCGTGCTGGATAGTTTTGAGCGAGCTGCATGTAGTTTTGAGCGTGCTGGATAGTTTTGAGCATGCTGGATAGTTTTGAGCGTGCTGGATAGTTTTGAGCGAGCTGCATATAGTTTTGAGTGTGCTGGATAGTTTTAAGCATGCTGGATAGTTTTGAGCATGCGGGATATAATTTTGAGCATGTTGGATAGTTTTGAGCGTGCTGTATATAGTTTTGAGTGTGCTGGATAGTTTTAAGCATGCTGGACAGTTTTGTGCATGTGGGATAGTTTCGAACATGCTGGATAGTTTTGAGCATGCTAGATAATTTTGAGTGTGCGAGATATGGTTTGAGCGAGCTGGATCAGTTTGAGCCTTCTGGATAGTTTTGAGCAAGCTGGAAACTTTTGAGTGGGCTGGATTGTTTTGAGTATGCTGGATACTTCTGTGCATGCTGGCTAGTTTTGAGCGTGCTGGATATAGTTTCGAGCATGTTGGATAGTTTTGAGCATGCTGGACAGTTTTGAGCGTGCTGGATATAATTTCGAGCGTGCTGCGTAGTTTTGAGCGAGCTGGATCGTTTTGAGCATGCTGAATAGTTTTGAGCAAGCTGCATATAGTTTTGAGCGTGCTGGATAGTTTTGAGCGTGCTGGGTATTTTTGAGCGAGCTGCACATAGTTTTGAGCGTGCTGGATAGTTTTGAATGTGCTGGATATAGCTTTTAGCATGCTGGATATTTTTGAGCAAGCTGGATAGTTTTGAGCATGCTGGATAGTTTTGAGCGTGCTGGATAGTTTTGAGCATGCTGGATAGTTTTGAGCATGCTGGATATAGTTTTGCATGTGCTGGATAATTTTGAGCGAGCTGCATATAGTTTTGAGCGTGCTGGATAGTTTTGAGTATGCTGGATATAGCTTTGAGCATGCTGGATAGTTTTGAGCGTGCTGGAAAGTTTTGAGCGTGCTGGATAGTTTTGAGCGTGCTGCCTATAGTTTTGAGCGTTCTGGATAGTTTTGAGTGTGCTGGATATAGCTTTGAGCATGCTGGTTAGTTTTGAGCGTGCTGGATAGTTTTAAGCGTACTGGATAGTTTTGTGCGTGCTGGATAGTTTTGAGCGAGCTGCATATAGTTTTGAGCGTGCTGGATAGTTTTGAGCATGCTGGATAGTTTTGAGCGTGCTGGATAGTTTTGAGCGAGCTGCATATGGTTTTGAGTGTGCTGGATAGTTTTAAGCATGCTGGATAATTTTGAGCATGCGATATATAGTTTCGAGCATGTTGGATAGTTTTGAGCGTGCTGTATATAGTTTTGAGTGTGCTGGATAGTTTTAAGCATGCTGGACAGTTTTGTGCATGTGGGATAGTTTCGAGCATGCTGGATACTTTTGAGCATGCTCGATACTTTTGAGTGTGCGAGATATAGTTTTGAGCGAGCTGGATTGGTTTTAGCCTGCTGGATATTTCCGAGCATGCTGGAAATAGTTTTGAGCGTGCTGGATAGTTTTGAGCGTGCTGGATAGTTTTTAGCATGCTGGATAGCTTTGAGCGTGCTGGATATAGTTTCAAGCATGCTGGATAGTTGTGAGCATGCAGGATATTTCTGAGCGTGTTGGATAGTTTTGAATGAGCTGCATATAGTTTTGAGCGTGCCTGATAGTTTTGATCATGCTGGATATAGTTTCGAGCATGCTGGATAGTTTTGAGCGTGCTGGATAGTTTTGAGCGTGCTGAATATAGTTTTGAGCGAGCTGCATATAGTTTTGAGCATGCTGGATCGTTTTGAGCCTTCTGGATAGTTTCGAGCAAGCGGGAAAGTTTTGAGGGGGCTGGATCGTTTTGAGTATGCTGTATACTTTTGAGCGTGCTGGATAGTTTTGTGCGTGCAGGATATAGTTTCGAGCATGCTGGATAGTTTTGAGCATGCCTGACAGTTTTGAGCGTGCTGGATATAGTTTCAAGCGTGCTGGATAGTTATGAGTGTGCTGTATATTTCTGAGCATGTTGGATAGTTTTGAATGAGCTGCATATAGCTTTGAGAGCGCTGGGTAGTTTTGATCATGCTGGATATAGTTTCGAGCATGCTGGATACTTTTGAGCATGCTGGATAGTTTTGAGCGTGCTGGATATAGTTTCGAGCATGCTGGATAGTTTTGAGCATGCTGGACAGTTTTGAGCATGCTGGTTATAGTTTCGAGCATGCTGGGTAGTTTTGAGCGAGCTGTATAGTTTGAGCATGCTGAATAGTTTTGAGTGTGCTGGATAGTTTTGAGCGTGCTGGATATAGTTTTGAGCATGTCCGGTAGCTTTGAGCGAGCTGGATCGTTTTGAGCCTGCTGGATACTTCTGTGCAAGCTGGAAACTTTTGAGGGGGCTGGATTGTTTTGAGTATGCTGGATACTTTTGAGCCTGCTGGATAGTTTTGAGTGTGCTGGATAGAGTTTCAAACATGTTGGATAGTTTTGAGCATACTGGACAATTTTGAGCGTGCCGGATATAGTTTTGAGCGTGCTGGGTAGTTTTGAGCGTGCTGGATAGTTTTGAGCAAGCTGCATATAGTTTTGAGCCTGCTGGATAGTTTTGAGCATGCTGGATAGTTTTGAGCGTGCTGGATAGTTTTGAGTGTGCTGGATATATTTTTGAGCATGCTGGACAGTTTTGAGCGTTTGGATAGTTTTGAGCTTGCTGGATAGTTTTGAGCATGCTGGATAGGTTTGAGGAGCTGCATATAGTTTTGAGCCTGCTGGATAGTTTTGAATGTGCTGGATATAGTTTCGAGCATGCTGGGTAGCTTTGAGCAAGCTGGACCATTTTGAGCCTGCAGGATAGTTTCGAGCAAGCTGGACAGTTTTGAGGGGGCTGGATTGTTTTGAGTATTCTGGATACTCTTGAGCGTGCTGGATAGTTTTGTGCGTGCAGGATATAGTTTTGAGCATGCTGGATAGTTTTGAGCATGCTGGACAGTTTTGAGCGTCCTAGATATAGTTTCGAGCAGGCTGGATAGTTTTGAGCGAGCTGTATAGTTTGAGCATGCTGAATAGTTTTGAGTGTGCTGGAAAGTTTTGAGCCTGCTGGATAGTTTTGAGCAAGCTGGCAAGTTTTGAGGGGGCTGGATATAGTTTCGAGCATGTTGGATAGTTTTGAGCATGCTGGACAGTTTTGAGCATGCTGGATATAGTTTTGCGTGTGCTGGATAGTTTTGAGCGATCTGCATATAGTTTTGAGCGTGCTGGATAGTTTTGAGTGTGGTGGATATAGCTTTGAGCATGCTGGATAGTTTTGAGCATGCTGGAATGTTTTGAGCGTGCTGGATTGTTTTGAGCGTGCTGCATATAGTTTTGAGCGTACTGGATAGTTTTGAGCATGCTGGATATAGCTTTGAGCATGCTGGTTAGTTTTGAGCGTGCTGGATAGTTTTAAGCATGCTGGATAGTTTTGTGCGTGCTGGATAGTTTTGAGCGAGCTGCATATAGTTTTGAGCGTGCTGGATAGTTTTGAGCATACTGGACAATTTTGAGCGTGCTGGATATAGTTTTGAGCGTGCTGGGTAGTTTTGAGCGTGCTGGATAGTTTTGAGCAAGCTGCATATAGTTTTGAGCATGCTGGATAGTTTTGAGCATGCTGGATAGTTTTGAGCGTGCTGGATAGTTTTGAGTGTGCTGGATATATTTTTGAGCATGCTGGACAGTTTTGAGCGTTTGGATAGTTTTGAGCTTGCTGGATAGTTTTGAGCATGCTGGATAGGTTTGAGGAGCTGCATATAGTTTTGAGCCTGCTGGATAGTTTTGAATGTGCTGGATATAGTTTCGAGCATGCTGGGTAGCTTTGAGCAAGCTGGACCATTTTGAGCCTGCTGGATAGTTTCGAGCAAGCTGGAAAGTTTTGAGGGGGCTGGATTGTTTTGAGTATGCTGGATACTTTTGAGCATGCTGGATAGTTTTGTGCGTGCAGGATATAGTTTTGAGCATGCTGGATAGTTTTGAGCATGCTGGACAGTTTTGAGCGTCCTAGATATAGTTTCGAGCAGGCTGGATATTTTTGAGCGAGCTGTATAGTTTGAGCATGCTGAATAGTTTTGAGTGTGCTGGAAAGTTTTGAGCCTGCTGGATAGTTTTGAGCAAGCTGGCAAGTTTTGAGGGGGCTGGATATAGTTTCGAGCATGTTGGATAGTTTTGAGCATGCTGGACAGTTTTGAGCATGCTGGATCTAGTTTTGCGTGTGCTGGATAGTTTTGAGCGATCTGCATATAGTTTTGAGCGTGCTGGATAGTTTTGAGTGTGGTGGATATAGCTTTGAGCATGCTGGATAGTTTTGAGCATGCTGGAAAGTTTTGAGCATGCTGGATTGTTTTGAGCGTGCTGCATATAGTTTTGAGCGTACTGGATAGTTTTGAGCATGCTGGATATAGCTTTGAGCATGCTGGTTAGTTTTGAGCGTGCTGGATAGTTTTAAGCATGCTGGATAGTTTTGTGCGTGCTGGATAGTTTTGAGCGAGCTGCATATAGTTTTGAGCGTGCTGGATAGTTTTGAGCATACTGGACAATTTTGAGCGTGCTGGATATAGTTTTGAGCGTGCTGGGTAGTTTTGAGCGTGCTGGATAGTTTTGAGCAAGCTGCATATAGTTTTGAGCATGCTGGATAGTTTTGAGCATGCTGGATAGTTTTGAGCGTGCTGGATAGTTTTGAGTGTGCTGGATATATTTTTGAGCATGCTGGACAGTTTTGAGCGTTTGGATAGTTTTGAGCTTGCTGGATAGTTTTGAGCATGCTGGATAGGTTTGAGGAGCTGCATATAGTTTTGAGCCTGCTGGATAGTTTTGAATGTGCTGGATATAGTTTCGAGCATGCTGGGTAGCTTTGAGCAAGCTGGACCATTTTGAGCCTGCTGGATAGTTTCGAGCAAGCTGGAAAGTTTTGAGGGGGCTGGATTGTTTTGAGTATGCTGGATACTTTTGAGCATGCTGGATAGTTTTGTGCGTGCAGGATATAGTTTTGAGCATGCTGGATAGTTTTGAGCATGCTGGACAGTTTTGAGCGTCCTAGATATAGTTTCGAGCAGGCTGGATATTTTTGAGCGAGCTGTATAGTTTGAGCATGCTGAATAGTTTTGAGTGTGCTGGAAAGTTTTGAGCCTGCTGGATAGTTTTGAGCAAGCTGGCAATTTTTGAGGGGGCTGGATATAGTTTCGAGCATGTTGGATAGTTTTGAGCATGCTGGACAGTTTTGAGCATGCTGGATCTAGTTTTGCGTGTGCTGGATAGTTTTGAGCGATCTGCATATAGTTTTGAGCGTGCTGGATAGTTTTGAGTGTGGTGGATATAGCTTTGAGCATGCTGGATAGTTTTGAGCATGCTGGAAAGTTTTGAGCATGCTGGATTGTTTTGAGCGTGCTGCATATAGTTTTGAGCGTACTGGATAGTTTTGAGCATGCTGGATATAGCTTTGAGCATGCTGGTTAGTTTTGAGCGTGCTGGATAGTTTTAAGCGTGCTGGATAGTTTTGTGCGTGCTGGATAGTTTTGAGCGAGCTGCATATAGTTTTGAGCGTGCTGGATAGTTTTGAGCATGCTGGATAGTTTTGAGTGTGCTGGATAGTTTTAAGCATGCTGGATAGTTTTGAGCATGCGGGATATAGTTTCGAGCATGTTGGATAGTTTTGAGCGTGCTGTATATAGTTTTGAGTGTGCTGGATAGTTTTAAGCATGCTGGACAGTTTTGTGCATGTGGGATAATTTCGAGCATGCTGGATACTTTTGAGCATGCTAGATACTTCTGTGTGTGTGAGATATAGTTTTGAGCGTGCTGGATAGTTTTGAGCGTGCTGGATAGTTTTTAGCATGCTGGATAGCTTTGAGCGTGCTGGATATAGTTTCAAGCGTGCTGGATAGTTGTGAGCATGCGGGATATTTCTGAGCTTGTTGGATAGTTTTGAACGAGCTGCATATAGTTTTGAGCGTGCTGGATAGTTTTGATCATGCTGGATATAGTTTCGAGCATGCTGGATAGTTTTGAGCGTGCTGGATAGCTTTGAGTGTGCTGGATATAGTTTTGAGCATGCTGGGTAGTCTTGAGCATGCTGGATAGTTTTGAGTGTGCTGGATATAGTTTCTATCGTTCTGGATAGTTGTGAGCATGCTGGATAGTTTTGAGCATGCTGGGCAGTTTTGAGCGTGCTGAATATAGATTTGAGCGTGCTGGATAGTTTTAAGCATGCTGATAATTTTGAGCATGCGTGATATAGTTTTGAGTGTGCTGGATATAGTTTCGAGCATGCTGGATAGTTTTGAGCGTGCTGGATAGTTTTGAGCGTGCTGGATATAGTTTCGAGCGAGCTGCATATAGTTTTGAGCATGCTGGATAGTTTTGAGCATGCTGGATAGTTTTGAGCGTGCTGGATAGTTTTGAGCATGCTGGATAGTTTTGAGCATGCTGGATATAGTTTTGCATCTGCTGGATAATTTTGAGCGAGCTGCATATAGTTTTGAGCGTGCTGGATAGTTTTGATCATGCTGGATATAGTTTCGAGCATGCTGGATAGTTTTGAGCGTGCTGGATAGCTTTGAGTGTGCTGGATATAGTTTTGAGCATGCTGGGTAGTCTTGAGCATGCTGGATAGTTTTGAGTGTGCTGGATATAGTTTCTATCGTTCTGGATAGTTGTGAGCATGCTGGATAGTTTTGAGCATGCTGGGCAGTTTTGAGCGTGCTGAATATAGATTTGAGCGTGCTGGATAGTTTTAAGCATGCTGATAATTTTGAGCATGCGTGATATAGTTTTGAGTGTGCTGGATATAGTTTCGAGCATGCTGGATAGTTTTGAGCGTGCTGGATAGTTTTGAGCGTGCTGGATATAGTTTCGAGCGAGCTGCATATAGTTTTGAGCATGCTGGATAGTTTTGAGCATGCTGGATAGTTTTGAGCGTGCTGGATAGTTTTGAGCATGCTGGATAGTTTTGAGCATGCTGGATATAGTTTTGCATCTGCTGGATAATTTTGAGCGAGCTGCATATAGTTTTGAGCGTGCTGGATAGTTTTGAGTATGCTGGATATAGCTTTGAGCATGCTGGATAGTTTTGAGCGTGCTGGAAAGTTTTGAGCGTGCTGGATAGTTTTGAGCGTGCTGCCTATAGTTTTGAGCGTTCTGGATAGTTTTGAGTGTGCTGGATATAGCTTTGAGCATGCTGGTTAGTTTTGAGCGTGCTGGATAGTTTTAAGCGTACTGGATAGTTTTGTGCGTGCTGGATAGTTTTGAGCGAGCTGCATATAGTTTTGAGCGAGCTGCACATAGTTTTGAGCGTGCTGGATAGTTTTGAGCATGCTGAATATAGTTTTGAGCATGCTGGATAGTTTTGAATGTGCTGGATAAAGTTTCGAGCATGCTGGATATAACTTTGAGCATTCTGGATAGTTTTAAACATGCTGGCTATAGTTTTGAGCAAACTGGAAATTTTTGACCATGCTGGATATAGCTTTGAGTGTGCTGGATAGTTTTGAATGTGCTGGATAGTTTTGAGTGTGCTGGATATAGTTTCGAGCATGCTGGATAGTTTTGAGCGAGCTGGATAATTTTGAGCGTGCTGGATAGTTTTGAACGAGCTGCATATAGTTTTGAGCGTGCTGGATAGTTTTGAGTGTGCTGTATAGTTTTGAGTGAGCTGCACATAGCTTTGAGCGTGCTGGATATTTTTGAGTGTGCTGGATATAGCTTTGAGCATTCTGGATAGACTTGAGCATGCTGGATAGTATTGAGCATGCTGGATAGTTTTGAGCATGCTGGATAGTTTTGAGTGTGCTAGATAGTGTTAAGCGTGCTGGATTGTTTTGAGCGAGCTGCATATAGTTTTGAGTATGCTGGATAGTTTTGAGCATGCTAGATAGTGTTAAGCTTGCTGGATTGTTTTGAGTGAGCTGCACATAGTTTGGAGCGTGCTGGATAGTTTTGAGCGTGCTGGATAGTTTTGAGCGAGCTGCATATAGTTTTGAGCGTGCTGGATATTTGTGAGCATGCTGGATAGTTTTGAGCGTGCTGGATAGTTTTGAGCGAGCTGCATATAGTTTTGAGCGTGCTGGATAGTTTTAAGCATGCTGGATATTTCTGAGCATGCGGGATATAGTTTCGAGCATGTTGGATAGTTTTGAGCATGCTGTATATAGTTTTGAGTGTGCTGGATAGTTTAAAGCATCCTGGACTGTTTTGTGCATGCGGGATAGTTTCGAGCATGCTGGATAGTTTTGAGCATGCTAGATAATTTTGAGTGTGCGAGATATAGTTTGAGCGAGCTGGATCGGTTTGAGCCTTCTGGATAGTTTTGAGCAAGCTGGAAACTTTTGAGGGGGCTGGATTGTTTCGAGTATGCTGGATACTTCTGTGCATGCTGGATAGTTTTGAGAGTGCTGGATATAGTTTCGAGCATGTTGGATAGTTTTGCGCATGCTGGACAGTTTTGAGCATGCTGGATATAATTTCGAGCGTGCTGCGTAGTTTTGAGTGAGCTGGATAGTTTAGAGCATGGTGAATGGTTTTGAGCAAGCTGCATATAGTTTTGAGCGTGCTGGATAGTTTTGAGTGTGCTGGGTAGTTTTGATTGTGCTGGATAGTTTTGAGCGTGCTGGATAGTTTTGAGTGTGCTGGATAGTTTTGAGCGAGCTGCACATAGCGTGCTGGATATTTTTGATTGTGCTGGATATAGCTTTGAGCATGCTGGATAGACTTGATCATGCTGGATAGTTTTGAGTGTGCTAGATAGTGTTAAGCGTGCTGGATTGTTTTGAGCGAGCTGCATATAGTTTTGAGTATGCTGGATAGTTTTGAGTCTGCTAGATAGTGTTAAGCGTGCTGGATTGTTTTGAGTGAGCTGCATATAGTTTGGAGCGTGCCGGATAGTTTTGAGCATGCTGGATAGTTTTGAGCGTGCTGGATAGTTTTGAGCGAGCTGCATATAGTTTTGAGCGTGCTGGATAGTTTTGAGCATGCTGGATAGTTTTGAGCGTGCTGGACAGTTTTGAGCGAGCTGCATATCGTTTTGAGTGTGCTGGATAGTTTTAAGCATGCTGGATATTTCTGAGCATGCGGGATATAGTTTCAAGCATGTTGGATAGTTTTGAGCATGCTGTATATAGTTTTGAGTGTGCTGGATAGTTTAAAGCATCCTGGACTGTTTTGTGCATGCGGGATAGTTTCGAGCATGCTGGATAGTTTTGTGCATGCTAGATAATTTTGAGTGTGCGAGATATAGTTTGAGCGAGCTGGATCGGTTTGAGCCTGCTGGATAGTTTTGAGCAAGCTGGAAACTTCTGAGGGGGCTGGATTGTTTTGAGTATGCTGGATTCTTTTGAGCGTGCTGGATAGTTTTAAGCATGCTGATAATTTTGAGCATGCGTGATATAGTTTTGAGTGTGCTGGATATAGTTTCGAGCATGCTGGATAGTTTTGAGCGTGCTGGATAGTTTTGAGCGTGCTGGATATAGTTTCGAGCGAGCTGCATATAGTTTTGAGCATGCTGGATAGTTTTGAGCATGCTGGATAGTTTTGAGCGTGCTGGATAGTTTTGAGCATGCTGGATAGTTTTGAGCATGCTGGATATAGTTTTGCATGTGCTGGATAATTTTGAGCGAGCTGCATATAGTTTTGAGCGTGCTGGATAGTTTTGAGTATGCTGGATATAGCTTTGAGCATGCTGGATAGTTTTGAGCGTGCTGGAAAGTTTTGAGCGTGCTGGATAGTTTTGAGCGTGCTGCCTATAGTTTTGAGCGTTCTGGATAGTTTTGAGTGTGCTGGATATAGCTTTGAGCATGCTGGTTAGTTTTGAGCGTGCTGGATAGTTTTAAGCGTACTGGATAGTTTTGTGCGTGCTGGATAGTTTTGAGCGAGCTGCATATAGTTTTGAGCGAGCTGCACATAGTTTTGAGCGTGCTGGATAGTTTTGAGCATGCTGAATATAGTTTTGAGCATGCTGGATAGTTTTGAATGTGCTGGATAAAGTTTCGAGCATGCTGGATATAACTTTGAGCATTCTGGATAGTTTTAAACATGCTGGCTATAGTTTTGAGCAAACTGGAAATTTTTGACCATGCTGGATATAGCTTTGAGTGTGCTGGATAGTTTTGAATGTGCTGGATAGTTTTGAGTGTGCTGGATATAGTTTCGAGCATGCTGGATAGTTTTGAGCGAGCTGGATAATTTTGAGCGTGCTGGATAGTTTTGAACGAGCTGCATATAGTTTTGAGCGTGCTGGATAGTTTTGAGTGTGCTGTATAGTTTTGAGTGAGCTGCACATAGCTTTGAGCGTGCTGGATATTTTTGAGTGTGCTGGATATAGCTTTGAGCATTCTGGATAGACTTGAGCATGCTGGATAGTATTGAGCATGCTGGATAGTTTTGAGCATGCTGGATAGTTTTGAGTGTGCTAGATAGTGTTAAGCGTGCTGGATTGTTTTGAGCGAGCTGCATATAGTTTTGAGTATGCTGGATAGTTTTGAGCATGCTAGATAGTGTTAAGCTTGCTGGATTGTTTTGAGTGAGCTGCACATAGTTTGGAGCGTGCTGGATAGTTTTGAGCGTGCTGGATAGTTTTGAGCGAGCTGCATATAGTTTTGAGCGTGCTGGATATTTGTGAGCATGCTGGATAGTTTTGAGCGTGCTGGATAGTTTTGAGCGAGCTGCATATAGTTTTGAGCGTGCTGGATAGTTTTAAGCATGCTGGATATTTCTGAGCATGCGGGATATAGTTTCGAGCATGTTGGATAGTTTTGAGCATGCTGTATATAGTTTTGAGTGTGCTGGATAGTTTAAAGCATCCTGGACTGTTTTGTGCATGCGGGATAGTTTCGAGCATGCTGGATAGTTTTGAGCATGCTAGATAATTTTGAGTGTGCGAGATATAGTTTGAGCGAGCTGGATCGGTTTGAGCCTTCTGGATAGTTTTGAGCAAGTTGGAAACTTTTGAGGGGGCTGGATTGTTTCGAGTATGCTGGATACTTCTGTGCATGCTGGATAGTTTTGAGCGTGCTGGATATAGTTTCGAGCATGTTGGATAGTTTTGCGCATGCTGGACAGTTTTGAGCATGCTGGATATAATTTCGAGCGTGCTGCGTAGTTTTGAGTGAGCTGGATAGTTTAGAGCATGGTGAATGGTTTTGAGCAAGCTGCATATAGTTTTGAGCGTGCTGGATAGTTTTGAGTGTGCTGGGTAGTTTTGATTGTGCTGGATAGTTTTGAGCGTGCTGGATAGTTTTGAGTGTGCTGGATAGTTTTGAGCGAGCTGCACATAGCGTGCTGGATATTTTGATTGTGCTGGATATAGCTTTGAGCATGCTGGATAGACTTGATCATGCTGGATAGTTTTGAGTGTGCTAGATAGTGTTAAGCGTGCTGGATTGTTTTGAGCGAGCTGCATATAGTTTTGAGTATGCTGGATAGTTTTGAGTCTGCTAGATAGTGTTAAGCGTGCTGGATTGTTTTGAGTGAGCTGCATATAGTTTGGAGCGTGCCGGATAGTTTTGAGCATGCTGGATAGTTTTGAGCGTGCTGGATAGTTTTGAGCGAGCTGCATATGGTTTTGAGCGTGCTGGATAGTTTTGAGCATGCTGGATAGTTTTGAGCGTGCTGGACAGTTTTGAGCGAGCTGCATATCGTTTTGAGTGTGCTGGATAGTTTTAAGCATGCTGGATATTTCTGAGCATGCGGGATATGGTTTCGAGCATGTTGGATAGTTTTGAGCATGCTGTATATAGTTTTGAGTGTGCTGGATAGTTTAAAGCATCCTGGACTGTTTTGTGCATGCGGGATAGTTTCGAGCATGCTGGATAGTTTTGAGCATGCTAGATAATTTTGAGTGTGCGAGATATAGTTTGAGCGAGCTGGATCGGTTTGAGCCTGCTGGATAGTTTTGAGCAAGCTGGAAACTTCTGAGGGGGCTGGATTGTTTTGAGTATGCTGGATACTTTTGAGCATGCTGGATAGTTTAAGCGTGCTGGATATAGTTTCGAGCGTGCTGGGTAGTTTTGAGCGATTGGATAGTTTTGAGCATGCTGAATAGTTTTGAGCAAGCTGCATATAGTTTTTAGCGAGCTGCACATAATTTTGAGCGTGCTGGATGATTTTGAGCGTGCTGAATATAGTTTTGAGTGTGCTGGATAGTTTTAAGCATGCTGATAGTTTTGTGCATGCGGGATATAGTTTTGAGTGTGCTGGATATAGTTTCGAGCTTGCTGGATAGTTTTGAGCGTGCTGGATAGTTTTGAGCGTGCTGGATATAGTTTTGAGCGAGCTGCATATAGTTTTGAGCATGCTGGATCGTTTTGAGCCTGCTGGATAGTTTCGAGCAAGCAGGAAAGTTTTGAGGGGGCCGGATCGTTTTGAGTATGCTGTATAGTTTTGAGCGTGCTGGATAGTTTTGTGCGTGCAGGATATAGTTTCGAGTATGCTGGATAGTTTTGAGCATGCCTGACAGTTTTGAGCGTGCTGGATATAGTTTCAAGCGTGCTGGATAGTTATGAGCGTGCTGTATATTTCTGAGCATGTTGGATAGTTTTGAATGAGCTGCATATAGCTTTGAGAGCGCTGGGTAGTTTTGATCATGCTGGATATAGTTTCGAGCATGCTGGATACTTTTGAGCATGCTGGATAGTTTTGAGCATGCTGGATATAGTTTCGAGTATGCTGGATAGTTTTGAGCATGCTGGACAGTTTTGAGCATGCTGGTTATAGTTTCGAGCATGCTGGGTAGTTTTGAGCGAGCTGTATAGTTTGAGCATGCTGAATAGTTTTGAGTGTGCTGGATAGTTTTGAGCGTGCTGGATATAGTTTTGAGCATGTCCGGTAGCTTTGAGCGAGCTGGATCGTTTTGAGCCTGCTGGATACTTTTGTGCAAGCTGGAAACTTTTGAGGGGGCTGGATTGTTTTGAGTATGCTGGATACTTTTGAGCGTGCTGGATAGTTTTGAGTGTGCTGGATAGAGTTTCAAACATGTTGGATAGTTTTGAGCATACTGGACAATTTTGAGCGTGCCGGATATAGTTTTGAGCGTGCTGGATAGTTTTGAGCAAGCTGCATATAGTTTTGAGCATGCTGGATAGTTTTGAGCATGCTGGATAGTTTTGAGCGTGCTGGATAGTTTTGAGTGTGCTGGATATATTTTTGAGCATGCTGGATAGTTTTGAGCGTTTGGATAGTTTTGAGCTTGCTGGATAGTTTTGAGCATGCTGGATAGGTTTGAGGAGCTGCATATAGTTTTGAGCCTGCTGGATAGTTTTGAATGTGCTGGATATAGTTTCGAGCATGCTGGGTAGCTTTGAGCAAGCTGGACCATTTTGAGCCTGCTGGATAGTTTCGAGCAAGCTGGAAAGTTTTGAGGGGGCTGGATTGTTTTGAGTATGCTGGATACTCTTGAGCGTGCTGGATAGTTTTGTGTGTGCAGGATATAGTTTTGAGCATGCTGGATAGTTTTGAGCATGCTGGATAGTTTTGAGCGTGCTGGATATTTTTGAGCGAGCTGCATATAGTTTTGAGCGTGCTGGATAGTTTTAAGCATGCTGGATATTTCTGAGCATGCGGGATATAGCTTCGAGCATGTTGGATAGTTTTGAGCATGCTGTATATAGTTTTGAGTGTGCTGGATAGTTTAAAGCATCCTGGACTGTTTTGTGCATGCGGGATAGTTTCGAGCATGCTGGATAGTTTAGAGCATGCTAGATAATTTTGAGTGTGCGAGATATAGTTTGAGCGAGCTGGATCGGTTTGAGCCTGCTGGATAGTTTTGAGCTAGCTGGAAACTTCTGAGGGGGCTGGATTGTTTTGAGTATGCTGGATACTTTTGAGCATGCTGGATAGTTTAAGCGTGCTGGATATAGTTTCGAGCGTGCTGGGTAGTTTTGAGCGATTGGATAGTTTTGAGCATGCTGAATAGTTTTGAGCAAGCTGTATATAGTTTTTAGCGAGCTGCACATAATTTTGAGCGTGCTGGATGATTTTGAGCGTGCTGAATATAGTTTTGAGTGTGCTGGATAGTTTTAAGCATGCTGATAGTTTTGTGCATGTGGGATATAGTTTTGAGTGTGCTGGATATAGTTTCGAGCTTGCTGGATAGTTTTGAGCGTGCTGGATAGTTTTGAGCGTGCTGGATATAGTTTTGAGCGAGCTGCATATAGTTTTGAGCATGCTGGATAGTTTTGAGCATGCTGGATAGTTTTGAGTTTGCTGGATAGTTTTGAGCATGCTGGATAGTTTTGAGCATGCTGGATAGTTTTGAGTGTGCTGGATAGTTTTGAGCATGCTGGATAGTTTTGAGCATGCTGGATAGTTTTGAGTGTGCTGGATAGTTTTGAGCATGCTGGATAGTTTTGAGCATGCTGGATAGTTTTGAGTGTGCTGGATAGTTTTGAGCCAGCTGCACATATTTTTGAGCGTGCTGGTAAGTTTTGACTGTGCTGGATATAGTTTTGAGCATGCTGGATAATTTTGAGCATGCTGGATAGTTTTGAGCTTGCTGTTTAATTTTGAACGTGCTGGATAGTTTTGAACGAGCTGCATGTAGTTTTGAGCATGCTGGATAGTTTTGAATGTGCTGGATAAAGTTTCGAGATTGCTGGATATAACTTTGAGCTTTCTGGATAGTTTTAAACATGCTGGCTATAGTTTTGAGCAAACTGGAAATATTTGACCATGCTGGATATAGCTTTGAGTGTGCTGGATAGTTTTGAATGTGCTGGATAGTTTTGAGCGTGCTGGATATAGTTTCGAGCATGCTGGATAGTTTTGAGCGAGCTGGATAATTATGAGCGTGCTGGTTAGTTTTGAATGAGCTGCAGATAGTTTTGAGCTTGCTGGATAGTTTTGAGTGTGCTGGATAGTTTTGAGCATGCTGGATAGTTTTGAGTGTGCTAGATAGTGTTAAAAGTGCTGGATTGTTTTGAGTGAGCTGCATATAGTTTTGAGTATGCTGGATAGTTTTGAGCGTGCTAGATAGTGTTAAGCATGCTGGATTGTTTTGAGTGAGCTGCATATAGTTTGGAGCATGCTGGATAGTTTTGAGCATGCTGGATAGTTTTGAACGTGCTGGATAGTTTTGAGCATGCTGGATAGTTTTGAGCCGGCTGGATAGTTTTGAGCGAGCTGCATATAGTTTTGAGCGTGCTGGATAGTTTTGAGTGTGCTGGATATAGTTTTGAGCATGCTGGTTAGTTTTGAGCGTGCTGGATAGTTTTGAGTGTGCTGGATAGTTTTGTGCGTGGTGGATAGTTTTGAGTGAGCTGCATATAGTTTTGAGCGTGCTGGATAGTTTTGAGCATGCTGGATAGTTTTGAGCGTGCTGGATAGTTTTGAGCGAGCTGCATATAGTTTTGAGTGTGCTGGATAGTTTTAAGCATGCTGGATAGCTTTGAGCATGCGGGATATAGTTTCGAGCATGTTGGATAGTTTTGAGCATGCTGTATATAGTTTTGAGTGTGCTGGATAGTTTTAAGCATCCTGGACAGTTTTGTGCATGTGGGATAGTTTCGAGTATGCTGGATAGTTTTGAGCATGATAGATAATTTTGAGTGTGCAAGATATAGTTTTGAGCGAGCTGGATCGGTTTGAGCCTTTCTGGATAGTTTTGAGCAAGCTGGAAACTTTTGAGCGGGCTGGATTGTTTTGAGTATGCTGGATACTTCTGTGCAAACTGGATATTTTTGAGCGTGCTGGATATAGTTTCGAGCATCTTGTATAATTTTGAGCATGCTGGACAGTTTTGAGCATGCTGGATATAATTTCGAGCGTGCTGCGTAGTTTTGAGCGAGCTGGATAGTTTTGAGCATGCTGAATAGTTTTGAGCAAGCTGCATATAGTTTTGAGCGTGCTGGATAGTTTTGAGTGTGCTGGGTAGTTTTGAGCGAGCTGCACATAGTTTTGAGCGTGCTGGATAGTTTTGAGTGTGCTGGCTATAGCTTTGAGCATGCTGGATAGTTTTGAGCGTGCTGGATAGTTTTGAGCATGCTGGATAGTTTTGAGCGTGCTGGATAGTTTTGAGCAAGCTGCATATAGTTTTGAGCATGCTGGATAGTTTTGAGCATGCTGGATAGTTTTGAGCGTGCTGGATAGTTTTGAGCGTCCTAGATATAGTTTCGAGCAGGCTGGATAATTTTGAGTGAGCTGTATAGTTTGAGCATGCTGAATAGTTTTGAGTGTGCTGGAAAGTTTTGAGCCTAATGGATAGTTTTGAGCATGCTGGCAAGTTTTGAGGGGGATGGATATAGTTTTGAGCATGTTGGATAGTATTGAGCATGCTGGACAGTTTTGAGCATGCTGGATATAGTTTTGCGTGTGCTGGATAGTTTTGAGCGAGCTGCATATAGTTTTGAGCGTGCTGGATAGTTTTGAGTGTGCTGGATATAGCTTTGAGCATGCTGGATAGTTTTGAGCGTGCTGGAAAGTTTTGAGCGTGCTGGATAGTTTTGAGCATGCTGCATATAGTTTTGAGCGTGCTGGATAGTTTTGAGTGTGCTGGATATAACTTTGAGCATGCTGGTTAGTTTTGAGCGTGCTGGATAGTTTTAAGCGTGCTGGATAGTTTTGTGCGTGCTGGATAGTTTTGAGCGAGCTGCATATAGTTTTGAGTGTGCTGGATAGTTTTGAGCATGCTGGATAGTTTTGAGCGTGCAGGAAAGTTTTGAGCGAGCTGTATATAGTTTTGAGTGTGCTGGATAGTTTTAAGAATGCTGGACAGTTTTGTGCATGTGGGATAGTTTCGAGCATGCTGGATAGTTTTGAGCATGCTAGATACTTTTGAGTGTGCGAGATATAGTTTTGAGCGAGCTGGATTGGTTTTAGCCTGCTGGATATTTCCGAGCATGCTGGAAATAGTTTTGAGCGTGCTGGATAGTTTTGAGCGTGCTGGATAGTTTTTAGCATGCTGGATAGCTTTGAGCGTGCTGGATATAGTTTCAAGCGTGCTGGATCGTTGTGAGCTTGCAGGATATTTCTGAGCGTGTTGGATAGTTTTGAACGAGCTGCATATAGTTTTGAGCATGCTGGATATAGTTTTGGGTGTGCTGGATAGTTTTAAGCATGCTGGATCGTTTTGAGCATACGGGATATAGTTTCGAGCATGCTGTATAGTCTTGAGCGTGCTGGATAGTTTTGAGTGTGCTGGATATAGTTTCTATCGTTCTGGATAGTTGTGAGCATGCTGGATAGTTTTGAGCATGCTGGGCAGTTTTGAGCGTGCTGAATATAGATTTGAGCATGCTGGATAGTTTTAAGCATGCTGATAATTTTGAGCATGCGGGATATAGTTTTGAGTGTGCTGGATATAGTTCCGAGCATGCTGGATAGTTTTGAGCATGCTGGATAGTTTTGAGCGTGCTGGATATAGTTTAGAGCGAGCTGCATATGGTTTTGAGCATGCTGGATCGTTTTGAGCCTGCTGGATAGTTTCGAGCAAGCAGGAAAGTTTTGAGGGGGCTGGATTGTTTTGAGTATGCTGTATACTTTTGAGCGTGCTGGATAGTTTTGTGCGTGCAGGATATAGTTTCGAGCATGCTGGATATTTTTGAGCATGCCTGACAGTTTTGAGCGTGCTGGATATAGTTTCAAGCGTGCTGGATAGTTATAAGCGTGCTGTATATTTCTGAGCATGTTGGATAGTTTTGAATGAGCTGCATATAGCTTTGAGAGCGCTGGGTAGTTTTGATCATGCTGGATATAGTTTCGAGCATGCTGGATAGTTTTGAGCGTGCTGGATAGCTTTAAGCGTGCTGGATATAATTTCGAGTATGCTGCTTAGTTGTGAGCATGCTTGATAGTTTTTAGTGTGCTGGATAGTTTTGAGCGTGCTGAATATAGTTTTGAGTGTGTTGGATAATTTTAAGCATGCTGGATTGTTGTGAGCATACGGTATATAGTTTTGAGCATGCTAGATAGTCTTGAGTGTGCTGGATAGTTTTGAGTGTGCTTGATATAGTTTCGATCGTTCTGGATAGTTGAGGGCATGCTGGATAGTTTTGAGCGTGCTGGTTAGTTTTGAGCATGCTGAATATAGATTTGAGCGTGCTGGATAGTTTTAAACATGCTGATAGTTTTGAGCATGCGGGCTATAGTTTTGAGTGTGCTCGATATAGTTTTGAGCTTGCTGGATAGTTTTTAGCGTGCTGGATAGTTTTGAGTGTGCTGGATATAGTTTTGTGCATGCTGGATAATTCTGAGCGTGCTGGATAGTTTTGACCTTGCTGGATAATTTTGAGCATGCTGGATAGTTTTGAACGAGCTGCATGTAGTTTTGAGCATGCTGGATAATTTTGAATGTGCTGGATATAGTTTCGAGCATGCTGGATATAACTTTGAGCATGCTGGATAGTTTTAACCATGCTGGCTATAGTTTTGAGCATACTGGAAATTTTTGACCATGCTGGATATAGCTTTGAGTGTGCTGGATAGTTTTGAGTGTGCTGGATAGTTTTGAGTGTGCTGGATATAGTTTCGAGCATGCTGGGTAGCTTTGAGCGAGCTGTATATAGTTTTTAGCGAGCTGCACATAATTTTGAGCGTGCTGGATGATTTTGAGCGTGCTGAATATAGTTTTGAGTGTGCTGGATAGTTTTAAGCATGCTGATAGTTTTGTGCATGTGGGATATAGTTTTGAGTGTGCTGGATATAGTTTCGAGCTTGCTGGATAGTTTTGAGCGTGCTGGATATAGTTTTGAGCGAGCTGCATATAGTTTTGAGCATGCTGGATAGTTTTGAGCATGCTGGATAGTTTTGAGTTTGCTGGATAGTTTTGAGCATGCTGGATAGTTTTGAGCATGCTGGATAGTTTTGAGTGTGCTGGATAGTTTTGAGCATGCTGGATAGTTTTGAGCATGCTGGATAGTTTTGAGTGTGCTGGATAGTTTTGAGCATGCTGGATAGTTTTGAGCATGCTGGATAGTTTTGAGTGTGCTGGATAGTTTTGAGCCAGCTGCACATATTTTTGAGCGTGCTGGTAAGTTTTGACTGTGCTGGATATAGTTTTGAGCATGCTGGATAATTTTGAGCATGCTGGATAGTTTTGAGCTAGCTGTTTAATTTTGAACGTGCTGGATAGTTTTGAACGAGCTGCATGTAGTTTTGAGCATGCTGGATAGTTTTGAAAGTGCTGGATAAAGTTTCGAGATTGCTGGATATAACTTTGAGCTTTCTGGATAGTTTTAACCATGCTGGCTATAGTTTTGAGCAAACTGGAAATATTTGACCATGCTGGATATAGCTTTGAGTGTGCTGGATAGTTTTGAATGTGCTGGATAGTTTTGAGCGTGCTGGATATAGTTTCGAGCATGCTGGATAGTTTTGAGCGAGCTGGATAATTATGAGCGTGCTGGTTAGTTTTGAACGAGCTGCAGATAGTTTTGAGCTTGCTGGATAGTTTTGAGTGTGCTGGATAGTTTTGAGCATGCTGGATAGTTTTGACTGTGCTAGATAGTGTTAAAAGTGCTGGATTGTTTTGAGTGAGCTGCATATAGTTTGGAGCATGCTGGATAGTTTTGAGCATGCTGGATAGTTTTGAACGTGCTGGATAGTTTTGAGCATGCTGGATAGTTTTGAGCCGGCTGGATAGTTTTGAGCGAGCTGCATATAGTTTTGAGCGTGCTGGATAGTTTTGAGTGTGCTGGATATAGTTTTGAGCATGCTGGTTAGTTTTGAGCGTGCTGGATAGTTTTGAGTGTGCTGGATAGTTTTGTGCGTGGTGGATAGTTTTGAGTGAGCTGCATATAGTTTTGAGCGTGCTGGATAGTTTTGAGCATGCTGGATAGTTTTGAGCGTGCTGGATAGTTTTGAGCGAGCTGCATATAGTTTTGAGTGTGCTGGATAGTTTTAAGCATGCTGGATAGCTTTGAGCATGCGGGATAATTTTGAATGTGCTGGATATAGTTTCGAGCATGCTGGATATAACTTTGAGCATGCTGGATAGTTTTAACCATGCTGGCTATAGTTTTGAGCATACTGGAAATTTTTGACCATACTGGATATAGCTTTGAGTGTGCTGGATAGTTTTGAGTGTGCTGGATAGTTTTGAGTGTGCTGGATATAGTTTCGAGCATGCTGGGTAGCTTTGAGCGAGCTGGATTATTTTGAACATGCTGGATAGTTTTGAGCAAGCTGGAAACTTTTGAGGGGGCTGGATTGTTTTGAGTATGCTGGATACTTTTGAGCATGCTGGATAGTTTTGAGCGTGCTGGATATAGTTTCGAGCATGCTGGACAGTTTTGAGCGTGCTGGTTATAGTTACGAGCATGCTGGGTAGTTTTGAGCGGGCTGTATAGTTTGAGCACGCTGAATAGTTTTGAGTGTGCTGGATAGTTTTGAGCGTGCTGGATATAGTTTTGAGCATGTCCGGTAGCTTTGAGTGAGCTGGATCGTTTTGAGCCTGCTGGATACTTTTGTGCAAGCTGGAAACTTTTGAGGGGGCTGGATTGTTTTGAGTATGCTGGATACTTTTGAGCGTGCTGGATAGTTTTGAGTGTGCTGGATAGAGTTTCAAACATGTTGGATAGTTTTGAGCATACTGGACAATTTTGAGCGTGCCGGATATAGTTTTGAGCGTGCTGGGTAGTTTTGAGTGTGCTGGATAGAGTTTCAAACATGTTGGATAGTTTTGAGCATACTGGACAATTTTGAGCGTGCCGGATATAGTTTTGAGCGTGCTGGGTAGTTTTGAGCGTGCTGGATAGTTTTGAGCAAGCTGCATATAGTTTTGAGCATGCTGGATAGTTTTGAGCATGCTGGATAGTTTTGAGCGTGCTGGATATTTTTGAGTGTGCTGGATATAGTTTTGAGCATGCTGGACAGTTTTGAGCGTTTGGATAGTTTTGAGCTTGCTGGATATTTTTGAGCATGCTGGATAGGTTTGAGGAGCTGCATATAGTTTTGAGCCTGCTGGATAGTTTTGAATGTGCTGGATATAGTTTCGAGCATGCTGGGTAGCTTTGAGCAAGCTGGACCGTTTTGAGCCTGCTGGATAGTTTCGAGCAAGCTGGAAAGTTTTGAGGGGGCTGGATTGTTTTGAGTATGCTGGATACTTTTGAGCATGCTGGATAGTTTTGAGCGTGCTGGATATAGTTTCGAGCATGCTGGACAGTTTTGAGCGTGCTGGTTATAGTTACGAGCATGCTGGGTAGTTTTGAGCGGGCTGTATAGTTTGAGCATGCTGAATAGTTTTGAGTGTGCTGGATAGTTTTGAGCGTGCTGGATATAGTTTTGAGCATGTCCGGTAGCTTTGAGTGAGCTGGATCGTTTTGAGCCTGCTGGATACTTTTGTGCAAGCTGGAAACTTTTGAGGGGGCTGGATTGTTTTGAGTATGCTGGATACTTTTGAGCGTGCTGGATAGTTTTGAGTGTGCTGGATAGAGTTTCAAACATGTTGGATAGTTTTGAGCATACTGGACAATTTTGAGCGTGCCGGATATAGTTTTGAGCGTGCTGGGTAGTTTTGAGTGTGCTGGATAGAGTTTCAAACATGTTGGATAGTTTTGAGCATACTGGACAATTTTGAGCGTGCCGGATATAGTTTTGAGCGTGCTGGGTAGTTTTGAGCGTGCTGGATAGTTTTGAGCAAGCTGCATATAGTTTTGAGCATGCTGGATAGTTTTGAGCATGCTGGATAGTTTTGAGCGTGCTGGATATTTTTGAGTGTGCTGGATATAGTTTTGAGCATGCTGGACAGTTTTGAGCGTTTGGATAGTTTTGAGCTTGCTGGATATTTTTGAGCATGCTGGATAGGTTTGAGGAGCTGCATATAGTTTTGAGCCTGCTGGATAGTTTTGAATGTGCTGGATATAGTTTCGAGCATGCTGGGTAGCTTTGAGCAAGCTGGACCGTTTTGAGCCTGCTGGATAGTTTCGAGCAAGCTGGAAAGTTTTGAGGGGGCTGGATTGTTTTGAGTATGCTGGATACTTTTGAGAGTGCTGGATAGCTTTTAGCGTGCTGGATATAGTTTCAAGCGTGCTGGATAGTTGTGAGCATGCAGGATATTTCTGAGCGTGTTGGATAGTTTTGAACGAGCTGCATATAGTTTTGAGCATGCTGGATAGTTTTGATCATGCTGGATATAGTTTCGAGCATGCTGGATAGTTTTGAGCATGCTGGATAGCTTTGAGTGTGCTGGATATAGTTTCGTGCATGCTGGTTAGTTGTGAGCTTGCTTGATAGTTTTGAGCGTGCTGGATAGTTTTGAGCGTGCTGGATATAGTTTCTATCGTTCTGGATAGTTGTGAGCATGCTGGATAGTTTTGAGCATGCTGGGCAGTTTTGAGCGTGCTGAATATAGATTTGAGCATGCTGGATAGTTTTAAGCATGCTGATAATTTTGAGCATGCGGGATATAGTTTTGAGTGTGCTGGATATAGTTCCGAGCATGCTGGATAGTTTTGAGCATGCTGGATAGTTTTGAGCGTGCTGGATATAGTTTCGAGCGAGCTGCATATGGTTTTGAGCATGCTGGATCGTTTTGAGCCTGCTGGATAGTTTCGAGCAAGCAGGAAAGTTTTGAGGGGGCTGGATTGTTTTGAGTATGCTGTATACTTTTGAGCGTGCTGGATAGTTTTGTGCGTGCAGGATATAGTTTCGAGCATGCTGGATATTTTTGAGCATGCCTGACAGTTTTGAGCGTGCTGGATATAGTTTCAAGCGTGCTGGATAGTTATAAGCGTGCTGTATATTTCTGAGCATGTTGGATAGTTTTGAATGAGCTGCATATAGCTTTGAGAGCGCTGGGTAGTTTTGATCATGCTGGATATAGTTTCGAGCATGCTGGATAGTTTTGAGCGTGCTGGATAGCTTTAAGCGTGCTGGATATAATTTCGAGTATGCTGCTTAGTTGTGAGCATGCTTGATAGTTTTTAGTGTGCTGGATAGTTTTGAGCGTGCTGAATATAGTTTTGAGTGTGTTGGATAATTTTAAGCATGCTGGATTGTTGTGAGCATACGGTATATAGTTTTGAGCATGCTAGATAGTCTTGAGTGTGCTGGATAGTTTTGAGTGTGCTTGATATAGTTTCGATCGTTCTGGATAGTTGAGGGCATGCTGGATAGTTTTGAGCGTGCTGGTTAGTTTTGAGCATGCTGAATATAGATTTGAGCGTGCTGGATAGTTTTAAACATGCTGATAGTTTTGAGCATGCGGGCTATAGTTTTGAGTGTGCTCGATATAGTTTTGAGCTTGCTGGATAGTTTTTAGCGTGCTGGATAGTTTTGAGTGTGCTGGATATAGTTTTGTGCATGCTGGATAATTCTGAGCGTGCTGGATAGTTTTGACCTTGCTGGATAATTTTGAGCATGCTGGATAGTTTTGAACGAGCTGCATGTAGTTTTGAGCATGCTGGATAATTTTGAATGTGCTGGATATAGTTTCGAGCATGCTGGATATAACTTTGAGCATGCTGGATAGTTTTAACCATGCTGGCTATAGTTTTGAGCATACTGGAAATTTTTGACCATGCTGGATATAGCTTTGAGTGTGCTGGATAGTTTTGAGTGTGCTGGATAGTTTTGAGTGTGCTGGATATAGTTTCGAGCATGCTGGGTAGCTTTGAGCGAGCTGTATATAGTTTTTAGCGAGCTGCACATAATTTTGAGCGTGCTGGATGATTTTGAGCGTGCTGAATATAGTTTTGAGTGTGCTGGATAGTTTTAAGCATGCTGATAGTTTTGTGCATGTGGGATATAGTTTTGAGTGTGCTGGATATAGTTTTGAGTGTGTTGGATAATTTTAAGCATGCTGGATTGTTGTGAGCATACGGTATATAGTTTTGAGCATGCTAGATAGTCTTGAGTGTGCTGGATAGTTTTGAGTGTGCTTGATATAGTTTCGATCGTTCTGGATAGTTGAGGGCATGCTGGATAGTTTTGAGCGTGCTGGTTAGTTTTGAGCATGCTGAATATAGATTTGAGCGTGCTGGATAGTTTTAAACATGCTGATAGTTTTGAGCATGCGGGCTATAGTTTTGAGTGTGCTCGATATAGTTTTGAGCTTGCTGGATAGTTTTTAGCGTGCTGGATAGTTTTGAGTGTGCTGGATATAGTTTTGTGCATGCTGGATAATTCTGAGCGTGCTGGATAGTTTTGACCTTGCTGGATAATTTTGAGCATGCTGGATAGTTTTGAACGAGCTGCATGTAGTTTTGAGCATGCTGGATAATTTTGAATGTGCTGGATATAGTTTCGAGCATGCTGGATATAACTTTGAGCATGCTGGATAGTTTTAACCATGCTGGCTATAGTTTTGAGCATACTGGAAATTTTTGACCATGCTGGATATAGCTTTGAGTGTGCTGGATAGTTTTGAGTGTGCTGGATAGTTTTGAGTGTGCTGGATATAGTTTCGAGCATGCTGGGTAGCTTTGAGCGAGCTGTATATAGTTTTTAGCGAGCTGCACATAATTTTGAGCGTGCTGGATGATTTTGAGCGTGCTGAATATAGTTTTGAGTGTGCTGGATAGTTTTAAGCATGCTGATAGTTTTGTGCATGTGGGATATAGTTTTGAGTGTGCTGGATATAGTTTCGAGCTTGCTGGATAGTTTTGAGCGTGCTGGATATAGTTTTGAGCGAGCTGCATATAGTTTTGAGCATGCTGGATAGTTTTGAGCATGCTGGATAGTTTTGAGTTTGCTGGATAGTTTTGAGCATGCTGGATAGTTTTGAGCGAGCTGGATTATTTGGAACATGCTGGATAGTTTTGAGCAAGCTGGAAACTTTTGAGGGGGCTGGATTGTTTTGAGTATGCTGGATACTTTTGAGCATGCTGGATAGTTTTGAGCGTGCTGGATATAGTTTCGAGCATGCTGGACAGTTTTGAGCGTGCTGGTTATAGTTACGAGCATGCTGGGTAGTTTTGAGCGGGCTGTATAGTTTGAGCATGCTGAATAGTTTTGAGTGTGCTGGATAGTTTTGAGCGTGCTGGATATAGTTTTGAGCATGTCCGGTAGCTTTGAGTGAGCTGGATCGTTTTGAGCCTGCTGGATACTTTTGTGCAAGCTGGAAACTTTTGAGGGGGCTGGATTGTTTTGAGTATGCTGGATACTTTTGAGCGTGCTGGATAGTTTTGAGTGTGCTGGATAGAGTTTCAAACATGTTGGATAGTTTTGAGCATACTGGACAATTTTGAGCGTGCCGGATATAGTTTTGAGCGTGCTGGGTAGTTTTGAGTGTGCTGGATAGAGTTTCAAACATGTTGGATAGTTTTGAGCATACTGGACAATTTTGAGCGTGCCGGATATAGTTTTGAGCGTGCTGGGTAGTTTTGAGCGTGCTGGATAGTTTTGAGCAAGCTG
This sequence comes from Carcharodon carcharias, assembly GCF_017639515.1. NCBI lineage: Eukaryota > Metazoa > Chordata > Chondrichthyes > Lamniformes > Lamnidae > Carcharodon > Carcharodon carcharias. The sequence goes on along the minus strand of NC_054489.1, from coordinate 35,698,276 downwards.
CATATAGTTTTGAGCATGCTGGATAGTTTTGAGCATGCTGGATAGTTTTGAGCGTGCTGGATATTTTTGAGTGTGCTGGATATAGTTTTGAGCATGCTGGACAGTTTTGAGCGTTTGGATAGTTTTGAGCTTGCTGGATATTTTTGAGCATGCTGGATAGGTTTGAGGAGCTGCATATAGTTTTGAGCCTGCTGGATAGTTTTGAATGTGCTGGATATAGTTTCGAGCATGCTGGGTAGCTTTGAGCAAGCTGGACCGTTTTGAGCCTGCTGGATAGTTTCGAGCAAGCTGGAAAGTTTTGAGGGGGCTGGATTGTTTTGAGTATGCTGGATACTTTTGAGAGTGCTGGATAGCTTTTAGCGTGCTGGATATAGTTTCAAGCGTGCTGGATAGTTGTGAGCATGCAGGATATTTCTGAGCGTGTTGGATAGTTTTGAACGAGCTGCATATAGTTTTGAGCATGCTGGATAGTTTTGATCATGCTGGATATAGTTTCGAGCATGCTGGATAGTTTTGAGCATGCTGGATAGCTTTGAGTGTGCTGGATATAGTTTCGTGCATGCTGGTTAGTTGTGAGCTTGCTTGATAGTTTTGAGCGTGCTGGATAGTTTTGAGCGTGCTGGATATAGTTTTGAGCGTGCTGGATAGTTTTAAGCATGCTGGATTGTTTTGAGCATACGGGATATAGTTTCGAGCATGCTTGATAGTCTTGAGCGTGCTGGATAGTTTTGAGTGTGCTGGATATAGTTTCTATCGTTCTGGATAGTTGTGAGCATGCTGGATAGTTTTGAGCATGCTGGACAGTTTTGAGCATGCTGAATATAGATTTGAGCGTGCTGGATAGTTTTAAGCATGCTGATAATTTTGAGCATGCGTGATATAGTTTTGAGTGTGCTGGATATAGTTTCGAGCATGCTGGATAGTTTTGAGCATGCTGGATACTTTTGTGCAAGCTGGAAACTTTTGAGGGGGCTGGATTGTTTTGAGTATGCTGGATACTTTTGAGCGTGCTGGATAGTTTTGAGTGTGCTGGATAGAGTTTCAAACATGTTGGATTTTTTTGAGCATACTGGACAATTTTGAGCGTGCCGGATATAGTTTCGAGCGTGCTGGGTAGTTTTGAGCGAGCTGGTTAGTTTTGAGCATGCTGAATAGTTTTCAGCTAGCTGCATATAGTTTTGAGCATGCTGGATAGTTTTGAGTGTGCTGGGTCGTTTTGAGTGTGCTGCACATAGTTTTGAACGTGCCGGACAGTTTTGAGTGTGCTGGATATAGTCTTGATCATGCTCGATAGTTTTGAGCGTACTGGATAGTTTTGAGCTTGCTGGATAGTTTTGAGCGTGCTGGATAGTTTTGATTGTGCTGGATATAGTCTTGATCATGCTCGATAGTTTTGAGCATACTGGATAGTTTTGAGCTTGCTGGATAGTTTTGAGCGTGCTGGATAGTTTTGATTGTGCTGGATATAGTCTTGATCATGCTCGATAGTTTTGAGCATACTGGATAGTTTTGAGCCTGCTGGATAATTTTGAATGTGCTAGATATATTTTCGAGCATGCTGGGTAGCTTTGAGCAAGCTGGATCCTTTTGAGCCTGCTGGATAGTTTCGAGCAAGCTGGAAAGTTTTGATGGGGCTGGATTGTTTTGAGTATGCTGGATACTTTTGAGCGTGCTGGATAGTTTTGTGCTTGCCGGATATAGTTTCGAGCATGCTGGATAGTTTTGAGCATGCTGGACAGTTTTGAGTGTCCTGGATATAGTTTCGAGCATGCTGGGTAGTTTTGAGCGAGCTGTATAGTTTGAGCATGCTGAATTTTTTGAGTGTGCTGGATAGTTTTGATCGTGCTGGATATAGTTTTGAGCATGTCCAATAGCTTTGAGCGAGCTGGATCGTTTTGAGCCTGATGGATAGTTTTGAGCAAGCTGGCAAGTTTTGAGGGGGCTGGATTGTTTTGAGTATGCTGGATCGTTTTGAGCAAGCTGGCAAGTTTTGACCGTGCTGGATAGTTTTGAGCGTGCTGGATATAGTTTTGAGCATGTTGGTTAGTTTTGAGCATGCTGGACAGTTTTGAGCATGCTGGATATAGTTTCGAGTGTGCTGGATAGTTTTGAGCGAGCTGCATATAGTTTTGAGCGTGCTGGATAGTCTTGAGCATGCTGGATAGTTTTGAGCGTGCTGGATAGTTTTGAGCGAGCTGCACATAGTTTTGAGCGTGCTGGATAGTTTTGAGTGTGCTGGTTATAGCTTTGAGCATGCTGGATAGTTTTGAGTGTGCTGGATAGTTTTGAGCGTGCTGGATAGTTTTGAGCGTGCTGGATAGTTTTAAGCATGCTGGACAGTTTTGTGCATGCGTGATAGTTTCGAGCATGCTGGATAGTTTTGAGCATGCTGGATACTTTTGAGTGTGCGCGATATAGTTTTGAGCGAGCTGGATCGTTTTTAGCCTGCTGGATATTTCCGAGCATGCTGGAAATAGTTTTGAGCGTGCTGGATAGTTTTGAGCGTGCTGGATAGTGTTGAGCGTGCTGGATAGTTTTTAGCTTGCTGGTTAGTTTTGAGCATGCTGAATATAATTTCAAGTGTGCTGGATAGTTGTGAGTGTGCTGGATATTTCTGAGTCTGTTAGATAGTTTTGAACGAGCTGCATATGGTTCTAAGCGTTCTGGATCGTTGTGAGCATGTTGGATAGTTTTGAGCTTGCTGGATAGTTTTGATTGTGCTGGATATAGTCTTGATCATGCTCGATAGTTTTGAGCGTACTGGATAGTTTTGAGCTTGCTGGATAGTTTTGAGCGTGCTGGATAGTTTTGAGGAGCTGCATATAGTTTTGAGCCTGCTGGATAATTTTGAATGTGCTAGATATATTTTCGAGCATGCTGGGTAGCTTTGAGCAAGCTGGATCCTTTTGAGCCTGCTGGATAGTTTCGAGCAAGCTGGAAAGTTTTGATGGGGCTGGATTGTTTTGAGTATGCTGGATACTTTTGAGCGTGCTGGATAGTTTTGTGCTTGCCGGATATAGTTTCGAGCATGCTGGATAGTTTTGAGCATGCTGGACAGTTTTGAGTGTCCTGGATATAGTTTTGAGCATGCTGGGTAGTTTTGAGCGAGCTGCATAGTTTTGAGCGTGCTGAATAGTTTTGAGCGAGCTGCACATAGTTTTGAGTGTGCTGAATAGTTTTGAGTGTGCTGGATATAGTTTTGAGCATGTTGGATATTTTTGAGCGTGCTGGATAGTTTTGGGTGTGCTGGATAATTTTGAGCTGCTGGATAGTTTGAGCATGCTGGATAGTTTTGAGCGTGCTGGATAGTTTTGAGCGAGCTGCATATAGTTTTGAGCGTGCTGGATAGTTTTGAGTGTGCTGGATATAGTTTTGAGCATGCTGGATAGTTTTGAGCGTTCTGGATAGTTTTGAGCGTGCTGGATCGTTTTGAGCGATATGCATATAGTTTTGAGCGTGCTGGATAGTTTTGAGTGTGGTGGATATAGTTTTGAGCATGCTGGATAGTTTTGAGCGTGCTGGATAGTTTTGCGCTTGCTGGACAGTTTTGAGCGTGCTGGATAGTTTTGAGGAGCTGCATATAGTTTTGAGCCTGCTGGATAGTTTTGAATGTGCTGGATATAGTTTTCAGCATGCTGGGTGGTTTTGATTGTGCTGGATAGTTTTGAGCGTGCTGGATTTGTTTTGAGCATGGTGGATATAATTTTGGGCATGCTGGATAGTTTTGAGCTTGCAGGATAGTTTTGAGCATGCTGGAAAGTTTTGAGCATGCTGGATTGTTTTGAGAATGCTGGATACATTTGAATGTGCTGGATAGTTTTGAGCATGCCGGATATTGTTTCGAGCATGCTGTATAATTTTGAGCCTGCTGGATATTTTTGAGAGTGCGGGATATAGTTTGGAGCATTCTGGATAGTTTTGAGCATGCTGGATATTTTTGAGCATGCTGGATAGTTTTGAGCTTGCTGGATGGTTTGAGCATGCTGAATAGTTTTGAGTGTGCTGGACTGTTTTGAGCGTGCTGAACATAGTTTTGAGCATGTCGGGTAGCTTTGAGCGACCTGGATCGTTTTGAGCCTGCTGGATAATTTCGAGTATGCTGTAAAGTTTTGAGGGGGCTGGATTGTTTTGAGTATGCTGGATATAGTTACGAGCGTGCTGGGTAGTTTTGAGCAAGCTGGATAGTTTTGAGCGTGCTGGATAGGTTTGAGCGAGCTGCATATAGTTTTGAGTGTGCTGAATAGTTTTGAGCGAGCTGCTCATAGTTTTGAGTGTGCTGAATAGTTTTGAGTGTGCTGGATATAGTTTTGAGCATGTTGGATATTTTTGAGCGTGCTGGATAGTTTTGGGTGCGCTGGATAATTTTGAGCTGCTGGATAGTTTGAGCATGTTGGATAGTTTTGAGCGTGCTGGATTTTTTGAGTATGCTGGATAGTTTTGAGCGTGCTGGATAGTTTTGAGCGAGCTGGATAGTTTTGAGTGTGCTGGATAGTTTTTAACGTGCTGAACATAGTTTTGAGCATGTCGGGTAGCTTTGAGCGACCTGGATCGTATTGAGCCTGCTGGATAGTTTCGAGCATGCTGGAAAGTTTTGAGTGTGCTGGATTGTTTTGAGTATGCTGGATATAGCTACGAGCGTGCTGTATAGTTTTGAGCGAGCTGCATATAGTTTTGAGTGTGCTGAATAGTTTTGAGCGAGCTGCACATAGTTTTGAGTGTGCTGAATAGTTTTGAGTGTGCTGGATATAGTTTTGAGCATGTTGGATATTTTTGAGTGTGCTGGATAGTTTTGGGTGCACTGGATAATTTTGAGCATGCTGGATAGTTTTGAGCGTGCTGGATTTTTTGAGTATGCTGGATAGCTTTGAGCGTGCTGGATAGTTTTGAGCGAGCTGGATAGTTTTGAGTGTGCTGGATAGTTTTAAGTGTGCTGGATAGTTTTGAGCGAGCTGCATATAGTTTTGAGCGTGCTGGATAGTTTTGAGCATGCTGGATAATTTTGCGCGTGCTGGATAGATTTGAGCGAGCTGCATATAGTTTTAAGCGTGCTGGATAGTTTTGAGTGTGCTGGATATAGTTTTGAGCATGCTGGATAGTTTTGAGCGTGCTGGATAGCTTTGAACATGCTGGATAGTTTTGAGCATGCTGGATAGTTTTGAGGATCTGCATATAGTTTTGAACCTGCTGGATAGTTTTGAATGTGCTGGATATAGTTTTCAGCATGCTGGATGGTTTTGATTCTGCTGGCTAGTTTTGAGCGTGCTGGATTTGTTTTGAGCATGCTGGATATAATTTAGGGCATGCTGGATAGTTTTGAGCTTGCAGGATAGTTTTGAGCATGCTGGAACGTTTTGAGCGTGCTGGATTGTTTTGAGAATGCTGGATATTTTTGAGCATGCTGGATAGTTTTGAGCTTGCTGGATTTTTTGAGCATGCTGAATAGTTTTGAGTGTGTTGGACAGTTTTGAGCGTGCTGAACATAGTTTTGAGCATGTCGGGTAGCTTTGAGAGACCTGGATCGTTTTGAGCCTGCTGCATAATTTCGAGTATGCTGTAAAGTTTTGTGGGGGCTGGATTGTTTTGTGTATGCTGGATATAGTTACGAGCGTGCTGGGTAGTTTTGATCGAGCTGGATAGTTTTGAGCGTGTTGGATAGGTTTGAGTAAGCTGGATATACTTTTGAGTGTGCTGAATAGTTTTGAGCGAGCTGCACATAGTTTTGAGTGTGCTGAATAGTTTTGAGTGTGCTGGATATAGTTTTGAGCATGTTGGATATTTTTGAGCGTGCTGGATAGTTTTGGGTGCACTGGATAATTTTGAGCTGCTGGATAGTTTGAGCGTGCTGGAAACTTTTGAGCGTGCTGGATAGTTTTGAGCGTGCTGCATATAGTTTTGAGCGTGCTGGATAGTTTTGAGTGTGCTGGATAGTTTTGAGCTTGCTGGATAGTTTTGAGCGAGCTGGATAGTTTTGAGGATCTGCATATAGTTTTGAACCTGCTGGATAGTTTTGAATGTGCTGGATATAGTTTTCAGCATGCTGGATGGTTTTGATTCTGCTGGATAGTTTTGAGCATGCTGGATTTGTTTTGAGCATGCTGGATATAATTTAGGGCATGCTGGATAGTTTTGAGCTTGCAGGATAGTTTTGAGCATGCTGGAACGTTTTGAGCGTGCTGGATTGTTTTGAGAATGCTGGATATTTTTGAGCATGCTGGATAGTTTTGAGCTTGCTGGATTTTTTGAGCATGCTGAATAGTTTTGAGTGTGTTGGACAGTTTTGAGCGTGCTGAACATAGTTTTGAGCATGTCGGGTAGCTTTGAGAGACCTGGATCGTTTTGAGCCTGCTGCATAATTTCGAGTATGCTGTAAAGTTTTGTGGGGGCTGGATTGTTTTGTGTATGCTGGATATAGTTACGAGCGTGCTGGGTAGTTTTGATCGAGCTGGATAGTTTTGAGCGTGTTGGATAGGTTTGAGTAAGCTGGATATACTTTTGAGTGTGCTGAATAGTTTTGAGCGAGCTGCACATAGTTTTGAGTGTGCTGAATAGTTTTGAGTGTGCTGGATATAGTTTTGAGCATGTTGGATATTTTTGAGCGTGCTGGATAGTTTTGGGTGCACTGGATAATTTTGAGCTGCTGGATAGTTTGAGCGTGCTGGAAACTTTTGAGCGTGCTGGATAGTTTTGAGCGTGCTGCATATAGTTTTGAGCGTGCTGGATAGTTTTGAGTGTGCTGGATAGTTTTGAGCTTGCTGGATAGTTTTGAGCGAGCTGCACATACTTTTGAGCATGCTGGGTCGTTTTGAGCATGCTGGATAGTTTTGAGCGTGCTGGATAGTTTTGAGCGAGCTGCATATAGTTTTGAGCGTGATGGATAGTTTTGAGTGTGCTGGATATAGTTTTGAGCATGCTGGATAGTTTTGAGCGTGCTGGATAGTTGTGCGCTTGCTGGATAGTTTTGAGCGTGCTGGATAGTTTTTAGGAACTGCATATAGTTTTGAGCCTGCTGGATAGTTTTGAATGTGCTGGATATAGTTTTCTGCATGCTGGGTGGTTTTGATTGTGCTGGATAGTTTTGAGCATGCTGGATTTGTTTTGAGCATGTTGGATATAGTTTTGGGCATGCTGGATAGTTTTGACCTTGCAGGATAGTTTTGAGTATGCTGGAAAGTTTTGAGGGGGCTTGATTGTTTTGAGTATGCTGGATACTTTTGTGTGTGCTGGATAGTTTTGAGCGTGCTGGATATAGTTTCGAGCATGCTGTATAGTTTTGAGCCTGCTGGATAGTTTTGAGAGTGTTGGATATAGTTTGGAGCATTCTGGATATTTTTGAGCATGCTGGATATTTTTGAGTGTGCTGGATAGTTTTGAGGCTGCTGGATGGTTTTGAGCGTGCTGGATAGTTTTGAGTGAGCTGCATATAGTTTTGAGTGTGCTGAATAGTTTTCAGTGTGCTGGATATAGTTTTGAGCATGTTGGATATTTTTGAGCGTGCTGGATAGTTTTGGGTGCGCTGGATAATTTTGAGCGTTCTGTATAGTTTGAGCAAGCTGGATAGTTTTGAGCTTGCTGGATATTTTTGAGCGTGCTGGATAGTTTTGAGCTTGCTGGATGGTTTGAGCATGCTGAGTAGTTTTTAGTGTGCTGGACTGTTTTTAACGTGCTGAACATAGTTTTGAGCATGTCGGGTAGCTTTGAGCGACCTGGAACGTTTTGAGCCTGCTGGATAGTTTCGGGTATGCTGTAAAGTTTTGATGGGGCTGGATTGTTTTGAGTATGCTGGATATAGCTACGAGCGTGCTGGGAAGTTTTGAGCGAGCTGGATAGTTTTGAGCGGGCTGGATAGTTTTGAGCGAGCTGCATATAGTTTTGAGTGTGCTGAATAGTTTTGAGCGAGCTGCACATAGTTTTGAGTGTGCTGAATAGTTTTGAGTGTGCTGGATATAGTTTTGAGCATGTTGGATATTTTTGAGTGTGCTGGATAATTTTGGGTGCACTGGATAATTTTGAGCTGCTGGATAGTTTGAGCATGCTGGATAGTTTTGAGCGTGCTGGATTTTTTGAGTATGCTGGATAGTTTTGAGCGTGCTGGATAGTTTTGAGCGAGCTGGATAGATTTGAGTGTGCTGGATAGTTTTAAGTGTGCTGGATAATTTTGAGCGAGCCGCATGTAGTTTTGAGCGTGCTGGATAGTTTTGAGCATCCTGGATAGTTTTGAGCATGCTGGATAGTCTTGAGGATCTGCATATAGTTTTGAACCTGCTGGATAGTTTTGAATCTGCTGGATATAGTTTTCAGCATGCTGGGTGGTTTTGATTGTGCTGGATAGTTTTGAGCGTGCTGGATTTGTTTTGAGCATGCTGGATATAATTTAGGGCATGCTGGATAGTTTTGAGCTAGCAGGATAGTTTTGAGCATGCTGGAAAGTTTTGTGCCTGCTGGATAGTTTTGAATGTGCTGGATATAGTTTTCAGCATGCTGGGTGGTTCTGATTGTGCTGGATATAGTTTTGGGCATGCTGGATAGTTTTGAGCTTGCAGGATAGTTTTGAGTATGCTGGAAATTTTTGAGGGGGCTGGATTGTTTTGAGTATGCTGGATACATTTGAGTGTGCTGGATAGTTTTAAGGGTGCTGGATATAGTTTCGAGCATGCTGTATAGTTTTGAGCCTGCTGGATAGTTTTGAGAGTGCTGGATATAGTTTGGAGCATTCTGGATAGTTTTGAGCATGCTGGATATTTTTGAGTGTGCTGGATAGCTTTGAACTTGCTGGATGGTTTGAGCATGCTGAATAGTTTTGAGTGTGCTGGACTGTTTTGAGCCTGCTGAACATAGTTTTGAGCATGTCGGGCAGCTTTGAGCGACCAGGATCATTTTGAGCCTGCTGGATAATTTCGAATATGCTGTAAAGTTTTGAGGGGGCTGGATTGTTTTGAGTATGCTGGATATAGTTACGAGCGTGCTGGGTAGTTTTGAGCGAGCTGGATAGTTTTGAGCGTGCTGGCTAGGTTTGAGCGAGCTGCATATAGTTTTGAGTGTGCTGAATAGTTTTGAGTGTGCTGGATATAGTTTTGAGCATGTTGGATATTTTTGAGCATGCTGGATAATTTTGGGCGCGCTGGATAATTTTGAGCTGCTGGATAGTTTGAGCATGCTGGATAGTTTTGAGCGTGCTGGATAGTTTTGAGCGAGCTGCATATAGTTTTGAGCGTGCTGGATGGTTTTGAGTGTGCTGGATAGTTTTGAGTGTGCTGGATAGTTTTGAGCGAGCTGCACATAGTTTTGAGCATGCTGGATCGTTTTGAGCATGCTGGATAGTTTTGAGCGTGCTGGATAGTTTTGAGCGAGCTGCATATAGTTTTGTGCATGCTGGATATAGTTTTGAGCATGCTGGATAGTTTTGAGCGTGCTGGATAATTTAGAGCGTTCTGTATAGTTTGAGCAAGCTGGATAGTTTTGAGCTTGCTGGATAGTTTTGAGTGAGCTGCATATAGTTTTGACCGTGCTGGATAGTTTTGAGTGTGCTGGATATTGTTTTGAGCATGCTGGATAGTTTTGAGCGTGCTGGATAGTTTTGCGCTTGCTGGATAGTTTTGAGCGTGCTGGATAGTTTTGAGGAGCTGCATATCTAATTTTGAGCCTGCTGGATAGTTTTGAATGTGCTGGATATAGTTTTCAGCATGCTGGGTGGTTTTGATTGTGCTGGATAGTTTTGAGCATGCTGGATTTGTTTTGAGCATGTTGGATATAGTTTTGGGCATGCTGGATAGTTTTGAGCTTGCAGGATAGTTTTGAGCATGCTGGAAAGTTTTGAGGGGGCTGAATTGTTTTGAGTATGCTGGATACATTTCTGTGTGCTGGATAGTTTTGAGCGTGCTGGATATAGTTTCGAGCATGCTGTATAGTTTTGAGCCTGCTGGATAGTTTTGAGAGTGCTGGATATAGTTTGGAGCATTCTGGATAGTTTTGAGCATGCTGGATATTTTTGAGTGTGCTGGATAGTTTTGAGGCTGCTGGATGGTTTTGAGCGTGCTGGATAGTTTTGAGCGAGCTGCATATAGTTTTGAGTGTGCTGAATAGTTTTGAGTGTGCTGGATATAGTTTTGAGCATGTTGGATATTTTTGAGCGTGCTGGATAGTTTTGGGCGCGCTGGATAATTTAGAGCGTTCTGTATAGTTTGAGCAAGCTGGATAGTTTTGAGCTTGCTGGATATTTTTGAGCGTGCTGGATAGTGTTGAGTTTGCTGGATGGTTTGAGCATGCTGAGTTGTTTTGAGTGTGCTGGACTGTTTTGAGCATGCTGAACATAGTTTTGAGCATGTCGGGTAGCTTTGAGCAACCTGGATTGTTTTGAGCCTGCTGGATAGTTTCGAGCATGCTGGAAAGTTTTGAGGGGGCTGGATTGTTTTGAGTATGCTGGATATAGTTTTGAGCATGTTGGATATTTTTGAGTGTGCTGGATAGTTTTGGGTGCACTGGATAATTTTGAGCTGCTGGATAGTTTGAGCATGCTGGATAGTTTTGAGCGTGCTGGATTTTTTGAGTATGCTGGATAGTTTTGAGCGTGCTGGATAGTTTTGAGCGAGCTGCATATAGTTTTGAGCGTGTTGGATAGTTTTGAGCATGCTGGATAGTTTTGTGCGTGCTGGATAGATTTGAGCGAGCTGCATATAGTTTTGAGCGTGCTGGATAGTTTTGAGTGTGCTGGCTATAGTTTTGAGCATGCTGGATAGTTTTGAGCGTGCTGGATAGTTTTGAGCATGCTGGAAAGTTTTGAGGGGGCTGGATAGTTTTGAGTATGCTGGATACATTTGAGTGTGCTGGATATTTTTGAGCGTGCCGGATATAGTTTCGAGCATGCTGTATAGTTTTGAGCCTGCTGGATAGTTTTGAGAGTGTTGGATATAGTTTGGAGCATTCTGGATAGTTTTGACCTTGCTGGATATTTTTGAGCGTGCTGGATAGTTTTGAGCTTGCTGGATGGTTTGAGCATGCTGAATAGTTTTGAGTGTGCTGGAATGTTTTGAGTGTGCTGAACATATTTTTGAGCATGTCGGGTAGCTTTGGGCGACCTGGATCGTTTTGAGCCTGCTGGATAGTTTTGAGCATGCTGTATAGTTTTCAGGGGGCTGGATTGTTTTGAGTACGCTGGGTATAGTAACGAGCGTGCTGGATAGTTTTGAGCGAGCTGGATAGTTTTGAGCGTGCTGCATAGTTTTGAACGAGCTGCATATAGTTTTGAGTGTGCTGAATACTTTTGAGCGAGCTGCACATAGTTCTGAGTGTGCTGAATAGTTTTGAGTGTGCTGGATATAGTTTTGAGCATGTTGGATATTTTTGAGCATGCTGGATAGTTTTGCGCTTGCTGCATAGTTTTGAGCGTGCTGGATAGTTTTGAGGATCTGCATATAGTTTTGAGCCTGCTGGATAGTTTTGAATGTGCTGGATATAGTTATCAGCATGCTGGGCGGCTTTGATTGTGCTGGATAGTTTTGAGAGTGCTGGATTTGTTTTGAGCATGCTGGATATAGTTTTGGGCATGCTGGATAGTTTTGATGGGGCTGGATTGTTTTGAGTATGCTGGATACATTTGAGTGTGCTGGATAGTTTTGAGTGAGCTGGATATAGTTTCGAGCATGCTGTATAGTTTTGAGCATGCTGCAGAGTTTTGAGAGTGCTGGTTATATTTTGGAGCATTTTGGATAGTTTTGAGCATGCTGGATGGTTTGAGCATGCTGAATAGTTTTGAGTGTGCTGGACTGTTTTGAGTGTGCTGAACATAGTTTTGAGCATGTCGGGTAGCTTTGAGCGACCTGGATCATTTTGAGTCTGCTGGATAGTTTCGAGCATGCTGGAAAGTTTTGAGGGGGCTGGATTGCTTTGAGTATGCTTGATATAGTTACGAGCGTGCTAGGTAGTTTTGAGCGAGCTGGATAGTTTTGAGCGTGCTGGATAGTTTTGAGCAAGCTGCATATGGTTTTGAGTGTGCTGAATAGTTTTGAGCGAGCTGCACATAGTTTTGAGTGTGCTGAATAGTTTTGAGTGTGCTGGATATAGTTTTGAGCATGTTGGATATTTTTGAGCGTGCTGGATAGTTTTGCGCTTGCTGGATAGTTTTGAGCGTGCTGGATAGTTTTGAGCATGTCGGGTAGCTTTGAGCGACCTGGATCGTTTTGAGCCTGCTGGATAGTTTTGAGCGTGCTGTAAAGTTTTGATGGGGCTGGATTGTTTTGAGTATGCTGGATATAGTAACGAGCGTGCTGGGTAGTTTTGAGCGAGCTGGATAGTTTGGATCGTGCTGGATAGTTTTGAGCGAGCTGCATATAGTTTTGAGTGTGCTGAATAGTTTTGAGTGAGCTGCACATAGTTTTGAGTGTGCTGAATAGTTTTGAGTGTGCTGGATATAGTTTTGAGCATGTTGGATATTTTTCAACATGCTGGATAGTATTGGGAGCGCTGGATAATTTTGAGCTGCTGGATAGTTTGAGCAAGCTGGATAGTTTTGAGCTTGCTGGATATTTTTGAGTGTGCTGGATAGTTTTGAGCTTGCTGGATGGTTTGAGCATGCTGAATAGTTTTGAGTTTGCTGGACTGTTTTGAGCGTGCTGAACATAGTTTTGAGCATTTCGGGTAGTTTTGAGTGACCTGGATCGTTTTGAGCCTGCTGGATAGTTTCGAGCATGCTGTAAAGTTTTGAGGGGGCTGGATTGTTTTGAGTATGCTGGATATAGTTACGAGCGTGCTGGGTAGTTTTGAGCGAGCTGGATAGTTTTGAGCGTGCTGGATAGTTTTGAGTGAGCTTCATATAGTTTTGAGTGTGCTGAATAGTTTTGAGTGTGCTGGATATCGTTTTGAGCATGTTGGATATTTTTGAGCGTGCTGGATAGTTTTGCACTTGCTGCATAGTTTAGAGCGTGCAGGATAGTTTTGAGGAGCTGCATATAGTTTTGAGCCTGCTGGATAGTTTTGAATGTGCTGGATATAGTTTTCAGCATGCTGGGTGGTTTTGATTGTGCTGGATAGTTTTGAGCATGCTGGATTTGTTTTGAGCATGCTGGATATAGTTTTGGGCATGCTGGATAGTTTTGAGCTTGCAGAATAGTTTTGAGCATGCTGGAAATTTTTGAGGGGGCTGGATTGTTTTGAGTATGCTGGATACATTTGAGTGTGCTGGATATTTTTGAGCCTGCTGGATAGTTTTGAGCTTGCTGGATGGTTTGAGCATGCTGAATAGTTTTGAGTGTGCTGGACTGTTTTGAGCGTGCTGAACATAGTTTTGAGCATGTCGGGTAGCTTTGAGCGACTTGGATCGTTTTGAGCCTGCTGGATAGTTTTGAGCATGCTGTAAAGTTTTGAGGGGGCTGGATTGTTTTGAGCATGCTGGATATAGTTACGAGCGTGCTGGGTAGTTTTGAACGAGCTGCATATAATTTTGAGCTTGCTGGATAGTTTTGAGCGAGCTGCATATAGTTTTGAGTTTGCTGAATAGTTTTGAGTGAGCTGCACATAGTTTTGAGTGTGCTGATTAGTTTTGAGTGTGCTGGATATAGCTTTGAGCATGTTGGATATTTTTCAACATGCTGGATAGTATTGGGAGCGCTGGATAATTTTGAGCTGCTGGATAGTTTGAGCAAGCTGGATAGTTTTGAGCTTGCTGGATATTTTTGAGCGTGCTGGATAGTTTTGAGCTTGCTGGATGGTTTGAGCATGCTGAATAGTTTTGAGTTTGCTGGACTGTTTTGAGCGTGCTGAACATAGTTTTGAGCATTTCGGTTAGTTTTGAGCGACCTGGATCGTTTTGAGCCTGCTGGATAGTTTCGAGCATGCTGTAAAGTTTTGAAGGGGCTGGATTGTTTTGAGTATGCTGGATATAGTTACGAGCGTGCTGGGTAGTTTTGAGCGAGCTGGATAGTTTTGAGCGTGCTGGATAGTTTTGAGTGAGCTTCATATAGTTTTGAGTGTGCTGAATAGTTTTGAGCGAGCTGCACATAGTTTTGAGTGTGCTGAATAGTTTTGAGTGTGCTGGCTATAGTTTTGAGCATGTTGGATATTTTTGAGCGTGCTGGATAGTTTTGGGTGCGCTGGATAATTTTGAGCTGCTGGATAGTTTGAGCATGCTGGATAGTTTTGAGCGTGCTGGATAATTTGAGCAAGCTGCATATAGTTTTGAGCATGCTGTATAATTTTGAGCATACTGGATAGTTGTCAGCGTGCTGGATAGTTTTGAGCGAGCTGCATATAGTTTTGAACGTGCTGCTTATTTTTGAGTGTGCTGGATAGTTTTGAGTGTGCTGGATAGTTTTGAGCGAGCTGCATATAGTTTTGAGCGTGCTGGATAGTTTTGAGCATGCTGGATAGTTTTGAGCGTGCTGGATAGTTTTGAGTGTGCTGGATAGTTTTGAGAGTGCTGGATAGTTTTGAGTGTGCTGGATAGTTTTGAGAGTGCTGGATAGTTTTGAGCGAGCTGCATATAGTTATGAGCGTGCTGGATAATTTTGAGCATGCTGGATAGTTTTGACCTTGCTGGATAGTTTTGAGTGAGCTGCATATATTTTTGAGTGTGCTGGATATAGTTTTGAGCATGCTGGATAGTTTTGAGCATGCTGGATAGTTTTGAGCATGCTGGATAGTTTTGAGTGTGCTAGATAGTGTTAAGCGTGCTGGATTGTTTTGAGTGAGCTGCATATAGTTTTGAGTATGCTGGATAGTTTTGAGTGTGCTAGATAGGGTTAAGCGTGCTGGATTGTTTTGAGCGAGCTGCATATAGTTTGGAGCGTGCTGGATAGTTTTGAGCATGCTGTATAGTTTTGAGCGTGCTGGATAGTTTTGAGCGATATGCATATAGTTTTGAGCGTGCTGGATAGTTTTGAGTGTGCTGGATATAGTTTTGAGCATGCTGGATAGTTTTGAGTGTGCTGGATAGTTTTCAGGAGCTGCATATAGTTTTGAGCCTGCTGGATAGTTTTGAATGTGCTGGATATAGTTTTCAGCGTGCTGGGTGGCTTTGATTGTGCTGGATAGTTTTGAGCGTGCTGGAGAGTTTTGAGCTTGCAGGATAGTTTTGAGCATGCTGGAAAGTTTTGAGGGGGCTGGATAGTTTTGAGTGTGCTGGATATAGATTCGAGCATGCTGTATAGTTTTGAGCCTGCTGCAGAGTTTTGAGAGTGCTGGATATATTTTGGAGCATTCTGGATACTTTTGAGCATGCTGGATATTTTTGAGAGTGCTGGATAGTTTTGAGTGTGCTGGACTGTTTTGAGCTTGCTGAACATAGTTTTGAGCATGTCGGGTAGTTTTGAGCGACCTGGATCGTTTTGAGCCTGCTGGATAGTTTTGAGCATGCTGTATAGTTTTCAGGGGGCTGGATTGTTTTGAGTATGCTGGATATAGTAACGAGCGTGCTGGGTAGTTTTGAGCGTGCTGGATAGTTTTGAGCGAGCTGCATATAGTTTATAGTGTGCTGAATAGTTTTGAGCAAGCTGCACATAGTTTTGAGTGTGCTGAATAGTTTTGAGTGTGCTGGATATAGTTTTGAGCATGTTGGATATTTTTGAGCGTGCTGGATAGTTTTGCGCTTGCTGCATAGTTTTGAGCGTGCTGGATAGTTTTGAATGTGCTGGATATAGTTTTCAGCATGCTGGGTGGTTTTGATTGTGCTGGATAGTTTTGAGCTTTCAGGATAGTTTTGAGCATGCTGGAAATTTTTGAGGGGGCTGGATTGTTTTGAGTCTGCTGGATACATTTGAGTGTGCTGGATAGTTTTGAGGGTGCTGGATATAGTTTCGAGCATGCTGTATAGTTTTGAGCCTGCTGATTAGTTTTGAGAGTGCTGGATATAGTTTGGAGCATTCTGGATAGTTTTGAGCATGCTGGACATTTTTGAGCGTGCTGGATAGTTTTGAGCTTGCTGGATGGTTTGAGCATGCTGAATAGTTTTGAGTGTGCTGGACTGTTCTGAGCGTGCTGAACATAGTTTTGAGCATGTCGGGTAGTTTTGAGCGACCTGGATCGTTTTGAGCCTGCTGGATAGTTTTGAGCATGCTGTATAGTTTTCAGGGGGCTGGATTGTTTTGAGTATGCTGGATATAGTAACGAGCGTGCTGGGTAGTTTTGAGCGTGCTGGATAGTTTTGAGCGAGCTGCATATAGTTTATAGTGTGCTGAATAGTTTTGAGCAAGCTGCACATAGTTTTGAGTGTGCTGAATAGTTTTGAGTGTGCTGGATATAGTTTTGAGCATGTTGGATATTTTTGAGCGTGCTGGATAGTTTTGCGCTTGCTGCATAGTTTTGAGCGTGCTGGATAGTTTTGAATGTGCTGGATATAGTTTTCAGCATGCTGGGTGGTTTTGATTGTGCTGGATAGTTTTGAGCTTTCAGGATAGTTTTGAGCATGCTGGAAATTTTTGAGGGGGCTGGATTGTTTTGAGTCTGCTGGATACATTTGAGTGTGCTGGATAGTTTTGAGGGTGCTGGATATAGTTTCGAGCATGCTGTATAGTTTTGAGCCTGCTGATTAGTTTTGAGAGTGCTGGATATAGTTTGGAGCATTCTGGATAGTTTTGAGCATGCTGGACATTTTTGAGCGTGCTGGATAGTTTTGAGCTTGCTGGATGGTTTGAGCATGCTGAATAGTTTTGAGTGTGCTGGACTGTTCTGAGCGTGCTGAACATAGTTTTGAGCATGTCGGGTAGCTTTGAGCGACCTGGATCGTTTTGAGCCTGCTGGATAGTTTTGAGCATGCTGTAAAGTTTTGAGGGGGCTGGATTGTTTTGAGCATGCTGGATATAGTTACGAGCGTGCTGGGTAGTTTTGAGCGAGCTGGATAGTTTTGAGCGTGCTGGATAGTTTTGAGCGAGCTGCATATAGTTTTGAGTGTGCTGAATAGTTATGAGCGAGCTGCACATAGTTTTGAGTGTGCTGAATAGTTCTGAGTGTGCTGGATATAGTTTTGAGCATGTTGGATATTTTTGAGCGTGCTGGATAGTTTTGGGTGCGCTGGATAATTTTGAGCTGCTGGATAGTTTGAGCATGCTGGATAGTTTTGAGCGTGCTGGATAATTTGAGCGAGCTGCATATAGTTTTGAGCATTCTGGATAATTTTGAGCATGCTGGATAGTTTTCAGCGTGCTGGAAAGTTCTGAGCGAGCTGCATATAGTTTTGAACGTGCTGGTTATTTTTGAGTGTGCTGGATAGTTTTGAGTGTGCTGGATAGTTTTGAGCGAGCTGCATATAGTTTTGAGTGTGCTGGATAGTTTTGAGTGTGCTGGATATAGTTTTGAGCATGCTGGATAGTTTTGAGCGTGCTGGAAAGTTTTGAGCTTGCTGGATAGTTTTGAGCGTGCTGGATATCGTTTTCCGCATGCTGGGTGGTTTTGATTGTGCTGGATAGTTTTGAGCATGCTGGATTTGTTTTGAGCATGCTGGATATAGTTTTGGGCATGCTGGATAGTTTTGAGCTTGCAGGATAGTTTTGAGCATGCTGGAAAGTTTTGAGGGGGCTGGATACATTTGAGTGTGCTGGATAGTTTTGAGCGTGCTGGATATAGTTTCAAGCATGCTGTATAGTTTTGAGCCTGCTGGATAGTTTTGAGAGTGCTGGATATAGTTTGGAGCATTCTGGATAGTTTTGAGCATGCTGGATATTTTTGAGCATGCTGGATAGTTTTGAGCTTGCTTGATGGTTTGAGCATGCTGAATAGTTTTGAGTGTGCTGGACTGTTTTGAGCGTGCTGAACATAGTTTTGAGCCTGTCGGGTAGCTTTGAGCGACCTGGATCGTTTTGAGCCTGCTGGATAGTTTTGAGCATGCTGTAAAGTTTTGAGGGGGCTGGATTGTTTTGAGTATGCTGGATATAGTTACGAGCCTGCTGGTTAGTTTTGAGCGACTTGGATTGTTTTGAGCGTGCTGGATAGTTTCGAGCATGCTATAAAGTTTTGAGGGGGCTGAATAGTTTTGTGTGTCCTGGATATCGATTTGAGCATGTTGGATATTTTTGAGCATGCAGGGTATTTTTGAACAAGCTGGATAGTTTTGAGCATGCTGGATAGTTTTGAGTGAGCTGCATATAGTTTTGAGCGTGCTGGATAGTTTTGATTGTGCTGGATAGTTTTGAGCGAGCTGCACATAATTTTGAGTGTGCTGAATAGTTTTGAGTGTGCTGGATATAGTTTTGAGCATGTTGGATATTTTTGAGCGTGCTGGGTATTTTTGAGTGAGCTGGATAGTTTTGAGCATGCTGTATAGTTTTGAGTGAGCTGCCCGTAGTTTTGAGTGTGCTGAATAGTTTTGAGTGTGCTGGATATAGTTTTGGGCATGTTGGATATTTTTGAGCGTGCTGGATAGTTTAGGGCGCACTGGATAATTTTGAGCTTGCTGGATAGTTTGATCATCCTGGATAGTTTTGAGCGTGCTGGATAGTTTTGAGCGAGCTGCATATAGTTTTGAGCGTGCTGTATAGTTTTGAGCTTGCTGGATAGTTTTGAGCGTGCTGGATACTTTTGAGCGAGCTGCATATAGATCTGAGCGTGCTGGATAGTTTTGAGTGTGCTGGATATAGTTTTGAGCGTGCTGGATAGTTTTGTGCATGCTGGATAGTTTTGAGCGTGCTGGATAGTTTTGAGCGAGCTGCATATAGTTTTGAGCATGCTGGATAGTTTTGATTGTGCTGGATAGTTTTGATTGAGCTGCACATAGTTTTGCGTGTGCTGAATGTTTTTGAGTGTGCTGGATATAGTTTTGGGCATGTTGGATATTTTTGAGCGTTCTGGATAGTTTTGGGTGCACTGGATAATTTTGAGCATGCTGAATATAGTTTTGAGTCTGCTGGATAGTTTTAAGCATGCTGGATCGTTTTGAGCATGCCGGATATAGTTTCGAGCATGCTGGATAGTCTTGAGCGTGCTGGATAGTTTTGAGTGTGCTGGATATAGTTTTGATCGTTCTGGATAGTTGTGAGCATGCTGGAAATTTATGAGCGTGCTGGATAGTTTTAAGCATGCTGATATTTTTGAGCATGCGGGATAGTTTTGAGCATGCTGAATATAGTTTTGAGCCTGCTGGATAGTTTTAAGCATGCTGGATTGTTTTGAGCATGCCGGATATAGTTTCGAGCATGCTGGATAGTCTTGAGTGTACTGGATAGTTTTGAGTGTGCTGGATATAGTTTTGATCGTTCTGGATAGTTCTGAGCATGCTGGATAGTTTTGAGCGTGCTGGATAGTTTTGAGCGTGCTGAATATAGTTTTGAGTGTGCTGAATATAGTTTTGAGTGTGCTGGATAGTTTAAAGCATGCTGATAGTTTTGAGCATGCGGGATATAGTTTTGAGTGTGCTGGATATAGTTTCGAGCATGCTGGATAGTTTTAAGCATGCTGTATTGTTTTTAGTGTGCTGGATATATTTTTGATCGTTCTGGATAGTTGTGAGCATGCTGGAAATTTATGAGCGTGCTGGATAGATTTAAGCATGCTGATATTTTTGAGCATGCGGGATAGTTTTGAGCATGCTGAATATAGTTTTGAGCCTGCTGGATAGTTTTAAGCATGCTGGATTGTTTTGAGCATGCCGGATATAGTTTCGAGCATGCTGGATAGTCTTGAGTGTGCTGGATAGTTTTGAGTGTGCTGGATATAGTTTTGATCGTTCTGGATAGTTGTGAGCATGCTGGATAGTTTTGAGCGTGCTGGATAGTTTTGAGTGTGCTGAATATAGTTTTGAGTGTGCTGGATAGTTTAAAGCATGCTGATAGTTTTGAGCATGCGGGATATAGTTTTGAGTGTGCTGGATATAGTTTTGAGCATGCTGGATAGTTTTGAGCGTGCTGGATAGTTTTGAGTGTGCTGGATATAGTTTTGAGCGAGCTGCATATAGTTTTGAGCATGCTGGATAGTTTTGAGCATGCTGGATAGTTTTGAGCGTGCTGGATAGTTTTGAGCGAGCTGCATATAGTTTTGAGCGTGCTGTATAGTTTTGAGCATGCTGGATAGTTTTGAGCGTGCTGGATAGTTTTGAGTGAGCTGCATATAGTTTTGAGCGTGCTGTATAGTTTTGAGCTTGCTGGATAGTTTTGAGCGTGCTGGATACTTTTGAGCGAGCTGCATATAGATCTGAGCGTGCTGGATAGTTTTGAGTGTGCTGGATATAGTTTTGAGCGTGCTGGATAGTTTTGTGCATGCTGGATAGTTTTGAGCGTGCTGGATAGTTTTGAGCGAGCTGCATATAGTTTTGAGCGTGCTGGATAGTTTTGATTGTGCTGGATAGTTTTGATTGAGCTGCACATAGTTTTGAGTGTGCTGAATGTTTTTGAGTGTGCTGGATATAGTTTTGGGCATGTTGGATATTTTTGAGCGTTCTGGATAGTTTTGGGTGCACTGGATAATTTTGAGCATGCTGAATATAGTTTTGAGTCTGCTGGATAGTTTTAAGCATGCTGGATCGTTTTGAGCATGCCGGATATAGTTTCGCGCATGCTGGATAGTCTTGAGCGTGCTGGATAGTTTTGAGTGTGCTGGATATAGTTTTGATCGTTCTGGATAGTTGTGAGCATGCTGGAAATTTATGAGCGTGCTGGATAGTTTTAAGCATGCTGATATTTTTGAGCATGCGGGATAGTTTTGAGCATGCTGAATATAGTTTTGAGCCTGCTGGATAGTTTTAAGCATGCTGGATTGTTTTGAGCATGCCGGATATAGTTTCGAGCATGCTGGATAGTCTTGAGTGTGCTGGATAGTTTTGAGTGTGCTGGATATAGTTTTGATCGTTCTGGATAGTTGTGAGCATGCTGGATAGTTTTGAGCGTGCTGGATAGTTTTGAGCGTGCTGAATATAGTTTTGAATGTGCTGGATAGTTTAAAGCATGCTGATAGTTTTGAGCATGCGGGATATAGTTTTGAGTGTGCTGGATATAGTTTCGAGCATGCTGGATAGTTTTAAGCATGCTGTATTGTTTTTAGTGTGCTGGATATATTTTTGATCGTTCTGGATAGTTGTGAGCATGCTGGAAATTTATGAGCGTGCTGGATAGTTTTAAGCATGCTGATATTTTTGAGCATGCGGGATAGTTTTGAGCATGCTGAATATAGTTTTGAGCCTGCTGGATAGTTTTAAGCATGCTGGATTGTTTTGAGCATGCCGGATATAGTTTCGAGCATGCTGGATAGTCTTGAGTGTGCTGGATAGTTTTGAGTGTGCTGGATATAGTTTTGATCGTTCTGGATAGTTGTGAGCATGCTGGATAGTTTTGAGCGTGCTGGATTGTTTTGAGCGTGCTGAATATAGTTTTGAGTGTGCTGAATATAGTTTTGAGTGTGCTGGATAGTTTAAAGCATGCTGATAGTTTTGAGCATGCGGGATATAGTTTTGAGTGTGCTGGATATAGTTTCGAGCATGCTGGATAGTTTTAAGCCAGCTGGATTGTTTTGAGTGTGCTGGATATATTTTTGATCGTTCTGGATAGTTGTGAGCATGCTGGAAATTTATGAGCATGCTGGATAGTTTTAAGCATGCTGATATTTTTGAGCATGCGGGATAGTTTTGAGCATGCTGAATATAGTTTTGAGCCTGCTGGATAGTTTTAAGCATGCTGGATTGTTTTGAGCATGCCGGATATAGTTTCGAGCATGCTGGATAGTCTTGAGTGTGCTGGATAGTTTTGAGTGTGCTGGATATAGTTTTGATCGTTCTGGATAGTTGTGAGCATGCTGGATAGTTTTGAGCGTGCTGGATAGTTTTGAGTGTGCTGAATATAGTTTTGAGTGTGCTGGATAGTTTAAAGCATGCTGATAGTTTTGAGCATGCGGGATATAGTTTTGAGTGTGCTGGATATAGTTTCGAGCATGCTGGATAGTTTTGAGCGTGCTGGATAGTTTTGAGTGTGCTGGATATAGTTTCGAGCGAGCTGCATATAGTTTTGAGCATGCTGGATAGTTTTGAGCATGCTGGATAGTTTTGAGCGTGCTGGATAGTTTTGAACGAGCTGCATATAGTTTTGAGCGTGCTGTATAGTTTTGAGCATGCTGGATAGTTTTGAGCGTGCTGGATAGTTTTGAGCGCGCTGCATATAATTTTGAGCGTGATGGATAGTTTTGATTGTGCTGGATAGTTTTGATTGAGCTGCACATAGTTTTGAGTGTGCTGAATGTTTTTGAGTGTGCTGGATATAGTTTTGGGCATGTTGGATATTTTTGAGCATTCTGGATAGTTTTGGGTGCACTGGATAATTTTGAGCATGCTGAATATAGTTTTGAGTCTGCTGGATAATTTTAAGCATGCTGGATCGTTGTGAGCATGCCGGATATAGTTTCGAGCATGCTGGATAGTCTTGAGCATGCTGGATAGTTTTGAGTGTGCTGGATATAGTTTTGATCATTCTGGATTTGTGAGCATGCTGGAAATTTATGAGCGTGCTGGATAGTTTTAAGCATGCTGATATTTTTGAGCATGCGGGATAGTTTTGAGCATGCTGAATATAGTTTTGAGCCTGCTGGATAGTTTTAAGCATGCTGGATCATTTTGAGCATGCCGGATATAGTTTCGAGCATGCTGGATGGTCTTGAGCGTGCTGGATTTTTTTGAGTGTGCTGGATATAGTTTTGATCGTTCTGGATAGTTGTGAGCATGCTGGATAGTTTAAAGCATGCTGATAGTTTTGAGCATGCGGGATATAGTTTTGAGTGCGCTGGATATAGTTTCGAGCATGCTGGATAGTTTTGAGCGTGCTGGATAGTTTTGAGCGTGCTGGATATAGTTTCGAGCGAGCTGCATATAGTTTTGAGCATGCTGGATAGTTTTGAGCATGCTGGATAGTTTTGAGCGTGCTGCATAGTTTTGAGCGAGCTGCATATAGTTTTGAGCGTGCTGTATAGTTTTGAGCATGCTGGATAGTTTTGAGCGTGCTGGATAGTTTTGAGCGAGCTGCATATAGATTTGAGCGTGCTGGAACGTTTTGAGTGTGCTGGATATAGTTTTGAGCGTGCTGGATAGTTTTGTGCACGCTGGATACTTTTGAGCGTGCTGGATAGTTTTGAGCGAGCTGCATATAGTTTTGAGCGTGCTGGATAGTTTTGATTGTGCTGGATAGTTTTGATTGAGCTGCACATAGTTTTGAGTGTGCTGGATATAGTTTTGGCATGTTGGATAGTTTTGAGCGTGCTGGATAGTTTTGAGCCAGCTGCATATAGTTTTGAGCGTGCTGGAAAGTTTTGATTGTGCTGGATATATTTTTGAGCATGCTGGATAGTTATGAGCTTGCTGGATAGTTTTTAGCTTGCTGGATAGTTTTGAGCGTGCTGGGTAGTTTTGAAAGAGCTGCATGTAGTTTTGAGCATGCTGGATAGTTTTGAATGTGCTGGATATAGTTTCGAGCATGCTGGATATAACTTTGAGCGTGCTGGATAGTTTTAACCATGCTGTCTATAGCTTTGAGCATACTGGAAAGTTTTGACCATGCTAGATATAGCTTTGAGTGTGCTGGATAGTTTTGAGTGTGCTGGATAGTATTGAGCGTGCTGGATATAGTTTCAAGCATGCTGGATAGTTTTGAGCGAGCTGGATAGTTTTGAGCGTGCTGGATAGTTTTGAATGAGCTGCATATAGTTTTGAGCGTGCTGGATAGTTTTGATTGTGCTGGATAGTTTTGAGCGAGCTGCACATAGTTTTGAGCGGGCTGGATATTTTTGAGTGTGCTGGATATAGCTTTGAGCATGCTGGATAGATTTGAGCATGCTGGATAGCTTTGGGCATGCTGGATAGTTTTGTGTGTGCTAGATAGTGTTAAGCGTGCTGGATTGTTTTGAGCGAGCTGCATATAGTTTTGAATATGCTGGATAGTTTTGAGTGTGCTAGATAGGGTTAAGCGTGCTGGATTGTTTTGAGTGAGCTGCATATAGTTTGGAGCGTGCTGGATAGTTTTGAGCATGCTGGATTGTTTTGAGCGAGCTGCATATAGTTTTGAGCGTGCTGGATAGTTTTGAGCATGCTGGATAGTTTTGAGCGTGCTGAATAGTTTTGAGCGAGCTGCATATAGTTTTGAGCGTGCTGGATAGTTTTAAGCATGCTGGATATTTTTGAGCATGCGGGATATAGTTTCGAGCATGTTGGAGAGTTTTGAGCGTTCTGTTTATAGTTTTGAATGTGCTGGATAGTTTTAAGCATCCTGGACAGTTTTGTGCATGCGGGATAGTTTCGAGCATGCTGGATAGTTTTGAGCATGCTAGATAATTTTGAGTGTGCGAGATATAGTTTTGAGCGAGCTGGATCGGTTTGAGCCTGCTGGATAGTTTTGAGCAAGCTGGAAACTTTTGAGGGGGCTAGATTGTTTTGAGTATGCTGGATACTTTTGAGCGTGCTGGATAATTTTGAGCGTGCTGGATATAGTTTCGAGCATGTTGGATAATTTTGAGCATGCTGGACAGTTTTGAGCGTGCTGGATATAGTTTTGAGCGTGCTGGGTAGTTTTGAGCGAGCTGGATAGTTTTGAACATGCTGAATAGTTTTGAGCAAGCTGCATATAGTTTTGAGCGTGCTGGATAGTTTTGAGTGTGCTGGGTAGTTTTGACCGAGCTGCACATAGTTTTGAGCGTCCTGGATAGTTTTGAGTGTGCTGGATATAGCTTTGAGCATGCTGGATAGTTTTGAGCATGCTGGATAGTTTTGACCATGCTGGATAGTTTTGAGCTTGCTGGATAGATTTGAGCAAGCTGCATATAGTTTTGAGCATGCTGGATAGTTTTGAGCACGCTGGATAGTTTTGACCGTGCTGGATAGTTTTGAGCATGCTGGATAGTTTTGAGCGAGCTGCATATAGTTTTGAGCGTGCTGGATAGTTTTGATTGTGCTGGAAAATATTGAGCTTGCTGGATAGTTTGAGCAGGCTGGATAGTTTTGAGCGTGCTGGATATAGTTTTGAGCATGCTGGATAGTTTTGAGCCTGCTGAATAATTTGAGGGAGCTGCATATAGTTTTGAGCATGCTGGATAATTTTGAGCATGCTGGATAGTTTTGAAAGTGCTGGATAGTTTTGAGCGAGCTGCATATAATTTTGAGCGTGTTGGATATTTTTGAGTGTGCTGGATAGTTTTGAGTGTGCTGGATAGTTTTGAGCGAGATGCATATAGTTTTGAGTGTGCTGGATAGTTTTGAGCATGCTGGAAAGTTTTGACGGGTCTGGATAGTTTTGAGCGTGCTGGATATAGTTTCGAGCATGTTGGATAGCTTTGAGCATGCTGTACAGTTTTGAGCATGCTGGATATAGTTTTGAGCGTGCTGGGTAGTTTTGAGCGAGCTGGATAGTTTTGAGCTTGCTGGATGGTTTGAGCATGCTGAATAGTTTTGAGTGTGTTGGACTGTTTTGAGCGTGCTGAACATAGTTTTGAGCATGTCGGGTAGCTTTGAGCGACCTGGATCGTTTTGAGCCTGCTGGATAGTTTCGAGCATGCTGTAAAGTTTTGAGGGGGCTGGATTATTTTGAGTATGCTGGATATAGTTACAAGCGTGCTGGGTAGTTTTGAGCGACCTGGATCGTTTTGAGCCTGCTGGATAGTTTCGAGCGTGCTGGATAGTTTTGAGTGAGCTGGATAGTTTTGAGCGTGCTGGATAGTTTTGAGCGAGCTGCATATAGTTTTGAGCATGCTGGATAGTTTAGTGGGTGCTGGATTTGTTTTGAGCATGCTGGATATAGTTTTGGGCATGCTGGATAGTTTTGAGCTTGCAGGATAGTTTTGAGCATGCTGGAACGTTTTGAGGGGGCTGGATTGTTTTGAGTATGCTGGGTACATTTGAGTGTGCAGGATAGTTTTGAGCGTGCTGGATATAGTTTCGAGCATGCTGTATAGTTTTGAGCGTGCTGGATAGTCTTGAGACTGCTGGATATAGTTTTGAGCACGCTCGATATTTTTCAGCGCGCTGGATAGTTTTGAGCTTGCTGGATGGTTTGAGCATGCTGAATAGTTTTGAGTGTGCTGGACTGTTTTGAGCGTGCTGAACATAGTTTTGAGCATGTCGGGTAGTTTTGAGCGACCTGTTTCATTTTGAGCCTGCTGGATAGTTTCGAGCATGCTGTAAAGTTTTGAGAGGGCTGGATTGTTTTGAGTATGCTGGATATAGTTTTGAGCATTTTGGATATTTCTGACGGTGCTGGATAGTTTTGGGTGCGCTGGATAATTTTGAGCTGCTGGATATTTTTGAGCATGCTGGATAGTTTTGAGCATGCTGGATAGATTTGAGCGAGCTGCATATAGTTTTGAGCGTGCTGGATAGTTTTGAGTGTGCTGGATATAGTTTTGAGCATGCTGGATAGATATGAGCGTGCTGGATAGTTTTGAGCTTGCTGGATAGTTTTGAGCGTGCTGGATAGTTTTGAGGATCTGCATATAGTTTTGAACCTGCTGGATAGTTTTGAATGTGCTGGATATAGTTTTCAGCATGCTGGGTGGTTTTGATTGTGCTGGATAGTTTTGAGCATGCTGGATTTGTTTTGAGCATGCTGGATATAATTTTGGGCATGCTGGATAGTTTTGAGCTTGCAGGATAGTTTTGAGCAGGCTGGAATGTTTTGAGGGGGCTGGATTATTTTGAGTATGCTGGATACATTTGAGTGTGCTGGATAGTTTTGAGCTTGCTGGATGGTTTGAGCATGCTGAATAGTTTTGAGTGTGTTGGACTGTTTTGAGCGTGCTGAACATAGTTTTGAGCATGTCGGGTAGCTTTGAGCGAGCTGGATCGTTTTGAGCATGCTGGATAGTTTTGAGCGAGCTGCATATAGTTTTGAGCATGCTGGATAGTTTTGTGGGTGCTGGATTTGTTTTGAGCATGCTGGATATAGTTTTGGGCATGCTGGATAGTTTTGAGCTTGCAGGATAGTTTGGAGCATGCTGGAAAGTTTTGAGGGCGCTAGATTGTTTTGAGTATGCTGGGTACATTTGAGTGTGCAGGATAGTTTTGAGCGTGCTGGATATAGTTTCGAGCATGCTGTATAGTTTTGAGCGTGCTGGATAGTTTTGATCTTGCTGGATAGTTTTGAACGTGCTGGATAGTTTTGAGGAGCTGCATATAGTTTTGAGCCTGCTGGATAGTTTTGAACGTGCTGGATATAGTTTCGAGCATGCTGTATAGTTTTGAGCGTGCTGGATAGTTTTGAGACTGCTGGATATAGTTTTGAGCATGCTCGATATTTTTCAGCGTGCTGGATAGTTTTGAGCTTGCTGGATGGTTTGAGGATGCTGAATAGTTTTGAGTGTGCTGGACTGTTTTGAGCATGCTGAACATAGTTTTGAGCATGTCGGGTAGCTTTGAGCGACCTGTTTCATTTTGAGCCTGCTGGATAGTTTCGAGCATGCTGTAAAGTTTTGAGAGGGCTGGATTGTTTTGAGTATGCTGGATATAGTTTTGAGCATTTTGGATATTTTTGAGCATGCTGGATAGTTTTGGGTGCGCTGGATAATTTTGAGCTGCTGGATATTTTTGAGCATGCTGGATAGTTTTGAGCGAGCTGCATATAGTTTTGAACCTGCTGGATAGTTTTGAGTGTGCTGGATATAGTTTTGAGCATGCTGGATAGATTTGAGCGTGCTGGATAGTTTTGAGCTTGCTGGATAGTTTTGAGCGTGCTGGATAGTTTTGAGGAGCTGCATATAGTTTTGAACCTGCTGGATAGTTTTGAATGTGCTGGATATAGTTTTCAGCATGCTGGGTGGTTTTGATTGTGCTGGATAGTTTTGAGCATGCTGGATATTTTTGAGAATGCTGAATAGTTTTGATTGTGCTGGACTGTTTTGAGCGTGCTGAACATAGTTTTGAGCATGTCGGGTAGCTTTGAGCGACCTGGATCGTTTTGAGCCTGCTGGATTGTTCCGAGCATGCTGTAAAGTTTTCAGGGGGCTGGATTGTTTTGAGTATGCTGGATATAGTTACGAGCATGCTGGGTAGTTTTGAGTGACCTGGATCGTTTTGAGCCTGCTGGATAGTTTCGAGCATGCTATAAAGTTTTGAGGGGACTGAACAGTTTTGAGTGTCCTGGATATAGTTTTGAGCATGTTGGATATTTTTGAGCGTGCTGGGTATTTTTGAGCGAGCTGGATAGTTTTGAGCATGCTGGATAGTTTTGAGCGAGCTGCATATAGTTTTGAGCGTGCTGGATAGCTTTGATTGTGCTGGATAGTTTTGAGCGAGCTGCACATAGTTTTGAGTGTGCTGAAAAGTTTTGAGTGTGCTGGATATAGTTTTGGGCATGTTGAATATTTTTGAGCATGCTGGATAGTTTTGGGCGCACTGGATAATTTTGAGCTTGCTGGTTAGTTTGAGCATGCTGGATAGTTTTGAGCATGCTGGATATAGTTTTGAGCATGCTGGTTAGTTTTGAGCCTGCTGGATAATTTGAGCGAGCTGCATATAGTTTTGAGCATGCTGGATAATTTTGAGCATGCTGGATAGTTTTGAGCGTGCTGGATAGTTTTGAGCGAGCTGCATATAGTTTTGAGCGTGCTGGATTTTTTGAGTGTGCTGGATAGTTTTGAGTGTGCTGGATAGTTTTGAGCGAGCTGCATATAGTTTTGAGCATTTTGGATATTTTTGAGTGTGCTGGATAGTTTTGAGTGTGCTGGATAGTTTTGAGCATGCTGGATATAGTTTCGAGCATGCTGTATAATTTTGAGCCGGCTGGATAGTTTTGAGAGTGCTGGATATAGTTTGGAGCATTCTGGATAGTTTTGAGCTTGCTGGATGGTTTGAGCATGCTGAATAGTTTTGATTGTGCTGGAGTGTTTTGAGCGTGCTGAACATAGTTTTGAGCATGTCGGGTAGCTTTGAGCGACCTGGATCGTTTTGAGCCTGCTGGATAGTTTCGAGCATGCTATAAAGTTTTGAGGGGACTGAATAGTTTTGAGTGTCCTGGATATTTTTTTGAGCATGTTGGATATTTTTGAGCGTGCTGGGTATTTTTGAGCGAGCTGGATAGTTTTGAGCATGCTGGATAGTTTTGAGCGAGCTGCATATAGTTTTGAGCGTGCTGGATAGCTTTGATTGTGCTGGATAGTTTTGAGCGAGCTGCACATAGTTTTGAGTGTGCTGAAAAGTTTTGAGTGTGCTGGATATAGTTTTGGGCATGTTGAATATTTTTGAGCATGCTGGATAGTTTTGGGCGCACTGGATAATTTTGAGCTTGCTGGTTAGTTTGAGCATGCTGGATAGTTTTGAGCATGCTGGATATGCTGGATATAGTTTTGAACATGCTGGTTAGTTTTGAGCCTGCTGGATAATTTGAGCGAGCTGCATATAGTTTTGAGC
This sequence comes from Carcharodon carcharias, assembly GCF_017639515.1. Lineage (NCBI taxonomy): Eukaryota > Metazoa > Chordata > Chondrichthyes > Lamniformes > Lamnidae > Carcharodon > Carcharodon carcharias. Next base: position 35,668,998 of record NC_054489.1, on the reverse strand, counting down.
ATGCTGGATAATTTTGAGCATGCTGGATAGTTTTGAGCCGCTGGATAGTTTTGAGCGAGCTGCATATAGTTTTGAGCGTGCTGGATTTTTTGAGTGTGCTGGATAGTTTTGAGTGTGCTGGATAGTTTTGAGCGAGCTGCATATAGTTCTGAGTGTGCTGGATAGTTTTGAGCATGCTGGATAGTTTTGAGCGTGCTGGATAGTTTTGAGCAAGCTGCATATAGTTTTGAGCGTGCTGGATAGTTTTGAGTGGGCTGGATATAGTTTTGAGTGTGCTGGATAGTTTTGAGCGAGCTGCATATAGTTTTGAGCGTGCTGGATAGTTTTGAGTGTGCTGTATAATAGTTTTGAGCAGCTGCATATAGTTTTGAGCTTGCTGGATAGTTTTGAATGTGCTGGATATAGTTTTCAGCATGCTGGGTGGTTTTAATTGTGCTGGATAGTTTTGAGCATGCTGGATTTGTTTTGAGCTTGCAGGATAGTTTTGAGCATGCTGGAAAGTTTTGAGGGGGCTGGATTGTTTTGAGTATGCTGGATACATTTGTGTGTGCTGGATAGTTTTGATTTTGCTGGATATAGTTTCAAGCATGCTGTATAGTTTTGAGCCTGCTGGATAGTTTTGAGAGTGCTGGATATAGTTTGGAGCATTCTGGATAGTTTTGAGCATGCTGGATATTTTTGAGCGTGCTGGATAGTTTTGAGCTTGCTGGATGGTTTGAGCATGCTGAATAGTTTTGAGTGTGCTGGACTGTTTTGAGCGTGCTGAACATAGTTTTGAGCATGTCTGGTAGCTTTGAGCGACCTGGATCGTTTTGAGCCTGCTGAATTGTTTCGAGCATGCTATAAAGTTTTGAGAGTGCTGAATATTTTTGAGTGTGCTGGATATAGTTTTGGGCATGTTGGATATTTTTGAGCGTGCTGGATAGTTTTGGGCGCACTGGATAATTTTGAGCTTGCTGGATAGTTTTGAGCGTGCTCGATAGTTTTGAGCGAGCTGCATATAGTTTTGAGCGTGCTGGATGGTTTTGTGTGTGCTGGATAGTTTTGAGTGTGCTGGATAGTTTTGAGCGAGCTGGATAGTTTTGAGCATGCTGGATAGTTTTGAGCGTTCTGGATAGTTTTGAGCGAGCTGCATATAGTTTTGAGCGTGCTGGATAGTTTTGAGTGTGCTGGATATAGTTTTGAGCATGCTGGATGGTTTTGAGTGTGCTGGATAGTTTTGAGTGTGCTGGATAGTTTTGAGCGTGCTGGATAGTTTTGATCTTGCTGGATAGTTTTGAGCGTGCTGGATAGTTTTGAGGAACTGCATATAGTTTTGAGCCTGCTGGATAGTTTTGAATGTGCTGGACATAGTTTTCAGCATGCTGGGTGGTTTTGATTGTACTGGATAGTTTTGAGCATGCTGGATTTGTTTTGAGCATGCTGGATAGTTTTGAGCTTGCAGGATAGTTTTGTGCATGCTGGAAAGTTTTGACCCGGCGGATAGTTTTGAGCGTGCTGTATATACTTTCGATCATGTTGGATAGCTTTGAGCATGCCGTAAAGTTTTGAGCGTGCTGGATATAGTTTCGAGCGTGCTTGGCAGTTTTGAGCGAGCTTGATAGTTTTGAGCGTGCTGGATAGTTTTGAGCGAGCTGCATATAGTTTTGAGCGTGCTGGATAGTTTTGAGTGTGATGGATATAGTTTTGAGTGTGCTGGATATAGCTTTGAGCATTCTGGATAGTATTGAGCGTGCTGGATAGTTTGGAGTGTGCTGGGTAGTTTTGAGGATCTGCATATAGTTTTGAACCTGCTGGATAGTTTTGAATGTGCTGGATATAGTTTTCAGCATGCTGGGTGGTTTTGATTGTGCTGGATAGTTTTGAGCATGCTGGATTTGTTTTGAGCATGCTGGATATAGTTATGGGCATGCTGGATAGTTATGAGCTTGCAGGATAGTTTTGAGCATGCTGGAAAGTTTTGAAGGGGCTGGATTGTTTTGAGTATGCTGGATACATTTGAGTGTGCTGGATAGTTTTGAGCGTGCTGGTTATAGTTTTGAGCATGCTGTATAGTTTTGAGCCTGCTGGATAGTTTTGTGAGTGCTGGATATATTTTGGAGCATTCTGGATAGTTTTGAGCTTGCTGGATGGTTTGAGCATGCTGAATACTTTTGAGTGTGCTGGTCTGTTTTGAGCGTGCTGAACATAGTTTTGAGCATGTCGGGTAGCTTTGAGTGACCTGGATCGTTTTGAGCCTGCTGGATAGTTCCGAGCATGCTGTAAAGTTTTGAGGGGGCTGGATTGTTTTGAGTATGCTGGATATAGTTACGAGCTTGCTGGGTAGTTTTGAGCCTGCTGGATCGTTTTGAGCCTGCTGGATAGTTTCGAGCATGCTATAAAGTTTTGAGGGGGCTGAATAGTTTTGAGTGTCCTGGATATAGTTTTGATCATGTTGGATATTTTTGAGCGTGCTGGGTATTTTTGAGCAAGCTGGATAGTTTTGAGCATGCTGGATAGTTTTGAGCGAGCTGCATATAGTTTTGTGCGTGCTGGATAGTTTTGATTGTGCTGGATAATATTGAGCTTGCTGGATAGTTTGAGCGTGCTGGATATAGTTTTGAGCATGCTGGATAGTTTTGAGCCTGCTGGATAATTTGAGCGAGCTGCATATAGTTTTGAGCATGCTGGATAATTTTGAGCGTGCTGGATATTTTTGAGTGTGCTGGATAGTTTTGAGTGTGCTGGATAGTTTTGAGCGAGCTGCATATAGTTTTGAGCGTGCTGGATAGTTTTGAGCATGCTGGAAAGTTTTGACGGGTCTGGATAGTTTTGAGCGTGCTGGATATAGTTTCGAGCATGTTGGATAGCTTTGAGCATGCTGTACAGTTTTGAGCATGCTGGATATAGTTTTGAGCGTGCTGGGTAGTTTTGAGCGAGCTGGATAGTTTTGAGCTTGCTGGATGGTTTGAGCATGCTGAATAGTTTTGAGTGTGTTGGACTGTTTTGAGCGTGCTGAACATAGTTTTGAGCATGTCGGGTAGCTTTGAGCGACCTGGATCGTTTTGAGCCTGCTGGATAGTTTCGAGCATGCTGTAAAGTTTTGAGGGGGCTGGATTATTTTGAGTATGCTGGATATAGTTACAAGCGTGCAGGGTAGTTTTGAGCGACCTGGATCGTTTTGAGCCTGCTGGATAGTTTCGAGCATGCTATAAAGTTTTGAGGGGGCTGGATTGTTTTGAGTATGCTGGATATAGTTTCGAGCGTGCTGGGTAGTTTTGAGCGAGCTGGATAGTTTTGAGCGTGCTGGATAGTTTTGAGCGAGCTGCATATAGTTTTGAGCATGCTGGATAGTTTTGTGCGTGCTGGATTTGTTTTGAGCATGCTGGATATAGTTTTGGGCATGCTGGATAGTTTTGAGCTTGCAGGATAGTTTTGAGCATGCTGGAACGTTTTGAGGGGGCTGGATTGTTTTGAGTATGCTGGGTACATTTGAGTGTGCAGGATAGTTTTGAGCGTGCTGGGTATAGTTTCGAGCATGCTGTATAGTTTTGAGCGTGCTGGATAGTTTTGAGACTGCTGGATATAGTTTTGAGCACGCTCGATATTTTTCAGCGTGCTGGATAGTTTTGAGCTTGCTGGATGGTTTGAGCATGCTGAATAGTTTTGAGTGTGCTGGACTGTTTTGAGCGTGCTGAACATAGTTTTGAGCATGTCGGGTAGCTTTGAGCGACCTGTTTCATTTTGAGCCTGCTGGATAGTTTCGAGGATGCTGTAAAGTTTTGAGAGGGCTGGATTGTTTTGAGTATGCTGGATATAGTTTTGAGCATTTTGGATATTTTTGAGCGTGCTGGATAGTTTTGGGTGCGCTGGATAATTTTGAGCTGCTGGATATTTTTGAGCATGCTGGATAGTTTTGAGCATGCTGGATAGATTTGAGCGAGCTGCATATAGTTTTGAGCGTGCTGGATAGTTTTGAGTGTGCTGGATATAGTTTTGAGCATGCTGGATAGATTTGAGCGTGCTGGATAGTTTTGAGCTTGCTGGATAGTTTTGAGCGTGCTGGATAGTTTTGAGGATCTGCATATAGTTTTGAACCTGCTGGATAGTTTTGAATGTGCTGGATATAGTTTTCAGCATGCTGGGTGGTTTTGATTGTGCTGGATAGTTTTGAGCGTGCTGGATTTGTTTTGAGCATGCTGGATATAGTTTTGGGCATGCTGGATAGTTTTGAGCTTGCAGGATAGTTTTGAGCATGCTGGAACGTTTTGAGGGGGCTGGATTGTTTTGAGTATGCTGGGTACATTTGAGTGTGCAGGATAGTTTTGAGCGTGCTGGGTATAGTTTCGAGCATGCTGTATAGTTTTGAGCGTGCTGGATAGTTTTGAGACTGCTGAATATAGTTTTGAGCACGCTCGATATTTTTCAGCGTGCTGGATAGTTTTGCGCATGCTGGATAGTTTTGAGCTTGCAGGATAGTTTTGAGCAGGCTGGAATGTTTTGAGGGGGCTGGATTATTTTGAGTATGCTGGATACATTTGAGTGTGCTGGATAGTTTTGAGCTTGCTGGATGGTTTGAGCATGCTGAATAGTTTTGAGTGTGTTGGACAGTTTTGAGCGTGCTGAACATAGTTTTGAGCATGTCGGGTAGCTTTGAGCGAGCTGGATCGTTTTGAGCGTGCTGGATAGTTTTGAGCGAGCTGCATATAGTTTTGAGCATGCTGGATAGTTTTGTGGGTGCTGGATTTGTTTTGAGCATGCTGGATATAGTTTTGGGCATGCTGGATAGTTTTGAGCTTGCAAGATAGTTTGGAGCATGCTGGAAAGTTTTGAGGGGGCTAGATTGTATTGAGTATGCTGGGTACATTTGAGTGTGCAGGATAGTTTTGAGCGTGCTGGATATAGTTTCGAGCATGCTGTATAGTTTTGAGCGTGCTGGATAGTTTTGAGACTGCTGGATATAGTTTTGAGCATGCTCGATATTTTTCAGCGTGCTGGATAGTTTTGAGCTTGCTGGATGGTTTGAGCATGCTGAATAGTTTTGAGTGTGCTGGACTGTTTTGAGCGTGCTGAACATAGTTTTGAACATGTCGGGTAGCTTTGAGCGACCTGTTTCATTTTGAGCCTGCTGGATAGTTTCGAGCATGCTGTAAAGTTTTGAGAGGGCTGGATTGTTTTGAGTATGCTGGATATAGTTTTGAGCATTTTGGATATTTTTGAGCGTGCTGGATAGTTTTGGGTGCGCTGGATAATTTTGAGCTGCTGGATATTTTTGAGCATGCTGGATAGTTTTGAGGAGCTGCATATAGTTTTGAACCTGCTGGATAGTTTTGAGTGTGCTGGATATAGTTTTGAGCATGCTGGATAGATTTGAGCGTGCTGGATAGTTTTGAGCTTGCTGGATAGTTTTGAGCGTGCTGGATAGTTTTGAGGAGCTGCATATAGTTTTGAACCTGCTGGATAGTTTTGAATGTGCTGGATATAGTTTTCAGCATGCTGGGTGGTTTTGATTGTGCTGGATAGTTTTGAGCATGCTGGATTTGTTTTGAGCATGCTGGATATAGTTTTGGGCATGCTGGATAGTTTTGAGCTTGCAGGATAGTTTTGAGCATGCTGGAAAGTTTTGAGGGGGCTGGATTGTTTTGAGTATGCTGGATACATTTGAGTGTGCTGGATAGTTTTGAGCGTGCTGGTTATAGTTTTGAGCATGCTGTATAGTTTTGAGCCTGCTGGATAGTTTTGTGAGTGCTGGATATATTTTGGAGCATTCTGGATAGTTTTGAGCTTGCTGGATGGTTTGAGCATGCTGAATACTTTTGAGTGTGCTGGTCTGTTTTGAGCGTGCTGAACATAGTTTTGAGCATGTCGGGTAGCTTTGAGTGACCTGGATCGTTTTGAGCCTGCTGGATAGTTCCGAGCATGCTGTAAAGTTTTGAGGGGGCTGGATTGTTTTGAGTATGCTGGATATAGTTACGAGCTTGCTGGGTAGTTTTGAGCCTGCTGGATCGTTTTGAGCCTGCTGGATAGTTTCGAGCATGCTATAAAGTTTTGAGGGGGCTGAATAGTTTTGAGTGTCCTGGATATAGTTTTGATCATGTTGGATATTTTTGAGCGTGCTGGGTATTTTTGAGCAAGCTGGATAGTTTTGAGCATGCTGGATAGTTTTGAGCGAGCTGCATATAGTTTTGTGCGTGCTGGATAGTTTTGATTGTGCTGGATAATATTGAGCTTGCTGGATAGTTTGAGCGTGCTGGATATAGTTTTGAGCATGCTGGATAGTTTTGAGCCTGCTGGATAATTTGAGCGAGCTGCATATAGTTTTGAGCATGCTGGATAATTTTGAGCGTGCTGGATATTTTTGAGTGTGCTGGATAGTTTTGAGTGTGCTGGATAGTTTTGAGCGAGCTGCATATAGTTTTGAGCGTGCTGGATAGTTTTGAGCATGCTGGAAAGTTTTGACGGGTCTGGATAGTTTTGAGCGTGCTGGATATAGTTTCGAGCATGTTGGATAGCTTTGAGCATGCTGTACAGTTTTGAGCATGCTGGATATAGTTTTGAGCGTGCTGGGTAGTTTTGAGCGAGCTGGATAGTTTTGAGCTTGCTGGATGGTTTGAGCATGCTGAATAGTTTTGAGTGTGTTGGACTGTTTTGAGCGTGCTGAACATAGTTTTGAGCATGTCGGGTAGCTTTGAGCGACCTGGATCGTTTTGAGCCTGCTGGATAGTTTCGAGCATGCTGTAAAGTTTTGAGGGGGCTGGATTATTTTGAGTATGCTGGATATAGTTACAAGCGTGCAGGGTAGTTTTGAGCGACCTGGATCGTTTTGAGCCTGCTGGATAGTTTCGAGCATGCTATAAAGTTTTGAGGGGGCTGGATTGTTTTGAGTATGCTGGATATAGTTTCGAGCGTGCTGGGTAGTTTTGAGCGAGCTGGATAGTTTTGAGCGTGCTGGATAGTTTTGAGCGAGCTGCATATAGTTTTGAGCATGCTGGATAGTTTTGTGCGTGCTGGATTTGTTTTGAGCATGCTGGATATAGTTTTGGGCATGCTGGATAGTTTTGAGCTTGCAGGATAGTTTTGAGCATGCTGGAACGTTTTGAGGGGGCTGGATTGTTTTGAGTATGCTGGGTACATTTGAGTGTGCAGGATAGTTTTGAGCGTGCTGGGTATAGTTTCGAGCATGCTGTATAGTTTTGAGCGTGCTGGATAGTTTTGAGACTGCTGGATATAGTTTTGAGCACGCTCGATATTTTTCAGCGTGCTGGATAGTTTTGAGCTTGCTGGATGGTTTGAGCATGCTGAATAGTTTTGAGTGTGCTGGACTGTTTTGAGCGTGCTGAACATAGTTTTGAGCATGTCGGGTAGCTTTGAGCGACCTGTTTCATTTTGAGCCTGCTGGATAGTTTCGAGGATGCTGTAAAGTTTTGAGAGGGCTGGATTGTTTTGAGTATGCTGGATATAGTTTTGAGCATTTTGGATATTTTTGAGCGTGCTGGATAGTTTTGGGTGCGCTGGATAATTTTGAGCTGCTGGATATTTTTGAGCATGCTGGATAGTTTTGAGCATGCTGGATAGATTTGAGCGAGCTGCATATAGTTTTGAGCGTGCTGGATAGTTTTGAGTGTGCTGGATATAGTTTTGAGCATGCTGGATAGATTTGAGCGTGCTGGATAGTTTTGAGCTTGCTGGATAGTTTTGAGCGTGCTGGATAGTTTTGAGGATCTGCATATAGTTTTGAACCTGCTGGATAGTTTTGAATGTGCTGGATATAGTTTTCAGCATGCTGGGTGGTTTTGATTGTGCTGGATAGTTTTGAGCGTGCTGGATTTGTTTTGAGCATGCTGGATATAGTTTTGGGCATGCTGGATAGTTTTGAGCTTGCAGGATAGTTTTGAGCATGCTGGAACGTTTTGAGGGGGCTGGATTGTTTTGAGTATGCTGGGTACATTTGAGTGTGCAGGATAGTTTTGAGCGTGCTGGGTATAGTTTCGAGCATGCTGTATAGTTTTGAGCGTGCTGGATAGTTTTGAGACTGCTGAATATAGTTTTGAGCACGCTCGATATTTTTCAGCGTGCTGGATAGTTTTGCGCATGCTGGATAGTTTTGAGCTTGCAGGATAGTTTTGAGCAGGCTGGAATGTTTTGAGGGGGCTGGATTATTTTGAGTATGCTGGATACATTTGAGTGTGCTGGATAGTTTTGAGCTTGCTGGATGGTTTGAGCATGCTGAATAGTTTTGAGTGTGTTGGACAGTTTTGAGCGTGCTGAACATAGTTTTGAGCATGTCGGGTAGCTTTGAGCGAGCTGGATCGTTTTGAGCGTGCTGGATAGTTTTGAGCGAGCTGCATATAGTTTTGAGCATGCTGGATAGTTTTGTGGGTGCTGGATTTGTTTTGAGCATGCTGGATATAGTTTTGGGCATGCTGGATAGTTTTGAGCTTGCAAGATAGTTTGGAGCATGCTGGAAAGTTTTGAGGGGGCTAGATTGTATTGAGTATGCTGGGTACATTTGAGTGTGCAGGATAGTTTTGAGCGTGCTGGATATAGTTTCGAGCATGCTGTATAGTTTTGAGCGTGCTGGATAGTTTTGAGACTGCTGGATATAGTTTTGAGCATGCTCGATATTTTTCAGCGTGCTGGATAGTTTTGAGCTTGCTGGATGGTTTGAGCATGCTGAATAGTTTTGAGTGTGCTGGACTGTTTTGAGCGTGCTGAACATAGTTTTGAACATGTCGGGTAGCTTTGAGCGACCTGTTTCATTTTGAGCCTGCTGGATAGTTTCGAGCATGCTGTAAAGTTTTGAGAGGGCTGGATTGTTTTGAGTATGCTGGATATAGTTTTGAGCATTTTGGATATTTTTGAGCGTGCTGGATAGTTTTGGGTGCGCTGGATAATTTTGAGCTGCTGGATATTTTTGAGCATGCTGGATAGTTTTGAGGAGCTGCATATAGTTTTGAACGTGCTGGATAGTTTTGAGTGTGCTGGATATAGTTTTGAGCATGCTGGATAGATTTGAGCGTGCTGGATAGTTTTGAGCTTGCTGGATAGTTTTGAGCGTGCTGGATAGTTTTGAGGAGCTGCATATAGTTTTGAACCTGCTGGATAGTTTTGAATGTGCTGGATATAGTTTTCAGCATGCTGGGTGGTTTTGATTGTGCTGGATAGTTTTGAGCATGCTGGATTTGTTTTGAGCATGCTGGATATAGTTTTGGGCATGCTGGATAGTTTTGAGCTTGCAGGATAGTTTTGAGCATGCTGGAAAGTTTTGAGGGGGCTGGATTGTTTTGAGTATGCTGGATACATTTGAGTGTGCTGGATGGTTTTGAGCATGCTGGATATAGTTTCGAGCATGCTGTATAATTTTGAGCCGGCTGGATAGTTTTGAGAGTGCTGGATATAGTTTGGAGCATTCTGGATAGTTTTGAGCTTGCTGGATGGTTTGAGCATGCTGAATAGTTTTGATTGTGCTGGACTGTTTTGAGCATGCTGAACATAGTTTTGAGCATGTCGGGTAGCTTTGAGCGACCTGGATCGTTTTGAGCCTGCTGGATTGTTCCGAGCATGCTGTAAAGTTTTCAGGGGGCTGGATTGTTTTGAGTATGCTGGATATAGTTACGAGCATGCTGGGTAGTTTTGAGCGACCTGGATCGTTTTGAGCCTGCTGGATAGTTTCGAGCATGCTATAAAGTTTTGAGGGGACTGAATAGTTTTGAGGGTCCTGGATATAGTTTTGAGCATGTTGGATATTTTTGAGCGTGCTGGGTATTTTTGAGCAAGCTGGATAGTTTTGAGCATGCTGGATAGTTTTGAGCAAGCTGCATATAGTTTTGAGCGTGCTGGATAGCTTTGATTGTGCTGGATAGTTTTGAGCGAGCTGCACATAGTTTTGAGTGTGCTGAAAAGTTTTGTGTGTGCTGGATATAGTTTTGGGCATGTTGGATATTTTTGAACATGCTGGATAGTTTTGGGCGCACTGGATAATTTTGAGCTTGCTGGTTAGTTTGAGCATGCTGGATAGTTTTGAGCATGCTGGATATAGTTTTGAGCATGCTAGTTAGTTTTGAGCCTGCTGGATAATTTGAGCGAGCTGCAAATAGTTTTGAGCATGCTGGATAATTTTGAGCATGCTGGATAGTTTTGAGCGTGCTGGATAGTTTTGAGCGAGCTGCATATAGTTTTGAGCGTGCTGGATTTTTTGAGTGTGCTGGATAGTTTTGAGTGTGCTGGATAGTTTTGAGCGAGCTGCATATAGTTTTGAGTGTGCTGGATAGTTTTGAGCATGCTGGATAGTTTTGAGCGTGCTGGATAGTTTTGAGCAAGCTGCATATAGTTTTGAGCGTGCTGGATAGTTTTGAGTGGGCTGGATATAGTTTTGAGTGTGCTGGATAGTTTTGAGCGAGCTGCATATAGTTTTGAGCGTGCTGGATAGTTTTGAGCATGCTGGATAGTTTTGAGCATGCTGGATGGTTTGAGCATGCTGAATAGTTTTGAGTGTGTTGGACTGTTTTGAGCGTGCTGAACATAGTTTTGAGCATGTCGGGTAGCTTTGAGCGAGCTGGATCGTTTTGAGCGTGCTGGATAGTTTTGAGCGAGCTGCATATAGTTTTGAGCATGCTGGATAGTTTTGTGGGTGCTGGATTTGTTTTGAGCATGCTGGATATAGTTTTGGGCATGCTGGATAGTTTTGAGCTTGCTGGATAGTTTGGAGCATGCTGGAAAGTTTTGAGGGGGCTAGATTGTTTTGAGTATGCTGGGTACATTTGAGTGTGCAGGATAGTTTTGAGCGTGCTGGATATAGTTTCGAGCATGCTGTATAGTTTTGAGCGTGCTGGATAGTTTTGAGACTGCTGGATATAGTTTTGAGCATGCTCGATATTTTTCAGCGTGCTGGATAGTTTTGAGCTTGCTGGATGGTTTGAGCATGCTGAATAGTTTTGAGTGTGCTGGACTGTTTTGAGCGTGCTGAACATAGTTTTGAACATGTCGGGTAGCTTTGAGCGACCTGTTTCATTTTGAGCCTGCTGGATAGTTTCGAGCATGCTGTAAAGTTTTGAGAGGGCTGGATTGTTTTGAGTATGCTGGATATAGTTTTGAGCATTTTGGATATTTTTGAGCGTGCTGGATAGTTTTGGGTGCGCTGGATAATTTTGAGCTGCTGGATATTTTTGAGCATGCTGGATAGTTTTGAGGAGCTGCATATAGTTTTGAACCTGCTGGATAGTTTTGAGTGTGCTGGATATAGTTTTGAGCATGCTGGATAGATTTGAGCGTGCTGGATAGTTTTGAGCTTGCTGGATAGTTTTGAGCGTGCTGGATAGTTTTGAGGAGCTGCATATAGTTTTGAACCTGCTGGATAGTTTTGAATGTGCTGGATATAGTTTTCAGCATGCTGGGTGGTTTTGATTGTGCTGGATAGTTTTGAGCGTGCTGGATTTGTTTTGAGCATGCTGGATATAGTTTTGGGCATGCTGGATAGTTTTGAGCTTGCTGGATAGTTTTGAGAATGCTGGAAAGTTTTGAGGGGGCTGGATTGTTTTGAGTATGCTGGATACATTTGAGTGTGCTGGATAGTTTTGAGCATGCTGGATATAGTTTCGAGCATGCTGTATAATTTTGAGCCGGCTGGATAGTTTTGAGAGTGCTGGATATAGTTTGGAGCATTCTGGATAGTTTTGAGCTTGCTGGATGGTTTGAGCATGCTGAATAGTTTTGATTGTGCTGGACTGTTTTGAGCATGCTGGATATTTTTGAGAATGCTGAATAGTTTTGATTGTGCTGGACTGTTCTGAGCGTGCTGAACATAGTTTTGAGCATGTCGGGTAGCTTTGAGCGACCTGGATCGTTTTGAGCCTGCTGGATTGTTCCGAGCATGCTGTAAAGTTTTCAGGGGGCTGGATTGTTTTGAGTATGCTGGATATAGTTACGAGCATGCTGGGTAGTTTTGAGCGACCTGGATCGTTTTGAGCCTGCTGGATAGTTTCGAGCATGCTATAAAGTTTTGAGGGGACTGAATAGTTTTGAGTGTCCTGGATATAGTTTTGAGCATGTTGGATATTTTTGAGCGTGCTGGGTATTTTTGAGCAAGCTGGATAGTTTTGAGCATGCTGGATAGTTTTGAGCAAGCTGCATATAGTTTTGAGCGTGCTGGATAGCTTTGATTGTGCTGGATAGTTTTGAGCGAGCTGCACATAGTTTTGAGTGTGCTGAAAAGTTTTGAGTGTGCTGGATATAGTTTTGGGCATGTTGGATATTTTTGAACATGCTGGATAGTTTTGGGCGCACTGGATAATTTTGAGCTTGCTGGTTAGTTTGAGCATGCTGGATAGTTTTGAGCATGCTGGATATAGTTTTGAGCATGCTGGTTAGTTTTGAGCCTGCTGGATAATTTGAGCGAGCTGCAAATAGTTTTGAGCATGCTGGATAATTTTGAGCATGCTGGATAGTTTTGAGCGTGCTGGATAGTTTTGAGCGAGCTGCATATAGTTTTGAGTGTGCTGGATAGTTTTGAGCATGCTGGATAGTTTTGAGCGTGCTGGATAGTTTTGAGCAAGCTGCATATAGTTTTGAGCGTGCTGGATAGTTTTGAGTGGGCTGGATATAGTTTTGAGTGTGCTGGATAGTTTTGAGCGAGCTGCATATAGTTTTGAGCGTGCTGGATAGTTTTGAGCATGCTGGATAGTTTTGAGCATGCTGGATAGTTTTGAGCGAGCTGCATATAGTTTAGAGCGTGCTGTATAGTTTTGAGTGTGCTGTATATAGTTTTGAGCAGCTGCATATAGTTTTGAGCTTGCTGGATAGTTTTGAATGTGCTGGATATAGTTTTCAGCATGCTGGGTGGTTTTAATTGTGCTGGATAGTTTTGAGCATGCTGGATTTGTTTTGAGCTTGCAGGATAGTTTTGAGCATGCTGGAAAGTTTTGAGGGGGCTGGATTGTTTTGAGTATGCTGGATACATTTGTGTGTGCTGGATAGTTTTGATTTTGCTGGATATAGTTTCAAGCATGCTGTATAGTTTTGAGCCTGCTGGATAGTTTTGAGAGTGCTGGATATAGTTTGGAGCATTCTGGATAGTTTTGAGCATGCTGGATATTTTTGAGCGTGCTGGATAGTTTTGAGCTTGCTGGATGGTTTGAGCATGCTGAATAGTTTTGAGTGTGCTGGACTGTTTTGAGCGTGCTGAACATAGTTTTGAGCATGTCTGGTAGCTTTGAGCGACCTGGATCGTTTTGAGCCTGCTGAATTGTTTCGAGCATGCTATAAAGTTTTGAGAGTGCTGAATATTTTTGAGTGTGCTGGATATAGTTTTGGGCATGTTGGATATTTTTGAGCGTGCTGGATAGTTTTGGGCGCACTGGATAATTTTGAGCTTGCTGGATAGTTTTGAGCGTGCTCGATAGTTTTGAGCGATCTGCATATAGTTTTGAGCGTGCTGGATGGTTTTGAGTGTGCTGGATAGTTTTGAGTGTGCTGGATAGTTTTGAGCGAGCTGGATAGTTTTGAGCATGCTGGATAGTTTTGAGCGTGCTGGATAGTTTTGAGCGAGCTGCATATAGTTTTGAGCGTGCTGGATAGTTTTGAGTGTGCTGGATATAGTTTTGAGCATGCTGGATAGTTTTGAGCGTGCTGGATAGTTTTGATCTTGCTGGATAGTTTTGAGCGTGCTGGATAGTTTTGAGGAACTGCATATAGTTTTGAGCCTGCTGGATAGTTTTGAATGTGCTGGATATAGTTTTCAGCATGCTGGGTGGTTTTGATTGTACTGGATAGTTTTGAGCATGCTGGATTTGTTTTGAGCATGCTGGATAGTTTTGAGCTTGCAGGATAGCTTTGTGCATGCTGGAAAGTTTTGACCCGGCGGATAGTTTTGAGCGTGCTGTATATACTTTCGATCATGTTGGATAGCTTTGAGCATGCTGTAAAGTTTTGAGCGTGCTGGATATAGTTTCAAGCGTGCTTGGCAGTTTTGAGCGAGCTTGATAGTTTTGAGCGTGCTGGAAAGTTTTGAGCAAGCTGCATATAGTTTTGAGTGTGCTGGATAGTTTTGAGCGAGCTGCATATAGTTTTGAGCGTGCTGGATAGTTTTGAGTGTGATGGATATAGTTTTGAGTGTGCTGGATATAGCTTTGAGCATTCTGGATAGATTTGAGCGTGCTGGATAGTTTGGAGTGTGCTGGGTAGTTTTGAGGATCTGCATATAGTTTTGAACCTGCTGGATAGTTTTGAATGTGCTGGATATAGTTTTCAGCATGCTGGGTGGTTTTGATTGTGCTGGATAGTTTTGAGCGTGCTGGATTTGTTTTGAGCATGCTGGATATAGTTTTGGGCATGCTGGATAGTTATGAGCTTGCAGGATAGTTTTGAGCATGCTGGAAAGTTTTGAAGGGGCTGGATTGTTTTGAGTATGCTGGATACATTTGAGTGTGCTGGATAGTTTTGAGCGTGCTGGTTATAGTTTTGAGCATGCTGTATAGTTTTGAGCCTGCTGGATAGTTTTGTGAGTGCTGGATATATTTTGGAGCATTCTGGATAGTTTTGAGCTTGCTGGATGGTTTGAGCATGCTGAATACTTTTGAGTGTGCTGGTCTGTTTTGAGCGTGCTGATCATAGTTTTGAGCATGTCGGGTAGCTTTGAGTGACCTGGATCGTTTTGAGCCTGCTGGATAGTTCCGAGCATGCTGTAAAGTTTTGAGGGGGCTGGATTGTTTTGAGTATGCTGGATATAGTTACGAGCTTGCTGGGTAGTTTTGAGCCTGCTGGATCGTTTTGAGCCTGCTGGATAGTTTCGAGCATGCTATAAAGTTTTGAGGGGGCTGAATAGTTTTGAGTGTCCTGGATATAGTTTTGATCATGTTGGATATTTTTGAGCGTGCTGGGTATTTTTGAGCAAGCTGGATAGTTTTGAGCATGCTGGATAGTTTTGAGCGAGCTGCATATAGTTTTGTGCGTGCTGGATAGTTTTGATTGTGCTGGATAATATTGAGCTTGCTGGATAGTTTGAGCGAGCTGCATATAGTTTTGAGCGTGCTGGATAGTTTTGAGCATGCTGGAAAGTTTTGACGGGTCTGGATAGTTTTGAGCGTGCTGGATATAGTTTCGAGCATGTTGGATAGCTTTGAGCATGCTGTACAGTTTTGAGCATGCTGGATATAGTTTTGAGCGTGCTGGGTAGTTTTGAGCGAGCTGGATAGTTTTGAGCTTGCTGGATGGTTTGAGCATGCTGAATAGTTTTGAGTGTGTTGGACTGTTTTGAGCGTGCTGAACATAGTTTTGAGCATGTCGGGTAGCTTTGAGCGACCTGGATCGTTTTGAGCCTGCTGGATAGTTTCGAGCATGCTGTAAAGTTTTGAGGGGGCTGGATTATTTTGAGTATGCTGGATATAGTTACGAGCGTGCTGGGTAGTTTTGAGCGACCTGGATCGTTTTGAGCCTGCTGGATAGTTTCGAGCATGCTATAAAGTTTTGAGGGGGCTGGATTGTTTTGAGTATGCTGGATATAGTTTCGAGCGTGCTGGGTAGTTTTGAGCGAGCTGGATAGTTTTGAGCGTGCTGGATAGTTTTGAGCGAGCTGCATATAGTTTTGAGCATGCTGGATAGTTTTGTGCGTGCTGGATTTGTTTTGAGCATGCTGGATATAGTTTTGGGCATGCTGGATAGTTTTGAGCTTGCAGGATAGTTTTGAGCATGCTGGAAAGTTTTGAGGGGGCTGGATTGTTTTGAGTATGCTGGGTACATTTGAGTGTGCAGGATAGTTTTGAGCGTGCTGGATATAGTTTCGAGCATGCTGTATAGTTTTGAGCGTGCTGGATAGTTTTGAGACTGCTGGATATAGTTTTGAGCATGCTCGATATTTTTCAGCGTGCTGGATAGTTTTGAGCTTGCTGGATGGTTTGAGCATGCTGAATAGTTTTGAGTGTGCTGGACTGTTTTGAGCGTGCTGAACATAGTTTTGGGCATGTTGGATATTTTTGAGCGTGCTGGATAGTTTTGGGCGCACTGGATAATTTTGAGCTTGCTGGATAGTTTTGAGCGTGCTCGATGGTTTTGAGCGAGCTGCATATAGTTTTGAGCGTGCTGGATGGTTTTGAGTGTGCTGGATAGTTTTGAGTGTGCTGGATAGCTTTGAGCGAGCTGGATAGTTTTGAGCGAGCTTGATAGTTTTGAGCCTGCTGGATAGTTTTGAGCAAGCTGCATATAGTTTTGAGTGTGCTGGATAGTTTTGAGCGAGCTGCATATAGTTTTGAGCGTGCTGGATAGTTTTGAGTGTGATGGATATAGTTTTGAGTGTGCTGGATATAGCTTTGAGCATTCTGGATAGTATTGAGCGTGCTGGATAGTTTGGAGTGTGCTGCGTAGTTTTGAGGATCTGCATATAGTTTTGAACCTGCTGGGTAGTTTTGAATGTGCTGGATATAGTTTTCAGCATGCTGGGTGGTTTTGATTGTGCTGGATAGTTTTGAGCGTGCTGGATTTGTTTTGAGCATGCTGGATATAGTTTTGGGCATGCTGGATAGTTATGAGCTTGCAGGATAGTTTTGAGCATGCTGGAAAGTTTTGAAGGGGCTGGATTGTTTTGAGTATGCTGGATACATTTGAGTGTGCTGGATAGTTTTGAGCATGCTGGATATAGTTTCGAGCATGCTGTATAGTTTTGAGCCTGCTGGATAGTTTTGAGCGTGCTGGTTATAGTTTTGAGCATGCTGGATAGTTTTGAGCGTGCTGGATAGTTTTGAACGAGCTGCATATAATTTTGAGCGTGCTGGATATTTTTGAGTGTGCTGGATAGTTTTGAGTGTGCTGGATAGTTTTGAGCGAGCTGCATATAGTTTTGAGCGTGCTGGATAGTTTTGAGCATGCTGGAAAGTTTTGACGGGTCTGGATAATTTTGAGCGTGCTGGATATAGTTTCGAGCATGTTGGATAGCTTTGAGCATGCTGTACAGTTTTGAGCATGCTGGATATAGTTTTGAGCGTGCTGGGTAGTTTTGAGCGAGCTGAATAGTTTTGAGCTTGCTGGATGGTTTGAGCATGCTGAATAGTTTTGAGTGTGTTGGACTGTTTTGAGCGTGCTGAACATAGTTTTGAGCATGTCGGGTAGCTTTGAGCGACCTGGATCGTTTTGAGCCTGCTGGATAGTTTCGAGCATGCTGTAAAGTTTTGACGGGGCTGGATAGTTTTGAGCGTGCTGGATATAGTTTCGAGCATGTTGGATAGCTTTGAGCATGCTGTACAGTTTTGAGCATGCTGGATATTGTTTCGAGCATGCTGTATAGTTTTGAGCGTGCTGGATAGTTTTGAGACTGCTGGATATAGTTTTGAGCATGCTAGATATTTTTCAGCGTGCTGGATAGTTTTGAGCTTGCTGGATGGTTTGAGCATGCTGAATAGTTTTGAGTGTGTTGGACTGTTTTGAGCGTGCTGAACATAGTTTTGCGCATGTCGGGTAGCTTTCAGCGACCTGGATCGTTTTGAGCCTGCTGGATAGTTTCGAGCATGCTGTAAAGTTTTGAAGGGGCTGGATTATTTTGAGTATGCTGGATATAGTTACGAGCGTGCTGGGTAGTTTTGAGCGACCTGGATTGTTTTGAGCCTGCTGGATAGTTTCGAGCATGCTATAAAGTTTTGAGCGGGCTGGATTGTTTTGAGTATGCTGGATATAGATTCGAGCATGCTGGGTAGTTTTGAGCGAGCTGGATAGTTTTGAGCGTACTGGATAGTTTTGAGCGAGCTGCATATAGTTTTGAGCGTGCTGGATAGTTTTGTGCGTGCTGGATTTGTTTTGAACATGCTGGATATAGTTTTGAGCATGCTGGATAGTTTTGAGCTTGTAGGATAGTTTTGAGCATGCTGGACAGTTTTGAGGGGGCTGGATTGTTTTGAGAATGCTGGGTACATTTGAGTGTGAAGGATAGTTTTGAGCATGCTGGATATAGTTTCGAGCATGCTGTATAGTTTTGAGCGTGCTGGATAGTTTTGAGACTGCTGGATATAGTTTTGAGCATGCTCGATATTTTTCAGCATGCTGGATAGTTTTGAGCTTGCTGGATGGTTTGAGCATGCTGAATAGTTTTGACTGTGTTGGACTGTTTTGAGCGTGCTGAACATAGTTTTGAGCATGTCGGGTATCTTTGAGCGACCTGGATCGTTTTGAGCCTGCTGGATAGTTTCGAGCATGCTGTAAAGTTTTGAGGGGGCTGGATTATTTTGAGTATGCTGGATATAGTTACGAGCGTGCTGGGTAGATTTGAGCGACCTGGATCGTTTTGAGCCTGCTGGATAGTTTCGAGCATGCTATAAAGTTTTGAGGGGGCTGGATTGTTTTGAGTATGCTGGATATAGTTTCGAGCGTGCTGGGTAGTTTTGAGCGAGCTGGATAGTTTTGAGCGTGCTGGATAGTTTTGAGCGAGCTGCATATAGTTTTGAGCGTGCTGGATAGTTTTGAGGGTGTTGGATGTAGTTTTGAGCAAGCTGGATAGTTTTGAGCGTGCTGGATAGTTTTGAGCTTGCCAGATAGTTTTGTATGTGCTGGATATATTTTTGAGCATGCTGGATAGTTTTGAGCAAGCTGCATATAGTTTTGAGCGTGCTGGATAGCTCTGAGTGTGCTAGATATTGTTTTGAGCATGCTGGATAGTTTTGAGCATGCTGGATAGTTTTGAGCTGGCTGGATAGTTTTGAACGTGCTGGATAGTTTTGAGGAGCTGCATATAGTTTTGAGCCTGCTGGATAATTTTGAATGTGCTGGATATAGTTTCGAGCATGCTGGGTGGTTTTGAGCGTGCTGGATAGTTTTGAGCGTGCTGGATTTGTTTTGAGCACGCTGGATATAGTTTTGGGCATGATGGATAGTTTTGAGCATGCTGGAAAGTTTTGACGGGGCTGGATAGTTTTGAGCGTGCTGGATATAGTTTCGAGCATGTTGGATAGCTTTGAGCATGCTGTACAGTTTTGAGCATGCTGGATATAGTTTCGAGCATGCTGTGTAGTTTTGAGCGAGCTGGATAGTTTTGAGCTTGCTGGATGGTTTGAGCATGCTGAATAGTTTTGAGTGTGTTGGACTGTTTTGAGCGTGCTGAACATAGTTTTGAGCATGTCGGGTAGCTTTGAGCGACCTGGATCGTTTTGAGCCTGCTGGATAGTTTCGAGCATGCTGTAAAGTTTTGAGGGGGCTGGATTATTTTGGGTATGCTGGATATAGTTACGAGCGTGCTGGGTAGTTTTGAGCGACCTGGATCGTTTTGAGCCTGCTGGATAGTTTCGAGCATGCTATAAAGTTTTGAGGCGGCTGGATTGTTTTGAGTATGCTGGATATAGTTTCGTGCGTGCTGGGTAGTTTTGAGCGAGCTGGATAGTTTTGAGCGTGCTGGATAGTTTTGAGCGAGCTGCATATAGTTTTGAGCGTGCTGGATAGTTTTGAGGGTGTTGGATGTAGTTTTGAGCATGCTGGATAGTTTTGAGCGTGCTGGATAGTTTTGAGCTTGCCGGATAGTTTTGAATGCGCTGGATATATTTTTGAGTATGCTTGATCGTTTTGAGCGTGCTGGATAGTTTTGAGCGTGCTGCATATAGTTTTGAGCGTGCTGGATAGCTTTGAGTGTGCTGGATATTGTTTTGAGTATGCTAGATAGTTTTGAGCATGCTGGATAGTTTTGAGCTTGCTGGATAGTTTTGAACGTGCTGGATAGTTTTGAGGAGCTGCATATAGTTTTGAGCGAGCTGGATAGTTTTGAGTGTGCTGGATATAGTTTTGAGCATGCTGGATAGATTTGAGCATGCTGGATAGTTTTGAGCTTGCTGTATAGTTTTGAACGTGCTGGATAGTTTTGAGGAGCTGCATATAGTTTTGAGCCTGCTGGATAATTTTGAATGTGCTGGATATAGTTTCGAGCATGCTGGGTGGTTTTGATTGTGCTGGATAGTTTTGAGCGTGCTGGATTTGTTTTGAGCATGCTGGATATAGTTTTGGGCATGCTGGATAGTTTTGAGCGTGCTGGATAGTTTTGAGCTTGCTGGATAGTTTTGTATGTGCTGGATATATTTTTGAGCATGCTGGATAGTTTTGAGCAAGCTGCATATAGTTTTGAGCGTGCTGGATAGCTCTGAGTGTGCTAGATATTGTTTTGAGCATGCTGGATATTTTTGAGCATGCTGGATAGTTTTGAGCATGCTGGATAGTTTTGAGCTGGCTGGATAGTTTTGAGCTGGCTGGATAGTTTTGAACGTGCTGGATAGTTTTGAGGAGCTGCATATAGTTTTGAGCCTGCTGGATAATTTTGAATGTGCTGGATATAGTTTCGAGCATGCTGGGTGGTTTTGATTGTGCTGGATAGTTTTGAGCGTGCTGGATTTGTTTTGAGCATGCTGGATATAGTTTTGGGCATGCTGGATAGTTTTGAGCGTGCTGGATAGTTTTGAGCTTGCTGGATAGTTTTGTATGTGCTGGATATATTTTTGAGCATGCTGGATAGTTTTGAGCAAGCTGCATATAGTTTTGAGCGTGCTGGATAGCTCTGAGTGTGCTAGATATTGTTTTGAGCATGCTGGATATTTTTGAGCATGCTGGATAGTTTTGATCATGCTGGATAGTTTTGAGCTGGCTGGATAGTTTTGAGCTGGCTGGATAGTTTTGAACGTGCTGGATAGTTTTGAGGAGCTGCATATAGTTTTGAGCCTGCTGGATAATTTTGAATGTGCTGGATACAGTTTCGAGCATGCTGGGTGGTTTTGAGCGTGCTGGATAGTTTTGAGCGTGCTGGATTTGTTTTGAGCACGCTGGATACAGTTTTGGGCATGATGGATAGTTTTGAGCATGCTGGAAAGTTTTGACGGGGCTGGATAGTTTTGAGCGTGCTGGATATAGTTTCGAGCATGTTGGATAGCTTTGAGCATGCTGTACAGTTTTGAGCATGCTGGATATAGTTTCGAGCATGCTGTGTAGTTTTGAGCGAGCTGGATAGTTTTGAGCTTGCTGGATGGTTTGAGCATGCTGAATAGTTTTGAGTGTGTTGGACTGTTTTGAGCGTGCTGAACATAGTTTTGAGGATGTCGGGTAGCTTTGAGCGACCTGGATCGTTTTGAGCCTGCTGGATAGTTTCGAGCATGCTGTAAAGTTTTGAGGGGGCTGGATTATTTTGGGTATGCTGGATATAGTTACGAGCGTGCTGGGTAGTTTTGAGCGACCTGGATCGTTTTGAGCCTGCTGGATAGTTTCGAGCATGCTATAAAGTTTTGAGGCGGCTGGATTGTTTTGAGTATGCTGGATATAGTTTCGTGCGTGCTGGGTAGTTTTGAGCGAGCTGGATAGTTTTGAGCGTGCTGGATAGTTTTGAGCGAGCTGCATATAGTTTTGAGCGTGCTGGATAGTTTTGAGGGTGTTGGATGTAGTTTTGAGCATGCTGGATAGTTTTGAGCGTGCTGGATAGTTTTGAGCTTGCCAGATAGTTTTGAATGTGCTGGATATATTTTTGAGTATGCTGGATCGTTTTGAGCGTGCTGGATAGTTTTGAGCGAGCTGCATATAGTTTTGAGCGTGCTGGATAGCTTTGAGTGTGCTGGATATTGTTTTGAGCATGCTGGATAGTTTTGAGCATGCTGGATAGTTTTGAGCTTGCTGGATAGTTTTGAACGTGCTGGATAGTTTTGAGGTGCTGCATATAGTTTTGAGCGAGCTGGATAGTTTTGAGTGTGCTGGATATAGTTTTGAGCATGCTGGATAGATTTGAGCATGCTGGATATTTTTGAGCTTGCTGTATAGTTTTGAACGTGCTGGATAGTTT
Organism: Carcharodon carcharias; assembly: GCF_017639515.1. Taxonomy (NCBI): domain Eukaryota; kingdom Metazoa; phylum Chordata; class Chondrichthyes; order Lamniformes; family Lamnidae; genus Carcharodon; species Carcharodon carcharias. Next base: position 35,647,247 of record NC_054489.1, on the reverse strand, counting down.
TGAGGAGCTGCATATAGTTTTGAGCCTGCTGGATAATTTTGAATGTGCTGGATATAGTTTCGAGCATGCTGGGTGGTTTTGATTGTGCTGGATAGTTTTGAGCGTGCTGGATTTGTTTTGAGCATGCTGGATATAGTTTTGGGCATGCTGGATAGTTTTGAGCATGCTGGAAAGTTTTGACGGGGCTGGATAGTTTTGAGCGTGCTGGATATAGTTTCGAGCATGTTGGATAGCTTTGAGCATGCTGTACAGTTTTGAGCATGCTGGATATAGTTTCGAGCATGCTGTGTAGTTTTGAGCGAGCTTGATAGTTTTGAGCTTGCTGGATGGTTTGAGCATGCTGTAAAGTTTTGAGGGGGCTGGATTATTTTGGGTATGCTGCATATAGGTACGAGCGTGCTGGATAGTTTTGAGCGACCTGGATCGTTTTGAGCCTGCTGGATAGTTTCGAGCATGCTATAAAGTTTTGAGGGGGCTGGATTGTTTTGAGTATGCTGGATATAGTTTCGAGCGTGCTGGGTAGTTTTGAGCGAGCTGGATAGTTTTGAGCGTGCTGGATAGTTTTGAGCGAGCTGCATATAGTTTTGAGCGTGCTGGATAGTTTTGAGGGTGTTGGATGTAGTTTTGAGCATGCTGGATAGTTTTGAGTGTGCTGGATAGTTTTGAGCTTGCCGGATAGTTTTGAATGTGCTGGATATATTTTTGAGCATGCTGGATCGTTTTGAGCGTGCTGGATAGTTTTGAGCGAGCTGCATATAGTTTTGAGCGTGCTGGATAGCTTTGAGTGTGCTGGATATTGTTTTGAGCATGCTGGATAGTTTTGAGCGTGCTGGATAGTTTTGAGCTTGCTGGATAGTTTTGAACGTGCTGGATAGTTTTGAGGAGCTGCATATAGTTTTGAGCCTGCTGGATAGTTTTGAATGTGCTGGATATAGTTTCGAGCATGCTGGGTGGCTTTGAGCATGCTGGATAGTTTTGAGCGTGCTGGATTTGTTTTGAGCATGCTGGATATAGTTTTGGGCATGATGGATAGTTTTGAGCATGCTGGAAAGTTTTGACGGGGCTGGATAGTTTTGAGCGTGCTGGATAGTTTTGACGATGCTGGATAGTTTTGAGCGTGCTGGATAATATTGAGCGTGCAGGATAATATTGAGCGTGCTGGATAGTTTTTAGCGTGCTGGAAAGTTTTGACCAGGCGGATAGTTTTGAGCGTGCTTTATATACTTTCGATCATGTTGGATAGTTTTGAGCATGCTGTAAAGTTTTGAGCTTGCTGGATATAGTTTTGAGCGTGCTGGGTAGTTTTGAGCGAGCTTGATAGTTTTGTGCGTGCTGGATAGTTTTGAGCAAGCTGCATATAGTTTTGAGCGTGCTGGGTATTTTTGAGTGTGCTGGTAAGTTTTGAGTGAGCTGCACATAGCTTTGAGCGTGCTGGATAGTTTTGAGTTTGGTGGATATAGCTTTGAGCATGCTGGATAGAATTGAGCGTGCTGGATAGTTTTGAGTGTGCTGGATAGTTTGGAGTGTGCTGGGTAGTTTTGAGCGTGCTGCATAGTTTTGAGCGAGCTGCATATAGCTTTGAGCGTGCTGGATAGTTTTGAGCATGCTGCCTAATTTTGAGCGTGCTGGATAGTTTTGACCGAGCTGCATATAGTTTTGAGCGTGCTGGATAGTTTTGAGGGTGTTGGATGTAGTTTTGAGCATGCTGGATAGTTTTGAGCGTGCTGGATAGTTTTGAGCTTGCTGGATAGTTTTGAATGTGCTGGATATATTTTTGATCATGCTGGATCGTTTTGAGCGTGCTGGATAGTTTTGAGCTAGCTGCATATAGTTTTCAGCGTGCTGGATAGCTTTGAGTGTGCTGGATATTGTTTTGAGCATGCTGGATAGTTTTGAGTGTGCTGGATAGTTTTGAGCATGCTGGATAGTTTTGAACGTGCTGGATAGTTTTGAGGAGCTGCATATAGTTTTGAGCCTGCTGGATAGTTTTGAATGTGCTGGATATAGTTTCGAGCATGCTGGGTGTTTTTGAGCATGCTGGATAGTTTTGAGCATGCTGGAAAGTTTTGACGGGTCTGGATTGTTTTGAGCGTGCTGGATATAGTTTCGAGCATGTTGGATAGTTTTGAGCATGCTGTACAGTTTTGAGCATGCTGGATATACTTTCGAGCGTGCTGGGTATTTTTGAGCGAGCTGGATAGTTTTGAGCTTGCTGGATGGTTTGAGCATGCTGAATAGTTTTGAGTGTGTTGGACTGTTTTGAGCGTGCTGAACATAGTTTTGAGCATGTCGGGTAGCTTTGAGCGACCTGGATCGTTTTGAGCCTGCTGGATAGTTTCGAGCATGCTGTAAAGTTTTGAGGGGGCTGGATTATTTTGGGTATGCTGGATATAGTTACGAGCGTGCTGGGTAGTATTGAGCGACCTGGATCGTTTTGAGCCTGCTGGATAGTTTCGAGCATGCCAAAAAGTTTTGAGGGGGCTGGATTGTTTTGAGTATGCTGGATATAGTTTCGAGCGTGCTGGGTAGTTTTGAGCGAGCTGGATAGTTTTGAGCGTGCTGGATAGTTTTGAGCGTGCTGGATATAGTTTCGAGCATGCTGTATAGTTTTGAGCGTGCTGGATAGTTTTGAGACTGCTGGATATAGTTTTGAGCATGCTCGATATTTTTCCGCGTGCTGGATAGTTTTGAGCTTGCTGGATGGTTTGAGCATCCTGCATAGTTTTGAGTGTGCTGGACTGTTTTGAGCGTGCTGAACATAGTTTTGAGCATGTCGGGTAGCTTCGAGTGACCTGTTTCATTTTGAGCCTGCTGGATAGTTTCGAGCATGCTGTAAAGTTTTGAGAGGGCTGGATTGTTTTGAGTATGCTGGATATAGTTTTGAGCAATTTGGATATTTTTGAGCGTGCTGGATAGTTTTGGGTGCGCTGGATAATTTTGAGCTGCTGGATAGTTTGAGCATGCTGGATAGTTTTGAGTGTGCTGGATAGTTTTGAGCGAGCTGCATATAGTTTTGAGTGTGTTGGATAGTTTTGAGCATGCTGGATAGTTTTGAGCGTGCTGGATAGATTTGAGCGAGCTGCATATAGTTTTGAGCGTGCTGGATAGTTTTGAGTGTGCTGGATATAGTTTTGAGCATGCTGGATAGATTTGAGCTTGCTGGATAGTTTTGAGCTTGCTGGGTAGTTTTGAGCGTGCTGGATAGTTTTGAGGAGCTGCATATAGTTTTGACCCTGCTGGATAGTTTTGAATGTGCTGGATATAGTTTTCAGCATGCTGGGTGGTTTTGATTGTGCTGGATAGTTTTCAGCGTGCTGGATTTGTTTTGAGCATGCTGGATATAGTTTTGGGCATGCTGGATAGTTTTGAGCTTGCAGGATAGTTTTGAGCATGCTGGAAAGTTTTGAGGGGGCTGGATTGTTTGGAGTATGCTGGATACATTTGAGTGTGCTGGATAGTTTTGAGCGTGCTGGATATAGTTTCGAGCATGCTGTATAGTTTTGAGCCTGCTGGATAGTTTTGAGAGTGCTGGATATAGTTTGGAGCATTCTGGATAGTTTTGAGCTTGCTGGATGGTTTGAGCATGCTGAATAGTTTTGAGTGTGCTAGACTGTTTTGAGCGTGCTGAACATAGTTTTGAGCATGTCGAGTAGCTTTGAGCAACCTGGATCGTTTTGAGCCTGCTGGATAGTTCCGAGCATGCTCTAAAGTTTTGAGGGGGCTGGATTTATTTGAGTATGCTGGATATAGTTACGAGCTTGCTGGGTAGTTTTGAGCGACCTGGATCGTTTTGAGCCTGCTAGATTGTTTCGAGCATGCTATAAAGCTTTGAGGGGGCTGAATAGTTTTGAGTGTCCTGGATATAGTTTTGAGCAAGTTGGATATTTTTGAGCGTGCTGGGTATTTTTGAGCGAGCTGGATAGTTTTGAGCATGCTGGATAGTTTTGAGCGAGGTGCATATAATTTTGAGTGTGCTGGATAGTTTTGAGGGTGTTGGATGTAGTTTTGAGCATGCTGGATAGTTTTGAGCGTGCTGGATAGTTTTGAGCTTGCTGGATAGTTTTGAATGTGCTGGATATATTTTTGAGCATGCTGGATCGTTTTGAGCGTGCTGGATATTTTTGAGCGAGCTGCATATAGTTTTGAGCGTGCTGGATAGCTTTGTGTGTGCTGGATATTGTTTTGAGCATGCTGGATAGTTTTGAGCATGCTGGATAGTTTTGATCTTGCTGGATAGTTTTGAACGTGCTGGATAGTTTTGAGGAGCTGCATATAGTTTTGAGCCTGCTGGATAGTTTTGAACGTGCTGGATATAGTTTCGAGCATGCTGTATAGTTTTGAGCGTGCTGGATAGTTTTGAGACTGCTGGATATAGTTTTGAGCATGCTTGATATTTTTCAGCGTGCTGGATAGTTTTGAGCTTGCTGGATGGTTTGAGCATGCTGAATAGTTTTGAGTGTGCTGGACTGTTTTGAGCGTGCTGCACATAGTTTTGAGCATGTCGGGTAGCTTTGAGTGACCTGTTTCATTTTGAGCCTGCTGGATAGTTTCGAGCATGCTGTAAAGTTTTGAGAGGGCTGGATTGTTTTGAGTATGCTGGATAGTTTTGAGCGTGCTGGATATTTTTGAGCGAGCTGCATATAGTTTTGAGCCTGCTGGATAGTTTTGTGCGTGCTGGATTTGTTTTGAGCATGCTGGATATAGTTTTGGGCATGCTGGATAGTTTTGAGCTTGCAGGATATTTTTGAGCATGCTGGAAAGTTTTGAGGGGGCTGGATTGTTTTGAGTATGCTGGGTACATTTGAGTGTGCAGGATAGTTTTGAGCATGCTGGATATAGTTTCGAACATGCTGTATATTTTTGAGCGTGCTGGATAGTTTTGAGACTGCTGGATATAGTTTTGAGCATGCTCGATATTTTTCAGCGTGTTGGATAGTTTTGAGCTTGCTGGATGGTTTGAGCATGCTGAATAGTTTTGAGTGTGCTGGACTGTTTTGAGCGTGCTGAACATAGTTTTGAGCATGTCGGGTAGCTTCGAGTGACCTGTTTCATTTTGAGCCTGCTGGATAGTTTCGAGCATGCTGTAAAGTTTTGAGAGGGCTGGATTGTTTTGAGTATGCTGGATATAGTTTTGAGCAATTTGGATATTTTTGAGCGTGCTGGATAGTTTTGGGTGCGCTGGATAATTTTGAGCTGCTGGATAGTTTGAGCATGCTGGATAGTTTTGAGTGTGCTGGATAGTTTTGAGCGAGCTGCATATAGTTTTGAGTGTGTTGGATAGTTTTGAGCATGCTGGATAGTTTTGAGCGTGCTGGATAGATTTGAGCGAGCTGCATATAGTTTTGAGCGTGCTGGATAGTTTTGAGTGTGCTGGATATAGTTTTGAGCATGCTGGATAGATTTGAGCTTGCTGGATAGTTTTGAGCTTGCTGGGTAGTTTTGAGCGTGCTGGATAGTTTTGAGGAGCTGCATATAGTTTTGACCCTGCTGGATAGTTTTGAATGTGCTGGATATAGTTTTCAGCATGCTGGGTGGTTTTGATTGTGCTGGATAGTTTTCAGCGTGCTGGATTTGTTTTGAGCATGCTGGATATAGTTTTGGGCATGCTGGATAGTTTTGAGCTTGCAGGATAGTTTTGAGCATGCTGGAAAGTTTTGAGGGGGCTGGATTGTTTGAAGTATGCTGGATACATTTGAGTGTGCTGGATAGTTTTGAGCGTGCTGGATATAGTTTCGAGCATGCTGTATAGTTTTGAGCCTGCTGGATAGTTTTGTGAGTGCTGGATATAGTTTGGAGCATTCTGGATAGTTTTGAGTGTGTTGGACTGTTTTGAGCGTGCTGAACATAGTTTTGAGCATGTCGGGTAGCTTTGAGCAACCTGGATCGTTTTGAGCCTGCTGGATAGTTCCGAGCATGCTGTAAAGTTTTGAGGGGGCTGGATTTATTTGTGTATGCTGGATATAGTTACGAGCGTGCTGGGTAGTTTTGAGCGACCTGGATCGTTTTGAGCCTGCTAGATCGTTTCGAGCATGCTATAAAGTTTGAGGGGGCTGAATAGTTTTGAGTGTCCTGGATATAGTTTTGAGCAAGTTGGATATTTTTGAGCGTGCTGGGTATTTTTGAGCGAGCTGGATAGTTTTGAGCATGCTGGATAGTTTTGAGCGAGCTGCATATAGTTTTGAGTGTGCTGGATAGTTTTGAGCTTGCTGGATAGTTTTGAATGTGCTGGATATATTTTTGAGCATGCTGGATCGTTTTGAGCGTGCTGGATATTTTTGAGTGAGCTGCATATAGTTTTGAGCGTGCTGGATAGCTTTGAGTGTGCTGGATATTGTTTTGAGCATGCTGGATAGTTTTGAGTGTGCTGGATAGTTTTGATCTTGCTGGATAGTTTTGAACGTGCTGGATAGTTTTGAGGAGCTGCATATAGTTTTGAGCCTGCTGGAAAAGTTTTGAACGTGCTGGATATAGTTTCGAGCATGCTGTATAGTTTTGAGCGTGCTGGATAGTTTTGAGACTGCTGGATATAGTTTTGAGCATGCTCGATATTTTTCAGCGTGCTGGATAGTTTTGAGCTTGCTGGATGGTTTGAGGATGCTGAATAGTTTTGAGTGTGCTGGACTGTTTTGAGCGTGCTGAACATAGTTTTGAGCATGTCGGGTAGCTTTGAGCGACCTGTTTCATTTTGAGCCTGCTGGATAGTTTCGAGCATGCTGTAAAGTTTTGAGAGGGCTGGATTGTTTTGAGTATGCTGGATATAGTTTTGAGCATTTTGGATATTTTTGAGCGTGCTGGATAGTTTTGGGTGCGCTGGATAATTTTGAGCTGCTGGATAGTTTGAGCATGCTGGATAGTTTTGAGTGTGCTGGATAGTTTTGAGCGAGCTGCATATAGTTTTGAGTGTGTTGGATAGTTTTGAGCATGCTGGATAGATTTGAGCGAGCTGCATATAGTTTTGAGCGTGCTGGATAGTTTTGAGGAGCTGCATATAGTTTTGACCCTGCTGGATTGTTTTGAATGTGCTGGATATAGTTTTCAGCATGCTGGGTGGTTTTGATTGTGCTGGATAGTTTTCAGCATGCTGGATAGTTTTGAGTGTGCTGGATAGTTTTGAGCTTGCCGGATAGTTTTGAATGTGCTGGATATATTTTTGAGCATGCTGGATCGTTTTGAGCGTGCTGGATAGTTTTGATCGAGCTGCATATAGTTTTGAGCGTGCTGGATAGCTTTGAGTGTGCTGGATATTGTTTTGAGCATGCTGGATAGTTTTGAGCGTGCTGGATAGTTTTGAGCTTGCTGGATAGTTTTGAACGTGCTGGATAGTTTTGAGGAGCTGCATATAGTTTTGAGCCTGCTGGATAGTTTTGAATGTGCTGGATATAGTTTCGAGCATGCTGGGTGGCTTTGAGCATGCTGGATAGTTTTGAGCGTGCTGGATTTGTTTTGAGCATGCTGGATATAGTTTTGGGCATGATGGATAGTTTTGAGCATGCTGGAAAGTTTTGACGGGGCTGGATAGTTTTGAGCGTGCTGGATAGTTTTGACGATGCTGGATAGTTTTGAGCGTGCTGGATAATATTGAGCGTGCAGGATAATATTGAGCGTGCTGGATAGTTTTTAGCGTGCTGGAAAGTTTTGACCAGGCGGATAGTTTTGAGCGTGCTTTATATACTTTCGATCATGTTGGATAGTTTTGAGCATGCTGTAAAGTTTTGAGCTTGCTGGATATAGTTTTGAGCGTGCTGGGTAGTTTTGAGCGAGCTTGATAGTTTTGTGCGTGCTGGATAGTTTTGAGCAAGCTGCATATAGTTTTGAGCGTGCTGGGTATTTTTGAGTGTGCTGGTAAGTTTTGAGTGAGCTGCACATAGCTTTGAGCGTGCTGGATAGTTTTGAGTTTGGTGGATATAGCTTTGAGCATGCTGGATAGAATTGAGCGTGCTGGATAGTTTTGAGTGTGCTGGATAGTTTGGAGTGTGCTGGGTAGTTTTGAGCGTGCTGCATAGTTTTGAGCGAGCTGCATATAGCTTTGAGCGTGCTGGATAGTTTTGAGCATGCTGCCTAATTTTGAGCGTGCTGGATAGTTTTGACCGAGCTGCATATAGTTTTGAGCGTGCTGGATAGTTTTGAGGGTGTTGGATGTAGTTTTGAGCATGCTGGATAGTTTTGAGCGTGCTGGATAGTTTTGAGCTTGCTGGATAGTTTTGAATGTGCTGGATATATTTTTGATCATGCTGGATCGTTTTGAGCGTGCTGGATAGTTTTGAGCTAGCTGCATATAGTTTTCAGCGTGCTGGATAGCTTTGAGTGTGCTGGATATTGTTTTGAGCATGCTGGATAGTTTTGAGTGTGCTGGATAGTTTTGAGCATGCTGGATAGTTTTGAACGTGCTGGATAGTTTTGAGGAGCTGCATATAGTTTTGAGCCTGCTGGATAGTTTTGAATGTGCTGGATATAGTTTCGAGCATGCTGGGTGTTTTTGAGCATGCTGGATAGTTTTGAGCATGCTGGAAAGTTTTGACGGGTCTGGATTGTTTTGAGCGTGCTGGATATAGTTTCGAGCATGTTGGATAGTTTTGAGCATGCTGTACAGTTTTGAGCATGCTGGATATACTTTCGAGCGTGCTGGGTATTTTTGAGCGAGCTGGATAGTTTTGAGCTTGCTGGATGGTTTGAGCATGCTGAATAGTTTTGAGTGTGTTGGACTGTTTTGAGCGTGCTGAACATAGTTTTGAGCATGTCGGGTAGCTTTGAGCGACCTGGATCGTTTTGAGCCTGCTGGATAGTTTCGAGCATGCTGTAAAGTTTTGAGGGGGCTGGATTATTTTGGGTATGCTGGATATAGTTACGAGCGTGCTGGGTAGTATTGAGCGACCTGGATCGTTTTGAGCCTGCTGGATAGTTTCGAGCATGCCAAAAAGTTTTGAGGGGGCTGGATTGTTTTGAGTATGCTGGATATAGTTTCGAGCGTGCTGGGTAGTTTTGAGCGAGCTGGATAGTTTTGAGCGTGCTGGATAGTTTTGAGCGTGCTGGATATAGTTTCGAGCATGCTGTATAGTTTTGAGCGTGCTGGATAGTTTTGAGACTGCTGGATATAGTTTTGAGCATGCTCGATATTTTTCCGCGTGCTGGATAGTTTTGAGCTTGCTGGATGGTTTGAGCATCCTGCATAGTTTTGAGTGTGCTGGACTGTTTTGAGCGTGCTGAACATAGTTTTGAGCATGTCGGGTAGCTTCGAGTGACCTGTTTCATTTTGAGCCTGCTGGATAGTTTCGAGCATGCTGTAAAGTTTTGAGAGGGCTGGATTGTTTTGAGTATGCTGGATATAGTTTTGAGCAATTTGGATATTTTTGAGCGTGCTGGATAGTTTTGGGTGCGCTGGATAATTTTGAGCTGCTGGATAGTTTGAGCATGCTGGATAGTTTTGAGTGTGCTGGATAGTTTTGAGCGAGCTGCATATAGTTTTGAGTGTGTTGGATAGTTTTGAGCATGCTGGATAGTTTTGAGCGTGCTGGATAGATTTGAGCGAGCTGCATATAGTTTTGAGCGTGCTGGATAGTTTTGAGTGTGCTGGATATAGTTTTGAGCATGCTGGATAGATTTGAGCTTGCTGGATAGTTTTGAGCTTGCTGGGTAGTTTTGAGCGTGCTGGATAGTTTTGAGGAGCTGCATATAGTTTTGACCCTGCTGGATAGTTTTGAATGTGCTGGATATAGTTTTCAGCATGCTGGGTGGTTTTGATTGTGCTGGATAGTTTTCAGCGTGCTGGATTTGTTTTGAGCATGCTGGATATAGTTTTGGGCATGCTGGATAGTTTTGAGCTTGCAGGATAGTTTTGAGCATGCTGGAAAGTTTTGAGGGGGCTGGATTGTTTGGAGTATGCTGGATACATTTGAGTGTGCTGGATAGTTTTGAGCGTGCTGGATATAGTTTCGAGCATGCTGTATAGTTTTGAGCCTGCTGGATAGTTTTGAGAGTGCTGGATATAGTTTGGAGCATTCTGGATAGTTTTGAGCTTGCTGGATGGTTTGAGCATGCTGAATAGTTTTGAGTGTGCTAGACTGTTTTGAGCGTGCTGAACATAGTTTTGAGCATGTCGAGTAGCTTTGAGCAACCTGGATCGTTTTGAGCCTGCTGGATAGTTCCGAGCATGCTCTAAAGTTTTGAGGGGGCTGGATTTATTTGAGTATGCTGGATATAGTTACGAGCTTGCTGGGTAGTTTTGAGCGACCTGGATCGTTTTGAGCCTGCTAGATTGTTTCGAGCATGCTATAAAGCTTTGAGGGGGCTGAATAGTTTTGAGTGTCCTGGATATAGTTTTGAGCAAGTTGGATATTTTTGAGCGTGCTGGGTATTTTTGAGCGAGCTGGATAGTTTTGAGCATGCTGGATAGTTTTGAGCGAGGTGCATATAATTTTGAGTGTGCTGGATAGTTTTGAGGGTGTTGGATGTAGTTTTGAGCATGCTGGATAGTTTTGAGCGTGCTGGATAGTTTTGAGCTTGCTGGATAGTTTTGAATGTGCTGGATATATTTTTGAGCATGCTGGATCGTTTTGAGCGTGCTGGATATTTTTGAGCGAGCTGCATATAGTTTTGAGCGTGCTGGATAGCTTTGTGTGTGCTGGATATTGTTTTGAGCATGCTGGATAGTTTTGAGCATGCTGGATAGTTTTGATCTTGCTGGATAGTTTTGAACGTGCTGGATAGTTTTGAGGAGCTGCATATAGTTTTGAGCCTGCTGGATAGTTTTGAACGTGCTGGATATAGTTTCGAGCATGCTGTATAGTTTTGAGCGTGCTGGATAGTTTTGAGACTGCTGGATATAGTTTTGAGCATGCTTGATATTTTTCAGCGTGCTGGATAGTTTTGAGCTTGCTGGATGGTTTGAGCATGCTGAATAGTTTTGAGTGTGCTGGACTGTTTTGAGCGTGCTGCACATAGTTTTGAGCATGTCGGGTAGCTTTGAGTGACCTGTTTCATTTTGAGCCTGCTGGATAGTTTCGAGCATGCTGTAAAGTTTTGAGAGGGCTGGATTGTTTTGAGTATGCTGGATAGTTTTGAGCGTGCTGGATATTTTTGAGCGAGCTGCATATAGTTTTGAGCCTGCTGGATAGTTTTGTGCGTGCTGGATTTGTTTTGAGCATGCTGGATATAGTTTTGGGCATGCTGGATAGTTTTGAGCTTGCAGGATATTTTTGAGCATGCTGGAAAGTTTTGAGGGGGCTGGATTGTTTTGAGTATGCTGGGTACATTTGAGTGTGCAGGATAGTTTTGAGCATGCTGGATATAGTTTCGAACATGCTGTATATTTTTGAGCGTGCTGGATAGTTTTGAGACTGCTGGATATAGTTTTGAGCATGCTCGATATTTTTCAGCGTGTTGGATAGTTTTGAGCTTGCTGGATGGTTTGAGCATGCTGAATAGTTTTGAGTGTGCTGGACTGTTTTGAGCGTGCTGAACATAGTTTTGAGCATGTCGGGTAGCTTCGAGTGACCTGTTTCATTTTGAGCCTGCTGGATAGTTTCGAGCATGCTGTAAAGTTTTGAGAGGGCTGGATTGTTTTGAGTATGCTGGATATAGTTTTGAGCAATTTGGATATTTTTGAGCGTGCTGGATAGTTTTGGGTGCGCTGGATAATTTTGAGCTGCTGGATAGTTTGAGCATGCTGGATAGTTTTGAGTGTGCTGGATAGTTTTGAGCGAGCTGCATATAGTTTTGAGTGTGTTGGATAGTTTTGAGCATGCTGGATAGTTTTGAGCGTGCTGGATAGATTTGAGCGAGCTGCATATAGTTTTGAGCGTGCTGGATAGTTTTGAGTGTGCTGGATATAGTTTTGAGCATGCTGGATAGATTTGAGCTTGCTGGATAGTTTTGAGCTTGCTGGGTAGTTTTGAGCGTGCTGGATAGTTTTGAGGAGCTGCATATAGTTTTGACCCTGCTGGATAGTTTTGAATGTGCTGGATATAGTTTTCAGCATGCTGGGTGGTTTTGATTGTGCTGGATAGTTTTCAGCGTGCTGGATTTGTTTTGAGCATGCTGGATATAGTTTTGGGCATGCTGGATAGTTTTGAGCTTGCAGGATAGTTTTGAGCATGCTGGAAAGTTTTGAGGGGGCTGGATTGTTTGAAGTATGCTGGATACATTTGAGTGTGCTGGATAGTTTTGAGCGTGCTGGATATAGTTTCGAGCATGCTGTATAGTTTTGAGCCTGCTGGATAGTTTTGTGAGTGCTGGATATAGTTTGGAGCATTCTGGATAGTTTTGAGTGTGTTGGACTGTTTTGAGCGTGCTGAACATAGTTTTGAGCATGTCGGGTAGCTTTGAGCAACCTGGATCGTTTTGAGCCTGCTGGATAGTTCCGAGCATGCTGTAAAGTTTTGAGGGGGCTGGATTTATTTGTGTATGCTGGATATAGTTACGAGCGTGCTGGGTAGTTTTGAGCGACCTGGATCGTTTTGAGCCTGCTAGATCGTTTCGAGCATGCTATAAAGTTTGAGGGGGCTGAATAGTTTTGAGTGTCCTGGATATAGTTTTGAGCAAGTTGGATATTTTTGAGCGTGCTGGGTATTTTTGAGCGAGCTGGATAGTTTTGAGCATGCTGGATAGTTTTGAGCGAGCTGCATATAGTTTTGAGTGTGCTGGATAGTTTTGAGCTTGCTGGATAGTTTTGAATGTGCTGGATATATTTTTGAGCATGCTGGATCGTTTTGAGCGTGCTGGATATTTTTGAGTGAGCTGCATATAGTTTTGAGCGTGCTGGATAGCTTTGAGTGTGCTGGATATTGTTTTGAGCATGCTGGATAGTTTTGAGTGTGCTGGATAGTTTTGATCTTGCTGGATAGTTTTGAACGTGCTGGATAGTTTTGAGGAGCTGCATATAGTTTTGAGCCTGCTGGAAAAGTTTTGAACGTGCTGGATATAGTTTCGAGCATGCTGTATAGTTTTGAGCGTGCTGGATAGTTTTGAGACTGCTGGATATAGTTTTGAGCATGCTCGATATTTTTCAGCGTGCTGGATAGTTTTGAGCTTGCTGGATGGTTTGAGGATGCTGAATAGTTTTGAGTGTGCTGGACTGTTTTGAGCGTGCTGAACATAGTTTTGAGCATGTCGGGTAGCTTTGAGCGACCTGTTTCATTTTGAGCCTGCTGGATAGTTTCGAGCATGCTGTAAAGTTTTGAGAGGGCTGGATTGTTTTGAGTATGCTGGATATAGTTTTGAGCATTTTGGATATTTTTGAGCGTGCTGGATAGTTTTGGGTGCGCTGGATAATTTTGAGCTGCTGGATAGTTTGAGCATGCTGGATAGTTTTGAGTGTGCTGGATAGTTTTGAGCGAGCTGCATATAGTTTTGAGTGTGTTGGATAGTTTTGAGCATGCTGGATAGATTTGAGCGAGCTGCATATAGTTTTGAGCGTGCTGGATAGTTTTGAGGAGCTGCATATAGTTTTGACCCTGCTGGATTGTTTTGAATGTGCTGGATATAGTTTTCAGCATGCTGGGTGGTTTTGATTGTGCTGGATAGTTTTCAGCATGCTGGATTTGTTTTGAGCATGCTGGATATAGTTTTGGGCATGCTGGATAGTTTTGAGCTTGCAGGATAGTTTTGAGCATGCTGGAAAGTTTTGAGGGGGCTGGATTGTTTGGAGTATGCTGGATACATTTGAGTGTGCTGGATAGTTTTGAGCGTGCTGGATATAGTTTCGAGCATGCTGTATAGTTTTGAGCCTGCTGGATAGTTTTGAGAGTGCTGGATATAGTTTGGAGCATTCTGGATAGTTTTGAGCTTGCTGGATGGTTTGAGCGTGCTGAATAGTTTTGAGTGTGCTGGACTGTTTTGAGCGTGCTGCACATAGTTTTGAGTATGTCGGGTAGCTTTGAGCAACCTGGATCGTTTTGAGCCTGCTGGATAGTTCCGAGCATGCTGTAAAGTTTTGAGGGGGCTGGATTTATTTGAGTATGCTGGATATAGTTACGAGCGTGCTGGGTAGTTTTGAGCGACCTGGATCGTTTTGAGCCTGCTAGATTGTTTCGAGCATGCTATAAAGCTTTGAGGGGGCTGAATAGTTTTGAGTGTCCTGGTTATAGTTTTGAGCAAGTTGGATATTTTTAAGCGTGCTGGGTATTTTTGAGCGAGCTGGATAGTTTTGAGCATGCTGGATAGTTTTGAGCGAGCTGCATATAGTTTTGAGTGTGCTGGATAGTTTTGAGGGTGTTGGATGTAGTTTTGAGCATGCTGGATAGTTTCGAGCATGCTGGATAGTTTTGAGCTTGCTGGATAGTTTTGAATGTGCTGGATATATTTTTGAGCATGCTGGATCGTTTTGAGCGTGCTGGATATTTTTGAGCGAGCTGAATATAGTTTTGAGCGTGCTGGATAGCTTTGAGTGTGCTGGATATTGTTTTGAGCATGCTGGATAGTTTTGAGCGTGCTGAATAGTTTTGATCTTGCTGGATAGTTTTGAACGTGCTGGATAGTTTTGAGGAGCTGCATATAGTTTTGAGCCTGCTGGATAGTTTTGAACGTGCTGGATATAGTTTCGAGCATGCTGGGTGGTTTTGAGTGTGCTGGATAGTTTTGAGCGTGCTGGATTTGTTTTGAGCATGCTGGATATAGTTTTGGGCATGATGGATAGTTTTGAGCATGCTGGAAAGTTTTGACGGGGCTGGATAGTTTTGAGCGTGCTGGATATAGTTTCGAGCATGTTGGATAGCTTTGAGCATGCTGTACAGTTTTGAGCATGCTGGATATAGTTTTGAGCGTTCTGGGTAGTTTTGAGCGAGCTGGATAGTTTTGAGCTTGCTGGATGGTTTGAGCATGCTGAATAGTTTTGAGTGTGTTGGACTGTTTTGAGCGTGCTGAACATAGTTTTGAGGATGTCGGGTAGCTTTGAGCGTCCTGGATCGTTTTGAGCCTGCTGGATAGTTTCGAGCATGCTATAAAGTTTTGAGCGGGCTGGATTGTTTTGAGTATGCTGGATATAGTTTCGAGCGTGCTGGGTAGTTTTGAGGTTGTTGGATGTTGTTTTGAGCATGCTGGATAGTTTTGTGCGTGCTGGTTAGTTTGGAGTGTGCTGGGTAGTTTTGAGCGTGCTGCATAGTTTTGAGCGAGCTGCATATAGTTTTGAGCGTGCTGGATAGTTTTGAGGGTGTTGGATGTAGTTTTGAGCATGCTGGATAGTTTTGAGCGTAGAAGATAGTTTTGAGCTTGCTGGATAGTTTTGAATGTGCTGGATATATCTTTGAGCATGCTGGATCGTTTTGAGCGTGCTGGATAGTTTTGAGCGAGCTGCATATAGTTTAGAGCGTGCTGGATGTCTTTGAGTGTGCTGGATATTGTTTTGAGCATGCTGGATATTTTTGAGCGGGCTGGATAGTTTTGAGCTTGCTGGATAGTTTTGAACGTGCTGGATATTTTTGAGGAGCTGCATAAAGTTTTGAGCCTGCTGGATAGTTTTGAATGTGCTGGATATAGTTTCGAGCATGCTGGGTGGTTTTGAGCATGCTGGATAGTTTTGAGCGTGCTGGATTTGTTTTGAGCATGCTGGATATAGTTTTGGGCATGATGGATAGTTTTGAGCATGCTGGAAAGTTTTGACGGGGCAGGATAGTTTTGAGCGTGCTGGATATAGTTTCGAGCATGTTGGATAGCTTTGAGCATGCTGTACAGTTTTGAGCATGCTGGATATAGTTTTGAGCGTTCTGGGTAGTTTTGAGCGAGCTGGATAGTTTTGAGCTTGCTGGATGGTTTGAGCATGCTGAATAGTTTTGAGTGTGTTGGACTGTTTTGAGCGTGCTGAACATAGTTTTGAGGATGTCGGGTAGCTTTGAGCGTCCTGGATCGTTTTGAGCCTGCTGGATAGTTTCGAGCATGCTATAAAGTTTTGAGCGGGCTGGATTGTTTTGAGTATGCTGGATATAGTTTCGAGCGTGCTGGGTAGTTTTGAGGTTGTTGGATGTTGTTTTGAGCATGCTGGATAGTTTTGTGCGTGCTGGTTAGTTTGGAGTGTGCTGGGTAGTTTTGAGCGTGCTGCATAGTTTTGAGCGAGCTGCATATAGTTTTGAGCGTGCTGGATAGTTTTGAGGGTGTTGGATGTAGTTTTGAGCATGCTGGATAGTTTTGAGCGTAGAAGATAGTTTTGAGCTTGCTGGATAGTTTTGAATGTGCTGGATATATTTTTGAGCATGCTGGATCGTTTTGAGCGTGCTGGATAGTTTTGAGCGAGCTGCATATAGTTTAGAGCGTGCTGGATGTCTTTGAGTGTGCTGGATATTGTTTTGAGCATGCTGGATATTTTTGAGCGGGCTGGATAGTTTTGAGCTTGCTGGATAGTTTTGAACGTGCTGGATATTTTTGAGGAGCTGCATAAAGTTTTGAGCCTGCTGGATAGTTTTGAATGTGCTGGATATAGTTTCGAGCATGCTGGGTGGTTTTGAGCATGCTGGATAGTTTTGAGCGTGCTGGATTTGTTTTGAGCATGCTGGATATAGTTTTGGGCATGATGGATAGTTTTGAGCATGCTGGAAAGTTTTGACGGGGCTGGATAGATTTGAGCGTGCTGGATATAGTTTCGAGCATGTTGGATAGCTTTGAGCATGCTGTACAGTTTTGAGCATGCTGGATATAGTTTTGAGCGTGCTGGGTAGTTTTGAGCGAGCTGGATAGTTTTGAGCTTGCTGGATGGTTTGAGCATGCTGAATAGTTTTGAGTGTGTTGGACTGTTTTGAGCATGCTGAACATAGTTTTGAGCATGTCGGGTAACTTTGAGCGACCTGGATCGTTTTGAGCCTGCTGGATAGTTTCGAGCATGCTGTAAAGTTTTGAGGGGGCTGGATTATTTTGAGTATGCTGGATATAGTTACGAGCGTGCTGGGTAGATTTGAGCGACCTGGATCATTTTGAGCCTGCTGGATAGTTTCGAGCATGCTATAACGTTTAGAGGGGGCTGGATTGTTTTGAGTATGCTGGATATAGTTTCGAGCGTGCTGGGTAGTTTTGAGCGAGCTGGATAGTTTTGAGCGTGCTGGATAGTTTTGAGCGAGCTGCATATAGTTTTGAGCGTGCTGGATAGTTTTGAGGGTGTTGGATGTAGTTTTGAGCATGCTGGATAGTTTTGAGCGTGCTGGATAGTTTTGAGCTTGCTGGATAGTTTTGAATGTGCTGGATATATCTTTGAGCATGCTGGATCGTTTTGAGCATGCTGGATAGTTTTGAGCGAGCTGCATATAGTTTTGAGCATGCTGGATAGCTTTGAGTGTGCTGGATATTGTTTTGAGCATGCTGGATAGTTTTGAGCGTGCTGGATAGTTTTGAGCTTGCTGGATAGTTTTGAACGTGCTGGATAGTTTTGAGGAGCTGCATATTGTTTTGAGCCTGCTGGATAGTTTTGAATGTGCTGGATATAGTTTCGAGCATGCTGGGTGGTTTTGAGCGTGCTGGATAGTTTTGAGCGTGCTGGATTTGTTTTGAGCATGCTGGATATAGTTCTGGGCATGATGGATAGTTTTGAGCATGCTGGAATGTTTTGACGGGGCTGGATAGTTTTGAGCATGCTGGATATAGTTTCGAGCATGTTGGATAGCTTTGAGCCTGCTGTACAGTTTTGAGCATGCTGGATATAGTTTTGAGCGTGCTGGGTAGTTTTGAGGGAGCTGGATAGTTTTGAGCTTGCTGGATGGTTTGAGCATGCTGAATAGTTTTGAGTGTGTTGGACTGTTTTGAGCGTGCTGAACATAGTTTTGAGCATGTCGGGTAGCTTTGAGCGACCTGGATCATTTTGAGCCTGCTGGATAGTTTCGAGCATGCTGTAAAGTTTTGAGGGGGCTGGATTATTTTGAGTATGCTGGATATAGTTACGAGCGTGCTGGGTAGATTTGAGCGACCTGGATTGTTTTGAGCCTGCTGGATAGTTTCGAGCATGCTATAAAGTTTTGAGGGGGCTGGATTGTTTTGAGTATGCTGGATATAGTTTCGAGCGTGCTGGGTAGTTTTGAGCAAGCTGGATAGTTTTGAGCGTGCTGGATAGTTTTGAGCGAGCTGCATATAGTTTTGAGCATGCTGGATAGTTTTGAGGTTGTTGGATGTAGTTTTGAGCAAGCTGGATAGTTTTGAGCATGCTGGATAGTTTTGAGCTTGCTGGATAGTTTTGTATGTGCTGGATATATTTTTGACCGTGCTGGATAGTTTTGAGCGAGCGCATATAGTTTTGAGCGTGCTGGATAGCTTTGAGTGTGCTGGATATTGTTTTGAGCATGCTGGATAGTTTTGAGCATGCTGGATAGTTTTGAGCTTGCTGGATAGTTTTGAACGTGCTGGATAGTTTTGAGGAGCTGCATATAGTTTTGAGCCTGCTGGATAATTTTGAATGTGCTGGATATAGTTTCGAGCATGCTGGGTGGTGTTGAGCGTGCTGGATAGTTTTGAGCTTGCTGGATGGTTTGAGCATGCTGAATAGTTTTGAGTGTGTTGGACTGTTTTGAGCGTGCTGAACATAGTTTTGAGCATTTCGGGTAGCTTTGAGCGACCTGGATCGTTTTGAGCCTGCTGGATAGTTTCGAGCATGCTGTAAAGTTTTGAGGGGGCTGGATTATTTTGAGTATGCTGGATATAGTTACGAGCGTGCTGGGTAGATTTGAGCGACCTGGATCGTTTTGAGCCTGCTGGATAGTTTCGAGCATACTATAAAGTTTTGAGGGGGCTGGATTGTTTTGAGTATGCTGGATATAGTTTCGAGCGTGCTGGGTAGTTTTGAGGTTGTTGGATGTTGTTTTGAGCATGCTGGATAGTTTTGAGCGTGCTGGATAGTTTTGAGCTTGCTGGATAGTTTTGAATGTGCTGGATATATTTTTGAGCGTGCTGGATAGTTTTGAGCGAGCTGCATATAGTTTTGAGCGTGCTGGATAGCTTTGAGTGTGCTGGATATTGTTTTGAGCATGCTGGATAGTTTTGAGCATGCTGGATAGTTTTGAGCTTGCTGGATAGTTTTGAACATGCTGGATAGTTTTGAGGAGCTGCATATAATTTTGAGCCTTCTGGATAATTTTGAATGTGCTGGATATAGTTTCGAGCATGCTGGGTGGTTTTGAGCGTGCTGGATAGTTTTGAGCGTGCTGGATATGCTTTGAGCATGCTGGATATAGTTTTGGGCATGATGGATATTTTTGAGCATGCTGGAAATTTTGACGGGGCTGGATAGTTTTGAGCGTGCTGGATATAGTTTCGAGCATGTTGGATAGCTTTGAGCATGCTGTACAGTTTTGAGGGGGCTGGATTATTTTGAGTATGCTGGATATAGTTACGAGCGTGCTGGGTAGATTTGAGCGACATGGATCGTTTTGAGCCTGCTGGATAGTTTCGAGCATGCTATAAAGTTTTGAGGGGGCTGGATTGTTTTGAGTTTGCTGGATATAGTTTCGAGCGTGCTGGGTAGTTTTGAGCGAGCTGGATAGTTTTGAGCGTGCTGGATAGTTTTGAGCGAGCTGCATATAGTTTTGAGCATGCTGGATAGTTTTGAGGTTGTTGGATGTAGTTTTGAGCAAGCTGGATAGTTTTGAGCATGCTGGATAGTTTTGAGCTTGCTGGATAGTTTTGTATGTGCTGGATATATTTTTGAGCGTGCTGGATAGTTTTGAGTGAGCGCATATAGTTTTGAGCGTGCTGGATAGCTTTGAGTGTGCTGGATATTGTTTTGAGCATGCTGGGTAGTTTTGAGCATGCTGGATAGTTTTGAGCTTGCTGGATAGTTTTGAACGTGCTGGATAGTTTTAAGGAGCTGCATATAGTTTTGAGCCTGCTGGATAATTTTGAATGTGCTGGATATAGTTTCGAGCATGCTGGGTGGTGTTGAGCGTGCTGGATAGTTTTGAGCTTGCTGGATGGTTTGAGCATGCTGAATAGTTTTGAGTGTGTTGGACTGTTTTGAGCGTGCTGAACATAGTTTTGAGCATGTCGGGTAGCTTTGAGCGACCTGGATCGTTTTGAGCCTGCTGGATAGTTTCGAGCATGCTGTAAAGTTTTGAGGGGGCTGGATTATTTTGAGTATGCTGGATATAGTTACGTGCGTGCTGGGTAGATTTGAGCGACCTGGATCGTTTTGAGCCAGCTGGATAGTTTCGAGCATGCTATAAAGTTTTGAGGGGGCTGGATTGTTTTGAGTATGCTGGATATAGTTTCGAGCGTGCTGGGTAGTTTTGAGGTTGTTGGATGTTGTTTTGAGCATGCTGGATAGTTTTGAGCGTGCTGGATAGTTTTGAGCTTGCTGGATAGTTTTGAACGTGCTGGATATATTTTTGAGCGTACTGGATAGTTTTGTGCGAGCTGCATATAGTTTTGAGCGTGCTGGATAGCTTTGAGTGTGCTGGATATTGTTTTGAGCATGCTGGATAGTTTTGAGAATGCTGGATAATTTTGAGCTTGCTGGATAGTTTTGAACGTGCTGGATAGTTTTGAGGAGCTGCATATAGTTTTGAGCCTTCTGGATAATTTTGAATGTGCTGGATATAGTTTCGAGCATGCTGGGTGGTTTTGAGTGTGCTGGATAGTTTTGAGCGTGCTGGATATGCTTTGAGCATGCTGGATATAGTTTTGGGCATGATGGATATTTTTGAGCATGCTGGAAATTTTGACGGGGCTGGATAGTTTTGAGCATGCTGGATATAGTTTCGAGCATGTTGGATAGCTTTGAGCATGCTGTACAGTTTTGAGCATGCTGGATATAGTTTCGAGCATGCTGTGTAGTTTTGAGCGAGCTGGATAGTTTTGAGCTTGCTGGATGGTTTGAGCATGCTGAATAGTTTTGAGTGTGTTGGACTGTTCTGAGCGTGCTGAACATAGTTTTGAGCATTTCGGGTAGCTTTGAGCGACCTGGATCGTATTGAGCCTGCTGGATGGATAGTTTCGAGCATGCTGTAAAGTTTTGAGGGGGCTGGATTATTTTGAGTATGCTGGATATAGTTACGAGCGTGCTGGGTAGTTTTGAGCGACCTGGATCGTTTTGAGCCTGCTGGATAGTTTCGAGCATGCTATAAAGTTTTGAGGGGGCTGGATTGTTTTGAGCGAGCTGGATAGTTTTGTGCGTGCTGGATTTGTTTTGAGCATGCTGGATATAGTTTTGGGCATGCTGGATAGTTTTGAGCTTGCAGGATAGTTTTGAGCATGCTGGAAAGTGTTGAGGAGGCTGGATTGTTTTGAGTATGCTGGGTACATTTTAGTGTGCAGGATAGTTTTGAGTGTGCTGGATATAGTTTCGAGCATGCTGTATAGTTTTGAGCGTGCTGGATAGTTTTGAGAGTGCTGGATATATTTTTTGAGCATGCTCGATATTTTTCAGCGTGCTGGATAGTTTTGAGTTTGCTGGATGGTTTGAGCATGCTGAATAGTTTTGAGTGTGCTGGACTGTTTTGAGCATGCTGAACATAGTTTTGAGCATGTCGGGTAGCTTTGAGCGACCTGGATCATTTTGAGCCTGCTGGATAGTTTCGAGCATGCTGTAAAGTTTTGAGGGGGCTGGATTATTTTGAGTATGCTGGATATAGTTACGAGCGTGCTGGGTAGATTTGAGCGACCTGGATCGTTTTGAGCCTGCTAGATAGTTTCGAGCATGCTATAAAGTTTTGAGGGGGCTGGATTGTTTTGAGTATGCTGGATATAGTTTCGAGCGTGCTGTGTAGTTTTGAGCGAGCTGGATAGTTTTGAGCGTGCTGGATAGTTTTGAGCGAGCTGCATATAGTTTTGAGCGTGCTGGATAGTTTTGAGGTTGTTGGATGTAGTTTTGAGCAAGCTGGATAGTTTTGAGCATGCTGGATAGTTTTGAGCTTGCTGGATAGTTTTGTATGTGCTGGATATATTTTTGAGCGTGCTGGATAGTTTTGAGCGAGCGCATATACTTTTGAGCGTGCTGGATAGCTTTGAGTGTGCTGGATATTGTTTTGAGCATGCTGGATAGTTTTGAGCATGCTGGATAGTTTTGAGCTTGCTGGATAGTTTTGAACGTGCTGGATAGTTTTAAGGAGCTGCATATAGTATTGAGCCTGCTGGATAATTTTGAATGTGCTGGATATAGTTTCGAGCATGCTGGGTGGTGTTGAGCGTGCTGGATAGTTTTGAGCTTGCTGGATGGTTTGAGCATGCTGAATAGTTTTGAGTGTGTTGGACTGTTTTGAGCGTGCTGAACATAGTTTTGAGCATGTCGGGTAGCTTTGAGCGACCTGGATCGTTTTGAGCCTGCTGGATAGTTTCGAGCATGCTGTAAAGTTTTGAGGGGGCTGGATTATTTTGAGTATGCTGGATATAGTTACGAGCGTGCTGGGTAGATTTGAGCGACCTGGATCGTTTTGAGCCTGCTGGATAGTTTCGAGCATGCTATAAATTTTTGAGGGGGCTGGATTGTTTTGAGTATGCTGGATATAGTTTCGAGCGTGCTGGGTAGTTTTGAGGTTGTTGGATGTTGTTTTGAGCATGCTGGATAGTTTTGAGCGTGCTGGATAGTTTTGAGCTTGCTGGATATTTTTGAATGTGCTGGATATATTTTTGAGCGTGCTGGATAGTTTTGAGCGAGCTGCATATAGTTTTGAGCGTGCTGGATAGCTTTGAGTGTGCTGGATATTGTTTTGAGCATGCTGGATAGTTTTGAGCATGCTGAATAGTTTTGAGCTTGCTGGATAGTTTTGAACGTGCTGGATAGTTTTGAGGAGCTGCATATAGTTTTGAGCCTTCTGGATAATTTTGAATGTGCTGGATATAGTTTCGAGCATGCTGGGTGGTTTTGAGCGTGCTGGATAGTTTTGAGCGTGCTGGATATGCTTTGAGCATGCTGGATATAGTTTTGGGCATGATGGATATTCTTGAGCATGCTGGAAATTTTGACGGGGCTGGATAGTTTTGAACGTGCTGGATATAGTTTCGAGCATGTTGGATAGCTTTGAGCATGCTGTACAGTTTTGAGCATGCTGGATATAGTTTCGAGCATGCTGGGTAGTTTTGAGCGAGCTGGATAGTTTTGAGCTTGCTGGATGGTTTGAGCATGCTGAATAGTTTTGAGTGTGTTGGACTGTTTTGAGCGTGCTGAACATAGTTTTGAGCATTTCGGGTAGCTTTGAGCGACCTGGATCGTTTTGAGCCTGCTGGATGGATAATTTCGAGCATGCTGTAAAGTTTTGAGGGGGCTGGATTATTTTGAGTATGCTGGATATAGTTACGAGCGTGCTGGGTAGTTTTGAGCGACCTGGATCGTTTTGAGCCTGCTGGATAGTTTCGAGCATGCTATAAAGTTTTGAGGGGGCTGGATTGTTTTGAGCGAGCTGGATGGTTTTGAGCGTGCTGGATAGTTTTGAGCGAGCTGCATATAGTTTTGAGCGTGCTGGATAGTTTTGTGCATGCTGGATTTGTTTTGAGCATGCTGGATATAGTTTTGGGCATGCTGGATAGTTTTGAGCTTGCAGGATAGTTTTGAGCATGCTGGAAAGTTTTGAGGGGGCTGGATTGTTTTGAGTATGCTGGGTACATTTTAGTGTGCAGGATAGTTTTGAGTGTGCTGGATATAGTTTCGAGCATGCTGTATAGTTTTGAGCGTGCTGGATAGTTTTGAGAGTGCTGGATATATTTTTTGAGCATGCTCGATATTTTTCAGCGTGCTGGATAGTTTTGAGTTTGCTGGATGGTTTGAGCATGCTGAATAGTTTTGAGTGTGCTGGACTGTTTTGAGCATGCTGAACATAGTTTTGAGCATGTCGGGTAGCTTTGAGCAACCTGGATCATTTTGAGCCTGCTGGATAGTTTCGAGCATGCTGTAAAGTTTTGAGGGGGCTGGATTGTTTTGAGTATGCTGGATATAGTTACGAGCGTGCTGGGTAGTTTTGAGCGACCTGGATTGTTTTGAGCCTGCTGGATAGTTTTGAGCATGCTATAAAGTTTTGAGGGTGCTGAATAGTTTTGAGTGTCCTGGATATAGTTTTGAGCATGTTGGATATTTTTGAGCGTGCTGTGAATTTTTGAGCGAGCTGGATAGTTTTGAGCATGCTGGATAGTTTTGAGCGAGCTGCATATAGTTTTGAGCGTGCTGGATAGTTTTGTGCGTGCTGGATTTGTTTTGAGCATGCTGGATATAGTTTTGGGCATGCTGGATAGTTTTGAGCTTGCAGGATAGTTTTGAGCATGCTGGAAAGTTTTGAGGAGGCTGGATTGTTTTGAGTATGCTGGGTACATTTTAGTGTGCAGGATAGTTTTGAGTGTGCTGGATATAGTTTCGAGCATGCTGTATAGTTTTGAGCGTGCTGGTTAGTTTTGAGAGTGCTGGATATATTTTTTGAGCATGCTCGATATTTTTCAGCGTGCTGGATAGTTTTGAGTTTGCTGGATGGTTTGAGCATGCTGAATAGTTTTGAGTGTGCTGGACTGTTTTGAGCATGCTGAACATAGTTTTGAGCATGTCGGGTAGCTTTGAGCGACCTGGATCATTTTGAGCCTGCTGGATAGTTTCGAGCATGCTGTAAAGTTTTGAGGGGGCTGGATTATTTTGAGTATGCTGGATATAGTTACGAGCGTGCTGGGTAGATTTGAGCGACCTGGATCGTTTTGAGCCTGCTGGATAGTTTCGAGCATGCTATAAAGTTTTGAGGGGGCTGGATTGTTTTGAGTATGCTGGATATAGTTTCGAGCGTGCTGTGTAGTTTTGAGCGAGCTGGATAGTTTTGAGCGTGCTGGATAGTTTTGAGCGAGCTGCATATAGTTTTGAGCGTGCTGGATAGTTTTGAGGTTGTTGGATGTAGTTTTGAGCAAGCTGGATAGTTTTGAGCATGCTGGATAGTTTTGAGCTTGCTGGATAGTTTTGTATGTGCTGGATATATTTTTGAGCGTGCTGGATAGTTTTGAGCGAGCGCATATACTTTTGAGCGTGCTGGATAGCTTTGAGTGTGCTGGATATTGTTTTGAGCATGCTGGATAGTTTTGAGCATGCTGGATAGTTTTGAGCTTGCTGGATAGTTTTGAACGTGCTGGATAGTTTTAAGGAGCTGCATATAGTATTGAGCCTGCTGGATAATTTTGAATGTGCTGGATATAGTTTCGAGCATGCTGGGTGGTGTTGAGCGTGCTGGATAGTTTTGAGCTTGCTGGATGGTTTGAGCATGCTGAATAGTTTTGAGTGTGTTGGACTGTTTTGAGCGTGCTGAACATAGTTTTGAGCATGTCGGGTAGCTTTGAGCGACCTGGATCGTTTTGAGCCTGCTGGATAGTTTCGAGCATGCTGTAAAGTTTTGAGGGGGCTGGATTATTTTGAGTATGCTGGATATAGTTACGAGCGTGCTGGGTAGATTTGAGCGACCTGGATCGTTTTGAGCCTGCTGGATAGTTTCGAGCATGCTATAAATTTTTGAGGGGGCTGGATTGTTTTGAGTATGCTGGATATAGTTTCGAGCGTGCTGGGTAGTTTTGAGGTTGTTGGATGTTGTTTTGAGCATGCTGGATAGTTTTGAGCGTGCTGGATAGTTTTGAGCTTGCTGGATAGTTTTGAATGTGCTGGATATATTTTTGAGCGTGCTGGATAGTTTTGAGCGAGCTGCATATAGTTTTGAGCGTGCTGGATAGTTTTGAGTGTGCTGGATATTGTTTTGAGCATGCTGGATAGTTTTGAGCATGCTGGATAGTTTTGAGCTTGCTGGATAGTTTTGAACATGCTGGATAGTTTTGAGGAGCTGCATATAATTTTGAGCCTTCTGGATAATTTTGAATGTGCTGGATATAGTTTCGAGCATGCTGGGTGGTTTTGAGCGTGCTGGATAGTTTTGAGCGTGCTGGATATGCTTTGAGCATGCTGGATATAGTTTTGGGCATGATGGATATTTTTGAGCATGCTGGAAATTTTGACGGGGCTGGATAGTTTTGAGCGTGCTGGATATAGTTTCGAGCATGTTGGATAGCTTTGAGCATGCTGTACAGTTTTGAGGGGGCTGGATTATTTTGAGTATGCTGGATATAGTTACGAGCGTGCTGGGTAGATTTGAGCGACATGGATCGTTTTGAGCCTGCTGGATAGTTTCGAGCATGCTATAAAGTTTTGAGGGGGCTGGATTGTATTGAGTTTGCTGGATATAGTTTCGAGCGTGCTGGGTAGTTTTGAGCGAGCTGGATAGTTTTGAGCGTGCTGGATAGTTTTGAGCGAGCTGCATATAGTTTTGAGCATGCTGGATAATTTTGAATGTGCTGGATATAGTTTCGAGCATGCTGGGTGGTTTTGAGCGTGCTGGATAGTTTTGAGCGTGCTGGATATGCTTTGAGCATGCTGGATATAGTTTTGGGCATGATGGATATTCTTGAGCATGCTGGAAATTTTGACGGGGCTGGATAGTTTTGAACGTGCTGGATATAGTTTCGAGCATGTTGGATAGCTTTGAGCATGCTGTACAGTTTTGAGCATGCTGGATATAGTTTCGAGCATGCTGGGTAGTTTTGAGCGAGCTGGATAGTTTTGAGCTTGCTGGATGGTTTGAGCATGCTGAATAGTTTTGAGTGTGTTGGACTGTTTTGAGCGTGCTGAACATAGTTTTGAGCATTTCGGGTAGCTTTGAGCGACCTGGATCGTTTTGAGCCTGCTGGATGGATAATTTCGAGCATGCTGTAAAGTTTTGAGGGGGCTGGATTATTTTGAGTATGCTGGATATAGTTACGAGCGTGCTGGGTAGTTTTGAGCGACCTGGATCGTTTTGAGCCTGCTGGATAGTTTCGAGCATGCTATAAAGTTTTGAGGGGGCTGGATTGTTTTGAGCGAGCTGGATAGTTTTGAGCGTGCTGGATAGTTTTGAGCGAGCTGCATATAGTTTTGAGCGTGCTGGATAGTTTTGTGCATGCTGGATTTGTTTTGAGCATGCTGGATATAGTTTTGGGCATGCTGGATAGTTTTGAGCTTGCAGGATAGTTTTGAGCATGCTGGAAAGTTTTGAGGGGGCTGGATTGTTTTGAGTATGCTGGGTACATTTTAGTGTGCAGGATAGTTTTGAGTGTGCTGGATATAGTTTCGAGCATGCTGTATAGTTTTGAGCGTGCTGGATAGTTTTGAGAGTGCTGGATATATTTTTTGAGCATGCTCGATATTTTTCAGCGTGCTGGATAGTTTTGAGTTTGCTGGATGGTTTGAGCATGCTGAATAGTTTTGAGTGTGCTGGACTGTTTTGAGCATGCTGAACATAGTTTTGAGCATGTCGGGTAGCTTTGAGCAACCTGGATCATTTTGAGCCTGCTGGATAGTTTCGAGCATGCTGTAAAGTTTTGAGGGGGCTGGATTGTTTTGAGTATGCTGGATATAGTTACGAGCGTGCTGGGTAGTTTTGAGCGACCTGGATTGTTTTGAGCCTGCTGGATAGTTTTGAGCATGCTATAAAGTTTTGAGGGTGCTGAATAGTTTTGAGTGTCCTGGATATAGTTTTGAGCATGTTGGATATTTTTGAGCGTGCTGTGAATTTTTGAGCGAGCTGGATAGTTTTGAGCATGCTGGATAGTTTTGAGCGAGCTGCATATAGTTTTGAGCGTGCTGGATAGTTTTGTGCGTGCTGGATTTGTTTTGAGCATGCTGGATATAGTTTTGGGCATGCTGGATAGTTTTGAGCTTGCAGGATAGTTTTGAGCATGCTGGAAAGTTTTGAGGAGGCTGGATTGTTTTGAGTATGCTGGGTACATTTTAGTGTGCAGGATAGTTTTGAGTGTGCTGGATATAGTTTCGAGCATGCTGTATAGTTTTGAGCGTGCTGGTTAGTTTTGAGAGTGCTGGATATATTTTTTGAGCATGCTCGATATTTTTCAGCGTGCTGGATAGTTTTGAGTTTGCTGGATGGTTTGAGCATGCTGAATAGTTTTGAGTGTGCTGGACTGTTTTGAGCATGCTGAACATAGTTTTGAGCATGTCGGGTAGCTTTGAGCGACCTGGATCATTTTGAGCCTGCTGGATAGTTTCGAGCATGCTGTAAAGTTTTGAGGGGGCTGGATTATTTTGAGTATGCTGGATATAGTTACGAGCGTGCTGGGTAGATTTGAGCGACCTGGATCGTTTTGAGCCTGCTGGATAGTTTCGAGCATGCTATAAAGTTTTGAGGGGGCTGGATTGTTTTGAGTATGCTGGATATAGTTTCGAGCGTGCTGTGTAGTTTTGAGCGAGCTGGATAGTTTTGAGCGTGCTGGATAGTTTTGAGCGAGCTGCATATAGTTTTGAGCGTGCTGGATAGTTTTGAGGTTGTTGGATGTAGTTTTGAGCAAGCTGGATAGTTTTGAGCATGCTGGATAGTTTTGAGCTTGCTGGATAGTTTTGTATGTGCTGGATATATTTTTGAGCGTGCTGGATAGTTTTGAGCGAGCGCATATACTTTTGAGCGTGCTGGATAGCTTTGAGTGTGCTGGATATTGTTTTGAGCATGCTGGATAGTTTTGAGCATGCTGGATAGTTTTGAGCTTGCTGGATAGTTTTGAACGTGCTGGATAGTTTTAAGGAGCTGCATATAGTATTGAGCCTGCTGGATAATTTTGAATGTGCTGGATATAGTTTCGAGCATGCTGGGTGGTGTTGAGCGTGCTGGATAGTTTTGAGCTTGCTGGATGGTTTGAGCATGCTGAATAGTTTTGAGTGTGTTGGACTGTTTTGAGCGTGCTGAACAT
Source organism: Carcharodon carcharias (assembly GCF_017639515.1). Lineage (NCBI taxonomy): Eukaryota > Metazoa > Chordata > Chondrichthyes > Lamniformes > Lamnidae > Carcharodon > Carcharodon carcharias. Next base: position 35,618,618 of record NC_054489.1, on the reverse strand, counting down.
AGTTTTGAGCATGTCGGGTAGCTTTGAGCGACCTGGATCGTTTTGAGCCTGCTGGATAGTTTCGAGCATGCTGTAAAGTTTTGAGGGGGCTGGATTATTTTGAGTATGCTGGATATAGTTACGAGCGTGCTGGGTAGATTTGAGCGACCTGGATCGTTTTGAGCCTGCTGGATAGTTTCGAGCATGCTATAAATTTTTGAGGGGGCTGGATTGTTTTGAGTATGCTGGATATAGTTTCGAGCGTGCTGGGTAGTTTTGAGGTTGTTGGATGTTGTTTTGAGCATGCTGGATAGTTTTGAGCGTGCTGGATAGTTTTGAGCTTGCTGGATATTTTTGAATGTGCTGGATATATTTTTGAGCGTGCTGGATAGTTTTGAGCGAGCTGCATATAGTTTTGAGCGTGCTGGATAGCTTTGAGTGTGCTGGATATTGTTTTGAGCATGCTGGATAGTTTTGAGCATGCTGAATAGTTTTGAGCTTGCTGGATAGTTTTGAACGTGCTGGATAGTTTTGAGGAGCTGCATATAGTTTTGAGCCTTCTGGATAATTTTGAATGTGCTGGATATAGTTTCGAGCATGCTGGGTGGTTTTGAGCGTGCTGGATAGTTTTGAGCGTGCTGGATATGCTTTGAGCATGCTGGATATAGTTTTGGGCATGATGGATATTCTTGAGCATGCTGGAAATTTTGACGGGGCTGGATAGTTTTGAACGTGCTGGATATAGTTTCGAGCATGTTGGATAGCTTTGAGCATGCTGTACAGTTTTGAGCATGCTGGATATAGTTTCGAGCATGCTGGGTAGTTTTGAGCGAGCTGGATAGTTTTGAGCTTGCTGGATGGTTTGAGCATGCTGAATAGTTTTGAGTGTGTTGGACTGTTTTGAGCGTGCTGAACATAGTTTTGAGCATTTCGGGTAGCTTTGAGCGACCTGGATCGTTTTGAGCCTGCTGGATGGATAATTTCGAGCATGCTGTAAAGTTTTGAGGGGGCTGGATTATTTTGAGTATGCTGGATATAGTTACGAGCGTGCTGGGTAGTTTTGAGCGACCTGGATCGTTTTGAGCCTGCTGGATAGTTTCGAGCATGCTATAAAGTTTTGAGGGGGCTGGATTGTTTTGAGCGAGCTGGATAGTTTTGAGCGTGCTGGATAGTTTTGAGCGAGCTGCATATAGTTTTGAGCGTGCTGGATAGTTTTGTGCATGCTGGATTTGTTTTGAGCATGCTGGATATAGTTTTGGGCATGCTGGATAGTTTTGAGCTTGCAGGATAGTTTTGAGCATGCTGGAAAGTTTTGAGGGGGCTGGATTGTTTTGAGTATGCTGGGTACATTTTAGTGTGCAGGATAGTTTTGAGTGTGCTGGATATAGTTTCGAGCATGCTGTATAGTTTTGAGCGTGCTGGATAGTTTTGAGAGTGCTGGATATATTTTTTGAGCATGCTCGATATTTTTCAGCGTGCTGGATAGTTTTGAGTTTGCTGGATGGTTTGAGCATGCTGAATAGTTTTGAGTGTGCTGGACTGTTTTGAGCATGCTGAACATAGTTTTGAGCATGTCGGGTAGCTTTGAGCAACCTGGATCATTTTGAGCCTGCTGGATAGTTTCGAGCATGCTGTAAAGTTTTGAGGGGGCTGGATTGTTTTGAGTATGCTGGATATAGTTACGAGCGTGCTGGGTAGTTTTGAGCGACCTGGATCGTTTTGAGCCTGCTGGATAGTTTTGAGCATGCTATAAAGTTTTGAGGGTGCTGAATAGTTTTGAGTGTCCTGGATATAGTTTTGAGCATGTTGGATATTTTTGAGCGTGCTGTGAATTTTTGAGCGAGCTGGATAGTTTTGAGCATGCTGGATAGTTTTGAGCGAGCTGCATATAGTTTTGAGCGTGCTGGATAGTTTTGATTGTGCTGGATAGTTTTGAGTGTGCTGGATATAGTTTTGGGCATGTTGGATATTTTTGAGCGTGCTGGATAGTTTTGAGCGTGCTGGATAGTTTTGAGCGAGCTGCATATAGTTTTGAGCGTGCTGGATAGTTTTGATTGTGGTGGATAGTTTTGAGCGAGCTGCACATAGTTTTGATTGTGCTGAATAGTTTTGAGTGTGCTGGATATAGTTTTGGGCATGTTGGATATTTTTGATCGTGCTGGATAATTTTGAGCGTGTTGGATAGTTTTGAGCGAGCTGCATATAGTTTTGAGCATGCTGGATAATTTTGAGCATGCTGGATAGTTTTGAGCGAGCTGCATATAGTTTTGTGCATGCTGGATAATTTTGAGCATGCTGGATAGTTTTGAGCATGCTGGATATTTTTGTGCGAGCTGCTGGATAGTTTTGAGTGTGCTGGATATTTTTGAGTGTGCTGGATAGTTTTGAGCGAGCTGCATATAGTTTTGAGCGTGCTGGATAGTTTTGAGCGTGCTGGACAGTTTTGATTGTGCTGTATAGTTTTGAGTGAGCTGCACATAGTTTTGAGTGTGCTGAATAGTTTTCAGCGTGCTGGATATTTCTGTGCATGCTGGATATTTTTGAGCATGCTGGATTTGAATTTAAGCATGCAGGATATAGTTTTGCACATGCTGGATAGTTTTGTGCATGCTGGATATAGTTTTGAGTGGTTGGGTAGTTTAGAGCATGCTGGATAATTTTGAGCGTGCTGGATAGTTTTGAGCATCCTGGATATATTTTAGAGCATGCTGGATAGTTTTGGGTGTGCTGGATAGTTTTGAGCGTGCTGGATAGTTTTGGGTTTGTTGTATATTTTTGAGCATGCTGGATAATATTGAGCGTGCTGGATAGATCTGAGCGTGCTGGATAGTTTTGAGCATGCAGGATATAGGTTTGAGCGTGCTGGATTGTTTTGAGCATGCTGGAAAGTTTTGAGGAGGCTGGATTGTTTTGAGTATGCTGGGTACATTTTAGTGTGCAGGATAGTTTTGAGTGTGCTGGATATAGTTTCGAGCATGCTGTATAGTTTTGAGCGTGCTGGATAGTTTTGAGAGTGCTGGATATATTTTTTGAGCATGCTCGATATTTTTCAGCGTGCTGGATAGTTTTGAGTTTGCTGGATGGTTTGAGCATGCTGAATAGTTTTGAGTGTGCTGGACTGTTTTGAGCATGCTGAACATAGTTTTGAGCATGTCGGGTAGCTTTGAGCGACCTGGATCATTTTGAGCCTGCTGGATAGTTTCGAGCATGCTGTAAAGTTTTGAGGGGGCTGGATTGTTTTGAGTATGCTGGATATAGTTACGAGCGTGCTGGGTAGTTTTGAGCGACCTGGATCGTTTTGAGCCTGCTGGATAGTTTCGAGCATGCTATAAAGTTTTGAGGGTGCTGAATAGTTTTGAGTGTCCTGGATATAGTTTTGAGCATGTTGGATATTTTTGAGCGTGCTGTGAATTTTTGAGCGAGCTGGATAGTTTTGAGCATGCTGGATAGTTTTGAGCGAGCTGCATATAGTTTTGAGCGTGCTGGATAGTTTTGATTGTGCTGGATAGTTTTGAGTGTGCTGGATATAGTTTTGGGCATGTTGGATATTTTTGAACGTGCTGGATAGTTTTGAGCGTGCTGGATAGTTTTGAGCGAGCTGCATATAGTTTTGAGCGTGCTGGATAGTTTTGATTGTGGTGGATAGTTTTGAGCGAGCTGCACATAGTTTTGATTGTGCTGAATAGTTTTGAGTGTGCTGGATATAGTTTTGGGCATGTTGGATATTTTTGAGCGTGCTGGATAGTTTTGAGCGTGTTGGATAGTTTTGAGCGAGCTGCATATAGTTTTGAGCATGCTGGATAATTTTGAGCGTGCTGGATAGTTTTGAGCGAGCTGCATATAGTTTTGTGCATGCTGGATAATTTTGAGCATGCTGGATAGTTTTGAGCATGCTGGATATTTTTGTGCGAGCTGCTGGATAGTTTTGAGTGTGCTGGATAGTTTTGAGCGAGCTGCATATAGTTTTGAGCGTGCTGGATAGTTTTGAGCGTGCTGGACAGTTTTGATTGTGCTGTATAGTTTTGAGTGAGCTGCACATAGTTTTGAGTGTGCTGAATAGTTTTCAGCGTGTTGGATATTTCTGTGCATGCTGGATATTTTTGAGCATGCTGGATTTAAATTTAAGCATGCAGGATATAGTTTTGGACATGCTGGATAGTTTTGTGCATGCTGGATATAGTTTTGAGTGGTTGGGTAGTTTAGAGCATGCTGGATAATTTTGAGCGTGCTGATAGTTTTAAGCATCCTGGATATATTTTAGAGCATGCTGGATAGTTTTGGGTGTGCTGGATAGTTTTGAGCGTGCTGGATAGTTTTGGGTTTGCTGTATATTTTTGAGCATGCTGGATAATATCGAGCGTGCTGGATAGATCTGAGCGTGCTGGATAGTTTTGAGCATGCAGGATATAGGTTTGACCGTGCTGGATTGTTTTGTGCGTGCTGTATAGTTTTGGGTTTGCTGTATGTTTTTTAGCATGCTGGATAATATTGAGCGTGCTGGATAGATTTAAGCGTGCTGGATAGTTTTGACCATGCTGGATAGTTTTGAGCGTGCCGAATAGTTTTGAGCATGCAGGATACAGGTTTGAGCGTGCTGGATAGTTTTGTGTGTGCTGGGTAGTTTTGAGTGTGCTGTATAGTTTTGACCATGCTGGATAGTTTTGATCGTGCTGGATAATATTGAGCGTGCTGGATAATATTGAGCGTGCTGGATAGATTTGAGCGTGCTGGATAGTTTTGAGCATGCAGGATATAGGTTTGAGCATGCTGGATAGTTTTGTGCGTGCTGGATAGTTTTGAGCGTGCTGGATATGGTTTTGAGCAAGCTGGATGTGGTTTCGAGCCTGCTGGATAGTTTTGAGCGTACTGGATATAGGTCTGAGACTGCTGGATATATTGTTTAGTGTGCTGGATAGTTCTGTGCGTGCTGGATATTTTTTGAGCATGCTGGATTTGATTTTGAGCATGCTGGACATAGCTTTGAGCGTGCTGGATATAATTCTGAGCGGCTGCATATAGCTGTCAGCGTTCTGGATAGTTTTGAGCGTGCTGAAAACTTTTGAGCGTGCTGGATGTAGGTTTGACCGTGATGGATAGTTTTGAGCATGCTGGAGAATTTTGAGCGTGTCAGATAGTTTTGAGTGTGCTGGATAGTTTTGACCGTGCTGGATATAGTTTTGAGCGTGCTGGATAATTTTGAGCGTACTGGAGAGTTTTGAGCAGGTTGCATATAGTTTTCAGTGTGCTGGATAGTTTTGGGTGTGCTGTATAGTTTTGAGCCTGCTGGATAGTTTTGACCGTGCTGGATAGTTTTGAGCATGCTAGATATAGCTTTGAGCATGCTGGATATAGATTTGAGCGTGCTGGATGTGTTTTGAGCCTGCTGGATAGTTTTGAGCATACTGGATATTGTTCTGAGCCTGCTGGATATAATGTTTAGCATGCTGGATAGATCTGTGCGTGCTGGATATTTTTGAGCATGCTGGATTTGTTTTTGAGCATGCTGGATATAGTTTTGCGCATGTTGGATAGTATTGTGCTCGCTGGCTATAGTTTTGAGCGTGCTGGATATAATTCTGAGCGGCTGCATGTAGCTGTCAGCGTTCTGGATAGTTTTTAGCGTGCTGAATATTTTTGCGCATGCTGGATAGTTTTGAGTGCGCTGGATAGTTTTGAGCGTACTGGATAGTTTTGAGCATGCTGCATTTAATTTTCCGCGGGCTGGATAGTTTTGATCGTGCTGTATAGTTTTGAGCGTACTGGATAGTTTTGAGCCTGTTGGATATTTTTGAGCGAGCTGGATAGTTTTGAGCATGCTGGATAGTTTTGAACATGCTGGATAGTTTTGAGCACGCTGGATAGTTTTGAGCGGGCTGGATAGTTTTGAACGTGCTGGATAGTTTTGAGAATGCTGGATAGTTTTGAGCGTGCTGGATATTTTTGAACGTGCTGGATAGTTTTGAGAGTCCTGGATATAGTTTCGAATGTGCTGGATAGTTTTGAGCATGCTGGGTAGTTTTGAGCATGCTGGATATAGTTTGCAGCATGCTGGATAGTTTTGGGTGTGCTGGATAGTTTTGAGCGTGCTGGATAGTTTTGGGTTTGCTGTATAGTTTTGAGCATGCTGGATAATATTGAGCCTGCTGGATAGATTTGAGCGTGCTGGATAGTTTTGAGCATGCAGGATATAGGTTTGAGCGTGCTGGGTTGTTTTGTGCGTGCTGGATAGTTTTGAGCGTGCTGGATAGTTTTGGGTTTGCTGTATATTTTTTAGCATGCTGGATAATATTGAGCGTGCTGGATAGATTTAAGCGTGCTGGATAGTTTTGACCATGCTGGATAGTTTTGAGCGTGCCGAATAGTTTTGAGCATGCAGGATTGGTTTGAGCGTGTTGGATAGTTTTGTGCGTGCTGGGTAGTTTTGAGCGTGCTGGATAGTTTTGACCATGCTGGATAGTTTTGATCGTGCTGGAATATATTGAGCGTACTGGAGATTTTTGAGCAGGTTGCATATAGTTTTCAGTGTGCTGGATAGTTTTGGGTGCGCTGTATAGTTTTGATCCTGCTGGATCGTTTTGACCGTGCTGGATAGTTTTGAGCATGCTAGATATAGCTTTGAGCATGCTGGATATAGATTTGAGCGTGCTGGATGTGTTTTGAGCCTGCTGGATAGTTTTCAGCATACTGGATATTGTTCTGGGACTGCTGGATATAATGTTTAGCATGCTGGATAGATCTGTGCGTGCTGGATATTTTTGAGCATGCTGGATTTGTTTTTGAGCATGCTGGATATAGTTTTGCGCATGTTGGATAGTATTGTGCTCGCTGGATATAGTTTTGAGCGTGCTGGATATAATTCTGAGCGGCTGCATGTAGCTGTCAGCGTTCTGGATAGTTTTGAGCGTGCTGAATATTTTTGCGCCTGCTGGATAGTTTTGAGTGCGCTGGATAGTTTTGAGCATGCTGCATTTAATTTTCAGCGGGCTGGATAGTTTTGATCGTGCTGTATAGTTTTGAGCGAACTGGATAGTTTTGAGCCTGTTGGATATTTTTGAGCGTGCTGGATAGTTTTGAGCATGCTGGATAGTTTTGAGCGTGCTGAATAGTTTTGAGCATGCAGGATTGGTTTGAGCGTGTTGGATAGTTTTGTGCGTGCTGGGTAGTTTTGAGCGTGCTGGATAGTTTTGACCATGCTGGATAGTTTTGATCGTGCTGGATAATATTGAGCGTGCTGGATAATGTTGAGCGTGCTGGATAGATTTGAGCGTGCTGGATAGTTTTGAGCATGCAGCATATAGGTTTGAGCATGCTGGATAGTTTTGTGCGTGCTGGATAGTTTTGAGCGTGTTGGATAGTTTTGACCATGCAGGATAGTTTTGTGCGTGCTGGATAGTTTTGCGCGTGCAGGATATAGGTTTGAACGTGCTGGATAGTTTTGTGCGTGCTGGGTAGTTTTGAGCATGCTGGATAGTTTTGACGATGCTGGATAGTTTTGAGCGTGCTGGATAGTTTTGAGCATGCTGGATAGTTTTGAGCATGCTGGATAGTTTCGAGCATGCTGGATAGTTTTGAGCGTGCTGGATATGGTTTTGAGCAAGCTGGATGTGGTTTCGAGCCTGCTGGATAGTTTTGAGCGTACTGGATATAGGTCTGAGACTGCTGGATATATTGTTTAGTGTGCTGGATACTTCTGTGCGTGCTGGATATTTTTTGAGCATGCTGGATTTCTTTTTGAGCATGCTGGATATAGTTTTGAGCGTGCTGGATATAATTCTGAGCGGCTGCATATAGCTGTCAGCGTTCTGGATAGTTTTGAGCGTGCTGAAAACTTTTGAGCGTGCTGGATGTAGGTTTGACCGTGATGGATAGTTTTGAGCATGCTGGAGAATTTTGAGCGTGTCGGATAGTTTTGAGTGTGCTGGATAGTTTTGACCGTGCTGGATATAGTTTTGAGCATGCTGGATAATTTTGAGCGTACTGGATAGTTTTGAGCAGGTTGCATATAGTTTTCAGCGTGCTATATAGTTTTGGGTGTGCTGTATAGTTTTGAGCCTGCTGGATCGTTTTGACCGTGCTGGATAGTTTTGAGCATGCTAGATATAGTTTTGAGCATGCTGGATATAGATTTGAGCGTGCTGGATGTGTTTTGAGCCTGCTGGATAGTTTTGAGCATACTGGATATTGTTCTGAGACTGCTGGATATAATGTTTAGCATGGTGGATAGATCTGTGCATGCTGGTTATTTTTGAGCATGCTGGATTTGTTTTTGAGCATGCTGGATATAGTTTTGCGCATGTTGGATAGTATTGTGCTCGCTGAATATAATTTTGAGCGTGCTGGATATAATTCTGAGCGGCTGCATGTAGCTGTCAGCGTTCTGGATAGTTTTGAGCATGCTGAATATTTTTGCGCATGCTGGATAGTTTTGAGTGCGCTGGATAGTTTTGATCGTGCTGGATAGTTTTGAGCGTACTGGATAGTTTTGACCCTGTTGGATATTTTTGAGCGTGCTGGATAGTTTTGAGCATGCAGGATATAGTTTTGAACGTGCTGGATAGTTTTGAGCATGCTGGATAGTTTTGAGCACTTGGATAGTTTTGAGCGGGCTGGATAGTTTTGAACATGCTGGATAGTTTTGAGCATGCTGGATAGTTTTGAGCATGCTGGATAGTTTTGAGCGGGCTGGATAGTTTTGAACGTGCTGGATAGTTTTGAGCATGCTGGATAGTTTCGAGCATGCTGGATAGTCTTGAGCGTGCTGGATAGTTTTGGGCGTCCTGGATATAGTTTTGAACGTGCTGGATGGTTTTGAGCGTGCTGGATATTTTTGAGCATGCTGGATAGTTTTGAGTGTCCTGGATATAGTTTCGAATGTGCTGGATAGTTTTGAGCATGCTGGATAGTTTTGGGTTTGCTGTATAGTTTTGAGCATGCCGCATAGAATTGAGCGGCTGGATAGAGTTTTGCGCCTGTTGGATAGATTTGGGTGTGCTGAATAGTTTTGATCACGCTGGATAGGTTTGAGCATGCAGGATATAGGTTTGAGCGTGCTGGATAGTTTTGACCGTGCTGGATATAGTTTTGAGCGTGCTGGAGAGTTTTGAGCAGGTTGCATATAGTTTTCAGTGTGCTGGATAGTTTTGGGTGTGCTGTATAGTTTTGAGCCTGCTGGATCGTTTTGACCGTGCTGGATAGTTTTGAGCATGCTAGATATAGCTTTGAGCATGCTGGATATAGATTTGAGCGTGCTGGATGTGTTTTGAGCCTGCTGGATAGTTTTCAGCATACTGGATATTGTTCTGGGACTGCTGGATATAATGTTTAGCATGCTGGATAGATCTGTGCGTGCTGGATATTTTTGAGCATGCTGGATTTGTTTTTGAGCATGCTGGATATAGTTTTGCGCATGTTGGATAGTATTGTGCTCGCTGGATATAGTTTTGAGCGTGCTGGATATAATTCTGAGCGGCTGCATGTAGCTGTCAGCGTTCTGGATAGTTTTGAGCGTGCTGAATATTTTTGCGCCTGCTGGATAGTTTTGAGTGCGCTGGATAGTTTTGAGCATGCTGCATTTAATTTTCAGCGGGCTGGATAGTTTTGATCGTGCTGTATAGTTTTGAGCGAACTGGATAGTTTTGAGCCTGTTGGATATTTTTGAGCGTGCTGGATAGTTTTGAGCATGCTGGATAGTTTTGAGCGTGCTGAATAGTTTTGAGCATGCAGGATTGGTTTGAGCGTGTTGGATAGTTTTGTGCGTGCTGGGTAGTTTTGAGCGTGCTGGATAGTTTTGACCATGCTGGATAGTTTTGATCGTGCTGGATAATATTGAGCGTGCTGGATAATGTTGAGCGTGCTGGATAGATTTGAGTGTGCTGGATAGTTTTGAGCATGCAGGATATAGGTTTGAGCATGCTGGATAGTTTTGTGCGTGCTGGATAGTTTTGAGCGTGCTGGATAGTTTTGACCATGCTGGATAGTTTTGTGCGTGCTGGATAGTTTTGCGCGTGCAGGATATAGGTTTGAACGTGCTGGATAGTTTTGTGCGTGCTGGGTAGTTTTGAGCATGCTGGATAGTTTTGACGATGCTGGATAGTTTTGAGCGTGCTGGATAGTTTTGAGCATGCTGGATAGTTTTGAGCATGCTGGATAGTTTCGAGCATGCTGGATAGTTTTGAGCGTGCTGGATATGGTTTTGAGCAAGCTGGATGTGGTTTCGAGCCTGCTGGATAGTTTTGAGCGTACTGGATATAGGTCTGAGACTGCTGGATATATTGTTTAGTGTGCTGGATACTTCTGTGCGTGCTGGATATTTTTTGAGCATGCTGGATTTCTTTTTGAGCATGCTGGATATAGTTTTGAGCGTGCTGGATATAATTCTGAGCGGCTGCATATAGCTGTCAGCGTTCTGGATAGTTTTGAGCGTGCTGAAAACTTTTGAGCGTGCTGGATGTAGGTTTGACCGTGATGGATAGTTTTGAGCATGCTGGAGAATTTTGAGCGTGTCGGATAGTTTTGAGTGTGCTGGATAGTTTTGACCGTGCTGGATATAGTTTTGAGCATGCTGGATAATTTTGAGCGTACTGGATAGTTTTGAGCAGGTTGCATATAGTTTTCAGCGTGCTATATAGTTTTGGGTGTGCTGTATAGTTTTGAGCCTGCTGGATCGTTTTGACCGTGCTGGATAGTTTTGAGCATGCTAGATATAGTTTTGAGCATGCTGGATATAGATTTGAGCGTGCTGGATGTGTTTTGAGCCTGCTGGATAGTTTTGAGCATACTGGATATTGTTCTGAGACTGCTGGATATAATGTTTAGCATGGTGGATAGATCTGTGCATGCTGGTTATTTTTGAGCATGCTGGATTTGTTTTTGAGCATGCTGGATATAGTTTTGCGCATGTTGGATAGTATTGTGCTCGCTGAATATAATTTTGAGCGTGCTGGATATAATTCTGAGCGGCTGCATGTAGCTGTCAGCGTTCTGGATAGTTTTGAGCATGCTGAATATTTTTGCGCATGCTGGATAGTTTTGAGTGCGCTGGATAGTTTTGATCGTGCTGGATAGTTTTGAGCGTACTGGATAGTTTTGACCCTGTTGGATATTTTTGAGCGTGCTGGATAGTTTTGAGCATGCAGGATATAGTTTTGAACGTGCTGGATAGTTTTGAGCATGCTGGATAGTTTTGAGCACTTGGATAGTTTTGAGCGGGCTGGATAGTTTTGAACATGCTGGATAGTTTTGAGCATGCTGGATAGTTTTGAGCATGCTGGATAGTTTTGAGCGGGCTGGATAGTTTTGAACGTGCTGGATAGTTTTGAGCATGCTGGATAGTTTCGAGCATGCTGGATAGTCTTGAGCGTGCTGGATAGTTTTGGGCGTCCTGGATATAGTTTTGAACGTGCTGGATGGTTTTGAGCGTGCTGGATATTTTTGAGCATGCTGGATAGTTTTGAGTGTCCTGGATATAGTTTCGAATGTGCTGGATAGTTTGAGCATGCTGGATAGTTTTGGGTTTGCTGTATAGTTTTGAGCATGCCGCATAGAATTGAGCGGCTGGATAGAGTTTTGCGCCTGTTGGATAGATTTGGGTGTGCTGAATAGTTTTGATCACGCTGGATAGGTTTGAGCTTGCAGGATATAGGTTTGAGCGTGCTGGATAGTTTTGAACGTGCTGGATAGTTTTGAGCGTGCTGGATAGTTTTGATCATGCTGGATAGTTTTGAGCATGCAGGATATAGGTTTGAGCGTGCTGGATAGTTTTGACCATGCTGGATAGTTTTGTGCATGCTGGATAGTTTTGCGCGTGCAGGATATAGGTTTGAACATGCTGGATAGTTTTGTGCGTGCTGGGTAGTTTTGAGCATGCTGGATAGTTTTGACGATGCTGGATAGTTTTGAGCGTGCTGGATAATATTGAGCGTGCTGGATAATATTGAGCGTGCTGGATAGTTTTGAGCGTGCTGGATAGTTTTGAGCATGCTGGATAGTTTTGAGCATGCTGGATAGTTTCGAGCATGCTGGATAGTTTTGAGCGTGCTGGATATGGTTTTGAGCAAGCTGGATGTGGTTTCAAGCCTGCTGGATAGTTCTGAGCGTACTGGATATAGGTCTGAGACTGCTGGATATATTGTTTAGTGTGCTGGATAGTTCTGTGCGTGCTGGATATTTTTTGAGCATGCTGGATTTGTTTTTGAGCATGCTGGACATAGTTTTGAGCGTGCTGGATATAATTCTGAGCGGCTGCATATAGCTGTCAGCGTTCTGGATAGTTTTGAGCGTGCTGAAAACTTTTGAGCGTGCTGGATGTAGGTTTGACCGTGATGGATAGTTTTGAGCATGCTGGAGAATTTTGAGCGTGTCAGATAGTTTTGAGTGTGCTGGATAGTTTTGACCGTGCTGGATATAGCTTTGAGCGTGCTGGATAATTTTGAGCGTACTGGAGAGTTTTGAGCAGGTTGCATATAGTTTTCAGTGTGCTGGATAGTTTTGGGTGTGCTGTATAGTTTTGAGCCTGCTGGATCGTTTTGACCGTGCTGGATAGTTTTGAGCATGCTAGATATAGCTTTGAGCATGCTGGATATAGATTTGAGCGTGCTGGATGTGTTTTGAGCCTGCTGGATAGTTTTCAGCATACTGGATATTGTTCTGAGACTGCTGGATATAATGTTTAGCATGCTGGATAGATCTGTGCGTGCTGGATATTTTTGAGCATGCTGGATTTGTTTTTGAGCATGCTGGATATAGTTTTGCGCATGTTGGATAGTATTGTGCTCGCTGGATATAGTTTTGAGCGTGCTGGATATAATTCTGAGCGGCTGCATGTAGCTGTCAGCGTTCTGGATAGTTTTGAGCGTGCTGAATATTTTTGCGCCTGCTGGATAGTTTTGAGTGCGCTGGATAGTTTTGAGCATGCTGCATTTAATTTTCAGCGGGCTGGATAGTTTTGATCGTGCTGTATAGTTTTGAGCGAACTGGATAGTTTTGAGCCTGTTGGATATTTTTGAGCGTGCTGGATAGTTTTGAGCATGCTGGATAGTTTTGAGCGTGCTGAATAGTTTTGAGCATGCAGGATTGGTTTGAGCGTGTTGGATAGTTTTGTGCGTGCTGGGTAGTTTTGAGCGTGCTGGATAGTTTTGACCATGCTGGATAGTTTTGATCGTGCTGGATAATATTGAGCGTGCTGGATAATGTTGAGCGTGCTGGATAGATTTGAGCGTGCTGGATAGTTTTGAGCATGCAGCATATAGGTTTGAGCATGCTGGATAGTTTTGTGCGTGCTGGATAGTTTTGAGCGTGCTGGATAGTTTTGACCATGCTGGATAGTTTTGTGCGTGCTGGATAGTTTTGCGCGTGCAGGATATAGGTTTGAACGTGCTGGATAGTTTTGTGCGTGCTGGGTAGTTTTGAGCATGCTGGATAGTTTTGACGATGCTGGATAGTTTTGAGCGTGCTGGATAGTTTTGAGCATGCTGGATAGTTTTGAGCATGCTGGATAGTTTCGAGCATGCTGGATAGTTTTGAGCGTGCTGGATATGGTTTTGAGCAAGCTGGATGTGGTTTCAAGCCTGCTGGATAGTTTTGAGCGTACTGGATATAGGTCTGAGACTGCTGGATATATTGTTTAGTGTGCTGGATACTTCTGTGCGTGCTGGATATTTTTTGAGCATGCTGGATTTCTTTTTGAGCATGCTGGATATAGTTTTGAGCGTGCTGGATATAATTCTGAGCGGCTGCATATAGCTGTCAGCGTTCTGGATAGTTTTGAGCGTGCTGAAAACTTTTGAGCGTGCTGGATGTAGGTTTGACCGTGATGGATAGTTTTGAGCATGCTGGAGAATTTTGAGCGTGTCGGATAGTTTTGAGTGTGCTGGATAGTTTTGACCGTGCTGGATATAGTTTTGAGCATGCTGGATAATTTTGAGCGTACTGGATAGTTTTGAGCAGGTTGCATATAGTTTTCAGCGTGCTATATAGTTTTGGGTGTGCTGTATAGTTTTGAGCCTGCTGGATAGTTTTGACCGTGCTGGATAGTTTTGAGCATGCTAGATATAGTTTTGAGCATGCTGGATATAGATTTGAGCGTGCTGGATGTGTTTTGAGCCTGCTGGATAGTTTTGAGCATACTGGATATTGTTCTGAGACTGCTGGATATAATGTTTAGCATGCTGGATAGATCTGTGCGTGCTGGATATTTTTGAGCATGCTGGATTTGTTTTTGAGCATGCTGGATATAGTTTTGCGCATGTTGGATAGTATTGTGCTCGCTGGCTATAGTTTTGAGCGTGCTGGATATAATTCTGAGCGGCTGCATGTAGCTGTCAGCGTTCTGGATAGTTTTTAGCGTGCTGAATATTTTTGCGCCTGCTGGATAGTTTTGAGTGCGCTGGATAGTTTTGAGCGTACTGGATAGTTTTGAGCATGCTGCATTTAATTTTCAGCGGGCTGGATAGTTTTGATCGTGCTGTATAGTTTTGAGCGTACTGGATAGTTTTGAGCCTGTTGGATATTTTTGAGCGAGCTGGATAGTTTTGAGCATGCTGGATAGTTTTGAACATGCTGGATAGTTTTGAGCATGCTGGATAGTTTTGAGCGTGCTGGATATTTTTGAACGTGCTGGATAGTTTTGAGAGTCCTGTATATAGTTTCGAATGTGCTGGATAGTTTTGAGCATGCTGGGTAGTTTTGAGCATGCTGGATATAGTTTGCAGCATGCTGGATAGTTTTGGGTGTGCTGGATAGTTTTGAGCGTGCTGGATAGTTTTGGTTTTGCTGTATAGTTTTGAGCATGCTGGATAATATTGAGCGTGCTGGATAGATTTGAGCGTGCTGGATAGTTTTGAGCATGCAGGATATAGGTTTGAGCGTGCTGGGTTGTTTTGTGCGTGCTGGATAGTTTTGAGCGTGCTGGATAGTTTTGGGTTTGCTGTATATTTTTTAGCATGCTGGATAATATTGAGCGTGCTGGATAGATTTAAGCGTGCTGGATAGTTTTGACCATGCTGGATAGTTTTGAGCGTGCCGAATAGTTTTGAGCATGCAGGATTGGTTTGAGCGTGTTGGATAGTTTTGTGCGTGCTGGGTAGTTTTGAGCGTGCTGGATAGTTTTGACCATGCTGGATAGTTTTGATCGTGCTGGATAATATTGAGCGTGCTGGATAATGCTGAGCGTGCTGGATAGATTTGAGCGTGCTGGATAGTTTTGAGCATGCAGGATATAGGTTTGAGCATGCTGGATAGTTTTGTACGTGCTGGATAGTTTTGAGCGTGCTGGATAGTTTTGACCATGCTGGATAGTTTTGTGCGTGCTGGATAGTTTTGCGCGTGCAGGATATAGGTTTGAACGTGCTGGATAGTTTTGTGCGTGCTGGGTAGTTTTGAGCATGCTGGATAGTTTTGACGATGCTGGATAGTTTTGAGCGTGCTGGATAGTTTTGAGCGTGCTGGATATGGTTTTGAGCAAGCTGGATGTGGTTTCGAGCCTGCTGGATAGTTTTGAGCGTACTGGATATAGGTCTGAGACTGCTGGATATATTGTTTAGTGTGCTGGATACTTCTGTGCGTGCTGGATATTTTTTGAGCATGCTGGATTTCTTTTTGAGCATGCTGGATATAGTTTTGAGCGTGCTGGATATAATTCTGAGCGGCTGCATATAGCTGTCAGCGTTCTGGATAGTTTTGAGCGTGCTGAAAACTTTTGAGCGTGCTGGATGTAGGTTTGACCGTGATGGATAGTTTTGAGCATGCTGGAGAATTTTGAGCGTGTCGGATAGTTTTGAGTGTGCTGGATAGTTTTGACCGTGCTGGATATAGTTTTGAGCATGCTGGATAATTTTGAGCGTACTGGATAGTTTTGAGCAGGTTGCATATAGTTTTCAGCGTGCTATATAGTTTTGGGTGTGCTGTATAGTTTTGAGCCTGCTGGATCGTTTTGACCGTGCTGGATAGTTTTGAGCATGCTAGATATAGTTTTGAGCATGCTGGATATAGATTTGAGCGTGCTGGATGTGTTTTGAGCCTGCTGGATAGTTTTGAGCATACTGGATATTGTTCTGAGACTGCTGGATATAATGTTTAGCATGGTGGATAGATCTGTGCGTGCTGGTTATTTTTGAGCATGCTGGATTTGGTTTTGAGCATGCTGGATATAGTTTTGCGCATGTTGGATAGTATTGTGCTCGCTGAATATAATTTTGAGCGTGCTGGATATAATTCTGAGCGGCTGCATGTAGCTGTCAGCGTTCTGGATAGTTTTGAGCGTGCTGAATATTTTTGCGCATGCTGGATAGTTTTGAGTGCGCTGGATAGTTTTGATCGTGCTGGATAGTTTTGAGCGTACTGGATAGTTTTGACCCTGTTGGATATTTTTGAGCGTGCTGGATAGTTTTGAGCATGCAGGATATAGTTTTGAACGTGCTGGATAGTTTTGAGCATGCTGGATAGTTTTGAGCACTTGGATAGTTTTGAGCGGGCTGGATAGTTTTGAACGTGCTGGATAGTTTTGAGCATGCTGGATAGTTTTGAGCATGCTGGATAGTTTTGAGCGGGCTGGATAGTTTTGAACGTGCTGGATAGTTTTGAGCATGCTGGATAGTTTCGAGCATGCTGGATAGTCTTGAGCGTGCTGGATAGTTTTGGGCGTCCTGGATATAGTTTCGAACGTGCTGGATGGTTTTGAGCGTGCTGGATATTTTTGAGCATGCTGGATAGTTTTGAGTTTGCTGTATAGTTTTGAGCATGCCGCATAGAATTGAGCGGCTGGATAGAGTTTTGCGCCTGTTGGATAGATTTGGGTGTGCTGAATAGTTTTGATCACGCTGGATAGGTTTGAGCATGCAGGATATAGGTTTGAGCGTGCTGGATAGTTTTGAACGTGCTGGATAGTTTTGAGCGTGCTGGATAGTTTTGATCATGCTGGATAGTTTTGAGCATGCAGGATATAGGTTTGAGCGTGCTGGATAGTTTTGAACGTGCTGGATAGTTTTGAGCGTGCTTGATAGTTTTGACCATGCTGGATAGTTTTGTGCATGCTGGATAGTTTTGCGCGTGCAGGATATAGGTTTGAACATGCTGGATAGTTTTGTGCGTGCTGGGTAGTTTTGAGCATGCTGGATAGTTTTGACGATGCTGGATAGTTTTGAGCGTGCTGGATAATATTGAGCGTGCTGGATAATATTGAGCGTGCTGGATAGTTTTGAGCGTGCTGGATAGTTTTGAGCATGCTGGATAGTTTTGAGCGTGCTGGATAGTTTCGAGCATGCTGGATAGTTTTGAGCGTGCTGGATATGGTTTTGAGCAAGCTGGATGTGGTTTCAAGCCTGCTGGATAGTTTTGAGCGTACTGGATATAGGTCTGAGACTGCTGGATATATTGTTTAGTGTGCTGGATAGTTCTGTGCGTGCTGGATATTTTTTGAGCATGCTGGATTTGTTTTTGAGCATGCTGGACATAGTTTTGAGCGTGCTGGATATAATTCTGAGCGGCTGCATATAGCTGTCAGCGTTCTGGATAGTTTTGAGCGTGCTGAAAACTTTTGAGCGTGCTGGATGTAGGTTTGACTGTGATGGATAGTTTTGAGCATGCTGGAGAATTTTGAGCGTGTCAGATAGTTTTGAGTGTGCTGGATAGTTTTGACCGTGCTGGATATAGTTTTGAGCGTGCTGGATAATTTTGAGCGTACTGGAGAGTTTTGAGCAGGTTGCATATAGTTTTCAGTGTGCTGGATAGTTTTGGGTGTGCTGTATAGTTTTGAGCCTGCTGGATCGTTTTGACCGTGCTGGATAGTTTTGAGCATGCTAGATATAGCTTTGAGCATGCTGGATATAGATTTGAGCGTGCTGGATGTGTTTTGAGCCTGCTGGATAGTTTTCAGCATACTGGATATTGTTCTGGGACTGCTGGATATAATGTTTAGCATGCTGGATAGATCTGTGCGTGCTGGATATTTTTGAGCATGCTGGATTTGTTTTTGAGCATGCTGGATATAGTTTTGCGCATGTTGGATAGTATTGTGCTCGCTGGATATAGTTTTGAGCGTGCTGGATATAATTCTGAGCGGCTGCATGTAGCTGTCAGCGTTCTGGATAGTTTTGAGCGTGCTGAATATTTTTGCGCCTGCTGGATAGTTTTGAGTGCGCTGGATAGTTTTGAGCATGCTGCATTTAATTTTCAGCGGGCTGGATAGTTTTGATCGTGCTGTATAGTTTTGAGCGAACTGGATAGTTTTGAGCCTGTTGGATATTTTTGAGCGTGCTGGATAGTTTTGAGCATGCTGGATAGTTTTGAGCGTGCTGGAAATTTTTGAGCATGCAGGATATAGGTTTGAGCGTGCTGGATAGTTTTGAGCGTGCTGGATATTTTTGAGCGTGCTGGATAGTTTTGAGCATGCTGAATAGTTTTGACCGTGCTGGATATAGTTTTGAGCGTGCTGGATGGTTTTGAGCATGCTGGATAGTTTTGAGCGTGCTGGATTGTTTCGAGTATGCTGGATAATTTTGAGCATCCAGGATATAGGTTTGACCATGCTGGATAGTTTTGAGCATGTTAGATAGTTTTGAGAGTGCTGGATAGTTTTGAGCATGCAGGATATAGGTTTGAGCATGCAGGATATAGGTTTGAGCATGCTGGATAGTTTTGAGCGTGCTGGATATTTTTGAGCGTGTTGGATAGTTTTGAGCATGATGAATAGTTTTGAGCGTGCTGGATATAGTTTTGAGCGTGCTGGATAGTTTCGAGCATGCTGGATAGTTTTTAGCATCCAGGATATAGGTTTGACCGTGCTGGATAGTTTTGAGCATGTTAGATAGTTTTGAGCGTGCTGGATAGTTTTGAGCGTACTGGATATAGAACTGAGACTGCTGGATATAATGTTTAGCGTGCTGGATAGTTCTGTACGTGCTGGATATCTTTGAGCATGCTGCATATGGTTATGAGCATGCTGGATATAGTTTTGCGCATGCTGAATAGTTTTGTGCATGCTGGATATAGTTTTGAGCGTGCTGGATATAATTCTGAGCGGCTGCATATAGCTGTCAGCGTTCTGGATAGTGTTGAGCGTGCTGAATACTTTTGAGGGTGCTGGATATAGGTTTGACCGTGCTGGATAGTTCTGAGCATGCTGGAGAATTTTGAGCGTGTCAGATAGTTTTGAGCATGCCGGATAGTTTTGACCATTCTATACATAGTTTTGAGCATGCTGGATAGTTCTGAGCTTACTGGATAGTTTTGAGCATGCTGGATACTTTTGAGCGTGCTGGACAGTCTTGAGGCTGCTGGATGGTTTTGGGTTTGCTGTATAGTTTTGAGCATTCTGCACAGGATTGAGCGGCTGGATAGAATTTTGCGCGTGTTGGATAGATTTGGTTGTGCTGAATAGTTTTGAGCATGCTGGATAATTTTGAGCGTGCTGGATAGTTTTGAGCATGCAGGATATAGGTTTGACCGTGCTGGATATAGATTCGAGCGTGCCGGATAGTCTTGAGCGTGCTAGATATAATTCTGAGCGGCTGCATATAGCTGTCAGTGTGTTGGATATTTGTGAGTGAGCTTGAGAATTTTGAGCGAGCTGGTTAGTTTTGAGCATGTTGGTTACTTTTGAATGTGCGTGATTTAGATTTGAGCGTGCTGGATAGTTTCAAGCATGCTGGATAGTTTTGAGTGTACTGGAGAGTTTTGAACATGCTGGATATAGTTTTGAGCATGCTGGATATTTCTGAGCATGCTGCATAGTTTTGAGCATGCTGGATAGTTTTGAGCATGCTGCATAGTTTTGAGCGTTCTGGATAGTTGTGAGCGTGCTGGATAATTTTGAGCGTCCTGGATATAGTTTTGAGTGTGCTGGATAGTTTTGAGCAGGTTGCATATAGTTTTCAGCGTGCTGGATAGTTTTGAGCATGCTGGATATAGTTTTCAGAGTGCTGGATAGTTGTAGGTGTGCTGTATAATTTTGGACGTGCTGGATAGTTTTGAGCGTGGTGGATAGTTTTGAGCGTGCTGGATAGTTTTGAGCGTGCAGGATAGTTTTGAGCATGTTAGATATAGTTTTGAGCATGCTGGATATAGATCTGAGCGTGCTGGATGTGGTTTCAGCCTGCTGGATAGTTTTGAGCGTGCTGGATAGTTGTGAGCGTGCTGGATAATTTAGAACGTGGTGGATAGTTTTGAGCATGCTAGATATAGTTTTGAGCATGCTAGATATAATTTTCAGCGTGCTAGATAGTTTTTAGCGTGCTGGATATTTTTGAGCATGCTGGATTTGTATTTGAGCATGCTGGATATAGCTTTGCGCATGCTGGATAGTTTTGTGCATGCTGGATATAGTTTTGAGCATGCTGGATATAATTCTGAGCGGCTGCACATAGCTGTCAGTGTTCTGGATAGTTTTGAGCGTGCTGAATATTTTTGAGCGTGCTGGATATAAGTTTGCGCATGCTGGATAGTTTTGTGCATGCTGGATATAGTTTTGAGCGTGCTGGATATAATTCTGAGCGGCTGCATGTAGCTGTCAGCGTTCTGGATAGTTTTGAGTGTGCTGAATATTTTTGCGCGTGCTGGATAGTTTTGAGTGCGCTGGATATAGTTTAGAGCATGCCGGATCTCTTTGAGTGAGCTCGATCGTTTTGAGGCTGTTGGATAGCTTTGGGTTTGCTGTATAGTTTTGAGCGTGCTGCATAGGTTTGAGTGTGCTGGATAGTTTTGAGCCTGCTGGATAATTTTGACCGTGCTGGATAGTTTTGAGCGTGCTGGATAGTTTTGAGTGTGCTGAATAGTTTTGAGCGTGCTGGATAGTTTTGAGCATGCTGGATATATTTTTGAGTGTGCTGGATAGTTTTGAGCGTGCTGGATAGTTTTGAACGTGCTGGATAGTTTTGAGCATGCTAGATATATTTTTGAGCATGCTAGATAGAATTTTCAGCGAGCTGGATATAGTTTTGAACATGCTGGATGTGGTTTCGAGCCTGCTGGATAGTTTTGAGCGTACTGGATATAGTTCTGAGACTGCTGGATATATTGTTTAGTGTGCTGGATAGTTCTGTGCGTGCTGGATATTTTTGAGCATGCTGGATTTGTTTTTGAGCATGCTGGATATAGCTTTGCGCATGCTGGATAGTTCTGTGCATGCTGGATATTTTTGAGCATGCTCGATTTGTTTTTGAGCATGCTGGATATAGTTTTGTGCATGCTGGATATAGTTTTGAGCGTGCTGGATATAATTCTGAGTGGCTGCATATATCTGTCTGCGTTCTGGATAGTTTTGAGCGTGCTGAATATTTTTGCGGTGCTGGATAGTTTTGAGCATACTGCGTATAGTTTTCAGCGAGCGGGATAGTTTTGAGCGTGCTGGATAGTTTTGAGCCTGTTGGATATTTTTGAGCGTGCTGGATAGTTTTGAGCATGCTGAATAGTTTTGAGCATGCAGGATATAGGTTTGAACGTGCTGGATACTTTTGAACATGCTGGATAGTTTTGAACATGCTGGATAGTTTTGATCGTGCTGGATAGTTTTGAACGTGCTGGATAGTTTTGAGCGTGCTGGATAGTTTTGAGCGTCCTGGATATAGATTTGAATGTGCTGGATAGTTTTGAGCATGCTGGATAGATTTGAGCGTTCTGGATAGTTGTGAGCGTGCTGGATAATTGTGAGCGTCCTGGATATAGTTTTCAGCGTGCTGGATAGTTTTGAGCATGCTGGATATAGTTTTCAGAGTGCTGGATAGTTGTAGGTGTGCTGTATAATTTTGGACGTGCTGGATAGTTTTGAGCGTGATGGATAGTTTTGAGCGTGCTGGATAGTTTTGAGCGTGCAGGATAGTTTTGAGCATGTTAGATATAGTTTTGAGCATGCTGGATATAGATTTGAGCGTGCTGGATGTGGTTGCAGCCTGCTGGATAGTTTTGAGCGTGCTGGATAGTTGTGAGCGTGCTGGATAGTTTAAAACGTGCTGGATAGTTTTGAGCACGCTAGATATAGTTTTGAGCATGCTAGATATAATTTTCAGCGTGCTAGATACTTTTTAGCGTGCTGGATATTTTTGAGCATGCTGGATTTGTTTTTGAGCATGCTGGATATAGCTTTGCGCATGCTGGATAGTTTTGTGCATGCTGGATATAGTTTTGAGCGTGCTGGATATAATTCTGAGCGGCTGCACATAGCTGTCAGTGTTCTGGATAGTTTTGAGTGTGCTGAATATTTTTGAGCGCGCTGGATAGTTTTGAACGTGCTGGATAGTTTTGAGCGTGCTAGATATAGTTTTGAGCATGCTAGATAGAATTTTCAGCGAGCTGGATATAGTTTTGAGCATGCTGGATGTGGTTTCGAGCCTGCTGGATAGTTTTGAGCGTACTGGATATAGTTCTGAGACTGCTGGATATATTGTTTAGTGTGCTGGATAGTTCTGTGCGTGCTGGATATTTTTGAGCATGCTGGATTTGTTTTTGAGCATGCTGGATATAGCTTTGCGCATGCTGGATAGTTCTGTGCATGCTGGATATTTTTGAGCATGCTCGATTTGTTTTTGAGCATGCTGGATATAGTTTTGCGCATGCTGGATAGTTTTGTGCATGCTGGATATAGTTTTGAGCGTGCTGGATATAATTCTGAGTGGCTGCATATATCTGTCTGCGTTCTGGATAGTTTTGAGCGTGCTGAATATTTTTGCGGTGCTGGATAGTTTTGAGCATACTGCGTATAGTTTTCAGCGAGCGGGATAGTTTTGAGCGTGCTGGATAGTTTTGAGCCTGTTGGATATTTTTGAGCGTGCTGGATAGTTTTGAGCATGCTGAATAGTTTTGAGCATGCAGGATATAGGTTTGAACGTGCTGGATACTTTTGAACATGCTGGATAGTTTTGAACATGCTGGGTAGTTTTGATCGTGCTGGATAGTTTTGAACGTGCTGGGTAGTTTTGAGCGTGCTGGATAGTTTTGAGCGTCCTGGATATAGATTTGAATGTGCTGGATAGTTTTGAGCATGCTGGATAGATTTGAGCATGCTGGATAGTTTTGAGCGTTCTGGATAGTTGTGAGCGTGCTGGATAATTTTGAGCGTCCTGGATATAGTTTTCAGCGTGCTGGATAGTTTTGAGCATGCTGGATATAGTTTTCAGAGTGCTGGATAGTTGTAGGTGTGCTGTATAATTTTGGACGTGCTGGATAGTTTTGAGCGTGCTGGATAGTTTTGAGCGTGCTGGATAGTTTTGAGCGTGCAGGATAGTTTTGAGCATGTTAGATATAGTTTTGAGCATGCTGGATATAGATTTGAGCGTGCTGGATGTGGTTTCAGCCTGCTGGATAGTTTTGAGCGTGCTGGATAGTTGTGAGCGTGCTGGATAGTTTAGAACGTGCTGGATAGTTTTGAGCATGCTAGATATAGTTTTGAGCATGCTAGATATAATTTTCAGCGTGCTAGATACTTTTTAGCGTGCTGGATATTTTTGAGCATGCTGGATTTGTTTTTGAGCATGCTGGATATAGCTTTGCGCATGTTGGATAGTTTTGTGCATGCTGGATATAGTTTTGAGCGTGCTGGATATAATTCTGAGCGGCTGCACATAGCTGTCAGTGTTCTGGATAGTTTTGAGCGTGCTGAATATTTTTGAGCGTGCTGGATATAGGTTTGCGCATGCTGGATAGTTTTGTGCATGCTGGATATAGTTTTGAGCGTGCTGGATATAATTCTGAGCGGCTGCATGTAGCTGTCAGCGTTCTGGATAGTTTTGAGTGTGCTGAATATTTTTGCGCGTGCTGGATAGTTTTGAGTGCGCTGGATATAGTTTAGAGCATGCCGGATCTCTTTGAGTGAGCTCGATCGTTTTGAGGCTGTTGGATAGCTTTGGGTTTGCTGTATAGTTTTGAGCGTGCTGCATAGGTTTGAGCGTGCTGGATAGTTTTGAGCCTGCTGGATAATTTTGACCGTGCTGGATAGTTTTGAGCATGCTGGATATATTTTTGAGTGTGCTGGATAATTTTGAGCATGCTGGATACTTTTGAACGTGCTGGATATTTTTGAGCATGCTAGATATAGTTTTGAGCATGCTAGATAGGATTTTCAGCGGGCTGGATATAGTTTTGAGCATGCTGGATGTGGTTTCGAGCCTGCTGGATAGTTTTGAGCGTACTGGATATAGTTCTGAGACTGCTGGATATATTGTTTAGTGTGCTGGATAGTTCTGTGCGTGCTGGATATTTTTGAGCATGCTGGATTTGTTTTTGAACATGCTGGATATAGCTTTGCGCATGCTGGATAGTTTTGTGCATGCTGGATATAGTTGTGAGCGTGCTGGATATAATTCTGAGCGGCTGCATATAGCTGTCAGCGTCCGGGATAGTTTTGAGCGTGCTGAAAAGTTTTGAGCGTGCTGGATATAGGTTTGACCGTGATGGATAGTTTTGAGCAAGCTGGAGAATTTTGAGAGTGCCGGATAGTTTTGAGTGTGCTGGATAGTTTTGAGCTGGTTGCATATAGTTTTCAGCGTGCTGGATAGTTTTGAGCATACTGGATATAGTTTTCAGAGTGCTAGATAGCTGTAGGTGTGCTGTATAATTTTGGACGTGCTGGATAGTTTTGAGCGTGATGGATAGTTTTGAGCGTGCTGGATAGTTTTGAGCGTGCTGTATAGTATTGAGCATGCTAGATATAGTTTTGAGCATGCTAGATATAATTTTCAGTGTGCTAGATAGTTTTTAGCGTGCTGGATAGTTTTGAGCATGCTGGATATAGTTTAGAGAGTGCTGGATAGTTTAGAACGTGCTGCATAGTTTTGAGCATGCTAGATATAGTTTTGAGCATGATATATATAATTTTCAGCGTGCTAGATAGTTTTTAGTATGCTGGATAATTTTGAGCATGCTGGATATAGTTTGGAGAGTGCTGGATAGTTTTGAGCGTGCTGGATAGTTTTGAGCATGCTAGATATAGTTTTGAGCGTGCTGGATATGGTTTTGAGCGTGCTGGATGTTGTTTCGTGCCTGCTGGATAGTTTTGAGCATACTGGATATAGTTCTGAGACTGCTGGATATAATGTTTAGCGTGCTGGATATTTCTGTGCGTGCTGGATATTTTTGAGCATGCTGGATCTGTTTTTGAACATGCTGGATATAGCTTTGCGCATGCTGGATAGTTTTGTGCATGCTGGATATAGTTTTGAGCGTGCTGGATATAATTCTGAGCGGCTGCACATAGCTGTCAGTGTTCTGGATAGTTTTGAGCGTGCTGAATATTTTTGAGTGTGCTGGATATAGGTTTGCGCATGCTGGATAGTTTTGTGCATGCTGGATATAGTTTTGAGCGTGCTGGATATAATTCTGAGCGGCTGCATGTAGCTGTCAGCGTTCTGGATAGTTTTGAGTGTGCTGAATATTTTTGCGCGTGCTGGATAGTTTTGAGTGCGCTGGATACAGTTTAGAGCATGCCAGATCTCTTTGAGTGAGCTCGATCGTTTTGAGGCTGTTGGATAGCTTTGGGTTTGCTGTATAGTTTTGAGCGTGCTGCATAGGTTTGAGCGTGCTGGATAGTTTTGAGCCTGCTGGATAATTTTGACCGTGCTGGATAGTTTTGAGTGTGCTGAATAGTTTTGAGCGTGCTGGATAGTTTTGAGCATGCTGGATATATTTTTGAGTGTGCTGGATAGTTTTGAGCATGATGGATAGTTTTGAACGTGCTGGATAGTTTTGAGCATGCTAGATATAGTTTTGAGCATGCTAGATAGAATTTTCAGCGGGCTGGATATAGTTTTGAGCATGCTGGATGTGGTTTCGAGCATGCTGGATAGTTTTGAGCGTACTGGATATAGTTCTGAGACTGCTGGATATATTGTTTAGTGTGCTGGATAGTTCTGTGCTTGCTGGATATTTTTGAGCATGCTGGATTTGTTTTTGAACATGCTGGATATAGCTTTGCGCATGCTGGATAGTTTTTTGCATGCTGGATATAGTTGTGAGCGTGCTGGATATAATTCTGAGCGGCTGCATATAGCTGTCAGCGTCCGGGATAGTTTTGAGCGTGCTGAAAAGTTTTGAGCGTGCTGGATATAGGTTTGACCGTGATGGATAGTTTTGAGCGTGCTGGATAGTTTTGAGCATGCTAGATATAGTTTTGAGCGTGCTGGATATGGTTTTGAGCGTGCTGGATGTTGTTTCGTGCCTGCTGGATAGTTTTGAGCATACTGGATATAGTTCTGAGACTGCTGGATATAATGTTTAGCGTGCTGGATAGTTCTGTGCGTGCTGGATATTTTTGAGCATG
The DNA here is from genome assembly GCF_017639515.1 of Carcharodon carcharias. NCBI lineage: Eukaryota > Metazoa > Chordata > Chondrichthyes > Lamniformes > Lamnidae > Carcharodon > Carcharodon carcharias. The sequence continues at coordinate 35,592,400 of NC_054489.1, read as the reverse complement.
CTGGATATGTTTTTGAGCATGCTGGATATAGCTTTGCACATGCTGGATAGTTTTGTGCATGCTGGATATAGTTGTGAGCGTGCTGGATATAATTCTGAGCGGCTGCCCATAGCTGTCAGTGTTCTGGATAGTTTTGAGCGTGCTGAATATTTTTGAGCGTGCTGGATATAGGTTTGCGCATGCTGGATAGTTTTGTGCATGCTCGATATAGTTTTGAGCGTGCTGGATATAATTCTGAGCGGCTGCATGTAGCTGTCAGCGTTCTGGATAGTTTTGAGTGTGCTGAATATTTTTGCGCGTGCTGGATAGTTTTGAGTGCGCTGGATATAGTTTAGAGCATGCCGGATCTCTTTGAGTGAGCTCGATCGTTTTGAGGCTGTTGGATAGCTTTGGGTTTGCTGTATAGTTTTGAGCGTGCTGCATAGGTTTGAGCGTGCTGGATAGTTTTGAGCCTGCTGGATAATTTTGACCGTGCTGGATAGTTTTGAGTGTGCTGAATAGTTTTGAGCGTGCTGGATAGTTTTGAGCATGCTGGATATATTTTTGAGTGTGCTGGATAGTTTTGAGCGTGCTGGATAGTTTTGAACGTGCTGGATAGTTTTGAGCATGCTAGATATAGTTTTGAGCATGCTAGATAGAATTTTCAGCGGGCTGGAAATAGTTTTGAGCATGCTGGATGTGGTTTCGAGCCTGCTGGATAGTTTTGAGTGTACTGGATATAGTTCTGAGACTGCTGGATATATTGTTTAGTGTGCTGGATAGTTCTGTGCGTGCTGGATATTTTTGAGCTTGCTGGATTTGTTTTTGAGCATGCTGGATATAGTTTTGCGCATGCTGGATAGTTTTGTGCATGCTGGATATAGTTGTGAGCGTGCTGGATATAATTCTGAGTGGCTGCATATAGCTGTCAGCGTCCGGGATAGTTTTGAGCGTGCTGAAAAGTTTTGAGCGTGCTGGATATAGGTTTGACCGTGATGGATAGTTTTGAGCAAGCTGGAGAATTTTGAGCGTGCCGGATAGTTTTGAGTGTGCTGGATAGTTTTGAGCAGGTTGCATATAGTTTTCAGCGTGCTGGATAGTTTTGAGCATCCTGGATATAGTTTTCAGAGTGCTGTATAGTTGTAGGTGTGCTGTATAATTTTGGACGTGCTGGATAGTTTTGAGCGTGATGGATAGTTTTGAGCGTGCTGGATAGCTTTGAGCGTGCTGGATAGTTTTGAGCATGCTAGATATAGTTTTGAGCATGCTAGATATAATTTTCAGCGTGCTAGATATTTTTTAGTGTGCTGGTTAGTTTTGAGCATGCTGGATATAGTTTAGAGAGTGCTGGATATTTTAGAACGTGCTGCATAGTTTTGAGCATGCTAGATATAGTTTTGAGCATGCTAGATATAATTTTCAGCGTGCTAGATAGTTTTTAGCGTGCTGGATAATTTTGAGCATGCTGGATATAGTTTGGAGAGTGCTGGATAGTTTTGAGCGTGCTAGATAGTTTTGCGCATGCTGGAAAGTTTTGAGCGTGCTGGATAGTTTTGAGTGTGCTGGATAGTTTTGAGCGTGCTGAATAGTTTTGAGCATTTAGGATATAGGTTTGAGCGTGCTTGATTGTTTTGAGCGTGCTGGATAGTTTTGAGTGTGCTGGATACTTTTTAGTGTGCTGGATAGTTTTGAGAGTGCTGGATTATTTTGTGCATGCTGGATAGTTTTGAGCGAGCTTGAGAATTTGGAGCATGCTGTTTATTTTTGAGCATCTTGGATACTTTAGACTGTGCGAGATATAGATTTGAGTGTGCCGGATAGTTTTGAGCATGCTGGAGAGTTTTGAGCGTGGTGGATATAGATTCGAGCGTGCAAGTTAGTTGTGAGCGTTCTAGATATAATTCTGAGTGGCTGCATATAGTAGTCAGCGTGTTGGATAGTTCTGAGCGAGCTTGAAAATTTTGATCGAGCTGGTTAGTTTTGGCCATGTTGGTTACTTTTGAATGTGCGAGATATAGATTTGAGCATACTGGATGGTTTTGAATGTGCTGGGTATAGTTTCGAGCAATCTGGATAGTTTTGAGTAGGCTGTATATAGTTTCGAGCATTCTGGATAGTTGTGAGTAGGCTGGTTATAATTTTGAGCGTGCTGGTTTGTTTTGAGTGTGCTGGATATAGTTTTGAGTGCGCTGGATAGTTTTAAGTGTGCTGGTTAATTTTGGGCGTGCTGGATAATTTTGAGCGAGCTGCATATAGTTTTACCGTGCCAGATAGTTTTGTGTGTGCTGGATATAGGTTCGAGCATGCTGGATAGTTTTGAGCATGCTGGTTAGTTTTGAGCGTGCTGGATATATTTTCGAAGGTGCTGGATAGTTTTGAGCGTGCTGGATAGTTTTGAGTGTCCTGGATATAGTTTCGAATGTGCTGGATAGTTTTGAGCATGCTGGATAGTTTTGAGCATGCTGGATAGTTTTGAGCGTTCTGGATAGTTGTGAGCGTGCTGGATAATTTTGAGCGTCCTGGATATAGTTTTGAGTGTGCTGGATAGTTTTGAGCAGGTTGCATATAGTTTTCAGCGTGCTGGATAGTTTTGAGCATGCTGGATATAGTTTTCAGAGTGCTGGATAGTTGTAGGTGTGCTGTATAATTTTGGACGTGCTGGATAGTTTTGAGCGTGATGGATAGTTTTGAGCATGCTGGATATTTTTGAGCATGCAGGATAATTTTGAGCATGTTAGATATAGTTTTGAGCATGCTGGATATAGATTTGAGCGTGCTGGATGTGGTTTCAGCCTGCTGGATAGTTTTGAGCGTGCTGGATAGTTGTGAGCGTGCTGGATAGTTTAGAACGTGCTGGATAGTTTTGAGCATGCTAGATATAGTTTTGAGCATGCTAGATATAATTTTCAGCGTGCTAGATAGTTTTTAGCGTGCTGGATATTTTTGAGCATGCTGGATTTGTTTTTGAGCATGCTGGATATAGCTTTGCGCATGCTGGATAGTTTTGTGCATGCTGGATATAGTTTTGAGCGTGCTGGATATAATTCTGAGCGGCTGCACATAGCTGTCAGTGTTCTGGATAGTTTTGAGCGTGCTGAATATTTTTGAGCGTGCTGGATATAGGTTTGCGCATGCTGGATAGTTTTGTGCATGCTGGATATAGTTTTGAGCGTGCTGGATATAATTCTGAGCAGCTGCATGTAGCTGTCAGCGTTCTGGATAGTTTTGAGTGTGCTGAATATTTTTGCGCGTGCTGGATAGTTTTGAGTGCGCTGGATATAGTTTAGAGCATGCCGGATCTCTTTGAGTGAGCTCGATCGTTTTGAGGCTGTTGGATAGCTTTGGGTTTGCTGTATAGTTTTGAGCGTGCTGCATAGGTTTGAGCGTGCTGGATAGTTTTGAGCCTGCTGGATAATTTTGACCATGCTGGATAGTTTTGAGCATGCTGGATATATTTTTGAGTGTGCTGGATAATTTTGAGCATGCTGGATACTTTTGAACGTGCTGGATAGTTTTGAGCATGCTAGATATAGTTTTGAGCATGCTAGATAGAATTTTCAGCGAGCTTGATATAGTTTTGAGCATGCTGGATGTGGTTTCGAGCCTGCTGGATAGTTTTGAGCGTACTGGATATAGTTCTGAGACTGCTGGATATATTGTTTATTGTGCTGGATAGTTCTGTGCGTGCTGGATATAGTTTTGAGCATGCTGGATATAATTCTGAGCGGCTGCAGATAGCTGTCAGTGTTCTGGATAGTTTTGAGCGTGCTGAATATTTTTGAGCGTGCTGGATATAGGTTTGCGCATGCTGGATAGTTTTGTGCATGCCGGATATAGTTTTGAACGTGCTGGATATTTTTGAGCATGCTAGATATAGTTTTGAGCATGCTAGATAGGATTTTCAGCGGGCTGGATATAGTTTTGAGCATGCTGGATGTGGTTTCGAGCCTGCTGGATAGTTTTGAGCGTATTGGATATAGTTCTGAGACTGCTGGATATATTGTTTAGTGTGCTGGATAGTTCTGTGCGTGCTGGATATTTTTGAGCTTGCTGGATTTGTTTTTGAGCATGCTGGATATAGCTTTGCGCATGCTGGATAGTTTTGTGCATGCTGGATATAGTTGTGAGCGTGCTGGATATAATTCTGAGCGGCTGCATATAGCTGTCAGCGTCCGGGATAGTTTTGAGCGTGCTGAAAAGTTTTGAGCGTGCTGGATATAGGTTTGACCGTGATGGATAGTTTTGAGCAAGCTGGAGAATTTTGAGCGTGCCGGATAGTTTTGAGTGTGCTGGATAGTTTTGAGCTGGTTGCATATAGTTTTCAGCGTGCTGGATAGTTTTGAGCATACTGGATATAGTTTTCAGAGTGCTGGATAGCTGTAGGTGTGCTGTATAATTTTGGACGTGCTGGATAGTTTTGAGCGTGATGGATAGTTTTGAGTGTGCTGGATAGTTTTGAGCGTGCTGTATAGTATTGAGCATGCTAGATATAGTTTTGAGCATGCTAGATATAATTTTCAGTGTGCTAGATAGTTTTTAGCGTGCTGGATAGTTTTGAGCATGCTGGATATAGTTTAGAGAGTGCTGGATAGTTTAGAACGTGCTGCATAGTTTTGAGCATGCTAGATATAGTTTTGAGCATGATATATATAATTTTCAGCGTGCTAGATAGTTTTTAGTATGCTGGATAATTTTGAGCATGCTGGATATAGTTTGGAGAGTGCTGGATAGTTTTGAGCGTGCTGGATAGTTTTGAGCATGCTAGATATAGTTTTGAGCGTGCTGGATATGGTTTTGAGCGTGCTGGATGTTATTTCGTGCCTGCTGGATAGTTTTGAGCATACTGGATATAGTTCTGAGACTGCTGGATATAATGTTTAGCGTGCTGGATATTTCTGTGCGTGCTGGATATTTTTGAGCATGCTGGATCTGTTTTTGAACATGCTGGATATAGCTTTGCGCATGCTGGATAGTTTTGTGCATGCTGGATATAGTTTTGAGCGTGCTGGATATAATTCTGAGCGGCTGCACATAGCTGTCAGTGTTCTGGATAGTTTTGAGCGTGCTGAATATTTTTGAGTGTGCTGGATATAGGTTTGCGCATGCTGGATAGTTTTGTGCATGCTGGATATAGTTTTGAGCGTGCTGGATATAATTCTGAGCGGCTGCATGTAGCTGTCAGCGTTCTGGATAGTTTTGAGTGTGCTGAATATTTTTGCGCGTGCTGGATAGTTTTGAGTGCGCTGGATATAGTTTAGAGCATGCCAGATCTCTTTGAGTGAGCTCGATCGTTTTGAGGCTGTTGGATAGCTTTGGGTTTGCTGTATAGTTTTGAGCGTGCTGCATAGGTTTGAGCGTGCTGGATAGTTTTGAGCCTGCTGGATAATTTTGACCGTGCTGGATAGTTTTGAGTGTGCTGAATAGTTTTGAGCGTGCTGGATAGTTTTGAGCATGCTGGATATATTTTTGAGTGTGCTGGATAGTTTTGAGCATGATGGATAGTTTTGAACATGCTGGATAGTTTTGAGCATGCTAGATATAGTTTTGAGCATGCTAGATAGAATTTTCAGCGGGCTGGATATAGTTTTGAGCATGCTGGATGTGGTTTCAAGCATGCTGGATAGTTTTGAGCGTACTGGATATAGTTCTGAGACTGCTGGATATATTGTTTAGTGTGCTGGATAGTTCTGTGCTTGCTGGATATTTTTGAGCATGCTGGATTTGTTTTTGAACATGCTGGATATAGCTTTGCGCATGCTGGATAGTTTTTTGCATGCTGGATATAGTTGTGAGCGTGCTGGATATAATTCTGAGCGGCTGCATATAGCTGTCAGCGTCCGGGATAGTTTTGAGCGTGCTGAAAAGTTTTGAGCGTGCTGGATATAGGTTTGACCGTGATGGATAGTTTTGAGCGTGCTGGATAGTTTTGAGCATGCTAGATATAGTTTTGAGCGTGCTGGATATGGTTTTGAGCGTGCTGGATGTTGTTTCGTGCCTGCTGGATAGTTTTGAGCATACTGGATATAGTTCTGAGACTGCTGGATATAATGTTTAGCGTGCTGGATAGTTCTGTGCGTGCTGGATATTTTTGAGCATGCTGGATATAGCTTTGCACATGCTGGATAGTTTTGTGCATGCTGGATATAGTTTTGAGCGTGCTGGATATAATTCTGAGCGGCTGCCCATAGCTGTCAGTGTTCTGGATAGTTTTGAGCGTGCTGAATATTTTTGAGCGTGCTGGATATAGGTTTGCGCATGCTGGATAGTTTTGTGCATGCTCGATATAGTTTTGAGCGTGCTGGATATAATTCTGAGCGGCTGCATGTAGCTGTCAGCGTTCTGGATAGTTTTGAGTGTGCTGAATATTTTTGCGCGTGCTGGATAGTTTTGAGTGCGCTGGATATAGTTTAGAGCATGCCGGATCTCTTTGAGTGAGCTCGATCGTTTTGAGGCTGTTGGATAGCTTTGGGTTTGCTGTATAGTTTTGAGCGTGCTGCATAGGTTTGAGCGTGCTGGATAGTTTTGAGCCTGCTGGATAATTTTGACCGTGCTGGATAGTTTTGAGTGTGCTGAATAGTTTTGAGCGTGCTGGATAGTTTTGAGCATGCTGGATATATTTTTGAGTGTGCTGGATAGTTTTGAGCGTGCTGGATAGTTTTGAACGTGCTGGATAGTTTTGAGCATGCTAGATATAGTTTTGAGCATGCTAGATAGAATTTTCAGCGGGCTGGACATAGTTTTGAGCATGCTGGATGTGGTTTCGAGCCTGCTGGATAGTTTTGAGTGTACTGGATATAGTTCTGAGACTGCTGGATATATTGTTTAGTGTGCTGGATAGTTCTGTGCGTGCTGGATATTTTTGAGCTTGCTGGATTTGTTTTTGAGCATGCTGGATATAGTTTTGCGCATGCTGGATAGTTTTGTGCATGCTGGATATAGTTGTGAGCGTGCTGGATATAATTCTGAGCGGCTGCATATAGCTGTCAGCGTCCGGGATAGTTTTGAGCGTGCTGAAAAGTTTTGAGCGTGCTGGATATAGGTTTGACCGTGATGGATAGTTTTGAGCAAGCTGGAGAATTTTGAGCGTGCCGGATAGTTTTGAGTGTGCTGGATAGTTTTGAGCAGGTTGCATATAGTTTTCAGCGTGCTGGATAGTTTTGAGCATCCTGGATATAGTTTTCAGAGTGCTGTATAGTTGTAGGTGTGCTGTATAATTTTGGACGTGCTGGATAGTTTTGAGCGTGATGGATAGTTTTGAGCGTGCTGGATAGCTTTGAGCGTGCTGGATAGTTTTGAGCATGCTAGATATAATTTTCAGCGTGCTAGATATTTTTTAGCGTGCTGGTTAGTTTTGAGCATGCTGGATATAGTTTAGAGAGTGCTGGATATTTTAGAACGTGCTGCATAGTTTTGAGCATGCTAGATATAGTTTTGAGCATGCTAGATATAATTTTCAGCGTGCTAGATAGTTTTTAGCGTGCTGGATAATTTTGAGCATGCTGGATATAGTTTGGAGAGTGCTGGATAGTTTTGCGCATGCTGGAAAGTTTTGAGCGTGCTGGATAGTTTTGAGTGTGCTGGATAGTTTTGAGCGTGCTGAATAGTTTTGAGCATTTAGGATATAGGTTTGAGCGTGCTTGATTGTTTTGAGCGTGCTGGATAGTTTTGAGTGTGCTGGATACTTTTTAGTGTGCTGGATAGTTTTGAGAGTGCGGATTATTTTGTGCATGCTGGATAGTTTTGAGCGTGCTAGATAGTGTTGAGCGAGCTTGAGAATTTGGAGCATGCTGTTTATTTTTGAGCATCTTGGATACTTTAGACTGTGCGAGATATAGATTTGAGTGTGCCGGATAGTTTTGAGCATGCTGGAGAGTTTTGAGCGTGGTGGATATAGATTCGAGCGTGCAAGTTAGTTGTGAGCGTTCTAGATATAATTCTGAGTGGCTGCATATAGTAGTCAGCGTGTTGGATAGTTCTGAGCGAGCTTGAAAATTTTGATCGAGCTGGTTAGTTTTGGCCATGTTGGTTACTTTTGAATGTGCGAGATATAGATTTGAGCATACTGGATGGTTTTGAATGTGCTGGGTATAGTTTCGAGCAATCTGGATAGTTTTGAGTAGGCTGTATATAGTTTCGAGCATTCTGGATAGTTGTGAGTAGGCTGGTTATAATTTTGAGCGTGCTGGTTTGTTTTGAGTGTGCTGGATATAGTTTTGAGTGCGCTGGATAGTTTTAAGTGTGCTGGTTAATTTTGGGCGTGCTGGATAATTTTGAGCGAGCTGCATATAGTTTTACCGTGCCAGATAGTTTTGTGTGTGCTGGATATAGGTTCGAGCATGCTGGATAGTTTTGAGCATGCTGGTTAGTTTTGAGCGTGCTGGATATATTTTCGAAGGTGCTGGATAGTTTTGAGCGTGCTGGATAGTTTTGAGTGTCCTGGATATAGTTTCGAATGTGCTGGATAGTTTTGAGCATGCTGGATAGTTTTGAGCATGCTGGATAGTTTTGAGCGTTCTGGATAGTTGTGAGCGTGCTGGATAATTTTGAGCGTCCTGGATATAGTTTTGAGTGTGCTGGATAGTTTTGAGCAGGTTGCATATAGTTTTCAGCGTGCTGGATAGTTTTGAGCATGCTGGATATAGTTTTCAGAGTGCTGGATAGTTGTAGGTGTGCTGTATAATTTTGGACGTGCTGGATAGTTTTGAGCGTGATGGATAGTTTTGAGCATGCTGGATATTTTTGAGCATGCAGGATAGTTTTGAGCATGTTAGATATAGTTTTGAGCATGCTGGATATAGATTTGAGCGTGCTGGATGTGGTTTCAGCCTGCTAGATAGTTTTGAGCGTGCTGGATAGTTGTGAGCGTGCTGGATAGTTTAGAACGTGCTGGATAGTTTTGAGCATGCTAGATATAGTTTTGAGCATGCTAGATATAATTTTCAGCGTGCTAGATAGTTTTTAGCGTGCTGGATATTTTTGAGCATGCTGGATTTGTTTTTGAGCATGCTGGATATAGCTTTGCGCATGCTGGATAGTTTTGTGCATGCTGGATATAGTTTTGAGCGTGCTGGATATAATTCTGAGCGGCTGCACATAGCTGTCAGTGTTCTGGATAGTTTTGAGCGTGCTGAATATTTTTGAGCGTGCTGGATATAGGTTTGCGCATGCTGGATAGTTTTGTGCATGCTGGATATAGTTTTGAGCGTGCTGGATATAATTCTGAGCAGCTGCATGTAGCTGTCAGCGTTCTGGATAGTTTTGAGTGTGCTGAATATTTTTGCGCGTGCTGGATAGTTTTGAGTGCGCTGGATATAGTTTAGAGCATGCCGGATCTCTTTGAGTGAGCTCGATCGTTTTGAGGCTGTTGGATAGCTTTGGGTTTGCTGTATAGTTTTGAGCGTGCTGCATAGGTTTGAGCGTGCTGGATAGTTTTGAGCCTGCTGGATAATTTTGACCGTGCTGGATAGTTTTGAGCATGCTGGATATATTTTTGAGTGTGCTGGATAATTTTGAGCATGCTGGATACTTTTGAACGTGCTGGATAGTTTTGAGCATGCTAGATATAGTTTTGAGCATGCTAGATAGAATTTTCAGCGAGCTTGATATAGTTTTGAGCATGCTGGATGTGGTTTCGAGCCTGCTGGATAGTTTTGAGCGTACTGGATATAGTTCTGAGACTGCTGGATATATTGTTTATTGTGCTGGATAGTTCTGTGCGTGCTGGATATAGTTTTGAGCATGCTGGATATAATTCTGAGCGGCTGCAGATAGCTGTCAGTGTTCTGGATAGTTTTGAGCGTGCTGAATATTTTTGAGCGTGCTGGATATAGGTTTGCGCATGCTGGATAGTTTTGTGCATGCCGGATATAGTTTTGAACGTGCTGGATATTTTTGAGCATGCTAGATATAGTTTTGAGCATGCTAGATAGGATTTTCAGCGGGCTGGATATAGTTTTGAGCATGCTGGATGTGGTTTCGAGCCTGCTGGATAGTTTTGAGCGTACTGGATATAGTTCTGAGACTGCTGGATATATTGTTTAGTGTGCTGGATAGTTCTGTGCGTGCTGGATATTTTTGAGCATGCTGGATTTGTTTTTGAACATGCTGGATATAGCTTTGCGCATGCTGGATAGTTTTGTGCATGCTGGATATAGTTGTGAGCGTGCTGGATATAATTCTGAGCGGCTGCATATAGCTGTCAGCGTCCGGGATAGTTTTGAGCGTGCTGAAAAGTTTTGAGCGTGCTGGATATAGGTTTGACCGTGATGGATAGTTTTGAGCAAGCTGGAGAATTTTGAGCGTGCCGGATAGTTTTGAGTGTGCTGGATAGTTTTGAGCTGGTTGCATATAGTTTTCAGCGTGCTGGATAGTTTTGAGCATACTGGATATAGTTTTCAGAGTGCTGGATAGCTGTAGGTGTGCTGTATAATTTTGGACGTGATGGATAGTTTTGAGCGTGATGGATAGTTTTGAGCGTGCTGGATAGTTTTGAGCGTGCTGTATAGTATTGAGCATGCTAGATATAGTTTTGAGCATGCTAGATATAATTTTCAGTGTGCTAGATAGTTTTTAGCGTGCTGGATAGTTTTGAGCATGCTGGATATAGTTTAGAGAGTGCTGGATAGTTTAGAACGTGCTGCATAGTTTTGAGCATGCTAGATATAGTTTTGAGCATGATATATATAATTTTCAGCGTGCTAGATAGTTTTTAGTATGCTGGATAATTTTGAGCATGCTGGATATAGTTTGGAGAGTGCTGGATAGTTTTGAGCGTGCTGGATAGTTTTGAGCATGCTAGATATAGTTTTGAGCGTGCTGGATATGGTTTTGAGCGCGCTGGATGTTATTTCGTGCCTGCTGGATAGTTTTGAGCATACTGGATATAGTTCTGAGACTGCTGGATATAATGTTTAGCGTGCTGGATATTTCTGTGCGTGCTGGATATTTTTGAGCATGCTGGATCTGTTTTTGAACATGCTGGATATAGCTTTGCGCATGCTGGATAGTTTTGTGCATGCTGGATATAGTTTTGAGCGTGCTGGATATAATTCTGAGCGGCTGCACATAGCTGTCAGTGTTCTGGATAGTTTTGAGCGTGCTGAATATTTTTGCGCGTGCTGGATAGTTTTGAGTGCGCTGGATATAGTTTAGAGCATGCCAGATCTCTTTGAGTGAGCTCGATCGTTTTGAGGCTGTTGGATAGCTTTGGGTTTGCTGTATAGTTTTGAGCGTGCTGCATAGGTTTGAGCGTGCTGGATAGTTTTGAGCCTGCTGGATAATTTTGACCGTGCTGGATAGTTTTGAGTGTGCTGAATAGTTTTGAGCGTGCTGGATAGTTTTGAGCATGCTGGATATATTTTTGAGTGTGCTGGATAGTTTTGAGCATGATGGATAGTTTTGAACGTGCTGGATAGTTTTGAGCATGCTAGATATAGTTTTGAGCATGCTAGATAGAATTTTCAGCGGGCTGGATATAGTTTTGAGCATGCTGGATGTGGTTTCGAGCATGCTGGATAGTTTTGAGCGTACTGGATATAGTTCTGAGACTGCTGGATATATTGTTTAGTGTGCTGGATAGTTCTGTGCTTGCTGGATATTTTTGAGCATGCTGGATTTGTTTTTGAACATGCTGGATATAGCTTTGCGCATGCTGGATAGTTTTTTGCATGCTGGATATAGTTGTGAGCGTGCTGGATATAATTCTGAGCGGCTGCATATAGCTGTCAGCGTCCGGGATAGTTTTGAGCGTGCTGAAAAGTTTTGAGCGTGCTGGATATAGGTTTGACCGTGATGGATAGTTTTGAGCGTGCTGGATAGTTTTGAGCATGCTAGATATAGTTTTGAGCGTGCTGGATATGGTTTTGAGCGTGCTGGATGTTGTTTCGTGCCTGCTGGATAGTTTTGAGCATACTGGATATAGTTCTGAGACTGCTGGATATAATGTTTAGCGTGCTGGATAGTTCTGTGCGTGCTGGATATTTTTGAGCATGCTGGATATGTTTTTGAGCATGCTGGATATAGCTTTGCACATGCTGGATAGTTTTGTGCATGCTGGATATAGTTTTGAGCGTGCTGGATATAATTCTGAGCGGCTGCCCATAGCTGTCAGTGTTCTGGATAGTTTTGAGCGTGCTGAATATTTTTGAGCGTGCTGGATATAGGTTTGCGCATGCTGGATAGTTTTGTGCATGCTCGATATAGTTTTGAGCGTGCTGGATATAATTCTGAGCGGCTGCATGTAGCTGTCAGCGTTCTGGATAGTTTTGAGTGTGCTGAATATTTTTGCGCGTGCTGGATAGTTTTGAGTGCGCTGGATATAGTTTAGAGCATGCCGGATCTCTTTGAGTGAGCTCGATCGTTTTGAGGCTGTTGGATAGCTTTGGGTTTGCTGTATAGTTTTGAGCGTGCTGCATAGGTTTGAGCGTGCTGGATAGTTTTGAGCCTGCTGGATAATTTTGACCGTGCTGGATAGTTTTGAGTGTGCTGAATAGTTTTGAGCGTGCTGGATAGTTTTGAGCATGCTGGATATATTTTTGAGTGTGCTGGATAGTTTTGAGCGTGCTGGATAGTTTTGAACGTGCTGGATAGTTTTGAGCATGCTAGATATAGTTTTGAGCATGCTAGATAGAATTTTCAGCGGGCTGGAAATAGTTTTGAGCATGCTGGATGTGGTTTCGAGCCTGCTGGATAGTTTTGAGTGTACTGGATATAGTTCTGAGACTGCTGGATATATTGTTTAGTGTGCTGGATAGTTCTGTGCGTGCTGGATATTTTTGAGCTTGCTGGATTTGTTTTTGAGCATGCTGGATATAGTTTTGCGCATGCTGGATAGTTTTGTGCATGCTGGATATAGTTGTGAGCGTGCTGGATATAATTCTGAGCGGCTGCATATAGCTGTCAGCGTCCGGGATAGTTTTGAGCGTGCTGAAAAGTTTTGAGCGTGCTGGATATAGGTTTGACCGTGATGGATAGTTTTGAGCAAGCTGGAGAATTTTGAGCGTGCCGGATAGTTTAGGTGTGCTGTATAATTTTGGACGTGCTGGATAGTTTTGAGCGTGATGGATAGTTTTGAGCGTGCTGGATAGCTTTGAGCGTGCTGGATAGTTTTGAGCATGCTAGATATAGTTTTGAGCATGCTAGATATAATTTTCAGCGTGCTAGATATTTTTTAGCGTGCTGGTTAGTTTTGAGCATGCTGGATATAGTTTAGAGAGTGCTGGATATTTTAGAACGTGCTGCATAGTTTTGAGCATGCTAGATATAGTTTTGAGCATGCTAGATATAATTTTCAGCGTGCTAGATAGTTTTTAGCGTGCTGGATAATTTTGAGCATGCTGGATATAGTTTGGAGAGTGCTGGATAGTTTTGAGCGTGCTAGATAGTTTTGCGCATGCTGGAAAGTTTTGAGCGTGCTGGATAGTTTTGAGTGTGCTGGATAGTTTTGAGCGTGCTGAATAGTTTTGAGCATTTAGGATATAGGTTTGAGCGTGCTTGATTGTTTTGAGCGTGCTGGATAGTTTTGAGTGTGCTGGATACTTTTTAGTGTGCTGGATAGTTTTGAGAGTGCTGGATTATTTTGTGCATGCTGGATAGTTTTGAGCGAGCTTGAGAATTTGGAGCATGCTGTTTATTTTTGAGCATCTTGGATACTTTAGACTGTGCGAGATATAGATTTGAGTGTGCCGGATAGTTTTGAGCATGCTGGAGAGTTTTGAGCGTGGTGGATATAGATTCGAGCGTGCAAGTTAGTTGTGAGCGTTCTAGATATAATTCTGAGTGGCTGCATATAGTAGTCACCGTGTTGGATAGTTCTGAGCGAGCTTGAAAATTTTGATCGAGCTGGTTAGTTTTGGGCATGTTGGTTACTTTTGAATGTGCGAGATATAGATTTGAGAATGCTGGATGGTTTTGAATGTGCTGGGTATAGTTTCGAGCAATCTGGATAGTTTTGAGTAGGCTGTATATAGTTTCGAGCATTCTGGATAGTTGTGAGTAGGCTGGTTATAATTTTGAGCGTGCTGGTTTGTTTTGAGTGTGCTGGATATAGTTTTGAGTGCGCTGGATAGTTTTAAGTGTGCTGGTTAATTTTGGGCGTGCTGGATAATTTTGAGCGAGCTGCATATAGTTTTACCGTGCCAGATAGTTTTGTGTGTGCTGGATATAGGTTCGAGCATGCTGGATAGTTTTGAGCATGCTGGTTAGTTTTGAGCGTGCTGGATATATTTTCGAAGGTGCTGGATAGTTTTGAGCATGCTGGATAGTTTTGAGTACGCTGGATAGTTTTGAGTGTGTTGGATATAGTTTCAAGCGTGCTGTATAGTTTTGAGCATGCTGGATAGTTTTGAGCATGCTGGATATAGTTTCGAGCATGCTGGATAGTTTGAGCATGCTGAATAGTTTTGAGCGTGCTAGATATAGTTTTGAGAATGCCGGATAGCTTTGAGCGAGCTCGATCGTTTTGAGGCTGCTGGATAGTTTTGGGTTTGCTGTATAGTTTTGAGCGTGCTGCATATGTTTGAGCGGCTGGATAGAGTTTTGCGCGTGTTGGATAGATTTGGGTGTGCTGTATAGTTTTGAGCATGCTTGATAGTTTTGAGCGTGCTGGATAGTTTTGAGCCTGCAGGATAATTTTGAGCATGCAGGATATAAGTTTGAGCGTGCTGGATAGTTTTGAGTGTGCAAGATATAGTTTTCAACATGCTGGATAGTTTTGAGCATGCTGGATATAGTTTTGAGCATGCTGGATATAGATTTGAGCGTGCTGGATGTGGTTTCGAGCCTGCTGGATAGTTTTGAGCGTACTGGATATAGTTCTGAGACTGCTGGATATAATCTGTAGCGTGCTGGTTAGTTCTGTGCGTGCTGGATATTTTTGAGCATGCTGGATATGGTTATGAGCATGCTGGATATAGTTTTGCGCATGCTGGATAGTTTTGTGCATGCTGGATATAGTTTTGAGTGTGCTGGATAGTTTTGAGCGTGTTAGATAGTTTTGAACGTGCTGGATAGTTTTGAACGTGCTGGATAATTTTGAACGTGCTGTATAGTTTTGAGCATGTTACATATAGTTTTGAGCATGCTAGATATAATTTTCAGCGGGCTGGATGGTTTTTAGCGTGCTGGAAACTTTTGAGCATGCTGGATATAGTTTAGAGAGTGCTGGATAGTTTTGAGCGTGCTGGATAGTTTTGAGCATGCTAGATATAGTTTTGAGCGTGCTGGATATGGTTTTGAGCAAGCTGGATGTGGTTTCGAGCCTGCTGGATAGTTTTGAGCGTACTGGATATAGGTCTGAGACTGCTGGATATATTGTTTAGTGTGCCGGATAGTTCTGTGCGTGCTGGATATTTTTTGAGCATGCTGCATTTGTTTCTGAGCATGCTGGATATAGTTTTGAGCGTGCTGGATATAATTCTGAGCGGCTGCATATAGCTGTCAGCGTTCTGGATAGTTTTGAGCGTGCTGAAAACTTTTGAGCGTGCTGGATATAGGTTTGACCGTGATGGATAGTTTTGAGCATGCTGGAGAATTTTGAGCGTGTCGGATACTTTTGAGTGTGCTGGATAGTTTTGACCGTGCTGGATATTGTTTTGAGCATGCTGGATAATTTTGAGCGTACTGGATAGTTTTGAGCAGGTTGCATATAGTTTTCAGCGTGCTGGATAGTTTTGGGTGTGCTGTATAGTTTTGAGCGTGCTGGATAGTTTTGACCGTGCTGTATAGTTTTGAGCATGCTAGATATAGTTTTGAGCGTGCTGGATATAGATTTGAGCATGCTGGATGTGGTTTTGAGCCTGCTGGATAGTTTTGAGCGTACTGGATATTGTTCTGAGACTGCTGGATATAATGTTTAGCGTGCTGGATAGTTCTGTGCATGCTGGATATTTTTGAGCATGCTCGATTTGTTTTTGAGCATGCTGGATATAGTTTTGCACATGCTGGATAGTTTTGTGCATGCTGGATATAGTTTTGAGCGTGCTGGATATAATTCTGAGTGGCTGCATATAGCTGTCTGCGTTCTGGATAGTTTTGAGCGTGCTGAATATTTTTGTGCGTGCTGGATAGTTGTGAGCATGCTGCGTATAGTTTTCAGCGGGCGGCATAGTATTGAGCGTGCTGGATAGTTTTGAGCATACTGGATAGTTTTGAGCCTTTTGGATATTTTTGAGCGTGCTGGATAGTTTTGAGCATGCTGAATAGTTCTGAGCATGCAGGATATAGGTTTGAGCGTGCTGGATAGTTTTGAACATGCTGGATAGTTTTGAACATGCTGGATAGTTTTGATCGTGCTGGATAGTTTTGAGCATGCTGGATAGTTTTGAGCATGCTGGATAGTTTTGAATGTGCTGCATAGTTTTGAACGTGCTGGATAGTTTCGAGCATGCTGTATAGTTTTGAGCGTGCTGGATAGTTTTGAGCGTCCTGGATATAATTTTGTACGTGCTGGATAGTTCTGAGCATGCTGGATATTTTTGAGCGTGCTGGATAGTTTTGAGCCTCCTGGACATAGTTTCGAATGTGCTGGATAGTTTTGAGCATGCTGGATAGTTTTGAGCATGCTGGATAATTTTGAGCATGCTGGATAGTTTTGAGCATTCTGGATACCTTTGAGCCTGCTGGATAGTTTTGAACATACTGGATATTGTTCTGAGACTGCTGGATATAATGTTTAGTGTGCTGTATAGTTCTGTGCGTGTTGGATATTTTTGAGCATGCTGGATTTGTTTTTGAGCATGCTGGATATAATTTTGCGCATGCTGGATAGTTTTGTGATTGCTGGATAGTTTTGTCCGTGCTGGATAGTTTTGAGCATCCTGGACATAGTTTCTAAAGTGCTGGGTAGTTTTGAACGTGCTGGATAGTTTTGAGCATCCTGGACATAGTTTCGAAAGTGCTGGGTAGTTTTGAACGCGCTGGATAGTTTTGAGCGTGCTGGATTGTTTTGAGCATGCTGTGTAGCTTTGAGCATGTTGGATAGTTTTGAATGTGCTTGATAGTTTTGAACGTGCTGGATAGTTTCGAGCATGCTGGATAGTTTTGAGCGTGCTGGATAGTTTTGAGCGTCCTGGATATAGATTTGAACGTGCTGGATAGTTTTGAGCGTGCTGGATAGTTTTGAGCGTGCTGGATAGTTTTGAGTGTCCTGGATATAGTTTCGAATGTGCTGGATAGTTTTGAGCATGCTGGATAGTTTTGAGCATGCTGGATAGTTTTGAGCGTTCTGGATAGTTGTGAGCGTGCTGGATAATTTTGAGCATCCTGGATATAGTTTTGAGTGTGCTGGATAGTTTTGAGCAGGTTGCATATAGTTTTCAGCGTGCTGGATAGTTTTGAGCATGCTGGATATAGTTTTCAGAGTGCTGGATAGTTGTAGGTGTGCTGTATAATTTTGGACGTGCTGGATAGTTTTGAGCGTGATGGATAGTTTTGAGCGTGCTGGATAGTTTTGAGCGTGCAGGATAGTTTTGAGCATGTTAGATATAGTTTTGAGCATGCTGGATATAGATTTGAGCGTGCTGGATGTGGTTTCAGCCTGCTGGATAGTTTTGAGCGTGCTGGATAGTTTTGAGCATGCTAGATATAGTTTTCAGCATGCTAGATATAATTTTCAGCGTGCTAGACAGTTTTTAGCGTGCTGGATATTTTTGAGCATGCTGGATTTGTTTTTGAGCATGCTGGATATAGCTTTGCGCATGTTGGATAGTTTTGTGCATGCTGGATATAGTTTTGAGCGTGCTGGATATAATTCTGAGCGGCTGCACATAGCTGTCAGTGTTCTGGATAGTTTTGAGCGTGCTGAATATTTTTGAGCGTGCTGGATATAGGTTTGCGCATGCTGGATAGTTTTGTGCATGCTGGATATAGTTTTGAGCGTGCTGGATATAATTCTGAGCGGTTGCATGTAGCTGTCAGCGTTCTGGATAGTTTTGAGTGTGCTGAATATTTTTGCGCGTGCTGGATAGTTTTGAGTGCGCTGGATATAGTTTAGAGCATGCCGGATCTCTTTGAGTGAGCTCGATCATTTTGAGGCTGTTGGATAGCTTTGGGTTTGCTGTATAGTTTTGAGCGTGCTGCATTGGTTTGAGCGTGCTGGATAGTTTTGAGCGTGCTGGATAGTTTTGAGCATGCTGGATATATTTTTGAGTGTGCTGGATAGTTTTGAGCGTGCTGGATAGTTTTGAACGTGCTGGATAGTTTTGAGCATGCTAGGTATAGTTTTGAGCATGCTAGATAGAATTTTCAGCGGGCTGGATATAGCTTTGAGCATGCTGGATGTGGTTTCGAGCCTGCTGGATAGTTTTGAGCGTTCTGGATATAGTTCTGAGACTGCTGGATATATTGTTTAGTGTGCTGGATAGTTCTGTGCGTGCTGGATATTTTTGAGCATGCTGGATTTGTTTTTGAGCATGCTGGATATAGCTTTGCGCATGCTGGATAGTTCTGTGCATGCTGGATATTTTTGAGCATGCTCGATTTGTTTTTGAGCATGCTGGATATAGTTTTGCGCATGCTGGATAGTTTTGTGCATGCTGGATATAGTTTTGAGCGTGCTGGATATAATTCTGAGTGGCTGCATATATCTGTCTGCGTTCTGGATAGTTTTGAGCGTGCTGAATATTTTTGCGCGTGCTGGATAGTTTTGAGCATACTGCGTATAGTTTTCAGCGGGCGGGATAGTTTTGAGCGTGCTGGATATAGTTTTCAGAGTGCTGGATAGTTGTAGGTGTGCTGTATAATTTTGGACGTGCTGGATAGTTTTGAGCGTGATGGATAGTTTAGAGAGTGCTGGATAGTTTAGAACATGCTGCATAGTTTTGAGCTTGCTAGATTTAGTTTTGAGCATGCTAGATATAATTTTCAGCGTGCTAGATAGTTTTTAGCATGCTGGATAGTTTTGAGCATGCTGGATATAGTTTGGAGAGTGCTGGATAGTTTTGAGCGTGCTGGATAGTTTTGAGCATGCTAGACATAGTTTTCAGCGTGCTGGATATGGTTTTGAGCGTGCTGGATGTTGTTTCGTGCCTGCTGGATAGTTTTGAGCATACTGGATATAGTTCTGAGACTGCTGGATATAATGTTTAGTGTGCTGGATAGTTCTGTGCGTGCTGGATATTTTTGAGCATGCTGGATTTGTTTTTGAGCATGCTGGATATAGCTTTGCGCATGCTGGATAGTTTTGTGCATGCTGGGTATAGTTTTGAGCATGCTGGATATAATTCTGAGCGGCTGCATATAACTGTCTGCGTTCTGGATAGTTTTGAGCGTGCTGAATAATTTTGCACGTGCTGGATAGTTTTGAGCATGCTGCATATAGTTTTCAGCGGGCTGGATAGTTTTGAGCGTGCTGGATAGTTTTGAGCATACTGGAAAGTTTTGAGCCTGTTGGATATTTTTGAGTGTGCTGGATAGTTTTGAGCATGCTGAATAGTTTTGAGCATGCAGGACATAGGTTTGAGCGTGCTGGTTAGTTTTGAGCGTGCTGGATAGTTTTGTCCGTGCTGGATAGTTTTGAGCGTCCTGGACATAGTTTCGAATGTGCTGGGTAGTTTTGAACGTGCTGGATAGTTTTGAACGTGCTGGATAGTTTTGAGCGTGCTGGATAGTTTTGAGCGTCCTGGATATAGATTTGAACGTGCTGGATAGTTTTGAGCGTGCTGGATAGTTTTGAGCGTTCTGGATAGTTGTGAGCGTGCTGGATAGTTTTGAGCGTTCTGGATAGTTGTGAGCGTGCTGGATAATTTTGAGCGTCCTGGATATAGTTTTGAGTGTGCTGGATGGTTTTGAGCTGGTTGCATATAGTTTTCAGCGTGCTGGATAGTTTTGAGCATGCTGGATATAGTTTTCAGAGTGCTGGATAGTTGTAGGTGTGCTGTATAATTTTGGACGTGCTGGATAGTTTTGAGCGTGATGGATAGTTTTGAGCGTGCTGGATAGTTTTGAGCGTGCAGGATAGTTTTGAGCATGTTAGATATAGTTTTGAGCATGCTGGATATAGATTTGAGCGTGCTGGATGTGGTTTCAGCCTGCTGGATAGTTTTGAGCGTGCTGGATATTTGTGAGCGTGCTGGATAGTTTAAAACGTGCTGGATAGTTTTGAGCATGCTAGATATAATTTTCAGCATGCTGGATAGTTTTTAGCGTGCTGGATAGTTTTGAGCATGCTGGATATAGTTAAGAGAGTGCTGGATAGTTTTGAGCGTTCTGGATAGTTTTGAGCATGCTTGATATAGTTTTGAGCGTGCTGGATATGGTTTTGAGCATGCTGGATGTTGTTTCGTGCCTGCTGGATAGTTTTGAGCATACTGGATATAGTTCTGAGACTGCTGGATATAATGTTTAGTGTGCTGGATAGTTCTGTGCGTGCTGGATATTTTTGAGCATGCTGGATTTGTTTTTGAGCATGCTGGATATAGTTTTGCGCATGCTGGATAGTTTTGTGCATGCTGGATATAATTTTGAGCATGCTGGATATAATTCTGAGCGGCTGCATATAGCTGTCAGCGTTCTGGATAGTTTTGAGCGTTCTGAATATTTTTGCGCGTGCTGGATAGTTTTCAGTGCGCTGGATAGTTTTATGCGTACTGGATTGTTTTGAGCATGCTGCAAATAGTTTTCAGCGGGCTGGATAGTTTTGAGCGTGCTGAATAATTTTGCGCGTGCTGGATAGTTTTGAGCATGCTGCATACAGTTTTCAGCGGGCTGGATAGTTTTGAGCGTGCTGGATAGTTTTGAGCATACTGGAAAGTTTTGAGCCTGTTGGATATTTTTGAGCGTGCTGGATAGTTTTGAGCATGCTGAATAGTTTTGGCCATGCAGGATATAGGTTTGAGCGTGCTGGATAGTTTTGAGCGTGCTGGATAGTTTTGTCCGTGCTGGATAGTTTTGAGCGTCCTGGACATAGTTTCGAATGTGCTGGGTAGTTTTGAACGTGCTGGATAGTTTTGTGCGTCCTGGATATAGATTTGAACGTGCTGGATAGTTTTGAGCGTGCTGGATAGTTTTGAGCGTGCTGGATAGTTTTGAGTGTCCTGGATATAGTTTCGAATGTGCTGGATAGTTTGGAGCATGCTGGATAGTTTTGAGTATGCTGGAGAATTTTGAGCGTGCTCTATAGTTTTGAGCAAGCTGGATATTTGTGAGCGTGCTGGATAGAGTTTTGTGCGTGCTGGATAGTTTTGAGCGTGCTGGATAGTTTGGAGCGTGCTGGATAACTTGGACCATGTTGGAGAATTTTGAGCGTGTTCTATAGTTTTGAGCAAGCTGGATAGTTTTGATCGTGCTGGATATAGCTATGATGTTGCTGGATATAGCTTTGAGTGTGCTGGATAGTTTGGAGCGTGCTGGATAGTTTGGAGCGTGCTTGCTAGTTTTGAGCATGCTGTATGTAGTTTTGAGCATGCTGGAGAGTTTTGAGCGTGCTGAATAATTTTGAGCATGCTGGATATAGTTTTCAGCGTGCTGGATATAGTTTTGTGCATGCTGCATAGTTTTGTGCATGCTGGATATACTTTTGAGCGTGCTGGATATTTTTGAGCATGCCGGATAGTTTTGAGCATGATGGCTATTTTTGAGCGTGCTGGATAGTTTTGAGCATGCTGGATATAGTTTTCAGCGCGCTGGATAGTTTTGGGTTTGCTGTATAGTTTTGAGCGTGCTGGATAGTTTTGAGCATTCTGGATAGTTTTGTGCATGCTGGATAGTTTTGGGTTTGCTGTATAGTTTTCAGCGTGCTGGATAGTTTTGGGTTTGCTGTATAGTTTTCAGCGTGCTGGATAGTTTTGGGTGTGCTGTATAGTTTTGAGCGTGCTGGATAGTTTTGAGCATGCTGGATAGTTTTGAGCATGCTGGATAGTTTTGGGTTTGCTGTATAGTTTTGTGCGTGTTGTATAGGTTTGATCGTGCTGTATAGGTTTGATCGTGCTGGATAGTTTTGAGCCCGCTGGATAGAGTTTTGTGTGTGCTGGATAGATTTGGGTGTGCTGTATAGTTTTGAGCATGCTGGATAGTTTTGAGCGTGCTGGATAGTTTTGAGCATTCAGGATATAGGTTTGACCGTGCTGGATAGTTTTGAGCATGCTGGATAGTTTTGAGCGTGCTGGATCTAGTTTTCTGCATGCTGGATAGTTTTGAGCGTGCTGGATAATTTTGAGCATGCTGGATATAGTTTTAACGTGCTGGATAATTCTGTGCGTGCTGGACATTTTTGAGCATGCTGTATTTGGTTTTGAGCATGCTGGATATAGTTTTGCGCATGCTGGATAGTTTTGTGCATGCTGGATATAGATTTGAGTGTGCTGGATATAATTCTGAGCGGCTGCATATAGCTGTCAGCGTGCTGGATAGTTTAAGTGTGCTGAATATTTTTGAGCATGCTGGATATAGTTTTCCGCGTGCTGGATATAGTTTTGAACATGCTGGATATAGTTTTGAGCGTGCTGGATATAGTCTTTAGCGTCCTGGTAGTTCTGTTCGTCCTGGATATTTTTGAGCATGCTGGCTTTGGTTCTGAGCATGTAGGATAGTTTTGTGCATGCTGGATATAGTTTTGAGCTTGCTGGATATAATTCTGAGCGGCTGCATATAGCTGTCAGCGTGCTGGATGGTTTTGAGTGTGCTGAATATTTTTGAGCATGCTGGATATAGGTTTGACCATGCTGGATGGTTTTGGGCATGCTGGAGAGTTTTGAGCATGCTGTATAGTTTTGATCATGCCGGATAGTTTTGAGTGTGCCGGATAGTTTTGAGCATGCTGGATAGTTTTGTGTGTGTCATTTTCACGTGGTCCATCTCTGACACTTCCCTTCCCTTCCTTGACCTCTCTGTCTCAATCTCTGGTGGTAGACTGTCCACCAATATCCATTACAAACCCACCGACTCCCACAGCTACCTCCCACAGCTCCTCACACCCCGCCTCCTGTAAGGACTCCATCCCATTCTCTCAGTTCCTTCACCTCCGTTGCATCTGTTCCGATGATGCTACCTTCAAAAATAGTTCCTCTGACACGTCCTCCTTCTTCCTTAACCAAGGTTTTCCACCCACGGTCGTTGACAGGGCCCTCAACCGTGTCCGGCCCATCTCCCGCGCATCCGCCCTCACGCCTTCTCCTCCCTCCCAGAAACATGATAGGGTCCCCCTTGTCCTCACTTATCACCCCACCAGCCTCCGCATTCAAAGGATCATCCTCCGCCATTTCCGTCAACTCCAGCATGATGCCACCACCAAACACATCTTCCCCTCACCCCCCGTGTCGGCATTCCGTAGGGATCGCTCCCTCCGGGACACCCTGGTCCACTCCTCCATCACCCCCTACTCCTCAACCCCCTCCTATGGCACTACACCATGCCCATGCAAAAGATGCAACACCTGCCCCTTCACTTCCTCTCTCCTCACCATCCAAGGACCCAAACACTCCTTTCAAGTGAAGCAGCATTTCACTTGCATCTCCCCCAACTTAGCGTACTGCATTCGTTGCTCCCAATATGGTCTCTTCTACATTGGAGAGACCAAACGTAAACTGGGTGACCGCTTTGCAGAACACCTGCGGTCTGTCCGCAAGAATGACCCAAACCTCCCTGTCACTTGCCATTTTAACACTCCACCCTGCTCTCTTGCCCACATATCTGTCCTTGGCTTGCTGCATTGTTCCAGTGAAGCCCAACACAAACTGGAGGAACAACACTTCATCTTCCGACTAGGCACTTTACAGCCTTCCGGACTAAATATTGAATTCAATAACTTTAGGTCTTGAGCTCCCTCCTCCATCCCCACCCCCTTTCTGTTTCCCCCTTCCTTTTGTTTTTTTCCAATAAATTATATAGATTTTTCTTTTCCCACCTATTTCCATTATTTTTAAATATTTTAAATCTTTTATGCTCCCCCCACCCACTAGAGCTATACCTTGAGTGCCCTACCATCCAATCTTAATTAGCACATTCGTTTAGATAATATCACCAACTTTAACACCTATATGTCCTTTTGTCCTGTTGTTTATGACATCTTTTGATGATCTGCTTCTATCCCTGCTTTTGCCTACAACCACACCACCCCCCTCCACTTCTCTCTCTCTCTCTCTCTCTCTCTCTCCCCCCCCCACCCCACCGCCCCCCAACACCTTAAATCAGCTTATATTTCAACTCTTTCTTGGACTCAAACTCAAGTTCTGTCGAAGGGTCATGAGGACTCGAAACGTCAACTCTTTTCTTCTCCGCCAATGCTGCCAGACCTGCTGAGTTTTTCCAGGTAATTCTGTTTTTGTTCTGGATTTCCAGCATCCGCAGTTTTTTTGTTTTTATATTAGTTTTGAGCATGTTGGATATAGTTTTCAGTGTGCTGGATAGTTTTGGGTGTGCTGTATAGTTTTGAGCGTGCTGGAACATTTTGAGCATGCTGGATATTTTTGATCATGCTGGATAGTTTTGAGCATGCTGGCTAGTTTGGAGCATGCTGGATATAGTTTTCAGCCTGCTGAATATAGTTTTGAGAGTGCTGAATATTTTTGACCATGCTGGATATAGTTTTGAGTGTGCTGCGTTTAGTTTGGAGCATGCCGGATAGCTTTGAGCGTGCTGGATATAGTTTTGAGCGTGCTGGATATAGTTTTGAGTGTGCTCGATAGTTTTGAGCATGCTGGATAGTTTTGAGTATGCTGGAGAATGTAGAGCGTGCTGCATGGGTTTGAGCGTGCTGGATATTTGTGAGCGTGCTGGATAGAGTTTTGCGCGTGCTGGATAGATTTGAGCTTTCTGGAAAATTTTGAGCATGATGGAGAATTTTGAGCGTGCTGGAGAATTTTGAGCGTGTTGCATAGGTTTGTGTGTGCTGGATAGTTTGGAGCGTGCTGGATAGCTTGAACCATGCTGGAGAATTTTGAGCATGCTCTATAGTTTTGAGTGTGCTGGATATAGGTTTGGCCATGCTGGATAGTTTTGAGCATGCTTTAGATTTTTGAGTGTGCTCGATAGTTTTGAGCATGCTGGATAGTTTTGAGCATGCTGGATAGTTTTGAGCATGCTGGATAGTTTTGAGCATGCTGGATAGTTTTGAGCGTGCTGGATAGTTTTGAGCATGCTGGATAGTTTTGAGCATACTGAATAGTTTTGAGCGTGCTGGATAGTTTTGAGCATGCTGGATAGTTTTGAGCGTGCTGGTTAGTTTTGAGCATGCTGAATAGTTTTGAGCGTGCAGGATAGTTTTGAGCGTGCAGGATAGTTTAGAGCATGCTGGATAGTTTTGAGCGTGCCTGCTAGTTTTGAGCATGCTGGATATAGTTTTCAGCGTGCTGGATATAGTTTTGTGCATGCGGCATAGTTTTGTGCATGCTGGATATACTTTTGAGCATGCTGGATATTTTTGAGCATGCCGGATAGTTTTGAGCGTGATGGATATTTTTGAGCGTGCTGGATAGTTTTGAGCGTGCCGGATAGTTTTGAGCATGCTGGATATAATTTTCAGCGTGCTGCATAGTTTTGGGTGTGCCGTATTGCTTTGAGCGTGCTGGATAGTTTTGAGCGTGCTGGATAGTTTTGAGCGTGCTGGATAGTTTTGGGTTTGCTCTATAGTTTTGAGCATGCTGCATAAGTTTGATCGTGTTGGATAGTTTTGAGCCTGCTGGATAGAGCTTTGTGTGTGCTGGATAGATTTGGGTGTGCTGTATAATTTTGAGGATGCTAGATAGTTTTGAGCGTGCTGGATAGTTTTGAGAATGCTGGATATAGTTTTAACGTGCTGGATAATTCTGTGCGTGCTGGATATTTTTGAGCATGCTGTATTTGGTTTTGAGCATGCTGGATATAGTTTTGCGCATGCTGGATAGTTTTGTGCATGCTGGATATAGTTTTGAGTGTGCTGGATATAATTCTGAGCGGCTGCATATAGCTGTCAGCGTGCTGGATAGTTTTGAGTGTGCTGAATAGTTTTGAGCATGCTGGATATAGTTTTCAGCGTGCTGGATAGTTT
The DNA here is from genome assembly GCF_017639515.1 of Carcharodon carcharias. Lineage (NCBI taxonomy): Eukaryota > Metazoa > Chordata > Chondrichthyes > Lamniformes > Lamnidae > Carcharodon > Carcharodon carcharias. The sequence continues at coordinate 35,566,464 of NC_054489.1, read as the reverse complement.
TGGGTATGCTGGATAGTTTTGAGAATGCTGGATATAGTTTTAACGTGCTGGATAATTCTGTGCGTGCTGGATATTTTTGAGCATGCTGTATTTGGTTTTGAGCATGCTGGATATAGTTTTCTGCGTGCTGGATAGTTTTGAGTGTGCTGGATAGTTTTGAGAATGCTGGATATAGTTTTAACATGCTGGATAATTCTGTGCGTGCTGGATATTTTTGAGCATGCTGTATTTGGTTTTGAGCATGCTGGATATAGTTTTGCGCTTGCTGGATAGTTTTGAGTGTGCTGAATAGTTTTGAGCATGCTGGATATAGTTTTCAGCGTGCTGGATAGTTTTGGGTGTGCTGTATAGTTTCGAGCGTGCTGTATAGTTTTGAGCATGGTGGATAGTTTTGAGCGTGCTGGATAGAGTTTTGCGCGTGCTGGATAGATTTGGGTGTGCTGTATAGTTTTGAGCATGCTGGATAGTTTTGAGCGTGCTGGATAGTTTTGAGCGTGCTGGATAGTTTTGAGCGTGTTGGCTATAGATTCGAGCGTGCCAGATAGTTTTGAGCATGCTAGATATAATTCTGAGTGGCTGCATATAGCTGTCAGTGTGTTGGATATTTGTGAGTGAGCTTGAGAATTTTGAGCAAAATGGTTAGTTTTGAGCATGTTGGTTACTTTTGAATGTGCGAGATTTAGATTTGAGCATGTTGGATAGTTTCAAGCATGCTGGATTGTTATGAGCATGCTGGATAGTTTTGAGTGTACTGGAGAGTTCTGAGCATGCTGGATAGTTTTGAGCATGCTGGATATAGCTCTGAGCGTGCTGGCTAGTTTTGAGCATGCTGGATAGTTTGAGCATGCTGAATATAGTTTTCAGCATGCTGGATGGTTTTGAGCGTGCTGGATAGTTTTGAGCTTGCTGGGTATAGTTTTCAGCATGCTGGATAGTTTTGGGTGTGCTGTATAGTTTTGAGCATGCTGTATAGTTTTGAGCGTGCTGCATAGTTTTAAGCCTACTCGATAGAGTTTTGCGCATGCTGGATAGATTTGGGTGTGCTGTATAGTTTTGAGCATGCTGGATAGTTTTGAGCGTGCTGGATAGTTTTGTGCATGCTGAATAGTTTTGAGTATGCTGGATATAGGTTTGAGCGTGCTGGATAGTTTTGAGCGTGCTGGATATTTTTGAGTGTGCTGGATAGTTTTGAGTGTGCTGGATAGTTTTGAGTGTGCTGGATAGTTTTGAGTGTGCTGGATAGTTTTGAGCATGCTGGATAGTTTTGAGCGTGCTGGATAGTTTTGAGCATGCTGGATAGTTTTGAGCGAGCTTGAGAATTTTGAGCATGCTGGTTAATTTTGAACATGTTGGATACTTTTGAGTAATCGAGATATAGATTTGTGCATGCTGGATAGTTTTGAGCGTGCTGGGTATAGTTTTCAGCATGCTGGATAGTTTTGGGTGTGCTGTATAGTTTTGAGCATACTGGATAGTTTTGAGCGTGCTGCATAGTTTTAAGCCTGCTCGATAGAGTTTTGCGCATGCTGGATAGATTTGGGTGTGCTGTATAGTTTTGAGCATGCTGGATAGTTTTGAGAGTGCTGGATAGTTTTGTGCATGCTGAATAGTTTTGAGCATGCAGGATATAGGTTTGAGCGTGCTGGATAGTTTTGAGCGTGCTGGATATTTTTGAGTGTGCTGGATTGTTTTCAGTGTGCTGGATAGTCTTGAGCGTGCTGGATAGTTTTGAGCATGCTGGATAGTTTTGTGCGAGCTTGAGAATTTTGAGCATGCTGGTTAATTTTGAACATGTTGGATACTTTTGAGTATGCGAGATATAGATTTTGCATGCTGGATCGTTTTGAGCGTGCTGGATAGTTTTGAGCGGGCTGGATAGTTTTGAGCGTGCTGGATAGTTTTGAGCGTGCTGCATAGTTTTGAGCGTGCTGGATAGTTTTGAGCGTGCTGGATATAGATTCGAGCGTGCCCTATAGTTTTGAGTGTGTTAGATATAATTCTAAGCGGCTGCATATAGCTGTGAGTGTGTTGGATAGTTATGAGCGAGCTTGAGAATTTTGAACAAGCTGGTTAGTTTTGAGCATGTTGGTTACTTTTGAATGTGCGAGATTTAGATTTGAGCATGCTGGATAGTTTCAAGCATGCTGGATAGTTTTGAGCGTGTGGATAGTTTTGAGTGTGCTGGAGAGTTTTGAGCCTGCTGGATATAGTTTTGAGCATGCTGGATAGTTTTGAGCATGCTGGATATAGTTTTGAGTGTGCTGGATAGTTTTGAGTGTGCTGGATATAGTTTCGAGCATTTTGGATAGTTCTGAGTAGGCTGGATATCGTTTTGAGCATGCTGGATCGTATTAAGTGTGTTGGATAGTTTTGAGCATGCTGGATATAGTTTTGAGCATGTTGGATATGGTTTTGAGCATGCTGCATAGTTTTGGGCATGCTGGATATAGTTTTGAGCCTGACGGATAGTTTGGCGCATGCTGGATAGTTGTGAGCAGGCTGGATAGTACTGAGTAGGCTGGATAGCTTTAAGCATGCCAGATAGTGTTGAGCGCGCTGGATAGTTTTGTGCGTAATGGATAATTTTGAGCAGGCTGGATAGGTTTGAGTAGGCTGGATAGCTTTGAGCGCGCCGGACAGTTTTGAGCATGGTGGATTTTCATTAGCGTGCTGGATTGTTATGAGCGTGTTGGATAATTTGAGCCTGCTGTATAGTTCTGAGCATGCTGGATATAGTTTTGAGCATGCTGGATATAACTTTGAGCATGCTGTATATTTTTAAGCATGCTGGATATAGTTTCGAGCGTGCTGGATAGTTTAGACCGTGCTGGATAGTTTGGAGTGTACTGGATAGTTTTGAGCATGCTCTATTTAGTTTTGAGCATGCTGTATAAAGTTTTGAGTGTGCTGGATAGCTTTGAGTGTACTGGATAGTTTTGAGCATGCTCCATTTAGTTTTGAGCATGCTGTATAAAGTTTTGAGCGTGCTGGATATAGTTTTGAGCGGGCTGGATATTTTTGAGCATGCCGGAAGCTTTGAGCATGCTGGATAATTTTGAGCGTGCTGGATAGCTTTGAGCATACTGGATATAGTTTCAAGCATGCTGGATATAGGTTTGACCGTGCTGGATAGTTTTGAGCATGCTGGAGCATTTTGAGAGTGCTGGATATTTTTGAGTGTGCTGGATAGTTTTGAGCCTACCAGATAGGTTTGAGCGTGCTGAATAGTTTTGAGCGTGCTGGATATTTATTAACGTGCTGTATAGTTTTGAGCGTGCTGGATAGTTTTGAATGTGCTGGCTTGTTTTGAGCGTGCTGGATAGTTTTGGGTGTGCCGTATAGTTCTGAGCGTGCTGGACAGTTTTAAGCATGCTGGATAGTTTTGATCTTGCTGGATATAGTTTTCAGCATGCTAGATAGTTTTGTGTGTGCTGGATACTTTTTAGCGTGCTGGATAGTTTTGAGCATGCTGGGGAGTTTTGAGCGTGCTGGATACTTTTTAGTGTGCTGGATAGTTTTGAGCATGCTGGATAGTTTTCAGAGTACTGGATAGTTTTGAGCATGTTGAATACTTTTGAGTGTGCCAGATATAGATTTGAGCGTGCTGGATAGTTTTCAGCGTGCTGGATAGTTTTGAGCATGCTGGATAGTTTTGAGCGTGCTGGATATAGTTTAAAGCATGGTGGATAGCTTTGAGCGAGCTGGATCGTTTTGAGCATGCTGGATAGTTTTTAGTGTGCTGGATAGTTTTGAGTGTGCTGGATAGTTTTGAGAGTGCTGGATAGTTTTGAGCGAGCTGGGTATAGTTTTAACCATGGTGAATGGCTTTGAGCGAGCTGGATCGTTTTGAGCCTGCTGGATAATTTTGAGCATGCTGGAGAGTTTTGTGCGTGCAGAATAGAGTTTTGAGCATGCTGGATATAGCTTTGAGCATGTTGGATTGTTTTGAGCTTGCTGGATAGTTTTGAGCATGCTGGATTTTTTTGAGCATACTGAATATAGTCTTGAGCTTGTTGGATATAGCTTTGAGCATGCTGTATAGTTTTAAGCATGCTGGATATAGCTTTGAGCGTGCTGGATAGTTTTGACCGTGCTCGATAGTTTTGAGCATGCTGGATAGTATTGAGCCTGCTGGATAGTATTGAGCCTGCTGGATAGTTTTGACCGTGCTCGATAGTTTTGAGCATGCTGGATAGTATTGAGCCTGCTGGATAGTATTGAGCATGCTGGATCATTTTGAGCATGCTGAATAGTTTTGAGCATGCTGGATAGTTTTGAGCATGCTGCATAGCTTTGAGCGTGCTGGATAGTTTTGAGCCTGCTGGATAATTTTGAGCGTGCTGGAGAGTTTTGTGCGTGCAGAATAGAGTTTTGAGCATGCTGGATATAGCTTTGAGCATGTTGGATTGTTTTGAGCTTGCTGGATAGTTTTGAGCATGCTGGATTTTTTTGAGCATACTGAATATAGTTTTGAGCTTGTTGGATATAGCTTTGAGCATGCTGTATAGTTTTAAGCATGCTGGATATAGCTTTGAGCGTGCTGGATAGTTTTGACCGTGCTCGATAGTTTTGAGCATGCTGGATAGTATTGAGCCTGCTGGATAGTATTGAGCCTGCTGGATCATTTTGAGCATGCTGGATAGTTTTGAGCATGCTGGATAGTTTTGAGCATGCTGCATAGCTTTGAGCGTGCTGGATAGTTTTGAGTGTGCTGGAGGGTGTTGAGCATGCTATACATTTTTGAGCAGGTTGGATAGCTTTGAGCATGCTGACTAGTTATGAGCAGGCTGGACAGTTTTACGTTGGCTGGATAGTTTTGAGCGTGCTGGATAGTTTTGAGCGTGCTGGATAGTTGTGAGAGTGCAGGATAGTTTTGAGCGTGCTGGATATAGTTTTTAGCGTGCTGGATATTGTGTTGAGAGTGCAGGATAGTTTTGAGCATGCTGGATAGTTTTTTGTGTGCTGAATATTATGCAGCGTGCTAGATATTGGTTTGAGCATGTTGGATGTGGTTTTGAGCATGCTGGATAATTTTGAGCGTGCTGGATATAGTTTTGAATGTGCCGGATACTTTTGAGCGTGCTGGATATAGTTCTGAGCGTGCTGGATAGCTTTGAGCGTGCTGGATATTGTTTTGAGCATGCTGGATACTGTTGAGCATGCTGGAAATTTTTGAGCGTGCTAGATAGTTTTGTGCGTGCTAGATAGTTTTGTGCGTGCTAGATAGTTTTGTGCGTGCTAGATAGTTTTGTGCGTGCTAGATAGTTTTGTGCGTGCTAGATAGTTTTGTGCGTGCTAGATAGTTTTGAGCATGCTGGATAGTTTTGAGCATGCTGGATAGTTTTGAGCGTGCTGGATAGTTTGGAGCGTGCTGGATAGTTTTGAGCTTTCTGGATAGTTTTGAGCGTGCTGGATAGTTTTGAGCATGCTGGATAGTTTTGAGCATGCTGGATAGTTTTGAGCGTGCTGGATAGTTTTGAGCATGCTGGATAGTTTTGAGCGTGCTGGATAGTTTTGAGCATGCTGGATAGTTTTGAGCATGCTGGATAGTTTTGAGCATGCTGGATAGTTTTGAGCGTGCTGGATAGTTTTGAGCGTGCTGGATAGTTTTGAGCATGCTGGATAGTTTTGAGCATGCTGGATAGTTTTGAGCATGCTGGATAGTTTGGAGCTTTCTGGATAGTTTTGAGCGTGCTGGATAGTTTTGAGCGTGCTGGATAGTTTTGAGCATGCTGGATAGTTTTGAGCGTGCTGGATAGTTTTGAGCGTGCTGGATAGTTTTGAGCGTGCTGGATAGTTTTGAGCGTGCTGGATAGTTTTGAGCGTGCTGGATAGTTTTGAGCGTGCTGGATAGTTTGGAGCTTTCTGGATAGTTTTGAGCATGCTGGATAGTTTTGAGCTTTCTGGATAGTTTTGAGCGTGCTGGATAGTTTTGAGCGTGCTGGATAGTTTTGAGCATGCTGGATAGTTTTGAGCATGCTGGATAGTTTTGAGCGTGCTGGATAGTTTGGAGCTTTCTGGATAGTTTTGAGCGTGCTGGATAGTTTTGAGCGTGCTGGATAGTTTTGAGCGTGCTGGATAGTTTTGAGCGTGCTGGATAGTTTTGAGCGTGCTGGATAGTTTTGAGCATGCTGGATAGTTTTGAGCGTGCTGGATAGTTTTGAGCGTGCTGGATAGTTTTGAGCTTTCTGGATAGTTTTGAGCGTGCTGGATAGTTTTGAGCGTGCTGGATAGTTTTGAGCGTGCTGGATAGTTTTGAGCGTGCTGGATAGTTTTGAGCGTGCTGGATAGTTTTGAGCGTGCTGGATAGTTTTGAGCGTGCTGGATAGTTTTGAGCGTGCTGGATAGTTTTGAGCGTGCTGGATAGTTTTGAGCGTGCTGGATAGTTTTGAGCATGCTGGATAGTTTTGAGCGTGCTGGATAGTTTTGAGCGTGCTGGATAGTTTTGAGCTTTCTGGATAGTTTTGAGCGTGCTGGATAGTTTTGAGCGTGCTGGATAGTTTTGAGCGTGCTGGATAGTTTTGAGCGTGCTGGATAGTTTTGAGCGTGCTGGATAGTTTTGAGCGTGCTGGATAGTTTTGAGCGTGCTGGATAGTTTTGAGCGTGCTGGATAGTTTTGAGCGTGCTGGATAGTTTTGAGCGTGCTGGATAGTTTTGAGCGTGCTGGATAGTTTTGAGCATGCTGGATAGTTTTGAGCGTGCTGGATAGTTTTGAGCGTGCTGGATAGTTTTGAGCGTGCTGGATAGTTTGGAGCTTTCTGGATAGTTTTGAGCGTGCTGGATAGTTTTGAGCGTGCTGGATAGTTTTGAGCGTGCTGGATAGTTTTGAGCGTGCTGGATAGTTTTGAGCGTGCTGGATAGTTTTGAGCGTGCTGGATAGTTTGGAGCTTTCTGGATAGTTTTGAGCGTGCTGGATAGTTTTGAGCTTTCTGGATAGTTTTGAGCTTTCTGGATAGTTTTGAGCGTGCTGGATAGTTTTGAGCGTGCTGGATAGTTTTGAGCATGCTGGATAGTTTTGAGCATGCTGGATAGTTTTGAGCGTGCTGGATAGTTTGGAGCTTTCTGGATAGTTTTGAGCGTGCTGGATAGTTTTGAGCTTTCTGGATAGTTTTGAGCTTTCTGGATAGTTTTGAGCGTGCTGGATAGTTTTGAGCGTGCTGGATAGTTTTGAGCATGCTGGATAGTTTTGAGCATGCTGGATAGTTTGGAGCTTTCTGGATAGTTTTGAGCGTGCTGGATAGTTTTGAGCTTTCTGGATAGTTTTGAGCGTGCTGGATAGTTTGGAGCTTTCTGGATAGTTTTGAGCGTGCTGGATAGTTTTGAGCTTTCTGGATAGTTTTGAGCGTGCTGGATAGTTTTGAGCTTTCTGGATAGTTTTGAGCGTGCTGGATAGTTTTGAGCTTTCTGGATAGTTTTGAGCGTGCTGGATAGTTTTGAGCTTTCTGGATAGTTTTGAGCGTGCTGGATAGTTTGGAGCTTTCTGGATAGTTTTGAGCGTGCTGGATAGTTTTGAGCTTTCTGGATAGTTTTGAGCTTTCTGGATAGTTTTGAGCGTGCTGGATAGTTTTGAGCGTGCTGGATAGTTTTGAGCATGCTGGATAGTTTTGAGCGTGCTGGATAGTTTTGAGCGTGCTGGATAGTTTTGAGCGTGCTGGATAGTTTTGAGCTTTCTGGATAGTTTTGAGCTTTCTGGATAGTTTTGAGCGTGCTGGATAGTTTTGAGCGTGCTGGATAGTTTTGAGCGTGCTGGATAGTTTTGAGCATGCTGGATAGTTTTGAGCGTGCTGGATAGTTTGGAGCTTTCTGGATAGTTTTGAGCTTTCTGGATAGTTTTGAGCGTGCTGGATAGTTTTGAGCGTGCTGGATAGTTTTGAGCGTGCTGGATAGTTTGGAGCTTTCTGGATAGTTTTGAGCGTGCTGGATAGTTTTGAGCGTGCTGGATAGTTTGGAGCTTTCTGGATAGTTTTGAGCATGCTGGATAGTTTTGAGCGTGCTGGATAGTTTGGAGCTTTCTGGATAGTTTTGAGCGTGCTGGATAGTTTTGAGCGTGCTGGATAGTTTTGAGCTTTCTGGATAGTTTTGAGCGTGCTGGATAGTTTTGAGCGTGCTGGATAGTTTTGAGCATGCTGGATAGTTTTGAGCGTGCTGGATAGTTTTGAGCTTTCTGGATAGTTTTGAGCTTTCTGGATAGTTTTGAGCGTGCTGGATAGTTTGGAGCTTTCTGGATAGTTTTGAGCGTGCTGGATAGTTTGGAGCTTTCTGGATAGTTTTGAGCGTGCTGGATAGTTTGGAGCGTGCTGGATAATTTTGAGCGTGCTGGATAATTTTGAGCGTGCTGGATAGTTTTGAGCGTGCTGGATAGTTTTGAGCGTGCTGGATAGTTTGGAGCGTGCTGGATAATTTTGAGCGTGCTGGATAGTTTTGAGCGTGCTGGATAGTTTTGAGCGTGCTGGATAGTTTTGAGCGTGCTGGATAGTTTTGAGCGTGCTGGATAGTTTGGAGCTTTCTCGATAGTTTTGAGCGTGCTGGATAGTTTTGAGCATGCTGGATAGTTTGGAGCTTTCTGGATAGTTTTGAGCGTGCTGGATAGTTTTGAGCATGCTGGATAGTTTTGAGCGTGCTGGATAGTTTGGAGCTTTCTGGATAGTTTTGAGCTTTCTGGATAGTTTGGAGCTTTCTGGATAGTTTTGAGCGTGCTGGATAGTTTTGAGCATGCTGGATAGTTTTGAGCGTGCTGGATAGTTTGGAGCTTTCTGGATAGTTTTGAGCTTTCTGGATAGTTTTGAGCATGCTGGATAGTTTGGAGCTTTCTGGATAGTTTTGAGCGTGCTGGATAGTTTTGAGCTTTCTGGATAGTTTTGAGCTTTCTGGATAGTTTTGAGCGTGCTGGATAGTTTTGAGCGTGCTGGATAGTTTTGAGCATGCTGGATAGTTTTGAGCATGCTGGATAGTTTGGAGCTTTCTGGATAGTTTTGAGCGTGCTGGATAGTTTTGAGCGTGCTGGATAGTTTTGAGCTTTCTGGATAGTTTTGAGCGTGCTGGATAGTTTTGAGCGTGCTGGATAGTTTTGAGCATGCTGGATAGTTTTGAGCGTGCTGGATAGTTTTGAGCGTGCTGGATAGTTTTGAGCGTGCTGGATAGTTTGGAGCTTTCTGGATAGTTTTGAGCGTGCTGGATAGTTTTGAGCTTTCTGGATAGTTTTGAGCGTGCTGGATAGTTTTGAGTGTGCTGGATAGTTTGGAGCTTTCTGGATAGTTTTGAGCATGCTGGATAGTTTGGAGCTTTCTGGATAGTTTTGAGCATGCTGGATAGTTTGGAGCTTTCTGGATAGTTTTGAGCATGCTGGATAGTTTGGAGCTTTCTGGATAGTTTTGAGCATGCTGGATAGTTTTGAGCGTGCTGGATAGTTTTGAGCGTGCTGGATAGTTTTGAGTGTGCTGGATAGTTTGGAGCTTTCTGGATAGTTTTGAGCATGCTGGATAGTTTGGAGCTTTCTGGATAGTTTTGAGCATGCTGGATAGTTTTGAGCTTTCTGGATAGTTTTGAGCGTGCTGGATAGTTTGGAGCTTTCTGGATAGTTTTGAGCGTGCTGGATAGTTTTGAGCGTGCTGGATAGTTTTGAGCATGCTGGATAGTTTGGAGCTTTCTGGATAGTTTGGAGCTTTCTGGATAGTTTTGAGCGTGCTGGATAGTTTTGAGCATGCTGGATAGTTTTGAGCGTGCTGGATAGTTTTGAGCGTGCTGGATAGTTTTGAGCGTGCTGGATAGTTTTGAGCGTGCTGGATAGTTTTGAGCTTTCTGGATAGTTTTGAGCGTGCTGGATAGTTTTGAGCGTGCTGGATAGTTTTGAGCATGCTGGATAGTTTTGAGCGTGCTGGATAGTTTTGAGCGTGCTGGATAGTTTTGAGCGTGCTGGATAGTTTGGAGCTTTCTGGATAGTTTTGAGCGTGCTGGATAGTTTTGAGCGTGCTGGATAGTTTGGAGCTTTCTGGATAGTTTGGAGCTTTCTGGATAGTTTTGGAGCTTTCTGGATAGTTTTGAGCATGCTGGATAGTTTGGAGCTTTCTGGATAGTTTGGAGCTTTCTGGATAGTTTTGAGCGTGCTGGATAGTTTTGAGCGTGCTGGATAGTTTGGAGCTTTCTGGATAGTTTGGAGCTTTCTGGATAGTTTTGAGCATGCTGGATAGTTTGGAGCTTTCTGGATAGTTTGGAGCTTTCTGGATAGTTTTGAGCGTGCTGGATAGTTTTGAGCGTGCTGGATAGTTTTGAGCATGCTGGATAGTTTTGAGCGTGCTGGATAGTTTTGAGCATGCTGGATAGTTTTGAGCATGCTGGATAGTTTTGAGCATGCTGGATAGTTTGGAGCTTTCTGGATAGTTTTGAGCGTGCTGGATAGTTTTGAGCGTGCTGGATAGTTTTGAGCATGCTGGATAGTTTGGAGCTTTCTGGATAGTTTGGAGCTTTCTGGATAGTTTTGAGCGTGCTGGATAGTTTGGAGCGTGCTGGATAGTTTTGAGCATGCTGGATAGTTTTGAGCGTGCTGGATAGTTTTGAGCTTTCTGGATAGTTTTGAGCGTGCTGGATAGTTTTGAGCGTGCTGGATAGTTTTGAGCATGCTGGATAGTTTTGAGCGTGCTGGATAGTTTTGAGCGTGCTGGATAGTTTTGAGCGTGCTGGATAGTTTGGAGCTTTCTGGATAGTTTTGAGCGTGCTGGATAGTTTTGAGCATGCTGGATAGTTTGGAGCTTTCTGGATAGTTTGGAGCTTTCTGGATAGTTTTGAGCGTGCTGGATAGTTTTGAGCATGCTGGATAGTTTTGAGCTTTCTGGATAGTTTTGAGCGTGCTGGATAGTTTTGAGCGTGCTGGATAGTTTTGAGCGTGCTGGATAGTTTTGAGCGTGCTGGATAGTTTTGAGCGTGCTGGATAGTTTTGAGCGTGCTGGATAGTTTTGAGCATGCTGGATAGTTTGGAGCTTTCTGGATAGTTTGGAGCTTTCTGGATAGTTTTGAGCATGCTGGATAGTTTTGAGCGTGCTGGATAGTTTTGAGCGTGCTGGATAGTTTTGAGCATGCTGGATAGTTTTGAGCGTGCTGGATAGTTTTGAGCATGCTGGATAGTTTTGAGCGTGCTGGATAGTTTTGAGCGTGCTGGATAGTTTTGAGCGTGCTGGATAGTTTTGAGCGTGCTGGATAGTTTTGAGCGTGCTGGATAGTTTTGAGCGTGCTGGATAGTTTTGAGCGTGCTGGATAGTTTGGAGCTTTCTGGATAGTTTTGAGCATGCTGGATAGTTTTGAGCTTTCTGGATAGTTTTGAGCGTGCTGGATAGTTTTGAGCATGCTGGATAGTTTTGAGCTTTCTGGATAGTTTTGAGCGTGCTGGATAGTTTTGAGCGTGCTGGATAGTTTTGAGCGTGCTGTATAGTTTTGATCGTGCTGGATAGTTTTGAGCGTGCTGGATAGTTTTGAGCGTGCTGGATAGTTTGGAGCTTTCTGGATAGTTTTGAGCATGCTGGATAGTTTTGAGCTTTCTGGATAGTTTTGAGCGTGCTGGATAGTTTTGAGCATGCTGGATAGTTTTGAGCGTGCTGGATAGTTTTGAGCGTGCTGGATAGTTTTGAGCGTGCTGGATAGTTTGGAGCTTTCTGGATAGTTTTGAGCGTGCTGGATAGTTTTGAGCTTTCTGGATAGTTTTGAGCGTGCTGGATAGTTTTGAGCGTGCTGGATAGTTTTGAGCTTTCTGGATAGTTTTGAGCGTGCTGGATAGTTTTGAGCGTGCTGGATAGTTTTGAGCATGCTGGATAGTTTTGAGCGTGCTGGATAGTTTTGAGCATGCTGGATAGTTTTGAGCGTGCTGGATAGTTTTGAGCGTGCTGGATAGTTTTGAGCATGCTGGATAGTTTTGAGCGTGCTGGATAGTTTTGAGCATGCTGGATAGTTTTGAGCGTGCTGGATAGTTTTGAGCGTGCTGGATAGTTTTGAGCGTGCTGGATAGTTTTGAGCGTGCTGGATAGTTTTGAGCGTGCTGGATAGTTTTGAGCATGCTGGATAGTTTTGAGCGTGCTGGATAGTTTGGAGCTTTCTGGATAGTTTTGAGCGTGCTGGATAGTTTTGAGCGTGCTGGATAGTTTTGAGCATGCTGGATAGTTTTGAGCGTGCTGGATAGTTTTGAGCATGCTGGATAGTTTTGAGCATGCTGGATAGTTTTGAGCATGCTGGATAGTTTTGAGCGTGCTGGATAGTTTTGAGCATGCTGGATAGTTTTGAGCATGCTGGATAGTTTTGAGCATGCTGGATAGTTTTGAGCGTGCTGGATAGTTTTGAGCGTGCTGGATAGTTTTGAGCGTGCTGGATAGTTTTGAGCGTGCTGGATAGTTTTGAGCATGCTGGATAGTTTTGAGCGTGCTGGATAGTTTGGAGCGTGCTGGATAGTTTTGAGCGTGCTGGATAGTTTGGAGCTTTCTGGATAGTTTTGAGCGTGCTGGATAGTTTTGAGCGTGCTGGATAGTTTTGAGCGTGCTGGATAGTTTTGAGCGTGCTGGATAGTTTTGAGCGTGCTGGATAGTTTTGAGCGTGCTGGATAGTTTTGAGCGTGCTGGATAGTTTTGAGCGTGCTGGATAGTTTTGAGCGTGCTGGATAGTTTTGAGCATGCTGGATAGTTTTGAGCGTGCTGGATAGTTTGGAGCGTGCTGGATAGTTTTGAGCGTGCTGGATAGTTTGGAGCTTTCTGGATAGTTTTGAGCGTGCTGGATAGTTTTGAGCATGCTGGATAGTTTGGTGCTTTCTGGATAGTTTTGAGCATGCTGGATAGTTTTGAGCATGCTGGATAGTTTTGAGCATGCTGGATAGTTTGGAGCTTTCTGGATAGTTTTGAGCGTGCTGGATAGTTTTGAGCGTGCTGGATAGTTTGGAGCTTTCTGGATAGTTTGGAGCGTGCTGGATAGTTTTGAGCATGCTGGATAGTTTTGAGCGTGCTGGATAGTTTTGAGCATGCTGGATAGTTTTGAGCGTGCTGGATAGTTTTGAGCGTGCTGGATAGTTTTGAGCGTGCTGGATAGTTTTGAGCGTGCTGGATAGTTTGGAGCTTTCTGGATAGTTTGGAGCGTGCTGGATAGTTTTGAGCGTGCTGGATAGTTTTGAGCGTGCTGGATAGTTTTGAGCATGCTGGATAGTTTTGAGTGTGCTGGATAGTTTTGAGCGTGCTGGATAGTTTGGAGCTTTCTGGATAGTTTTGAGTGTGCTGGATAGTTTTGAGCATGCTGGATAGTTTTGAGCGTGCTGGATAGTTTTGAGCGTGCTGGATAGTTTTGAGCGTGCTGGATAGTTTGGAGCTTTCTGGATAGTTTTGAGCGTGCTGGATAGTTTTGAGCGTGCTGGATAGTTTTGAGCGTGCTGGATAGTTTTGAGCGTGCTGGATAGTTTTGAGCGTGCTGGATAGTTTGGAGCTTTCTGGATAGTTTTGAGCGTGCTGGATAGTTTTGAGCGTGCTGGATAGTTTTGAGCGTGCTGGATAGTTTTGAGCGTGCTGGATAGTTTTGAGCATGCTGGATAGTTTTGAGCGTGCTGGATAGTTTTGAGCGTGCTGGATAGTTTTGAGCGTGCTGGATAGTTTTGAGCGTGCTGGATAGTTTTGAGCGTGCTGGATAGTTTGGAGCTTTCTGGATAGTTTTGAGCGTGCTGGATAGTTTTGAGCGTGCTGGATAGTTTGGTGCTTTCTGGATAGTTTTGAGCATGCTGGATAGTTTTGAGCATGCTGGATAGTTTTGAGCATGCTGGATAGTTTTGAGCATGCTGGATAGTTTTGAGCATGCTGGATAGTTTTGAGCGTGCTGGATAGTTTTGAGCATGCTGGATAGTTTTGAGCATGCTGGATAGTTTTGAGCATGCTGGATAGTTTTGAGCGTGCTGGATAGTTTTGAGCGTGCTGGATAGTTTTGAGCGTGCTGGATAGTTTTGAGCGTGCTGGATAGTTTTGAGCATGCTGGATAGTTTTGAGCGTGCTGGATAGTTTTGAGCGTGCTGGATAGTTTTGAGCGTGCTGGATAGTTTGGAGCTTTCTGGATAGTTTTGAGCATGCTGGATAGTTTTGAGCGTGCTGGATAGTTTTGAGCGTGCTGGATAGTTTGGTGCTTTCTGGATAGTTTTGAGCATGCTGGATAGTTTTGAGCATGCTGGATAGTTTTGAGCGTGCTGGATAGTTTTGAGAATGCTGGATAGTTTTGAGCATGCTGGATAGTTTTGAGCATGCTGGATAGTTTTGAGAATGCTGGATAGTTTTGAGCATGCTGGATAGTTTTGAGAATGCTGGATAGTTTTGAGAATGCTGGATAGTTTTGAGCATGCTGGATAGTTTTGAGCATGCTGGATAGTTTTGAGAATGCTGGATAGTTTTGAGCATGCTGGATAGTTTTGAGCGTGCTGGATAGTTTTGAGCGTGCTGGATAGTTTGGAGCTTTCTGGATAGTTTTGAGCATGCTGGATAGTTTTGAGCATGCTGGATAGTTTTGAGAATGCTGGATAGTTTTGAGCATGCTGGATAGTTTTGAGCGTGCTGGATAGTTTTGAGCGTGCTGGATAGTTTGGAGCTTTCTGGATAGTTTTGAGCATGCTGGATAGTTTTGAGCGTGCTGGATAGTTTTGAGCGTGCTGGATAGTTTTGAGCGTGCTGGATAGTTTTGAGCGTGCTGGATAGTTTTGAGCATGCTGGATAGTTTGGAGCTTTCTGGATAGTTTTGAGCATGCTGGATAGTTTTGAGCATGCTGGATAGTTTTGAGCGTGCTGGATAGTTTTGAGCGTGCTGGATAGTTTTGAGCGTGCTGGATAGTTTTGAGCGTGCTGGATAGTTTTGAGCGTGCTGGATAGTTTTGAGCGTGCTGGATAGTTTTGAGCGTGCTGGATAGTTTGGAGCTTTCTGGATAGTTTTGAGCATGCTGGATAGTTTTGAGCGTGCTGGATAGTTTTGAGCTTTCTGGATAGTTTTGAGCGTGCTGGATAGTTTTGAGCATGCTGGATAGTTTTGAGCGTGCTGTATAGTTTTGAGCTTTCTGGATAGTTTTGAGCGTGCTGGATAGTTTTGAGCTTTCTGGATAGTTTTGAGCTTTCTGGATAGTTTTGAGCTTTCTGGATAGTTTTGAGCGTGCTGGATAGTTTTGAGCGTGCTGGATAGTTTTGAGCGTGCTGGATAGTTTTGAGCGTGCTGGATAGTTTTGAGCGTGCTGGATAGTTTTGAGCGTGCTGTATAGTTTTGAGCGTGCTGGATAGTTTTGAGCGTGCTGGATAGTTTTGAGCGTGCTGGATAGTTTTGAGCGTGCTGTATAGTTTTGAGCGTGCTGGATAGTTTTGAGCGTGCTGGATAGTTTGGAGCTTTCTGGATAGTTTTGAGCGTGCTGGATAGTTTTGAGCGTGCTGGATAGTTTTGAGCGTGCTGGATAGTTTTGAGCGTGCTGGATAGTTTTGAGCATGCTGGATAGTTTTGAGCGTGCTGGATAGTTTGGAGCTTTCTGGATAGTTTTGAGCGTGCTGGATAGTTTTGAGCATGCTGGATAGTTTTGAGCGTGCTGGATAGTTTTGAGCGTGCTGGATAGTTTTGAGCGTGCTGGATAGTTTTGAGCATGCTGGATAGTTTTGAGCGTGCTGGATATTTTTGAGCGTGCTGGATAGTTTTGAGCATGCTGGATAGTTTTGAGCGTGCTGGATAGTTTTGAGCATGCTGGATAGTTTTGAGCATGCTGGATAGTTTTGAGCTTTCTGGATAGTTTTGAGTGTGCTGGATAGTTTTGAGCGTGCTGGATAGTTTGGAGCTTTCTGGATAGTTTTGAGCGTGCTGGATAGTTTTGAGCATGCTGGATAGTTTTGAGCATGCTGGATAGTTTTGAGCTTTCTGGATAGTTTTGAGCATGCTGGATAGTTTTGAGCATGCTGGATAGTTTTGAGCGTGCTGGATAGTTTTGAGCGTGCTGGATAGTTTGGAGCTTTCTGGATAGTTTTGAGCGTGCTGGATAGTTTTGAGCATGCTGGATAGTTTTGAGCGTGCTGGATAGTTTTGAGCGTGCTGGATAGTTTGGAGCTTTCTGGATAGTTTTGAGCATGCTGGATAGTTTTGAGCGTGCTGGATAGTTTTGAGCGTGCTGGATAGTTTGGAGCTTTCTGGATAGTTTTGAGCATGCTGGATAGTTTTGAGCGTGCTGGATAGTTTGGAGCTTTCTGGATAGTTTTGAGCGTGCTGGATAGTTTTGAGCATGCTGGATAGTTTTGAGCGTGCTGGATAGTTTTGAGCGTGCTGGATAGTTTTGAGCGTGCTGGATAGTTTTGAGCGTGCTGGATAGTTTGGAGCTTTCTGGATAGTTTTGAGCGTGCTGGATAGTTTTGAGCGTGCTGGATAGTTTTGAGCATGCTGGATAGTTTGGAGCTTTCTGGATAGTTTTGAGCATGCTGGATAGTTTTGAGCATGCTGGATAGTTTTGAGCTTTCTGGATAGTTTTGAGCATGCTGGATAGTTTTGAGCATGCTGGATAGTTTTGAGCTTTCTGGATAGTTTTGAGCATGCTGGATAGTTTTGAGCATGCTGGATAGTTTTGAGCGTGCTGGATAGTTTTGAGCGTGCTGGATAGTTTTGAGCATGCTGGATAGTTTTGAGCATGCTGGATAGTTTTGAGCTTTCTGGATAGTTTTGAGCGTGCTGGATAGTTTTGAGCGTGCTGGATAGTTTGGAGCTTTCTGGATAGTTTTGAGCATGCTGGATAGTTTGGAGCTTTCTGGATAGTTTGGAGCTTTCTGGATAGTTTTGAGCGTGCTGGATAGTTTTGAGCGTGCTGGATAGTTTGGAGCTTTCTGGATAGTTTGGAGCATGCTGGATAGTTTGGAGCTTTCTGGATAGTTTGGAGCTTTCTGGATAGTTTTGAGCTTTCTGGATAGTTTTGAGCGTGCTGGATAGTTTTGAGCGTGCTGGATAGTTTGGAGCTTTCTGGATAGTTTGGAGCTTTCTGGATAGTTTGGAGCTTTCTGGATAGTTTGGAGCTTTCTGGATAGTTTGGAGCTTTCTGGATAGTTTTGAGCGTGCTGGATAGTTTTGAGCGTGCTGGATAGTTTGGAGCATGCTGGATAGTTTTGAGCATGCTGGATAGTTTTGAGCGTGCTGGATAGTTTGGAGCTTTCTGGATAGTTTGGAGCTTTCTGGATAGTTTTGAGCGTGCTGGATAGTTTTGATCATGCTGGATAGTTTTGAGCATGCTGGATAGTTTTGAGCGTGCTGGATATTTTGGAGCTTTCTGGATAGTTTTGAGCGTGCTGGATAGTTTTGAGCATGCTGGATAGTTTTGAGCATGCTGGATAGTTTTGAGCTTTCTGGATAGTTTTGAGCGTGCTGGATAGTTTGGAGCATGCTGGATAGTTTTGAGCATGCTGGATAGTTTGGAGCATGCTGGATAGTTTTGAGCATGCTGGATAGTTTTGAGCGTGCTGGATAGTTTTGAGCTTTCTGGATAGTTTTGAGCGTGCTGGATAGTTTTGAGCGTGCTGGATAGTTTTGAGCGTGCTGGATAGTTTTGAGCGTGCTGGATAGTTTTGAGCATGCTGGATAGTTTTGAGTGTGCTGGATAGTTTTGAGCGTGCTGGATAGTTTGGAGCTTTCTGGATAGTTTTGAGCGTGC
The DNA here is from genome assembly GCF_017639515.1 of Carcharodon carcharias. Classification (NCBI taxonomy): domain Eukaryota; kingdom Metazoa; phylum Chordata; class Chondrichthyes; order Lamniformes; family Lamnidae; genus Carcharodon; species Carcharodon carcharias. The sequence goes on along the minus strand of NC_054489.1, from coordinate 35,548,817 downwards.
TGGATAGTTTTGAGCGTGCTGGATAGTTTTGAGCGTGCTGGATAGTTTTGAGCGTGCTGGATAGTTTGGAGATTTCTGGATAGTTTTGAGCGTGCTGGATAGTTTTGAGCGTGCTGGATAGTTTTGAGCGTGCTGGATAGTTTTGAGCGTGCTGGATAGTTTTGAGCGTGCTGGATAGTTTTGAGCGTGCTGGATAGTTTTGAGCGTGCTGGATAGTTTTGAGCGTGCTGGATAGTTTTGAGCGTGCTGGATAGTTTTGAGCGTGCTGGATAGTTTTGAGCGTGCTGGATAGTTTTGAGCGTGCTGGATAGTTTTGAGCATGCTGGATAGTTTTGAGCGTGCTGGATAGTTTTGAGCGTGCTGGATAGTTTTGAGCATGCTGGATAGTTTTGAGCGTGCTGGATAGTTTTGAGCATGCTGGATAGTTTGGAGCTTTCTGGATAGTTTTGAGCGTGCTGGATAGTTTTGAGCGTGCTGGATAGTTTTGAGCGTGCTGGATAGTTTTGAGCGTGCTGGATAGTTTGGAGCTTTCTGGATAGTTTTGAGCGTGCTGGATAGTTTTGAGCGTGCTGGATAGTTTTGAGCGTGCTGGATAGTTTTGAGCATGCTGGATAGTTTTGAGCGTGCTGGATAGTTTGGAGCTTTCTGGATAGTTTTGAGCGTGCTGGATAGTTTTGAGCGTGCTGGATAGTTTTGAGCGTGCTGGATAGTTTTGAGCGTGCTGGATAGTTTGGAGCTTTCTGGATAGTTTTGAGCGTGCTGGATAGTTTTGAGCGTGCTGGATAGTTTGGAGCTTTCTGGATAGTTTTGAGCGTGCTGGATAGTTTGGAGCTTTCTGGATAGTTTTGAGCGTGCTGGATAGTTTGGAGCTTTCTGGATAGTTTTGAGCGTGCTGGATAGTTTGGAGCTTTCTGGATAGTTTTGAGCGTGCTGGATAGTTTGGAGCTTTCTGGATAGTTTTGAGCGTGCTGGATAGTTTGGAGCTTTCTGGATAGTTTTGAGCGTGCTGGATAGTTTGGAGCTTTCTGGATAGTTTTGAGCATGCTGGATAGTTTTGAGCGTGCTGGATAGTTTTGAGCGTGCTGGATAGTTTTGAGCGTGCTGGATAGTTTGGAGCTTTCTGGATAGTTTTGAGCGTGCTGGATAGTTTTGAGCGTGCTGGATAGTTTGGAGCTTTCTGGATAGTTTTGAGCGTGCTGGATAGATTTTAGCGTGCTAGATAGTTTTGTGCGTGCTAGATAGTTTTGTGCGTGCTAGATAGTTTTGTGCGTGCTAGATAGTTTTGAGCATGCTGGATAGTTTTGAGCGTGCTGGATAGTTTTGAGCGTGCTGGATAGTTTTGAGCATGCTGGATAGTTTTGAGCGTGCTGGATAGTTTTGAGCGTGCTGGATAGTTTTGAGCGTGCTGGATAGTTTTGAGCGTGCTGGATAGTTTTGAGCATGCTGGATAGTTTTGAGCGTGCTGGATAGTTTGGAGCTTTCTGGATAGTTTTGAGCATGCTGGATAGTTTTGAGCTTTCTGGATAGTTTTGAGCGTGCTGGATAGTTTTGAGCATGCTGGATAGTTTTGAGCGTGCTGGATAGTTTTGAGCGTGCTGGATAGTTTTGAGCGTGCTGGATAGTTTGGAGCTTTCTGGATAGTTTTGAACGTGCTGGATAGTTTTGAGCTTTCTGGATAGTTTTGAGCGTGCTGGATAGTTTTGAGCGTGCTGGATAGTTTTGAGCTTTCTGGAAAGTTTTGAGCGTGCTGGATAGTTTTGAGCGTGCTGGATAGTTTTGAGCATGCTGGATAGTTTTGAGCGTGCTGGATAGTTTTGAGCATGCTGGATAGTTTTGAGCGTGCTGGATAGTTTTGAGCGTGCTGGATAGTTTTGAGCATGCTGGATAGTTTTGAGCGTGCTGGATAGTTTTGAGCATGCTGGATAGTTTTGAGCGTGCTGGATAGTTTTGAGCGTGCTGGATAGTTTTGAGCGTGCTGGATAGTTTTGAGCGTGCTGGATAGTTTTGAGCGTGCTGGATAGTTTTGAGCGTGCTGGATAGTTTTGAGCGTGCTGGATAGTTTGGAGCTTTCTGGATAGTTTTGAGCGTGCTGGATAGTTTTGAGCGTGCTGGATAATTTGGAGCTTTCTGGATAGTTTTGAGCGTGCTGGATAGTTTTGAGCGTGCTGGATAGTTTGGAGCTTTCTGGATAGTTTGGAGCTTTCTGGATAGTTTTGAGCGTGCTGGATAGTTTTGAGCGTGCTGGATAATTTGGAGCTTTCTGGATAGTTTTGAGCGTGCTGGATAGTTTTGAGCATGCTGGATAGTTTTGAGCGTGCTGGATAGTTTTGAGCATGCTGGATAGTTTTGAGCATGCTGGATAGTTTTGAGCATGCTGGATAGTTTTGAGCGTGCTGGATAGTTTTGAGCGTGCTGGATAGTTTTGAGCGTGCTGGATAGTTTGGAGCTTTCTGGATAGTTTTGAGCATGCTGGATAGTTTTGAGCGTGCTGGATAGTTTTGAGCGTGCTGGATAGTTTTGAGCATGCTGGATAGTTTGGAGCTTTCTGGATAGTTTTGAGCATGCTGGATAGTTTTGAGCGTGCTGGATAGTTTTGAGCGTGCTGGATAGTTTTGAGCGTGCTGGATAGTTTGGAGCTTTCTGGATAGTTTTGAGCGTGCTGGATAGTTTTGAGCGTGCTGGATAGTTTTGAACGTGCTGGATAGTTTTGAGCATGCTGGATAGTTTGGAGCTTTCTGGATAGTTTTGAGCGTGCTGGATAGTTTTGAGCGTGCTGGATAGTTTTGAGCGTGCTGGATAGTTTTGAGCGTGCTGGATAGTTTTGAGCATGCTGGATAGTTTTGAGCGTGCTGGATAGTTTGGAGCTTTCTGGATAGTTTTGAGCGTGCTGGATAGTTTTGAGCGTGCTGGATAGTTTTGAGCATGCTGGATAGTTTTGAGCGTGCTGGATAGTTTGGAGCTTTCTGGATAGTTTTGAGCGTGCTGGATAGTTTTGAGCGTGCTGGATAGTTTTGAGCGTGCTGGATAGTTTTGAGCGTGCTGGATAGTTTTGAGCATGCTGGATAGTTTTGAGCGTGCTGGATAGTTTTGAGCGTGCTGGATAGTTTTGAGCATGCTGGATAGTTTTGAGCGTGCTGGATAGTTTTGAGCATGCTGGATAGTTTTGAGCGTGCTGGATAGTTTTGAGCATGCTGGATAGTTTTGAGCTTTCTGGATAGTTTTGAGCGTGCTGGATAGTTTTGAGCGTGCTGGATAGTTTGGAGCTTTCTGGATAGTTTTGAGCGTGCTGGATAGTTTTGAGCATGCTGGATAGTTTTGAGCTTTCTGGATAGTTTTGAGCGTGCTGGATAGTTTTGAGCGTGCTGGATAGTTTGGAGCTTTCTGGATAGTTTTGAGCGTGCTGGATAGTTTTGAGCGTGCTGGATAGTTTTGAGCATGCTGGATAGTTTTGAGCGTGCTGGATAGTTTGGAGCTTTCTGGATAGTTTTGAGCGTGCTGGATAGTTTTGAGCGTGCTGGATAGTTTTGAGCGTGCTGGATAGTTTTGAGCGTGCTGGATAGTTTTGAGCGTGCTGGATAGTTTGGAGCTTTCTGGATAGTTTTGAGCTTTCTGGATAGTTTTGAGCGTGCTGGATAGTTTTGAGCATGCTGGATAGTTTGGAGCTTTCTGGATAGTTTGGAGCTTTCTGGATAGTTTTGAGCGTGCTGGATAGTTTTGAGCGTGCTGGATAGTTTTGAGCGTGCTGGATAGTTTGGAGCTTTCTGGATAGTTTTGAGCTTTCTGGATAGTTTTCAGCGTGCTGGATAGTTTTGAGCATGCTGGATAGTTTTGAGCGTGCTGGATAGTTTGGAGCATGCTGGATAGTTTTGAGCATGCTGGATAGTTTGGAGCTTTCTGGATAGTTTTGAGCGTGCTGGATAGTTTGGAGCTTTCTGGATAGTTTTGAGCATGCTGGATAGTTTTGAGCGTGCTGGATAGTTTGGAGCATGCTGGATAGTTTTGAGCATGCTGGATAGTTTGGAGCTTTCTGGATAGTTTTGAGCGTGCTGGATAGTTTGGAGCATGCTGGATAGTTTTGAGCATGCTGGATAGTTTTGAGCATGCTGGATAGTTTGGAGCTTTCTGGATAGTTTTGAGCATGCTGGATAGTTTTGAGCGTGCTGGATAGTTTGGAGCATGCTGGATAGTTTTGAGCATGCTGGATAGTTTGGAGCTTTCTGGATAGTTTTGAGCGTGCTGGATAGTTTGGAGCTTTCTGGATAGTTTGGAGCATGCTGGATAGTTTGGAGCATGCTGGATAGTTTTGAGCATGCTGGATAGTTTGGAGCATGCTGGATAGTTTTGAGCATGCTGGATAGTTTTGAGCGTGCTGGATAGTTTTGAGCTTTCTGGATAGTTTTGAGCGTGCTGGATAGTTTTGAGCGTGCTGGATAGTTTTGAGCGTGCTGGATAGTTTTGAGCGTGCTGGATAGTTTTGAGCATGCTGGATAGTTTTGAGCGTGCTGGATAGTTTTGAGCATGCTGGATAGTTTTGAGCGTGCTGGATAGTTTGGAGCTTTCTGGATAGTTTTGAGCATGCTGGATAGTTTTGAGCATGCTGGATAGTTTTGAGCGTGCTGGATAGTTTTGAGCGTGCTGGATAGTTTTGAGCGTGCTGGATAGTTTTGAGCGTGCTGGATAGTTTTGAGCGTGCTGGATAGTTTTGAGCGTGCTGGATAGTTTTGAGCGTGCTGGATAGTTTGGAGCTTTCTGGATAGTTTTGAGCGTGCTGGATAGTTTTGAGCGTGCTGGATAGTTTGGAGCTTTCTGGATAGTTTTGAGCGTGCTGGATAGTTTTGAGCGTGCTGGATAGTTTTGAGCGTGCTGGATAGTTTGGAGCTTTCTGGATAGTTTGGAGCTTTCTGGATAGTTTTGAGCGTGCTGGATAGTTTTGAGCGTGCTGGATAGTTTTGAGCGTGCTGGATAGTTTGGAGCGTGCTGGATAGTTTGGAGCTTTCTGGATAGTTTTGAGCGTGCTGGATAGTTTGGAGCTTTCTGGATAGTTTTGAGCGTGCTGGATAGTTTGGAGCTTTCTGGATAGTTTGGAGCTTTCTGGATAGTTTTGAGCGTGCTGGATAGTTTTGAGCGTGCTGGATAGTTTTGAGCATGCTGGATAGTTTGGAGCTTTCTGGATAGTTTGGAGCTTTCTGGATAGTTTTGAGCGTGCTGGATAGTTTTGAGCGTGCTGGATAGTTTTGAGCATGCTGGATAGTTTGGAGCTTTCTGGATAGTTTTGAGCGTGCTGGATAGTTTTGAGCATGCTGGATAGTTTTGAGCGTGCTGGATAGTTTTGAGCGTGCTGGATAGTTTTGAGCGTGCTGGATAGTTTTGAGCATGCTGGATAGTTTGGAGCTTTCTGGATAGTTTTGAGCGTGCTGGATAGTTTTGAGCGTGCTGGATAGTTTGGAGCTTTCTGGATAGTTTTGAGCGTGCTGGATAGTTTGGAGCTTTCTGGATAGTTTGGAGCTTTCTGGATAGTTTTGAGCGTGCTGGATAGTTTTGAGCGTGCTGGATAGTTTTGAGCGTGCTGGATAGTTTGGAGCTTTCTGGATAGTTTTGAGCGTGCTGGATAGTTTGGAGCTTTCTGGATAGTTTTGAGCGTGCTGGATAGTTTTGAGCGTGCTGGATAGTTTGGAGCTTTCTGGATAGTTTTGAGCGTGCTGGATAGTTTTGAGCGTGCTGGATAGTTTTGAGCATGCTGGATAGTTTGGAGCGTGCTGGATAGTTTGGAGCTTTCTGGATAGTTTTGAGCGTGCTGGATAGTTTTGAGCGTGCTGGATAGTTTTGAGCGTGCTGGATAGTTTTGAGCGTGCTGGATAGTTTGGAGCTTTCTGGATAGTTTTGAGCGTGCTGGATAGTTTTGAGCGTGCTGGATAGTTTTGAGCGTGCTGGATAGTTTTGAGCGTGCTGGATAGTTTTGAGCATGCTGGATAGTTTTGAGCGTGCTGGATAGTTTTGAGCGTGCTGGATAGTTTTGAGCGTGCTGGATAGTTTGGAGCTTTCTGGATAGTTTTGAGCGTGCTGGATAGTTTTGAGCGTGCTGGATAGTTTGGAGCTTTCTGGATAGTTTTGAGCGTGCTGGATAGTTTGGAGCTTTCTGGATAGTTTTGAGCTTTCTGGATAGTTTTGAGCGTGCTCGATAGTTTTGAGCTTTCTGGATAGTTTTGAGCGTGCTGGATAGTTTTGAGCGTGCTGGATAGTTTGGAGCTTTCTGGATAGTTTTGAGCGTGCTGGATAGTTTTGAGCTTTCTGGATAGTTTTGAGCGTGCTGGATAGTTTTGAGCTTTCTGGATAGTTTTGAGCGTGCTGGATAGTTTTGAGCTTTCTGGATAGTTTTGAGCGTGCTCGATAGTTTTGAGCTTTCTGGATAGTTTTGAGCGTGCTGGATAGTTTGGAGCTTTCTGGATAGTTTGGAGCTTTCTGGATAGTTTTGAGCGTGCTGGATAGTTTTGAGCTTTCTGGATAGTTTTGAGCGTGCTGGATAGTTTGGAGCTTTCTGGATAGTTTGGAGCTTTCTGGATAGTTTTGAGCTTTCTGGATAGTTTTGAGCGTGCTGGATAGTTTTGAGCGTGCTGGATAGTTTTGAGCGTGCTGGATAGTTTGGAGCTTTCTGGATAGTTTTGAGCTTTCTGGATAGTTTGGAGCTTTCTGGATAGTTTTGAGCTTTCTGGATAGTTTTGAGCGTGCTGGATAGTTTTGAGCTTTCTGGATAGTTTGGAGCTTTCTGGATAGTTTTGAGCTTTCTGGATAGTTTTGAGCGTGCTGGATAGTTTTGAGCTTTCTGGATAGTTTGGAGCTTTCTGGATAGTTTTGAGCTTTCTGGATAGTTTTGAGCTTTCTGGATAGTTTGGAGCTTTCTGGATAGTTTTGAGCTTTCTGGATAGTTTTGAGCGTGCTGGATAGTTTGGAGCTTTCTGGATAGTTTTGAGCTTTCTGGATAGTTTTGAGCGTGCTGGATAGTTTGGAGCTTTCTGGATAGTTTTGAGCTTTCTGGATAGTTTTGAGCGTGCTGGATAGTTTTGAGCGTGCTGGATAGTTTTGAGCGTGCTGGATAGTTTTGAGCGTGCTGGATAGTTTGGAGCTTTCTGGATAGTTTTGAGCGTGCTGGATAGTTTTGAGCTTTCTGGATAGTTTTGAGCGTGCTGGATAGTTTTGAGCTTTCTGGATAGTTTTGAGCGTGCTCGATAGTTTTGAGCTTTCTGGATAGTTTTGAGCGTGCTGGATAGTTTTGAGCGTGCTGGATAGTTTTGAGCGTGCTGGATAGTTTTGAGCATGCTGGATAGTTTGGAGCTTTCTGGATAGTTTTGAGCGTGCTGGATAGTTTTGAGCATGCTGGATAGTTTTGAGCGTGCTGGATAGTTTTGAGCATGCTGGATAGTTTTGAGCATGCTGGATAGTTTTGAGCGTGCTGGATAGTTTTGAGCGTGCTGGATAGTTTTGAGCGTGCTGGATAGTTTTGAGCGTGCTGGATAGTTTTGAGCGTGCTGGATAGTTTTGAGCATGCTGGATAGTTTTGAGCGTGCTGGATAGTTTGGAGCTTTCTGGATAGTTTTGAGCATGCTGGATAGTTTTGAGCGTGCTGGATAGTTTGGAGCTTTCTGGATAGTTTTGAGCATGCTGGATAGTTTTGAGCGTGCTGGATAGTTTTGAGCTTTCTGGATAGTTTTGAGCGTGCTGGATAGTTTTGAGCGTGCTGGATAGTTTTGAGCATGCTGGATAGTTTTGAGCGTGCTGGATAGTTTGGAACTTTCTGGATAGTTTTGAGCATGCTGGATAGTTTTGAGCGTGCTGGATAGTTTTGAGCGTGCTGGATAGTTTTGAGCTTTCTGGATAGTTTGGAGCTTTCTGGATAGTTTTGAGCGTGCTGGATAGTTTTGAGCATGCTGGATATTTTGGAGCTTTCTGGATAGTTTTGAGCGTGCTGGATAGTTTTGAGCATGCTGGATAGTTTTGAGCATGCTGGATAGTTTGGAGCTTTCTGGATAGTTTTGAGCATGCTGGATAGTTTTGAGCGTGCTGGATAGTTTTGAGCGTGCTGGATAGTTTTGAGCTTTCTGGATAGTTTGGAGCTTTCTGGATAGTTTTGAGCGTGCTGGATAGTTTTGAGCATGCTGGATATTTTGGAGCTTTCTGGATAGTTTTGAGCGTGCTGGATAGTTTTGAGCATGCTGGATAGTTTTGAGCATGCTGGATAGTTTGGAGCTTTCTGGATAGTTTTGAGCGTGCTGGATAGTTTGGAGCTTTCTGGATAGTTTTGAGCTTTCTGGATAGTTTTGAGCGTGCTGGATAGTTTTGAGCGTGCTGGATAGTTTTGAGCGTGCTGGATAGTTTTGAGCGTGCTGGATAGTTTTGAGCGTGCTGGATAGTTTTGAGCGTGCTGGATAGTTTGGAGCTTTCTGGATAGTTTTGAGCGTGCTGGATAGTTTTGAGCGTGCTGGATAGTTTTGAGCGTGCTGGATAGTTTTGAGCGTGCTGGATAGTTTTGAGCGTGCTGGATAGTTTTGAGCGTGCTGGATAGTTTGGAGCTTTCTGGATAGTTTTGAGCGTGCTGGATAGTTTTGAGCATGCTGGATAGTTTTGAGCGTGCTGGATAGTTTTGAGCGTGCTGGATAGTTTGGAGCATGCTGGATAGTTTTGAGCATGCTGGATAGTTTTGAGCGTGCTGGATAGTTTTGAGCTTTCTGGATAGTTTTGAGCGTGCTGGATAGTTTTGAGCGTGCTGGATAGTTTTGCGCGTGCTGGATAGTTTTGAGCGTGCTGGATAGTTTTGAGCATGCTGGATAGTTTTGAGCGTGCTGGATAGTTTTGAGCGTGCTGGATAGTTTTGAGCGTGCTGGATAGTTTGGAGCTTTCTGGATAGTTTTGAGCGTGCTGGATAGTTTTGAGCGTGCTGGATAGTTTTGAGCGTGCTGGATAGTTTTGAGCGTGCTGGATAGTTTTGAGCGTGCTGGATAGTTTGGAGCATGCTGGATAGTTTTGAGCATGCTGGATAGTTTTGAGCGTGCTGGATAGTTTTGAGCTTTCTGGATAGTTTTGAGCGTGCTGGATAGTTTTGAGCGTGCTGGATAGTTTTGCGCGTGCTGGATAGTTTTGAGCGTGCTGGATAGTTTTGAGCATGCTGGATAGTTTTGAGCGTGCTGGATAGTTTTGAGCGTGCTGGATAGTTTTGAGCGTGCTGGATAGTTTGGAGCTTTCTGGATAGTTTTGAGCGTGCTGGATAGTTTTGAGCGTGCTGGATAGTTTTGAGCGTGCTGGATAGTTTTGAGCGTGCTGGATAGTTTGGAGCTTTCTGGATAGTTTTGAGCTTTCTGGATAGTTTTGAGCGTGCTGGATAGTTTTGAGCATGCTGGATAGTTTGGAGCTTTCTGGATAGTTTTGAGCGTGCTGGATAGTTTTGAGCGTGCTGGATAGTTTTGAGCGTGCTGGATAGTTTTGAGCGTGCTGGATAGTTTGGAGCTTTCTGGATAGTTTTGAGCGTGCTGGATAGTTTTGAGCGTGCTGGATAGTTTTGAGCGTGCTGGATAGTTTTGAGCATGCTGGATAGTTTGGAGCATGCTGGATAGTTTTGAGCATGCTGGATAGTTTTGAGCGTGCTGGATAGTTTTGAGCTTTCTGGATAGTTTTGAGCGTGCTGGATAGTTTTGAGCGTGCTGGATAGTTTTGAGCATGCTGGATAGTTTTGAGCATGCTGGATAGTTTTGAGCGTGCTGGATAGTTTTGAGCGTGCTGGATAGTTTTGAGCGTGGTGGATAGTTTTGAGCATGCTGGATAGTTTTGAGCATGCTGGATAGTTTTGAGCGTGCTGGATAGTTTTGAGCCTGCTGGATAGTTTTGAGCATGCTGGATAGTTTTGAGCATGCTGTATAGTTTTGAGCATGCTGGATAGTTTTGAGCGTGCTGGATAGTTTTGAGCGTGCTGGATAGTTTTGAGCGTGCTGGATAGTTTTGAGCGTGTTGGATAGTTTTGAGCATGCTGGATAGTTTTGAGCGTGCTGGATAGTTTGGAGCGTGCTGGATAGTTTTGAGCGTGCTGGATAGTTTTGAGCATGCTGGATAGTTTTGAGCGTGCTGGATAGTTTTGAGCGTGTTGGATAGTTTTGAGCATGCTGGATAGTTTTGAGCGTGCTGGATAGTTTTGAGCGTGCTGGATAGTTTTGAGCATGCTGGATAGTTTTGAGCGTGCTGGATAGTTTTGAGCGTGTTGGATAGTTTTGAGCGTGTTGGATAGTTTTGAGCGTGCTGGATAGTTTTGAGCGTGCTGGATAGTTTTGAGCGTGTTGGATAGTTTGAGCTTTCTGGATAGTTTTGAGCGTGCTGGATAGTTTGGAGCGTGCTGGATAGATTTGAGCGTGCTGGATAGTTTGGAGCGTGCTGGATAGTTTTGAGCGTGCTGGATAGTTTGGAGCGTGCTGGATAGTTTTGAGCGTGCTGGATAGTTTGGAGCGTGCTGGATAGTTTGGAGCGTGCTGGATAGTTTTGAGCCTGCTGGATAGTTTGGAGCTTTCTGGATAGTTTGGAGCTTTCTGGATAGTTTTGAGCGTGCTGGATAGTTTTGAGCGTGCTGGATAGTTTTGAGCTTTCTGGATAGTTTTGAGCGTGCTGGATAGTTTGGAGCTTTCTGGATAGTTTTGAGCGTGCTGGATAGTTTTGAGCATGCTGGATAGTTTTGAGCTTTCTGGATAGTTTTGAGCGTGCTGGATAGTTTTGAGCGTGCTGGATAGTTTTGAACGTGCTGGATAGTTTTGAGCGTGCTGGATAGTTTGGAGCGTGCTGGATAGTTTGGAGCTTTCTGGATAGTTTTGAGCGTGCTGGATAGTTTTGAGCATGCTGGATAGTTTTGAGCGTGCTGGATAGTTTGGAGCGTGCTGGATAGTTTTGAGCTTTCTGGATAGTTTGGAGCGTGCTGGATAGTTTTGAGCATGCTGGATAGTTTTGAGCGTGCTGGATAGTTTTGAGCTTTCTGGATAGTTTTGAGCGTGCTGGATAGTTTTGAGCGTGCTGGATAGTTTTGAGCGTGCTGGATAGTTTTGAGCGTGCTGGATAGTTTTGAGCATGCTGGATAGTTTTGAGCGTGCTGGATAGTTTTGAGCGTGCTGGATAGTTTTGAGCGTGCTGGATAGTTTGGAGCTTTCTGGATAGTTTTGAGCGTGCTGGATAGTTTTGAGCGTGCTGGATAGTTTTGAGCGTGCTGGATAGTTTTGAGCGTGCTGGATAGTTTTGAGCGTGCTGGATAGTTTTGAGCTTTCTGGATAGTTTGGAGCTTTCTGGATAGTTTTGAGCGTGCTGGATAGTTTTGAGCGTGCTGGATAGTTTTGAGCGTGCTGGATAGTTTGGAGCTTTCTGGATAGTTTTGAGCGTGCTGGATAGTTTTGAGCGTGCTGGATAGTTTTGAGCGTGCTGGATAGTTTTGAGCGTGCTGGATAGTTTGGAGCTTTCTGGATAGTTTTGAGCTTTCTGGATAGTTTGGAGCTTTCTGGATAGTTTTGAGCGTGCTGGATAGTTTTGAGCGTGCTGGATAGTTTTGAGCGTGCTGGATAGTTTTGAGCATGCTGGATAGTTTTGAGCGTGCTGGATAGTTTTGAGCGTGCTGGATAGTTTTGAGCTTTCTGGATAGTTTGGAGCTTTCTGGATAGTTTTGAGCGTGCTGGATAGTTTTGAGCATGCTGGATAGTTTGGAGCTTTCTGGATAGTTTTGAGCGTGCTGGATAGTTTTGAGCATGCTGTATAGTTTGGAGCATGCTGTATAGTTTTGAGCATGCTGGATAGTTTTGAGCATGCTGGATAGTTTGGAGCTTTCTGGATAGTTTTGAGCGTGCTGGATAGTTTTGAGCGTGCTGGATAGTTTTGAGCGTGCTGGATAGTTTTGAGCGTGCTGGATAGTTTGGAGCTTTCTGGATAGTTTTGAGCGTGCTGGATAGTTTTGAGCGTGCTGGATAGTTTTGAGCGTGCTGGATAGTTTTGAGCATGCTGGATAGTTTGGAGCATGCTGGATAGTTTTGAGCATGCTGGATAGTTTTGAGCGTGCTGGATAGTTTTGAGCTTTCTGGATAGTTTTGAGCGTGCTGGATAGTTTTGAGCGTGCTGGATAGTTTTGAGCATGCTGGATAGTTTTGAGCATGCTGGATAGTTTTGAGCGTGCTGGATAGTTTTGAGCGTGCTGGATAGTTTTGAGCGTGCTGGATAGTTTTGAGCATGCTGGATAGTTTTGAGCATGCTGGATAGTTTTGAGCGTGCTGGATAGTTTTGAGCGTGCTGGATAGTTTTGAGCATGCTGGATAGTTTTGAGCATGCTGTATAGTTTTGAGCATGCTGGATAGTTTTGAGCGTGCTGGATAGTTTTGAGTGTGCTGGATAGTTTTGAGCGTGCTGGATAGTTTTGAGCGTGTTGGATAGTTTTGAGCATGCTGGATAGTTTTGAGCGTGCTGGATAGTTTTGAGCGTGCTGGATAGTTTTGAGCGTGCTGGATAGTTTTGAGCGTGCTGGATAGTTTTGAGCGTGTTGGATAGTTTTGAGCATGCTGGATAGTTTTGAGCGTGCTGGATAGTTTTGAGCGTGCTGGATAGTTTTGAGCATGCTGGATAGTTTTGAGCGTGCTGGATAGTTTTGAGCGTGTTGGATAGTTTTGAGCGTGTTGGATAGTTTTGAGCGTGCTGGATAGTTTTGAGCATGCTGGATAGTTTTGAGCGTGCTGGATAGTTTTGAGCGTGTTGGATAGTTTTGAGCTTTCTGGATAGTTTTGAGCGTGCTGGATAGTTTGGAGCGTGCTGGATAGTTTTGAGCGTGCTGGATAGTTTGGAGCGTGCTGGATAGTTTTGAGCGTGCTGGATAGTTTGGAGCGTGCTGGATAGTTTTGAGCGTGCTGGATAGTTTGGAGCGTGCTGGATAGTTTGGAGCGTGCTGGATAGTTTTGAGCATGCTGGATAGTTTTGAGCGTGCTGGATAGTTTTGAGCGTGCTGGATAGTTTTGAGCGTGCTGGATAGTTTTGAGCTTTCTGGATAGTTTTGAGCGTGCTGGATAGTTTGGAGCTTTCTGGATAGTTTTGAGCGTGCTGGATAGTTTTGAGCGTGCTGGATAGTTTTGAGCTTTCTGGATAGTTTTGAGCGTGCTGGATAGTTTTGAGCGTGCTGGATAGTTTTGAGCGTGCTGGATAGTTTTGAGCGTGCTGGATAGTTTGGAGCTTTCTGGATAGTTTTGAGCGTGCTGGATAGTTTTGAGCGTGCTGGATAGTTTGGAGCTTTCTGGATAGTTTTGAGCGTGCTGGATAGTTTTGAGCATGCTGGATAGTTTTGAGCTTTCTGGATAGTTTGGAGCGTGCTGGATAGTTTGGAGCGTGCTGGATAGTTTTGAGCTTTCTGGATAGTTTGGAGCGTGCTGGATAGTTTGGAGCGTGCTGGATAGTTTTGAGCGTGCTGGATAGTTTTGAGCGTGCTGGATAGTTTGGAGCTTTCTGGATAGTTTGGAGCTTTCTGGATAGTTTGGAGCTTTCTGGATAGTTTGGAGCTTTCTGGATAGTTTGGAGCTTTCTGGATAGTTTTGAGCTTTCTGGATAGTTTTGAGCTTTCTGGATAGTTTTGAGCGTGCTGGATAGTTTTGAGCGTGCTGGATAGTTTTGAGCTTTCTGGATAGTTTTGAGCGTGCTGGATAGTTTGGAGCTTTCTGGATAGTTTTGAGCGTGCTGGATAGTTTTGAGCGTGCTGGATAGTTTTGAGCGTGCTGGATAGTTTTGAGCGTGCTGGATAGTTTTGAGCGTGCTGGATAGTTTGGAGCTTTCTGGATAGTTTTGAGCTTTCTGGATAGTTTTGAGCGTGCTGGATAGTTTTGAGCGTGCTGGATAGTTTTGAGCGTGCTGGATAGTTTTGAGCTTTCTGGATAGTTTTGAGCGTGCTGGATAGTTTTGAGCGTGCTGGATAGTTTTGAGCGTGCTGGATAGTTTTGAGCGTGCTGGATAGTTTTGAGCGTGCTGGATAGTTTTGAGCTTTCTGGATAGTTTTGAGCGTGCTGGATAGTTTTGAGCTTTCTGGATAGTTTTGAGCGTGCTGGATAGTTTTGAGCGTGCTGGATAGTTTTGAGCATGCTGGATAGTTTTGAGTGTGCTGGATAGTTTTGAGCGTGCTGGATAGTTTTGAGCGTGCTGGATAGTTTTGAGCGTGCTGGATAGTTTTGAGCGTGCTGGATAGTTTTGAGCGTGCTGGATAGTTTTGAGCTTCCTGGATAGTTTTGAGCATGCTGGATAGTTTTGAGCGTGCTGGATACTTTTGAGCATGCTGGATAGTTTTGAGCGTGCTGGATAGTTTTGACCGTGCTGGATAGTTTTGAGCGTGCTGGATAGTTTTGAGCGTGCTGGATAGTTTTGACCGTGCTGGATAGTTTTGAGCGTGCTGGATAGTTTTGAGCGTGCTGGATAGTTTTGAGCGTGCTGGATAGTTTTGAGCGTGCTGGATAGTTTTGACCGTGCTGGATAGTTTTGAGCGTGCTGGATAGTTTTGAGCGTGCTGGATAGTTTTGAGCGTGCTGGATAGTTTTGAGCGTGCTGGATAGTTTTGAGCGTGCTGGATAGTTTTGAGCGTGCTGGATAGTTTTGAGCGTGCTGGATAGTTTTGAGCGTGCTGGATAGTTTTGAGCGTGCTGGATAGTTTTGAGCGTGCTGGATAGTTTTGAGCGTGCTGGATAGTTTTGACCGTGCTGGATAGTTTTGAGCGTGCTGGATAGTTTTGAGCGTGCTGGATAGTTTTGAGCTTTCTGGATAGTTTTGAGCGTGCTGGATAGTTTTGAGCGTGCTGGATAGTTTTGAGCGTGCTGGATAGTTTGGAGCTTTCTGGATAGTTTTGAGCGTGCTGGATAGTTTTGAGCGTGCTGGATAGTTTGGAGCGTGCTGGATAGTTTGGAGCTTTCTGGATAGTTTTGAGCGTGCTGGATAGTTTTGAGCGTGCTGGATAGTTTTGAGCGTGCTGGATAGTTTTGAGCGTGCTGGATAGTTTTGAGCTTTCTGGATAGTTTTGAGCATGCTGGATAGTTTTGAGCGTGCTGGATAGTTTTGAGCGTGCTGGATAGTTTTGAGCGTGCTGGATAGTTTTGAGCGTGCTGGATAGTTTTGAGCGTGCTGAATAGTTTTGAGTGTGCTGGATAGTTTTGAGCGTGCTGGATAGTTTTGAACATGCTGTATAGTTTTGAGCGTGCTGGATAGTTTTGAGCGTGCTGGATAGTTTTGAGCTTTCTGGATAGTTTTGAGCGTGCTGGATAGTTTTGAGCGTGCTGGATAGTTTTGTGCGTGCTGGATAGTTTTGAGTGTGCTGGATAGTTTTGAGCTGTCTGGATAGTTTTGAGCTTTCTGGATAGTTTTGAGCGTGCTGGATAGTTTTGAGCGTGCTGGATAGTTTTGTGCGTGCTGGAAAGTTTTGAGTGTGCTGGATAGTTTTGAGCTTTCTGGATAGTTTTGAGCGTGCTGGATAGTTTTGAGCGTGCTGGATAGTTTTGAGCTGTCTGGATAGTTTGGAGCTTTCTGGATAGTTTTGAGCGTGCTGGATAGTTTTGAGCGTGCTGGATAGTTTTGTGCGTGCTGGATAGTTTTGAGTGTGCTGGATAGTTTTGAGCTTTCTGGATAGTTTTGAGCGTGCTGGATAGTTTTGAGCGTGCTGGATAGTTTGGAGCTTTCTGGATAGTTTTGAGCGTGCTGGATAGTTTTGAGCGTGCTGGATAGTTTTGTGCGTGCTGGATAGTTTTGAGTGTGCTGGATAGTTTTGAGCTTTCTGGATAGTTTTGAGCGTGCTGGATAGTTTTGAGCGTGCTGGATAGTTTTGTGCGTGCTGGATAGTTTTGAGTGTGCTGGATAGTTTTGAGCTTTCTGGATAGTTTTGAGCGTGCTGGATAGTTTTGAGCGTGCTGGATAGTTTTGAGCGTGCTGGATAGTTTTGAGCGTGCTGGATAGTTTTGAGCGTGCTGGATAGTTTGGAGCTTTCTGGATAGTTTTGAGCGTGCTGGATAGTTTTGAGCGTGCTGGATAGTTTTGAGCGTGCTGGATAGTTTTGAGCGTGCTGGATAGTTTGGAGCTTTCTGGATAGTTTTGAGCGTGCTGGATAGTTTTGAGCGTGCTCGATAGTTTTGAGCTTTCTGGATAGTTTGGAGCGTGCTGGATAGTTTTGAGCGTGCTGGATAGTTTTGAGCTTTCTGGATAGTTTTGAGCATGCTGGATAGTTTTGAGCGTGCTGGATAGTTTTGAGCGTGCTGGATAGTTTTGAGCTTTCTGGATAGTTTGGAGCTTTCTGGATAGTTTTGAGCGTGCTGGATAGTTTTGAGCGTGCTGGATAGTTTTGAGCGTGCTGGATAGTTTTGAGCTTTCTGGATAGTTTGGAGCTTTCTGGATAGTTTTGAGCATGCTGGATAGTTTTGAGCATGCTGGATAGTTTTGAGCGTGCTGGATAGTTTTGAGCATGCTGGATAGTTTTGAGCATGCTGGATAGTTTTGAGCGTGCTGGATAGTTTTGAGCGTGCTGGATAGTTTTGAGCGTGCTGGATAGTTTTGAGCATGCTGGATAGTTTTGAGCATGCTGGATAGTTTTGAGCGTGCTGGATAGTTTTGAGCGTGCTGGATAGTTTTGAGCATGCTGGATAGTTTTGAGCGTGCTGGATAGTTTTGAGCATGCTGGATAGTTTTGAGCATGCTGGATAGTTTTGAGCGTGCTGGATAGTTTTGAGCATGCTGGATAGTTTGGAGCTTTCTGGATAGTTTTGAGCGTGCTGGATAGTTTTGAGCTTTCTGGATAGTTTTGAGCTTTCTGGATAGTTTTGAGCGTGCTGGATAGTTTTGAGCGTGCTGGATAGTTTTGAGCGTGCTGGATAGTTTGGAGCTTTCTGGATAGTTTTGAGCGTGCTGGATAGTTTTGAGCTTTCTGGATAGTTTTGAGCGTGCTGGATAGTTTTGAGCTTTCTGGATAGTTTTGAGCGTGCTGGATAGTTTTGAGCTTTCTGGATAGTTATGAGCGTGCTGGATAGTTTTGAGCGTGCTGGATAGTTTGGAGCTTTCTGGATAGTTTTGAGCGTGCTGGATAGTTTTGAGCTTTCTGGATAGTTTGGAGCTTTCTGGATAGTTTTGAGCGTGCTGGATAGTTTTGAGCGTGCTGGATAGTTTTGAGCGTGCTGGATAGTTTTGAGCGTGCTGGATAGTTTTGAGCGTGCTGGATAGTTTTGAGCGTGCTGGATAGTTTTGAGCGTGCTGGATAGTTTTGAGCGTGCTGGATAGTTTGGAGCTTTCTGGATAGTTTTGAGCGTGCTGGATAGTTTTGAGCATGCTGGATAGTTTTGAGCGTGCTGGATAGTTTTGAGCATGCTGGATAGTTTTGAGCATGCTGGATAGTTTTGAGCGTGCTGGATAGTTTGGAGCTTTCTGGATAGTTTTGAGCATGCTGGATAGTTTTGAGCATGCTGGATAGTTTTGAGCGTGCTGGATAGTTTTGAGCGTGCTGGATAGTTTTGAGCATGCTGGATAGTTTTGAGCATGCTGGATAGTTTTGAGCATGCTG
This sequence comes from Carcharodon carcharias, assembly GCF_017639515.1. Lineage (NCBI taxonomy): Eukaryota > Metazoa > Chordata > Chondrichthyes > Lamniformes > Lamnidae > Carcharodon > Carcharodon carcharias. Next base: position 35,531,260 of record NC_054489.1, on the reverse strand, counting down.
GATAGTTTTGAGCGTGCTGGATAGTTTGGAGCTTTCTGGATAGTTTTGAGCGTGCTGGATAGTTTTGAGCATGCTGGATAGTTTTGAGCATGCTGGATAGTTTTGAGCATGCTGGATAGTTTTGAGCGTGCTGGATAGTTTGGAGCTTTCTGGATAGTTTTGAGCGTGCTGGATAGTTTTGAGCGTGCTGGATAATTTTGAGCGTGCTGGATAGTTTTGAGCGTGCTGGATAGTTTTGAGCGTGCTGGATAGTTTTGAGCGTGCTGGATAGTTTTGAGCGTGCTGGATAGTTTTGAGCGTGCTGGATAGTTTTGAGCGTGCTGGATAGTTTTGAGCATGCTGGATAGTTTGGAGCTTTCTGGATAGTTTTGAGCATGCTGGATAGTTTTGAGCGTGCTGGATAGTTTTGAGCGTGCTGGATAGTTTTGAGCTTTCTGGATAGTTTTGAGCGTGCTGGATAGTTTTGAGCGTGCTGGATAGTTTTGAGCGTGCTGGATAGTTTTGAGCGTGCTGGATAGTTTTGAGCGTGCTGGATAGTTTTGAGCTTTCTGGATAGTTTTGAGCATGCTGGATAGTTTTGAGTGTGCTGGATAGTTTTGAGCGTGCTGGATAGTTTTGAGCGTGCTGGATAGTTTTGAGCGTGCTGGATAGTTTTGAGCGTGCTGGATAGTTTTGAGCTTTCTGGATAGTTTTGAGCGTGCTGGATAGTTTTGAGCGTGCTGGATAGTTTTGAGCGTGCTGGATAGTTTTGAGCGTGCTGGATAGTTTGGAGCGTGCTGGATAGTTTGGAGCTTTCTGGATAGTTTTGAGCTTTCTGGATAGTTTTGAGCTTTCTGGATAGTTTTGAGCATGCTGGATAGTTTTGAGCGTGCTGGATAGTTTGGAGCGTGCTGGATAGTTTTGAGCGTGCTGGATAGTTTTGAGCGTGCTGGATAGTTTTGAGCGTGCTGGATAGTTTGGAGCGTGCTGGATAGTTTGGAGCTTTCTGGATAGTTTTGAGCTTTCTGGATAGTTTTGAGCGTGCTGGATAGTTTTGAGCATGCTGGATAGTTTTGAGCATGCTGGATAGTTTTGAGCATGCTGGATAGTTTTGAGCATGCTGGATAGTTTTGAGCGTGCTGGATAGTTTTGAGCGTGCTGGATAGTTTTGAGCGTGCTGGATAGTTTTGAGCATGCTGGATAGTTTTGAGCATGCTGGATAGTTTTGAGCTTTCTGGATAGTTTTGAGCGTGCTGGATAGTTTTGAGCTTTCTGGATAGTTTTGAGCATGCTGGATAGTTTTGAGCGTGCTGGATAGTTTTGAGCGTGCTGGATAGTTTTGAGCGTGCTGGATAGTTTTGAGCGTGCTGGATAGTTTTGAGCGTGCTGGATAGTTTTGAGCGTGCTGGATAGTTTTGAGCTTTCTGGATAGTTTTGAGCATGCTGGATAGTTTTGAGCGTGCTGGATAGTTTTGAGCATGCTGGATAGTTTTGAGCGTGCTGGATAGTTTTGACCGTGCTGGATAGTTTTGAGCGTGCTGGATAGTTTTGAGCGTGCTGGATAGTTTTGAGCGTGCTGGATAGTTTTGAGCTTTCTGGATAGTTTTGAGCGTGCTGGATAGTTTTGAGCATGCTGGATAGTTTTGAGCGTGCTGGATAGTTTTGAGCGTGCTGGATAGTTTTGAGCTTTCTGGATAGTTTTGAGCGTGCTGGATAGTTTTGAGCATGCTGGATAGTTTTGAGCGTGCTGGATAGTTTTGAGCGTGCTGGATAGTTTTGAGCATGCTGGATAGTTTTGAGCGTGCTGGATAGTTTTGAGCATGCTGGATAGTTTTGAGCGTGCTGGATAGTTTTGAGCTTTCTGGATAGTTTTGAGCGTGCTGGATAGTTTTGAGCGTGCTGGATAGTTTTGAGCGTGCTGGATAGTTTTGAGCGTGCTGGATAGTTTTGAGCGTGCTGGATAGTTTTGAGCATGCTGGATAGTTTGGAGCTTTCTGGATAGTTTTGAGCGTGCTGGATAGTTTTGAGCGTGCTGGATAGTTTTGAGCGTGCTGGATAGTTTTGAGCGTGCTGGATAGTTTTGAGCGTGCTGGATAGTTTTGAGCGTGCTGGATAGTTTTGAGCATGCTGGATAGTTTTGAGTGTGCTGGATAGTTTTGAGCATGCTGGATAGTTTTGAGCGTGCTGGATAGTTTTGAGCGTGCTGGATAGTTTTGAGCGTGCTGGATAGTTTTGAGCGTGCTGGATAGTTTTGAGCATGCTGGATAGTTTTGAGCATGCTGGATAGTTTTGAGCATGCTGGATAGTTTTGAGCATGCTGGATAGTTTTGAGCATGCTGGATAGTTTTGAGCATGCTGGATAGTTTTGAGCGTGCTGGATAGTTTGGAGCATGCTGGATAGTTTTGAGCGTGCTGGATAGTTTTGAGCATGCTGGATAGTTTTGAGCGTGCTGGATAGTTTTGAGCGTGCTGGATAGTTTTGAGCATGCTGGATAGTTTTGAGCATGCTGGATAGTTTTGAGCGTGCTGGATAGTTTGGAGCTTTCTGGATAGTTTTGAGCGTGCTGGATAGTTTTGAGCGTGCTGGATAGTTTTGAGCGTGCTGGATAGTTTTGAGCATGCTGGATAGTTTTGAGCGTGCTGGATAGTTTTGAGTGTGCTGGATAGTTTTGAGCGTGCTGGATAGTTTTGAGCGTGCTGGATAGTTTTGAGCGTGCTGGATAGTTTTGAGCATGCTGGATAGTTTTGAGCTTTCTGGATAGTTTTGAGCATGCTGGATAGTTTTGAGCTTTCTGGATAGTTTTGAGCGTGCTGGATAGTTTTGAGCATGCTGGATAGTTTGGAGCGTGCTGGATAGTTTTGAGCATGCTGGATAGTTTTGAGCGTGCTGGATAGTTTTGAGCTTTCTGGATAGTTTTGAGCGTGCTGGATAGTTTTGAGCGTGCTGGATAGTTTTGAGCGTGCTGGATAGTTTTGAGCGTGCTGGATAGTTTTGAGCGTGCTGGATAGTTTTGAGCATGCTGGATAGTTTTGAGCGTGCTGGATAGTTTTGAGCGTGCTGGATAGTTTTGAGCATGCTGGATAGTTTTGAGCTTTCTGGATAGTTTTGAGCATGCTGGATAGTTTTGAGCTTTCTGGATAGTTTGGAGCGTGCTGGATAGTTTTGAGCTTTCTGGATAGTTTTGAGCATGCTGGATAGTTTTGAGCTTTCTGGATAGTTTTGAGCATGCTGGATAGTTTTGAGCTTTCTGGATAGTTTTGAGCGTGCTGGATAGTTTGGAGCTTTCTGGATAGTTTGGAGCTTTCTGGATAGTTTTGAGCTTTCTGGATAGTTTTGAGCGTGCTGGATAGTTTTGAGCTTTCTGGATAGTTTTGAGCGTGCTGGATAGTTTTGAGCGTGCTGGATAGTTTGGAGCTTTCTGGATAGTTTGGAGCGTGCTGGATAGTTTTGAGCTTTCTGGATAGTTTGTAGTGTGCTGGATAGTTTTGAGCTTTCTGGATAGTTTTGAGCGTGCTGGATAGTTTTGAGCTTTCTGGATAGTTTGGAGTGTGCTGGATAGTTTTGAGCTTTCTGGATAGTTTTGAGCGTGCTGGATAGTTTTGAGCTTTCTGGATAGTTTTGAGCATGCTGGATAGTTTTGAGCGTGCTGGATAGTTTGGAGCTTTCTGGATAGTTTTGAGCGTGCTGGATAGTTTTGAGCTTTCTGGATAGTTTTGAGCGTGCTGGATAGTTTTGAGCTTTCTGGATAGTTTTGAGCGTGCTGGATAGTTTGGAGCTTTCTGGATAGTTTGGAGCGTGCTGGATAGTTTTGAGCTTTCTGGATAGTTTTGAGCGTGCTGGATAGTTTGGAGCTTTCTGGATAGTTTTGAGCGTGCTGGATAGTTTTGAGCTTTCTGGATAGTTTTGAGCATGCTGGATAGTTTTGAGCTTTCTGGATAGTTTTGAGCGTGCTGGATAGTTTTGAGCGTGCTGGATAGTTTGGAGCTTTCTGGATAGTTTTGAGCGTGCTGGATAGTTTTGAGCTTTCTGGATAGTTTTGAGCGTGCTGGATAGTTTTGAGCTTTCTGGATAGTTTTGAGCGTGCTCGATAGTTTTGAGCTTTCTGGATAGTTTTGAGCGTGCTGGATAGTTTGGAGCTTTCTGGATAGTTTGGAGCTTTCTGGATAGTTTTGAGCGTGCTGGATAGTTTTGAGCTTTCTGGATAGTTTTGAGCGTGCTGGATAGTTTTGAGCTTTCTGGATAGTTTGGAGCTTTCTGGATAGTTTGGAGCTTTCTGGATAGTTTTGAGCTTTCTGGATAGTTTTGAGCGTGCTGGATAGTTTGGAGCTTTCTGGATAGTTTGGAGCTTTCTGGATAGTTTGGAGCTTTCTGGATAGTTTTGAGCTTTCTGGATAGTTTTGAGCGTGCTGGATAGTTTGGAGCTTTCTGGATAGTTTGGAGCTTTCTGGATAGTTTTGAGCGTGCTGGATAGTTTTGAGCGTGCTCGATAGTTTTGAGCTTTCTGGATAGTTTGGAGCTTTCTGGATAGTTTTGAGCGTGCTGGATAGTTTTGAGCGTGCTCGATAGTTTTGAACTTTCTGGATAGTTTGGAGCTTTCTGGATAGTTTGGAGCTTTCTGGATAGTTTGGAGCTTTCTGGATAGTTTGGAGCTTTCTGGATAGTTTGGAGCTTTCTGGATAGTTTTGAGCGTGCTGGATAGTTTTGAGCGTGCTCGATAGTTTTGAGCTTTCTGGATAGTTTGGAGCTTTCTGGATAGTTTGGAGCTTTCTGGATAGTTTTGAGCGTGCTGGATAGTTTGGAGCTTTCTGGATAGTTTGGAGCTTTCTGGATAGTTTTGAGCGTGCTGGATAGTTTGGAGCTTTCTGGATAGTTTGGAGCTTTCTGGATAGTTTTGAGCGTGCTGGATAGTTTTGAGCGTGCTGGATAGTTTGGAGCTTTCTGGATAGTTTTGAGCGTGCTGGATAGTTTTGAGCTTTCTGGATAGTTTTGAGCGTGCTGGATAGTTTTGAGCTTTCTGGATAGTTTTGAGCGTGCTCGATAGTTTTGAGCTTTCTGGATAGTTTTGAGCGTGCTGGATAGTTTTGAGCGTGCTGGATAGTTTTGAGCGTGCTGGATAGTTTTGAGCATGCTGGATAGTTTGGAGCTTTCTGGATAGTTTTGAGCGTGCTGGATAGTTTTGAGCATGCTGGATAGTTTTGAGCGTGCTGGATAGTTTTGAGCATGCTGGATAGTTTTGAGCGTGCTGGATAGTTTTGAGCGTGCTGGATAGTTTTGAGCGTGCTGGATAGTTTTGAGCGTGCTGGATAGTTTTGAGCGTGCTGGATAGTTTTGAGCGTGCTGGATAGTTTTGAGCATGCTGGATAGTTTTGAGCGTGCTGGATAGTTTGGAGCTTTCTGGATAGTTTTGAGCATGCTGGATAGTTTTGAGCGTGCTGGATAGTTTGGAGCTTTCTGGATAGTTTTGAGCGTGCTGGATAGTTTTGAGCGTGCTGGATAGTTTTGAGCATGCTGTATAGTTTTGAGCGTGCTGGATAGTTTTGAGCGTGCTGGATAGTTTTGAGCTTTCTGGATAGTTTGGAGCTTTCTGGATAGTTTTGAGCGTGCTGGATAGTTTTGAGCGTGCTGGATATTTTGGAGCTTTCTGGATAGTTTTGAGCGTGCTGGATATTTTGGAGCTTTCTGGATAGTTTTGAGCGTGCTGGATAGTTTTGAGCATGCTGGATAGTTTTGAGCATGCTGGATAGTTTTGAGCGTGCTGGATAGTTTGGAGCTTTCTGGATAGTTTTGAGCTTTCTGGATAGTTTTGAGCGTGCTGGATAGTTTTGAGCGTGCTGGATATTTTGGAGCTTTCTGGATAGTTTTGAGCGTGCTGGATATTTTGGAGCTTTCTGGATAGTTTTGAGCGTGCTGGATAGTTTTGAGCATGCTGGATAGTTTTGAGCATGCTGGATAGTTTTGAGCGTGCTGGATAGTTTGGAGCTTTCTGGATAGTTTTGAGCTTTCTGGATAGTTTTGAGCGTGCTGGATAGTTTTGAGCGTGCTGGATAGTTTGGAGCTTTCTGGATAGTTTTGAGCGTGCTGGATAGTTTTGAGCGTGCTGGATAGTTTTGAGCGTGCTGGATAGTTTGGAGCTTTCTGGATAGTTTTGAGCGTGCTGGATAGTTTTGAGCGTGCTGGATAGTTTTGAGCGTGCTGGATAGTTTGGAGCTTTCTGGATAGTTTTGAGCGTGCTGGATAGTTTTGAGCGTGCTGGATAGTTTTGAGCATGCTGTATAGTTTTGAGCGTGCTGGATAGTTTTGAGCGTGCTGGATAGTTTTGAGCTTTCTGGATAGTTTGGAGCTTTCTGGATAGTTTTGAGCGTGCTGGATAGTTTTGAGCGTGCTGGATAGTTTTGAGCGTGCTGGATATTTTGGAGCTTTCTGGATAGTTTTGAGCGTGCTGGATAGTTTTGAGCATGCTGGATAGTTTTGAGCATGCTGGATAGTTTTGAGCGTGCTGGATAGTTTGGAGCTTTCTGGATAGTTTTGAGCTTTCTGGATAGTTTTGAGCGTGCTGGATAGTTTTGAGCGTGCTGGATAGTTTGGAGCTTTCTGGATAGTTTTGAGCGTGCTGGATAGTTTTGAGCGTGCTGGATAGTTTTGAGCGTGCTGGATAGTTTGGAGCATGCTGGATAGTTTTGAGCATGCTGGATAGTTTTGAGCGTGCTGGATAGTTTTGAGCTTTCTGGATAGTTTTGAGCGTGCTGGATAGTTTTGAGCGTGCTGGATAGTTTTGAGCGTGCTGGATAGTTTTGAGCGTGCTGGATAGTTTTGAGCATGCTGGATAGTTTTGAGCGTGCTGGATAGTTTTGAGCGTGCTGGATAGTTTTGAGCGTGCTGGATAGTTTGGAGCTTTCTGGATAGTTTTGAGCTTTCTGGATAGTTTGGAGCTTTCTGGATAGTTTTGAGCGTGCTGGATAGTTTTGAGCGTGCTGGATAGTTTTGAGCGTGCTGGATAGTTTTGAGCGTGCTGGATAGTTTGGAGCTTTCTGGATAGTTTTGAGCTTTCTGGATAGTTTGGAGCTTTCTGGATAGTTTTGAGCGTGCTGGATAGTTTTGAGCGTGCTGGATAGTTTTGAGCTTTCTGGATAGTTTTGAGCATGCTGGATAGTTTTGAGCTTTCTGGATAGTTTTGAGCATGCTGGATAGTTTTGAGCTTTCTGGATAGTTTTGAGCGTGCTGGATAGTTTTGAGCTTTCTGGATAGTTTTGAGCGTGCTGGATAGTTTTGAGCTTTCTGGATAGTTTTGAGCGTGCTGGATAGTTTTGAGCTTTCTGGATAGTTTTGAGCGTGCTGGATAGTTTTGAGCTTTCTGGATAGTTTTGAGCGTGCTGGATAGTTTTGAGCGTGCTGGATAGTTTTGAGCATGCTGGATAGTTTTGAGCGTGCTGGATAGTTTTGAGCTTTCTGGATAGTTTTGAGCGTGCTGGATAGTTTTGAGCGTGCTGGATAGTTTTGAGCGTGCTGGATAGTTTTGAGCTTTCTGGATAGTTTTGAGCGTGCTGGATAGTTTTGAGCGTGCTGGATAGTTTTGAGCTTTCTGGATAGTTTTGAGCGTGCTGGATAGTTTTGAGCGTGCTGGATAGTTTTGAGCTTTCTGGATAGTTTTGAGCGTGCTGGATAGTTTTGAGCGTGCTGGATAGTTTTGAGCGTGCTGGATAGTTTTGAGCGTGCTGGATAGTTTTGAGCGTGCTGGATAGTTTGGAGCTTTCTGGATAGTTTTGAGCGTGCTGGATAGTTTTGAGCGTGCTGGATAGTTTTGAGCGTGCTGGATAGTTTTGAGCGTGCTGGATAGTTTTGAGCATGCTGGATAGTTTGGAGCATGCTGGATAGTTTTGAGCATGCTGGATAGTTTTGAGCGTGCTGGATAGTTTTGAGCTTTCTGGATAGTTTTGAGCGTGCTGGATAGTTTTGAGCGTGCTGGATAGTTTTGAGCATGCTGGATAGTTTTGAGCATGCTGGATAGTTTTGAGCGTGCTGGATAGTTTTGAGCGTGCTGGATAGTTTTGAGCGTGGTGGATAGTTTTGAGCATGCTGGATAGTTTTGAGCATGCTGGATAGTTTTGAGCGTGCTGGATAGTTTTGAGCGTGCTGGATAGTTTTGAGCATGCTGGATAGTTTTGAGCATGCTGTATAGTTTTGAGCATGCTGGATAGTTTTGAGCGTGCTGGATAGTTTTGAGCGTGCTGGATAGTTTTGAGCGTGCTGGATAGTTTTGAGCGTGTTGGATAGTTTTGAGCATGCTGGATAGTTTTGAGCGTGCTGGATAGTTTGGAGCGTGCTGGATAGTTTTGAGCGTGCTGGATAGTTTTGAGCATGCTGGATAGTTTTGAGCGTGCTGGATAGTTTTGAGCGTGTTGGATAGTTTTGAGCATGCTGGATAGTTTTGAGCGTGCTGGATAGTTTTGAGCGTGCTGGATAGTTTTGAGCATGCTGGATAGTTTTGAGCGTGCTGGATAGTTTTGAGCGTGTTGGATAGTTTTGAGCGTGTTGGATAGTTTTGAGCGTGCTGGATAGTTTTGAGCATGCTGGATAGTTTTGAGCGTGCTGGATAGTTTTGAGCGTGTTGGATAGTTTTGAGCTTTCTGGATAGTTTTGAGCGTGCTGGATAGTTTGGAGCGTGCTGGATAGTTTTGAGCGTGCTGGATAGTTTGGAGCGTGCTGGATAGTTTTGAGCATGCTGGATAGTTTGGAGCATGCTGGATAGTTTTGAGCGTGCTGGATAGTTTGGAGCGTGCTGGATAGTTTGGAGCGTGCTGGATAGTTTTGAGCCTGCTGGATAGTTTGGAGCGTGCTGGATAGTTTTGAGCTTTCTGGATAGTTTTGAGCGTGCTGGATAGTTTTGAGCGTGCTGGATAGTTTGGAGATTTCTGGATAGTTTTGAGCTTTCTGGATAGTTTTGAGCGTGCTGGATAGTTTTGAGCGTGCTGGATAGTTTGGAGATTTCTGGATAGTTTTGAGCTTTCTGGATAGTTTTGAGCGTGCTGGATAGTTTTGAGCGTGCTGGATAGTTTGGAGATTTCTGGATAGTTTTGAGCTTTCTGGATAGTTTTGAGCGTGCTGGATAGTTTTGAGCGTGCTGGATAGTTTTGAGCGTGCTGGATAGTTTTGAGCGTGCTGGATAGTTTTGAGCGTGCTGGATAGTTTGGAGCTTTCTGGATAGTTTTGAGCTTTCTGGATAGTTTTGAGCGTGCTGGATAGTTTGGAGCTTTCTGGATAGTTTTGAGCGTGCTGGATAGTTTGGAGCTTTCTGGATAGTTTTGAGCTTTCTGGATAGTTTTGAGCTTTCTGGATAGTTTTGAGCTTTCTGGATAGTTTTGAGCTTTCTGGATAGTTTTGAGCGTGCTGGATAGTTTGGAGCTTTCTGGATAGTTTTGAGCTTTCTGGATAGTTTTGAGCTTTCTGGATAGTTTTGAGCGTGCTGGATAGTTTGGAGCTTTCTGGATAGTTTTGAGCTTTCTGGATAGTTTTGAGCTTTCTGGATAGTTTTGAGCTTTCTGGATAGTTTTGAGCTTTCTGGATAGTTTTGAGCTTTCTGGATAGTTTTGAGCTTTCTGGATAGTTTTGAGCTTTCTGGATAGTTTTGAGCTTTCTGGATAGTTTTGAGCGTGCTGGATAGTTTGGAGCTTTCTGGATAGTTTTGAGCTTTCTGGATAGTTTTGAGCTTTCTGGATAGTTTTGAGCGTGCTGGATAGTTTGGAGCTTTCTGGATAGTTTTGAGCTTTCTGGATAGTTTTGAGCTTTCTGGATAGTTTTGAGCGTGCTGGATAGTTTGGAGCTTTCTGGATAGTTTTGAGCTTTCTGGATAGTTTTGAGCGTGCTGGATAGTTTTGAGCGTGCTGGATAGTTTTGAGCTTTCTGGATAGTTTTGAGCGTGCTGGATAGTTTGGAGCTTTCTGGATAGTTTTGAGCGTGCTGGATAGTTTTGAGCTTTCTGGATAGTTTTGAGCGTGCTGGATAGTTTTGAGCGTGCTGGATAGTTTTGAGCGTGCTGGATAGTTTTGAGCGTGCTGGATAGTTTGGAGCGTGCTGGATAGTTTGGAGCTTTCTGGATAGTTTTGAGCGTGCTGGATAGTTTTGAGCGTGCTGGATAGTTTTGAGCGTGCTGGATAGTTTGGAGCATGCTGGATAGTTTTGAGCGTGCTGGATAGTTTTGAGCGTGCTGGATAGTTTGGAGCATGCTGGATAGTTTTGAGCATGCTGGATAGTTTTGAGCGTGCTGGATAGTTTTGAGCTTTCTGGATAGTTTTGAGCGTGCTGGATAGTTTTGAGCGTGCTGGATAGTTTTGAGCGTGCTGGATAGTTTTGAGCGTGCTGGATAGTTTTGAGCGTGCTGGATAGTTTTGAGCATGCTGGATAGTTTTGAGCGTGCTGGATAGTTTGGAGCGTGCTGGATAGTTTTGAGCTTTCTGGATAGTTTGGAGCGTGCTGGATAGTTTTGAGCATGCTGGATAGTTTTGAGCGTGCTGGATAGTTTTGAGCTTTCTGGATAGTTTTGAGCGTGCTGGATAGTTTTGAGCGTGCTGGATAGTTTTGAGCGTGCTGGATAGTTTTGAGCGTGCTGGATAGTTTTGAGCATGCTGGATAGTTTTGAGCGTGCTGGATAGTTTTGAGCGTGCTGGATAGTTTTGAGCTTTCTGGATAGTTTGGAGCTTTCTGGATAGTTTTGAGCTTTCTGGATAGTTTGGAGCTTTCTGGATAGTTTTGAGCGTGCTGGATAGTTTTGAGCGTGCTGGATAGTTTTGAGCATGCTGGATAGTTTTGAGCGTGCTGGATAGTTTTGAGCGTGCTGGATAGTTTTGAGCTTTCTGGATAGTTTGGAGCTTTCTGGATAGTTTTGAGCTTTCTGGATAGTTTTGAGCTTTCTGGATAGTTTGGAGCTTTCTGGATAGTTTTGAGCTTTCTGGATAGTTTGGAGCTTTCTGGATAGTTTGGAGCGTGCTGGATAGTTTTGAGCGTGCTGGATAGTTTGGAGCTTTCTGGATAGTTTTGAGCGTGCTGGATAGTTTTGAGCGTGCTGGATAGTTTTGAGCGTGCTGGATAGTTTTGAGCTTTCTGGATAGTTTTGAGCGTGCTGGATAGTTTTGAGCTTTCTGGATAGTTTTGAGCGTGCTGGATAGTTTTGAGCGTGCTGGATAGTTTGGAGCTTTCTGGATAGTTTTGAGCGTGCTGGATAGTTTTGAGCTTTCTGGATAGTTTTGAGCGTGCTGGATAGTTTTGAGCTTTCTGGATAGTTTTGAGCGTGCTGGATAGTTTTGAGCGTGCTGGATAGTTTGGAGCTTTCTGGATAGTTTTGAGCTTTCTGGATAGTTTGGAGCTTTCTGGATAGTTTTGAGCGTGCTGGATAGTTTTGAGCGTGCTGGATAGTTTTGAGCGTGCTGGATAGTTTTGAGCGTGCTGGATAGTTTTGAGCGTGCTGGATAGTTTTGAGCGTGCTGGATAGTTTTGAGCGTGCTGGATAGTTTTGAGCGTGCTGGATAGTTTTGAGCGTGCTGGATAGTTTTGAGCGTGCTGGATAGTTTTGAGCGTGCTGGATAGTTTTGAGCGTGCTGGATAGTTTTGAGCATGCTGGATAGTTTGGAGCTTTCTGGATAGTTTTGAGCGTGCTGGATAGTTTTGAGCGTGCTGGATAGTTTTGAGCGTGCTGGATAGTTTTGAGCATGCTGGATAGTTTGGAGCATGCTGGATAGTTTTGAGCATGCTGGATAGTTTTGAGCGTGCTGGATAGTTTTGAGCTTTCTGGATAGTTTTGAGCGTGCTGGATAGTTTTGAGCGTGCTGGATAGTTTTGAGCGTGCTGGATAGTTTTGAGCGTGCTGGATAGTTTGGAGCATGCTGGATAGTTTTGAGCGTGCTGGATAGTTTTGAGCGTGCTGGATAGTTTTGAGCGTGCTGGATAGTTTTGAGCGTGCTGGATAGTTTTGAGCGTGCTGGATAGTTTTGAGCGTGCTGGATAGTTTTGAGCGTGCTGGATAGTTTTGAGCATGCTGGATAGTTTGGAGCTTTCTGGATAGTTTTGAGCGTGCTGGATAGTTTTGAGCGTGCTGGATAGTTTTGAGCATGCTGGATAGTTTGGAGCATGCTGGATAGTTTTGAGCATGCTGGATAGTTTTGAGCGTGCTGGATAGTTTTGAGCTTTCTGGATAGTTTTGAGCGTGCTGGATAGTTTTGAGCGTGCTGGATAGTTTTGAGCGTGCTGGATAGTTTTGAGCGTGCTGGATAGTTTTGAGCATGCTGGATAGTTTTGAGCGTGCTGGATAGTTTTGAGCGTGCTGGATAGTTTTGAGCGTGCTGGATAGTTTTGAGCGTGCTGGATAGTTTTGAGCTTGCTGGATAGTTTTGAGCGTGCTGGATAGTTTTGAGCGTGCTGGATAGTTTTGAGCGTGCTGGATAGTTTTGAGCGTGCTGGATAGTTTTGAGCATGCTGGATAGTTTTGAGCGTGCTGGATAGTTTTGAGCGTGCTGGATAGTTTTGAGCATGCTGGATAGTTTTGAGCATGCTGTATAGTTTTGAGCATGCTGGATAGTTTTGAGCGTGCTGGATAGTTTTGAGCGTGCTGGATAGTTTTGAGTGTGCTGGATAGTTTTGAGCGTGCTGGATAGTTTTGAGCGTGTTGGATAGTTTTGAGCATGCTGGATAGTTTTGAGCGTGCTGGATAGTTTGGAGCGTGCTGGATAGTTTTGAGCGTGCTGGATAGTTTTGAGCGTGCTGGATAGTTTTGAGCGTGCTGGATAGTTTTGAGCGTGTTGGATAGTTTTGAGCATGCTGGATAGTTTTGAGCGTGCTGGATAGTTTTGAGCGTGCTGGATAGTTTTGAGCGTGCTGGATAGTTTTGAGCGTGTTGGATAGTTTTGAGCGTGTTGGATAGTCTTGAGCGTGCTGGATAGTTTTGAGCATGCTGGATAGTTTTGAGCGTGCTGGATAGTTTTGAGCGTGTTGGATAGTTTTGAGCTTTCTGGATAGTTTTGAGCGTGCTGGATAGTTTGGAGCGTGCTGGATAGTTTTGAGCGTGCTGGATAGTTTTGAGCGTGCTGGATAGTTTGGAGCGTGCTGGATAGTTTTGAGCGTGCTGGATAGTTTGGAGCGTGCTGGATAGTTTGGAGCGTGCTGGATAGTTTGGAGCGTGCTGGATAGTTTTGAGCGTGCTGGATAGTTTTGAGCGTGCTGGATAGTTTGGAGCGTGCTGGATAGTTTTGAGCGTGCTGGATAGTTTGGAGCGTGCTGGATAGTTTTGAGCGTGCTGGATAGTTTGGAGCGTGCTGGATAGTTTGGAGCGTGCTGGATAGTTTTGAGCCTGCTGGATAGTTTGGAGCTTTCTGGATAGTTTTGAGCTTTCTGGATAGTTTTGAGCGTGCTGGATAGTTTTGAGCGTGCTGGATAGTTTTGAGCGTGCTGGATAGTTTTGAGCTTTCTGGATAGTTTTGAGCGTGCTGGATAGTTTGGAGCTTTCTGGATAGTTTTGAGCGTGCTGGATAGTTTTGAGCGTGCTGGATAGTTTTGAGCTTTCTGGATAGTTTTGAGCGTGCTGGATAGTTTTGAGCGTGCTGGATAGTTTTGAGCGTGCTGGATAGTTTTGAGCGTGCTGGATAGTTTGGAGCTTTCTGGATAGTTTTGAGCGTGCTGGATAGTTTTGAGCGTGCTGGATAGTTTTGAGCATGCTGGATAGTTTTGAGCGTGCTGGATAGTTTTGAGCTTTCTGGATAGTTTGGAGCGTGCTGGATAGTTTTGAGCATGCTGGATAGTTTTGAGCTTTCTGGATAGTTTGGAGCGTGCTGGATAGTTTTGAGCGTGCTGGATAGTTTTGAGCGTGCTGGATAGTTTGGAGCTTTCTGGATAGTTTTGAGCTTTCTGGATAGTTTTGAGCGTGCTGGATAGTTTTGAGCGTGCTGGATAGTTTTGAGCTTTCTGGATAGTTTTGAGCGTGCTGGATAGTTTTGAGCGTGCTGGATAGTTTGGAGCTTTCTGGATAGTTTTGAGCTTTCTGGATAGTTTTGAGCGTGCTGGATAGTTTTGAGCTTTCTGGATAGTTTTGAGCGTGCTGGATAGTTTTGAGCTTTCTGGATAGTTTTGAGCGTGCTGGATAGTTTTGAGCGTGCTGGATAGTTTTGAGCGTGCTGGATAGTTTGGAGCTTTCTGGATAGTTTTGAGCGTGCTGGATAGTTTTGAGCGTGCTGGATAGTTTTGAGCGTGCTGGATAGTTTTGAGCGTGCTGGATAGTTTTGAGCGTGCTGGATAGTTTTGAGCGTGCTGGATAGTTTTGAGCTTTCTGGATAGTTTTGAGCGTGCTGGATAGTTTTGAGCGTGCTGGATAGTTTTGAGCGTGCTGGATAGTTTTGAGCGTGCTGGATAGTTTTGAGCGTGCTGGATAGTTTGGAGCTTTCTGGATAGTTTTGAGCTTTCTGGATAGTTTTGAGCGTGCTGGATAGTTTTGAGCGTGCTGGATAGTTTTGAGCGTGCTGGATAGTTTGGAGCTTTCTGGATAGTTTTGAGCTTTCTGGATAGTTTTGAGCGTGCTGGATAGTTTTGAGCATGCTGGATAGTTTTGAGCGTGCTGGATAGTTTTGAGCTTTCTGGATAGTTTTGAGCGTGCTGGATAGTTTTGAGCGTGCTGGATAGTTTTGAGCGTGCTGGATAGTTTTGAGCGTGCTGGATAGTTTTGAGCTTTCTGGATAGTTTTGAGCGTGCTGGATAGTTTTGAGCTTTCTGGATAGTTTTGAGCGTGCTGGATAGTTTTGAGCGTGCTGGATAGTTTTGAGCATGCTGGATAGTTTTGAGTGTGCTGGATAGTTTTGAGCGTGCTGGATAGTTTTGAGCGTGCTGGATAGTTTTGAGCGTGCTGGATAGTTTTGAGCGTGCTGGATAGTTTTGAGCGTGCTGGATAGTTTTGAGCTTCCTGGATAGTTTTGAGCATGCTAGATAGTTTTGAGCGTGCTGGATAGTTTTGAGCATGCTGGATAGTTTTGAGCGTGCTGGATAGTTTTGACCGTGCTGGATAGTTTTGAGCGTGCTGGATAGTTTTGAGCTTTCTGGATAGTTTTGAGCGTGCTGGATAGTTTGGAGCTTTCTGGATAGTTTTGAGCGTGCTGGATAGTTTTGAGCGTGCTGGATAGTTTGGAGCGTGCTGGATAGTTTTGAGCGTGCTGGATAGTTTTGGAGCTTTCTGGATAGTTTTGAGCGTGCTGGATAGTTTTGAGCTTCCTGGATAGTTTTGAGCGTGCTGGATAGTTTTGAGCGTGCTGGATAGTTTTGAGCGTGCTGGATATTTTGGAGCTTTCTGGATAGTTTTGAGCGTGCTGGATAGTTTTGAGCGTGCTGGATAGTTTTGAGCGTGCTGGATAGTTTTGAGCGTGCTGGATAGTTTTGAGCGTGCTGGATAGTTTTGAACATGCTGTATAGTTTTGAGCGTGCTGGATAGTTTTGAGCGTGCTGGATAGTTTTGAGCGTGCTGGATAGTTTTGAGCGTGCTGAATAGTTTTGAGTGTGCTGGATAGTTTTGAGCGTGCTGGATAGTTTTGAACATGCTGTATAGTTTTGAGCGTGCTGAATAGTTTTGAGTGTGCTGGATAGTTTTGAGCGTGCTGGATAGTTTTGAACATGCTGGATAGTTTTGTGCGTGCTGGATAGTTTTGAGCGTGCTGGATAGTTTTGAGCTTTCTGGATAGTTTTGAGCGTGCTGGATAGTTTTGAGCGTGCTGGATAGTTTTGTGCGTGCTGGATAGTTTTGAGTGTGCTGGATAGTTTTGAGCTGTCTGGATAGTTTTGAGCTTTCTGGATAGTTTTGAGCGTGCTGGATAGTTTTGAGCGTGCTGGATAGTTTTGAGCGTGCTGGATAGTTTTGAGCGTGCTGGATAGTTTTGTGCGTGCTGGATAGTTTTGAGTGTGCTGGATAGTTTTGAGCTTTCTGGATAGTTTTGAGCGTGCTGGATAGTTTTGAGCGTGCTGGATAGTTTTGAGCTGTCTGGATAGTTTGGAGCTTTCTGGATAGTTTTGAGCGTGCTGGATAGTTTTGAGCTGTCTGGATAGTTTGGAGCTTTCTGGATAGTTTTGAGCGTGCTGGATAGTTTTGAGCTGTCTGGATAGTTTGGAGCTTTCTGGATAGTTTTGAGCGTGCTGGATAGTTTTGAGCGTGCTGGATAGTTTTGAGCGTGCTGGATAGTTTTGAGCGTGCTGGATAGTTTTGAGCGTGCTGGATAGTTTTGTGCGTGCTGGATAGTTTTGAGTGTGCTGGATAGTTTTGAGCTTTCTGGATAGTTTTGAGCGTGCTGGATAGTTTTGAGCGTGCTGGATAGTTTTGAGCGTGCTGGACAGTTTGGAGCTTTCTGGATAGTTTTGAGCGTGCTGGATAGTTTTGAGCGTGCTGGATAGTTTTGAGCGTGCTGGATAGTTTTGAGCGTGCTGGATAGTTTTGAGCGTGCTGGATAGTTTTGAGCGTGCTGGATAGTTTGGAGCTTTCTGGATAGTTTTGAGCGTGCTGGATAGTTTTGAGCGTGCTGGATAGTTTTGAGCGTGCTGGATAGTTTGGAGCTTTCTGGATAGTTTGGAGCTTTCTGGATAGTTTGGAGCTTTCTGGATAGTTTTGAGCGTGCTGGATAGTTTTGAGCGTGCTGGATAGTTTTGAGCTTTCTGGATAGTTTGGAGCTTTCTGGATAGTTTTGAGCGTGCTGGATAGTTTTGAGCGTGCTGGATAGTTTTGAGCATGCTGGATAGTTTTGAGCATGCTGGATAGTTTTGAGCGTGCTGGATAGTTTTGAGCGTGCTGGATAGTTTTGAGCGTGCTGGATAGTTTTGAGCTTTCTGGATAGTTTGGAGCTTTCTGGATAGTTTTGAGCGTGCTGGATAGTTTTGAGCGTGCTGGATAGTTTTGAGTGAGCTGGATAGTTTTGAGCATGCTGGATAGTTTTGAGCATGCTGGATAGTTTTGAGCGTGCTGGATAGTTTTGAGCGTGCTGGATAGTTTTGAGCATGCTGGATAGTTTTGAGCGTGCTGGATAGTTTTGAGCATGCTGGATAGTTTTGAGCATGCTGGATAGTTTTGAGCGTGCTGGATAGTTTTGAGCATGCTGGATAGTTTGGAGCTTTCTGGATAGTTTTGAGCGTGCTGGATAGTTTTGAGCGTGCTGGATAGTTTTGAGCGTGCTGGATAGTTTTGAGCGTGCTGGATAGTTTTGAGCGTGCTGGATAGTTTTGAGCGTGCTGGATAGTTTTGAGCGTGCTGGATAGTTTGGAGCGTGCTGGATAGTTTGGAGCTTTCTGGATAGTTTTGAGCGTGCTGGATAGTTTGGAGCTTTCTGGATAGTTTGGAGCTTTCTGGATAGTTTGGAGCGTGCTGGATAGTTTGGAGCTTTCTGGATAGTTTGGAGCGTGCTGGATAGTTTGGAGCTTTCTGGATAGTTTTGAGCGTGCTGGATAGTTTGGAGCTTTCTGGATAGTTTTGAGCGTGCTGGATAGTTTTGAGCGTGCTGGATAGTTTTGAGCATGCTGGATAGTTTTGAGCGTGCTGGATAGTTTTGAGCATGCTGGATAGTTTTGAGCGTGCTGGATAGTTTTGAGCGTGCTGGATAGTTTGGAGCTTTCTGGATAGTTTTGAGCGTGCTGGATAGTTTGGAGCTTTCTGGATAGTTTGGAGCGTGCTGGATAGTTTTGAGCGTGCTGGATAGTTTTGAGCGTGCTGGATAGTTTTGAGCGTGCTGGATAGTTTGGAGCTTTCTGGATAGTTTTGAGCGTGCTGGATAGTTTTGAGCGTGCTGGATAGTTTTGAGCATGCTGGATAGTTTTGAGCGTGCTGGATAGTTTTGAGCATGCTGGATAGTTTTGAGCATGCTGGATAGTTTTGAGCGTGCTGGATAGTTTTGAGCATGCTGGATAGTTTGGAGCTTTCTGGATAGTTTTGAGCGTGCTGGATAGTTTTGAGCGTGCTGGATAGTTTTGAGCGTGCTGGATAGTTTTGAGCGTGCTGGATAGTTTTGAGCGTGCTGGATAGTTTGGAGCGTGCTGGATAGTTTGGAGCTTTCTGGATAGTTTTGAGCGTGCTGGATAGTTTTGAGCTTTCTGGATAGTTTGGAGCGTGCTGGATAGTTTTGAGCGTGCTGGATAGTTTTGAGCGTGCTGGATAGTTTTGAGCATGCTGGATAGTTTTGAGCGTGCTGGATAGTTTGGAGCTTTCTGGATAGTTTGGAGCGTGCTGGATAGTTTGGAGCTTTCTGGATAGTTTTGAGCGTGCTGGATAGTTTTGAGCGTGCTGGATAGTTTTGAGCATGCTGGATAGTTTTGAGCGTGCTGGATAGTTTTGAGCGTGCTGGATAGTTTGGAGCGTGCTGGATAGTTTGGAGCTTTCTGGATAGTTTTGAGCGTGCTGGATAGTTTGGAGCTTTCTGGATAGTTTTGAGCGTGCTGGATAGTTTGGAGCTTTCTGGATAGTTTTGAGCTTTCTGGATAGTTTTGAGCGTGCTGGATAGTTTTGAGCATGCTGGACAGTTTTGAGCATGCTGGATAGTTTTGAGCATGCTGGATAGTTTGGAGCTTTCTGGATAGTTTTGAGCTTTCTGGATAGTTTTGAGCATGCTGGATAGTTTTGAGCATGCTGGACAGTTTTGAGCATGCTGGATAGTTTTGAGCATGCTGGATAGTTTTGAGCGTGCTGGATAGTTTTGAGCGTGCTGGATAGTTTTGAGCGTGCTGGATAGTTTTGAGCGTGCTGGATAGTTTTGAGCATGCTGGATAGTTTTGAGCGTGCTGGATAGTTTTGAGCGTGCTGGATAGTTTTGAGCATGCTGGATAGTTTTGAGCATGCTGGATAGTTTTGAGCTTTCTGGATAGTTTTGAGCGTGCTGGATAGTTTTGAGCTTTCTGGATAGTTTTGAGCATGCTGGATAGTTTTGAGCGTGCTGGATAGTTTTGAGCGTGCTGGATAGTTTTGAGCGTGCTGGATAGTTTTGAGCGTGCTGGATAGTTTTGAGCGTGCTGGATAGTTTTGAGCTTTCTGGATAGTTTTGAGCATGCTGGATAATTTTGAGCGTGCTGGATAGTTTTGAGCATGCTGGATAGTTTTGAGCGTGCTGGATAGTTTTGACCGTGCTGGATAGTTTTGAGCGTGCTGGATAGTTTTGAGCGTGCTGGATAGTTTTGAGCGTGCTGGATAGTTTTGAGCTTTCTGGATAGTTTTGAGCGTGCTGGATAGTTTTGAGCATGCTGGATAGTTTTGAGCGTGCTGGATAGTTTTGAGCGTGCTGGATAGTTTTGAGCTTTCTGGATAGTTTTGAGCGTGCTGGATAGTTTTGAGCGTGCTGGATAGTTTTGAGCGTGCTGGATAGTTTTGAGCATGCTGGATAGTTTTGAGCGTGCTGGATAGTTTTGAGCGTGCTGGATAGTTTTGAGCTTTCTGGATAGTTTTGAGCGTGCTGGATAGTTTTGAGCGTGCTGGATAGTTTTGAGCGTGCTGGATAGTTTTGAGCATGCTGGATAGTTTTGAGCGTGCTGGATAGTTTTGAGCATGCTGGATAGTTTTGAGCGTGCTGGATAGTTTTGAGCTTTCTGGATAGTTTTGAGCGTGCTGGATAGTTTTGAGCGTGCTGGATAGTTTTGAGCGTGCTGGATAGTTTTGAGCATGCTGGATAGTTTGGAGCTTTCTGGATAGTTTTGAGCGTGCTGGATAGTTTTGAGCGTGCTGGATAGTTTTGAGCGTGCTGGATAGTTTTGAGCGTGCTGGATAGTTTTGAGCGTGCTGGATAGTTTTGAGCATGCTGGATAGTTTGGAGCTTTCTGGATAGTTTTGAGCGTGCTGGATAGTTTTGAGCGTGCTGGATAGTTTTGAGCGTGCTGGATAGTTTTGAGCGTGCTGGATAGTTTTGAGCGTGCTGGATAGTTTTGAGCATGCTGGATAGTTTTGAGTGTGCTGGATAGTTTTGAGCATGCTGGATAGTTTTGAGCGTGCTGGATAGTTTTGAGCGTGCTGGATAGTTTTGAGCGTGCTGGATAGTTTTGAGCGTGCTGGATAGTTTTGAGCATGCTGGATAGTTTTGAGCGTGCTGGATAGTTTTGAGCTTTCTGGATAGTTTTGAGCATGCTGGATAGTTTTGAGCGTGCTGGATAGTTTTGAGCGTGCTGGATAGTTTTGAGCGTGCTGGATAGTTTGGAGCTTTCTGGATAGTTTTGAGCGTGCTGGATAGTTTGGAGCTTTCTGGATAGTTTTGAGCGTGCTGGATAGTTTTGAGCGTGCTGGATAGTTTTGAGCATGCTGGATAGTTTTGAGCGTGCTGGATAGTTTTGAGCATGCTGGATAGTTTTGAGCGTGCTGGATAGTTTTGAGCGTGCTGGATAGTTTGGAGCTTTCTGGATAGTTTTGAGCGTGCTGGATAGTTTGGAGCTTTCTGGATAGTTTGGAGCGTGCTGGATAGTTTGGAGCTTTCTGGATAGTTTGGAGCGTGCTGGATAGTTTTGAGCGTGCTGGATAGTTTGGAGCTTTCTGGATAGTTTGGAGCGTGCTGGATAGTTTGGAGCTTTCTGGATAGTTTTGAGCGTGCTGGATAGTTTGGAGCTTTCTGGATAGTTTGGAGCGTGCTGGATAGTTTGGAGCTTTCTGGATAGTTTGGAGCGTGCTGGATAGTTTTGAGCGTGCTGGATAGTTTGGAGCTTTCTGGATAGTTTGGAGCGTGCTGGATAGTTTGGAGCTTTCTGGATAGTTTGGAGCGTGCTGGATAGTTTTGAGCGTGCTGGATAGTTTTGAGCGTGCTGGATAGTTTGGAGCTTTCTGGATAGTTTGGAGCGTGCTGGATAGTTTTGAGCGTGCTGGATAGTTTTGAGCGTGCTGGATAGTTTTGAGCGTGCTGGATAGTTTGGAGCTTTCTGGATAGTTTTGATCGTGCTGGATAGTTTTGAGCGTGCTGGATAGTTTTGAGCATGCTGGATAGTTTTGAGCGTGCTGGATAGTTTTGAGCATGCTGGATAGTTTTGAGCATGCTGGATAGTTTTGAGCGTGCTGGATAGTTTTGAGCATGCTGGATAGTTTGGAGCTTTCTGGATAGTTTTGAGCGTGCTGGATAGTTTTGAGCGTGCTGGATAGTTTTGAGCGTGCTGGATAGTTTTGAGCGTGCTGGATAGTTTTGAGCGTGCTGGATAGTTTTGAGCGTGCTGGATAGTTTTGAGCGTGCTGGATAGTTTGGAGCGTGCTGGATAGTTTGGAGCTTTCTGGATAGTTTTGAGCGTGCTGGATAGTTTTGAGCTTTCTGGATAGTTTGGAGCGTGCTGGATAGTTTTGAGCGTGCTGGATAGTTTTGAGCGTGCTGGATAGTTTTGAGCGTGCTGGATAGTTTTGAGCGTGCTGGATAGTTTGGAGCTTTCTGGATAGTTTGGAGCTTTCTGGATAGTTTTGAGCGTGCTGGATAGTTTTGAGCGTGCTGGATAGTTTTGAGCATGCTGGATAGTTTTGAGCGTGCTGGATAGTTTTGAGCGTGCTGGATAGTTTGGAGCGTGCTGGATAGTTTGGAGCTTTCTGGATAGTTTTGAGCGTGCTGGATAGTTTGGAGCTTTCTGGATAGTTTTGAGCGTGCTGGATAGTTTGGAGCTTTCTGGATAGTTTTGAGCTTTCTGGATAGTTTTGAGCGTGCTGGATAGTTTTGAGCATACTGGACAGTTTTGAGCATGCTGGATAGTTTTGAGCATGCTGGATAGTTTTGAGCGTGCTGGATAGTTTTGAGCGTGCTGGATAGTTTTGAGCGTGCTGGATAGTTTTGAGCATGCTGGATAGTTTTGAGCGTGCTGGATAGTTTTGAGCGTGCTGGATAGTTTTGAGCATGCTGGATAGTTTTGAGCGTGCTGGATAGTTTTGAGCGTGCTGGATAGTTTTGAGCATGCTGGATAGTTTTGAGCATGCTGGATAGTTTTGAGCTTTCTGGATAGTTTTGAGCGTGCTGGATAGTTTTGAGCTTTCTGGATAGTTTTGAGCATGCTGGATAGTTTTGAGCGTGCTGGATAGTTTTGAGCGTGCTGGATAGTTTTGAGCGTGCTGGATAGTTTTGAGCGTGCTGGATAGTTTTGAGCTTTCTGGATAGTTTTGAGCATGCTGGATAATTTTGAGCGTGCTGGATAGTTTTGAGCATGCTGGATAGTTTTGAGCGTGCTGGATAGTTTTGACCGTGCTGGATAGTTTTGAGCGTGCTGGATAGTTTTGAGCGTGCTGGATAGTTTTGAGCGTGCTGGATAGTTTTGAGCTTTCTGGATAGTTTTGAGCGTGCTGGATAGTTTTGAGCATGCTGGATAGTTTTGAGCGTGCTGGATAGTTTTGAGCGTGCTGGATAGTTTTGAGCTTTCTGGATAGTTTTGAGCGTGCTGGATAGTTTTGAGCGTGCTGGATAGTTTTGAGCGTGCTGGATAGTTTTGAGCATGCTGGATAGTTTTGAGCGTGCTGGATAGTTTTGAGCGTGCTGGATAGTTTTGAGCTTTCTGGATAGTTTTGAGCGTGCTGGATAGTTTTGAGCGTGCTGGATAGTTTTGAGCGTGCTGGATAGTTTTGAGCATGCTGGATAGTTTTGAGCGTGCTGGATAGTTTTGAGCATGCTGGATAGTTTTGAGCGTGCTGGATAGTTTTGAGCTTTCTGGATAGTTTTGAGCGTGCTGGATAGTTTTGAGCGTGCTGGATGGTTTTGAGCGTGCTGGATAGTTTTGAGCGTGCTGGATAGTTTTGAGCATGCTGGATAGTTTGGAGCTTTCTGGATAGTTTTGAGCGTGCTGGATAGTTTTGAGCGTGCTGGATAGTTTTGAGCGTGCTGGATAGTTTTGAGCGTGCTGGATAGTTTTGAGCGTGCTGGATAGTTTTGAGCATGCTGGATAGTTTTGAGTGTGCTGGATAGTTTTGAGCATGCTGGATAGTTTTGAGCGTGCTGGATAGTTTTGAGCGTGCTGGATAGTTTTGAGCGTGCTGGATAGTTTTGAGCGTGCTGGATAGTTTTGAGCGTGCTGGATAGTTTTGAGCATGCTGGATAGTTTTGAGCGTGCTGGATAGTTTTGAGCATGCTGGATAGTTTTGAGCATGCTGGATAGTTTTGAGCGTGCTGGATAGTTTTGAGCATGCTGGATAGTTTTGAGCATGCTGGATAGTTTTGAGCATGCTGGATAATTTTGAGCATGCTGGATAGTTTTGAGCGTGCTGGATAGTTTGGAGCATGCTGGATAGTTTTGAGCGTGCTGGATAGTTTTGAGCATGCTGGATAGTTTTGAGCGTGCTGGATAGTTTTGAGCGTGCTGGATAGTTTTGAGCATGCTGGATAGTTTTGAGCATGCTGGATAGTTTTGAGCGTGCTGGATAGTTTGGAGCTTTCTGGATAGTTTTGAGCGTGCTGGATAGTTTTGAGCGTGCTGGATAGTTTTGAGCGTGCTGGATAGTTTTGAGCATGCTGGATAGTTTTGAGCGTGCTGGATAGTTTTGAGTGTGCTGGATAGTTTTGAGCGTGCTGGATAGTTTTGAGCGTGCTGGATAGTTTTGAGCGTGCTGGATAGTTTTGAGTGTGCTGGATAGTTTTGAGTGTGCTGGATAGTTTTGAGCGTGCTGGATAGTTTTGAGCATGCTGGATAGTTTTGAGCGTGCTGGATAGTTTTGAGTGTGCTGGATAGTTTTGAGCGTGCTGGATAGTTTTGAGCGTGCTGGATAGTTTTGAGCATGCTGGATAGTTTTGAGCGTGCTGGATAGTTTTGAGTGTGCTGGATAGTTTTGAGCGTGCTGGATAGTTTTGAGCGTGCTGGATAGTTTTGAGCGTGCTGGATAGTTTTGAGCATGCTGGATAGTTTTGAGCTTTCTGGATAGTTTTGAGCATGCTGGATAGTTTTGAGCTTTCTGGATAGTTTTGAGCGTGCTGGATAGTTTTGAGCATGCTGGATAGTTTGGAGCGTGCTGGATAGTTTTGAGCATGCTGGATAGTTTTGAGCGTGCTGGATAGTTTTGAGCTTTCTGGATAGTTTTGAGCGTGCTGGATAGTTTTGAGCATGCTGGATAGTTTTGAGCGTGCTGGATAGTTTGGAGCTTTCTGGATAGTTTTGAGCGTGCTGGATAGTTTTGAGCGTGCTGGATAGTTTTGAGCGTGCTGGATAGTTTTGAGCTTTCTGGATAGTTTTGAGCATGCTGGATAGTTTTGAGCTTTCTGGATAGTTTTGAGCATGCTGGATAGTTTTGAGCTTTCTGGATAGTTTTGAGCGTGCTGGATAGTTTTGAGCTTTCTGGATAGTTTTGAGCGTGCTGGATAGTTTTGAGCTTTCTGGATAGTTTTGAGCATGCTGGATAGTTTTGAGCTTTCTGGATAGTTTTGAGCGTGCTGGATAGTTTTGAGCTTTCTGGATAGTTTTGAGCGTGCTGGATAGTTTTGAGCTTTCTGGATAGTTTTGAGCATGCTGGATAGTTTTGAGCTTTCTGGATAGTTTTGAGCGTGCTGGATAGTTTTGAGCTTTCTGGATAGTTTTGAGCGTGCTGGATAGTTTGGAGCTTTCTGGATAGTTTGGAGCTTTCTGGATAGTTTTGAGCTTTCTGGATAGTTTTGAGCGTGCTGGATAGTTTGGAGCTTTCTGGATAGTTTTGAGCATGCTGGATAGTTTGGAGCTTTCTGGATAGTTTGGAGCTTTCTGGATAGTTTGGAGCTTTCTGGATAGTTTGGAGCATGCTGGATAGTTTTGAGCGTGCTGGATAGTTTTGAGCGTGCTGGATAGTTTTGAGCGTGCTGGATAGTTTTGAGCGTGCTGGATAGTTTTGAGCGTGCTGGATAGTTTTGAGCGTGCTGGATAGTTTTGAGCGTGCTGGATAGTTTGGAGCTTTCTGGATAGTTTGGAGCTTTCTGGATAGTTTTGAGCGTGCTGGATAGTTTGGAGCTTTCTGGATAGTTTGGAGCTTTCTGGATAGTTTTGAGCGTGCTGGATAGTTTTGAGCGTGCTGGATAGTTTGGAGCGTGCTGGATAGTTTGGAGCTTTCTGGATAGTTTTGAGCGTGCTGGATAGTTTGGAGCTTTCTGGATAGTTTGGAGCTTTCTGGATAGTTTGGAGCTTTCTGGATAGTTTGGAGCTTTCTGGATAGTTTTGAGCGTGCTGGATAGTTTTGAGCATGCTGGATAGTTTTGAGCGTGCTGGATAGTTTTGAGCATGCTGGATAGTTTTGAGCGTGCTGGATAGTTTTGAGCGTGCTGGATAGTTTGGAGCTTTCTGGATAGTTTTGAGCGTGCTGGATAGTTTTGAGCTTTCTGGATAGTTTTGAGCGTGCTGGATAGTTTTGAGCTTTCTGGATAGTTTTGAGCTTTCTGGATAGTTTTGAGCATGCTGGATAGTTTTGAGCGTGCTGGATAGTTTTGAGCTTTCTGGATAGTTTTGAGCATGCTGGATAGTTTTGAGCGTGCTGGATAGTTTTGAGCGTGCTGGATAGTTTTGAGCGTGCTGGATAGTTTGGAGCTTTCTGGATAGTTTGGAGCGTGCTGGATAGTTTTGAGCGTGCTGGATAGTTTTGAGCTTTCTGGATAGTTTGGAGTGTGCTGGATAGTTTTGAGCTTTCTGGATAGTTTTGAGCGTGCTGGATAGTTTTGAGCTTTCTGGATAGTTTTGAGCATGCTGGATAGTTTTGAGCGTGCTGGATAGTTTGGAGCTTTCTGGATAGTTTTGAGCGTGCTGGATAGTTTTGAGCTTTCTGGATAGTTTTGAGCGTGCTGGATAGTTTTGAGCTTTCTGGATAGTTTTGAGCGTGCTGGATAGTTTGGAGCTTTCTGGATAGTTTGGAGCGTGCTGGATAGTTTTGAGCTTTCTGGATAGTTTTGAGCGTGCTGGATAGTTTTGAGCTTTCTGGATAGTTTTGAGCGTGCTGGATAGTTTTGAGCGTGCTGGATAGTTTTGAGCTTTCTGGATAGTTTTGAGCGTGCTGGATAGTTTGAAGCTTTCTGGATAGTTTTGAGCGTGCTGGATAGTTTTGAGCTTTCTGGATAGTTTTGAGCGTGCTGGATAGTTTTGAGCTTTCTGGATAGTTTTGAGCGTGCTGGATAGTTTGGAGCTTTCTGGATAGTTTGGAGCGTGCTGGATAGTTTTGAGCGTGCTGGATAGTTTTGAGCTTTCTGGATAGTTTGGAGTGTGCTGGATAGTTTTGAGCTTTCTGGATAGTTTTGAGCGTGCTGGATAGTTTTGAGCGTGCTGGATAGTTTTGAGCGTGCTGGATAGTTTTGAGCGTGCTGGATAGTTTGGAGCTTTCTGGATAGTTTGGAGCGTGCTGGATAGTTTTGAGCGTGCTGGATAGTTTTGAGCTTTCTGGATAGTTTTGAGCGTGCTGGATAGTTTTGAGCATGCTGGATAGTTTTGAGCGTGCTGGATAGTTTGGAGCTTTCTGGATAGTTTTGAGCGTGCTGGATAGTTTTGAGCATGCTGGATAGTTTTGAGCGTGCTGGATAGTTTTGAGCTTTCTGGATAGTTTTGAGCGTGCTGGATAGTTTTGAGCATGCTGGATAGTTTTGAGCGTGCTGGATAGTTTGGAGCTTTCTGGATAGTTTTGAGCATGCTGGATAGTTTGGAGCTTTCTGGATAGTTTTGAGCGTGCTGGATAGTTTTGAGCGTGCTGGATAGTTTTGAGCTTTCTGGATAGTTTTGAGCGTGCTGGATAGTTTTGAGCGTGCTGGATAGTTTTGAGCGTGCTGTATAGTTTGGAGCTTTCTGGATAGTTTTGAGCATGCTGGATAGTTTTGAGCTTTCTGGATAGTTTTGAGCATGCTGGATAGTTTTGAGCATGCTGGATAGTTTTGAGCATGCTCGATAGTTTTGAGCATGCTGGATAGTTTTGAGCTTTCTGGATAGTTTTGAGCGTGCTGGATAGTTTTGAGCTTTCTGGATAGTTTTGAGCATGCTGGATAGTTTGGAGCTTTCTGGATAGTTTTGAGCATGCTGGATAGTTTGGAGCTTTCTGGATAGTTTTGAGCATGCTGGATAGTTTTGAGCTTTCTGGATAGTTTTGAGCATGCTGGATAGTTTGGAGCTTTCTGGATAGTTTGGAGCATGCTGGATAGTTTTGAGCGTGCTGGATAGTTTTGAGCTTTCTGGATAGTTTTGAGCGTGCTGGATAGTTTGGAGCTTTCTGGATAGTTTTGAGCGTGCTGGATAGTTTTGAGCGTGCTGGATAGTTTGGAGCTTTCTGGATAGTTTTGAGCATGCTGGATAGTTTGGAGCTTTCTGGATAGTTTTGAGCGTGCTGGATAGTTTTGAGCGTGCTGGATAGTTTTGAGCGTGCTGGATAGTTTTGAGCGTGCTGGATAGTTTGGAGCTTTCTGGATAGTTTGGAGCTTTCTGGATAGTTTGGAGCTTTCTGGATAGTTTTGAGCGTGCTGGATACTTTGGAGCTTTCTGGATAGTTTTGAGCGTGCTGGATAGTTTTGAGCGTGCTGGATAGTTTGGAGCTTTCTGGATAGTTTGGAGCTTTCTGGATAGTTTGGAGCTTTCTGGATAGTTTTGAGCGTGCTGGATAGTTTTGAGCTTTCTGGATAGTTTTGAGCGTGCTGGATAGTTTTGAGCGTGCTGGATAGTTTTGAGCGTGCTGGATAGTTTGGAGCTTTCTGGATAGTTTTGAGCATGCTGGATAGTTTGGAGCTTTCTGGATAGTTTTGAGCGTGCTGGATAGTTTTGAGCATGCTGGATAGTTTTGAGCTTTCTGGATAGTTTTGAGCGTGCTGGATAGTTTTGAGCTTTCTGGATAGTTTAGAGCGTGCTGGATAGTTTTGAGCGTGCTGGATAGTTTGGAGCTTTCTGGATAGTTTTGAGCGTGCTGGATAGTTTTGAGCGTGCTGGATAGTTTTGAGCGTGCTGGATAGTTTGGAGCTTTCTGGATAGTTTTGAGCGTGCTGGATAGTTTTGAGCATGCTGGATAGTTTTGAGCGTGCTGGATAGTTTTGAGCTTTCTGGATAGTTTTGAGCGTGCTGGATAGTTTTGAGCGTGCTGGATAGTTTTGAGCGTGCTGGATAGTTTTGAGCATGCTGGATAGTTTTGAGCATGCTGGATAGTTTTGAGCGTGCTGGATAGTTTTGAGCATGCTGGATAGTTTTGAGCGTGCTGGATAGTTTTGAGCGTGCTGGATAGTTTTGAGCGTGCTGGATAGTTTTGAGCATGCTGGATAGTTTTGAGCGTGCTGGATAGTTTTGAGCGTGCTGGATAGTTTTGAGCGTGCTGGATAGTTTTGAGCGTGCTGGATAGTTTTGAGCTTTCTGGATAGTTTTGAGCGTGCTGGATAGTTTTGAGCGTGCTGGATAGTTTTGAGCGTGCTGGATAGTTTTGAGCATGCTGGATAGTTTTGAGCTTTCTGGATAGTTTTGAGCATGCTGGATAGTTTTGAGCTTTCTGGATAGTTTTGAGCGTGCTGGATAGTTTTGAGCATGCTGGATAGTTTTGAGCTTTCTGGATAGTTTTGAGCGTGCTGGATAGTTTTGAGCTTTCTGGATAGTTTTGAGCA
Organism: Carcharodon carcharias; assembly: GCF_017639515.1. Taxonomy (NCBI): domain Eukaryota; kingdom Metazoa; phylum Chordata; class Chondrichthyes; order Lamniformes; family Lamnidae; genus Carcharodon; species Carcharodon carcharias. The sequence continues at coordinate 35,502,802 of NC_054489.1, read as the reverse complement.
TGCTGGATAGTTTTGAGCTTTCTGGATAGTTTTGAGCATGCTGGATAGTTTTGAGCTTTCTGGATAGTTTTGAGCATGCTGGATAGTTTTGAGCTTTCTGGATAGTTTTGAGCGTGCTGGATAGTTTTGAGCATGCTGGATAGTTTGGAGCGTGCTGGATAGTTTTGAGCATGCTGGATAGTTTTGAGCGTGCTGGATAGTTTTGAGCTTTCTGGATAGTTTTGAGCGTGCTGGATAGTTTTGAGCATGCTGGATAGTTTTGAGCGTGCTGGATAGTTTGGAGCTTTCTGGATAGTTTTGAGCGTGCTGGATAGTTTTGAGCGTGCTGGATAGTTTTGAGCGTGCTGGATAGTTTTGAGCGTGCTGGATAGTTTTGAGCGTGCTGGATAGTTTTGAGCGTGCTGGATAGTTTTGAGCGTGCTGGATAGTTTTGAGCGTGCTGGATAGTTTTGAGCATGCTGGATAGTTTTGAGCATGCTGGATAGTTTGGAGCTTTCTGGATAGTTTGGAGCGTGCTGGATAGTTTTGAGCTTTCTGGATAGTTTTGAGCATGCTGGATAGTTTTGAGCGTGCTGGATAGTTTTGAGCGTGCTGTATAGTTTTGAGCTTTCTGGATAGTTTTGAGCATGCTGGATAGTTTTGAGCGTGCTGTATAGTTTTGAGCTTTCTGGATAGTTTTGAGCATGCTGGATAGTTTTGAGCTTTCTGGATAGTTTTGAGCATGCTGGATAGTTTTGAGCGTGCTGGATAGTTTTGAGCGTGCTGTATAGTTTTGAGCATGCTGGATAGTTTTGAGCGTGCTGTATAGTTTTGAGCGTGCTGTATAGTTTTGAGCATGCTGGATAGTTTGGAGCTTTCTGGATAGTTTTGAGCGTGCTGGATAGTTTGGAGCTTTCTGGATAGTTTTGAGCGTGCTGGATAGTTTTGAGCGTGCTGGATAGTTTGGAGCTTTCTGGATAGTTTTGAGCGTGCTGGATAGTTTTGAGCGTGCTGGATAGTTTTGAGCATGCTGGATAGTTTTGAGCGTGCTGGATAGTTTGGAGCTTTCTGGATAGTTTTGAGCATGCTGGATAGTTTTGAGCGTGCTGGATAGTTTTGAGCGTGCTGTATAGTTTTGAGCGTGCTGTATAGTTTTGAGCATGCTGGATAGTTTTGAGCGTGCTGTATAGTTTTGAGCGTGCTGGATAGTTTTGAGCATGCTGGATAGTTTTGAGCGTGCTGGATAGTTTGGAGCTTTCTGGATAGTTTTGAGCGTGCTGGATAGTTTTGAGCGTGCTGGATAGTTTGGAGCTTTCTGATAGTTTTGAGCATGCTGGATAGTTTTGAGCAGTGCTGGATAGTTTTGAGCGTGCTGTATAGTTTTGAGCGTGCTGTATAGTTTTGAGCATGCTGGATAGTTTTGAGCGTGCTGTATAGTTTTGAGCGTGCTGTATAGTTTTGAGCATGCTGGATAGTTTTGAGCGTGCTGTATAGTTTTGAGCGTGCTGGATAGTTTTGAGCTTTCTGGATAGTTTTGAGCGTGCTGGATAGTTTGGAGCTTTCTGGATAGTTTTGAGCTTTCTGGATAGTTTTGAGCGTGCTGGATAGTTTTGAGCGTGCTGGATAGTTTGGAGCTTTCTGGATAGTTTGGAGCTTTCTGGATAGTTTGGAGCTTTCTGGATAGTTTTGAGCGTGCTGGATAGTTTGGAGCTTTCTGGATAGTTTGGAGCTTTCTGGATAGTTTGGAGCTTTCTGGATAGTTTGGAGCTTTCTGGATAGTTTTGAGCGTGCTGGATAGTTTTGAGCATGCTGGATAGTTTGGAGCTTTCTGGATAGTTTGGAGCTTTCTGGATAGTTTGGAGCTTTCTGGATAGTTTGGAGCTTTCTGGATAGTTTTGAGCGTGCTGGATAGTTTTGAGCATGCTGGATAGTTTGGAGCTTTCTGGATAGTTTGGAGCTTTCTGGATAGTTTGGAGCTTTCTGGATAGTTTTGAGCGTGCTGGATAGTTTTGAGCGTGCTGGATAGTTTGGAGCTTTCTGGATAGTTTGGAGCTTTCTGGATAGTTTTGAGCGTGCTGTATAGTTTTGAGCATGCTGGATAGTTTTGAGCGTGCTGTATAGTTTTGAGCATGCTGGATAGTTTTGAGCGTGCTGTATAGTTTTGAGCATGCTGGATAGTTTTGAGCGTGCTGGATAGTTTTGAGCGTGCTGTATAGTTTTGAGCGTGCTGGATAGTTTTGAGCGTGCTGGATAGTTTGGAGCTTTCTGGATAGTTTGGAGCTTTCTGGATAGTTTTGAGCGTGCTGGATAGTTTTGAGCATGCTGGATAGTTTTGAGCGTGCTGGATAGTTTTGAGCATGCTGGATAGTTTTGAGCGTGCTGGATAGTTTTGAGCGTGCTGGATAGTTTTGAGCTTTCTGGATAGTTTTGAGCATGCTGGATAGTTTTGAGCGTGCTGGATAGTTTGCAGCTTTCTGGATAGTTTTGAGCGTGCTGGATAGTTTTGAGCTTTCTGGATAGTTTTGAGCGTGCTGGATAGTTTTGAGCTTTCTGGATAGTTTGGAGTGTGCTGGATAGTTTTGAGCTTTCTGGATAGTTTTGAGCGTGCTGGATAGTTTTGAGCGTGCTGGATAGTTTTGAGCTTTCTGGATAGTTTGGAGTGTGCTGGATAGTTTTGAGCGTGCTGGATAGTTTTGAGCGTGCTGGATAGTTTTGAGCTTTCTGGATAGTTTTGAGCATGCTGGATAGATTTGAGCGTGCTGGATAGTTTTGAGCGTGCTGGATAGTTTGGAGCTTTCTGGATAGTTTTGAGCATGCTGGATAGTTTTGAGGGTGCTGGATAGTTTTGAGCATGCTGGATAGTTTTGAGCGTGCTGGATAGTTTGGAGCTTTCTGGATAGTTTTGAGCGTGCTGGATAGTTTTGAGCATGCTGGATAGTTTTGAGCGTGCTGGATAGTTTTGAGCTTTCTGGATAGTTTTGAGCGTGCTGGATAGTTTTGAGCATGCTGGATAGTTTTGAGCGTGCTGGATAGTTTTGAGCTTTCTGGATAGTTTTGAGCGTGCTGTATAGTTTGGAGCTTTCTGGATAGTTTTGAGCATGCTGGATAGTTTTGAGCTTTCTGGATAGTTTTGAGCATGCTGGATAGTTTTGAGCATGCTCGATAGTTTTGAGCATGCTGGATAGTTTTGAGCTTTCTGGATAGTTTTGAGCATGCTGGATAGTTTGGAGCTTTCTGGATAGTTTGGAGCATGCTGGATACTTTTGAGCGTGCTGGATAGTTTTGAGCGTGCTGGATAGTTTGGAGCTTTCTGGATAGTTTTGAGCGTGCTGGATAGTTTTGAGCGTGCTGGATAGTTTTGAGCTTTCTGGATAGTTTTGAGTGTGCTGGATAGTTTTGAGCGTGCTGGATAGTTTTGAGCGTGCTGGATAGTTTTGAGCGTGCTGGATAGTTTTGAGCGTGCTGGATAGTTTTGAGCGTGCTGGATAGTTTGGAGCTTTCTGGATAGTTTTGAGCGTGCTGGATAGTTTTGAGCGTGCTGGATAGTTTTGAGCTTTCTGGATAGTTTTGAGTGTGCTGGATAGTTTTGAGCGTGCTGGATAGTTTTGAGCGTGCTGGATAGTTTTGAGCATGCTGGATAGTTTTGAGCAGGCTGGATAGTTTTGAGCGTGCTGGATAGTTTTGAGCATGCTGGATAGTTTTGAGCATGCTGGATAGTTTTGAGCGTGCTGGATAGTTTGGAGCTTTCTGGATAGTTTTGAGCATGCTGGATAGTTTTGAGCGTGCTGGATAGTTTTGAGCGTGCTCGATAGTTTTGAGCTTTCTGGATAGTTTTGAGCGTGCTGGATAGTTTTGAGCGTGCTGGATAGTTTTGAGCGTGCTGGATAGTTTTGAGCGTGCTGGATAGTTTTGAGCATGCTGGATAGTTTTGAGCATGCTGGATAGTTTTGAGCGTGCTGGATAGTTTTGAGCGTGCTCGATAGTTTTGAGCTTTCTGGATAGTTTTGAGCGTGCTGGATAGTTTTGAGCGTGCTGGATAGTTTTGAGCGTGCTGGATAGTTTTGAGCGTGCTGGATAGTTTGGAGCTTTCTGGATAGTTTGGAGCTTTCTGGATAGTTTGGAGCTTTCTGGATAGTTTTGAGCGTGCTGGATAGTTTTGAGCATGCTGGATAGTTTTGAGCGTGCTGGATAGTTTTGAGCATGCTGGATAGTTTTGAGCTTTCTGGATAGTTTGGAGCTTTCTGGATAGTTTTGAGCATGCTGGATAGTTTTGAGCGTGCTGGATAGTTTTGAGCATGCTGGATAGTTTTGAGCGTGCTGGATAGTTTTGAGCGTGCTGGATAGTTTTGAGCATGCTGGATAGTTTTGAGCTTTCTGGATAGTTTGGAGCTTTCTGGATAGTTTTGAGCATGCTGGATAGTTTTGAGCGTGCTGGATAGTTTTGAGCGTGCTGGATAGTTTTGAGCGTGCTGGATAGTTTTGAGCATGCTGGATAGTTTGGAGCTTTCTGGATAGTTTGGAGCTTTCTGGATAGTTTGGAGCTTTCTGGATAGTTTTGAGCGTGCTGGATAGTTTGGAGCTTTCTGGATAGTTTGGAGCTTTCTGGATAGTTTGGAGCTTTCTGGATAGTTTTGAGCGTGCTGGATAGTTTTGAGCGTGCTGGATAGTTTGGAGCTTTCTGGATAGTTTTGAGCGTGCTGGATAGTTTTGAGCATGCTGGATAGTTTTGAGCGTGCTGGATAGTTTGGAGCATGCTGGATAGTTTTGAGCGTGCTGGATAGTTTTGAGCATGCTGGATAGTTTTGAGCGTGCTGGATAGTTTGGAGCTTTCTGGATAGTTTGGAGCTTTCTGGATAGTTTTGAGCATGCTGGATAGTTTTGAGCGTGCTGGATAGTTTTGAGCATGCTGGATAGTTTTGAGCGTGCTGGATAGTTTGGAGCTTTCTGGATAGTTTTGAGCGTGCTGGATAGTTTTGAGCGTGCTGGATAGTTTTGAGCGTGCTGGATAGTTTTGAGCTTTCTGGATAGTTTTGAGCTTGCTGGATAGTTTTGAGCGTGCTGGATAGTTTTGAGCGTGCTGGATAGTTTGGAGCTTTCTGGATAGTTTGGAGCTTTCTGGATAGTTTGGAGCTTTCTGGATAGTTTTGAGCGTGCTGGATAGTTTTGAGCATGCTGGATAGTTTGGAGCTTTCTGGATAGTTTTGGAGCTTTCTGGATAGTTTTGAGCGTGCTGGATAGTTTTGAGCGTGCTGGATAGTTTTGAGCGTGCTGGATAGTTTTGAGCATGCTGGATAGTTTTGAGCGTGCTGGCTAGTTTGGAGCTTTCTGGATAGTTTTGAGCGTGCTGGATAGTTTTGAGCGTGCTGGATAGTTTGGAGCTTTCTGGATAGTTTTGAGCATGCTGGATAGTTTGGAGCTTTCTGGATAGTTTGAGCGTGCTGGATAGTTTTGAGCGTGCTGGACTAGTTTTGAGCGTGCTGGATAGTTTGAGCTTTCTGGATAGTTTGAGCGTCTGGATAGTTTTGAGCGTGTGGATAGTTTGGAGCTTTCTGGATAGTTTTGAGCATGCTGGATAGTTTAGAGCGTGCTGGTTGTGTAGTTTTGAGCGTGTGGATAGTTTGGAGCTTTCTGGATAGTTTTGAGCATGCTGGATAGTTTGGAGCTTTCTGGATAGTTTTGAGCGTGCTGGATAGTTTTGGCGTGCTGGATAGTTTTGAGCGTGCTGGATAGTTTTGAGCATGCTGGATAGTTTGGAGCTTCTGGATAGTTTTGAGCGTGCTGGATAGTTTTGAGCGTGCTGGATAGTTTCTGAGCTTTCTGGATAGTTTGAGCGTGCTGGATAGTTTTGAGCTTTCTGGATTGTTTGAGCGTGCTGGATAGTTTTGAGGCTGTCTGGATAGTTTGGAGCTTTCTGGATAGTTTTGAGCGTGCTGGATAGTTTTGAGCGTGCTGGATAGTTTTGAGCGTGCTGGATAGTTTTGAGCATGCTGGATAGTTTGGAGCGTGCTGGATAGTTTTGAGCGTGCTGGATAGTTTGGAGCTTTCTGGATAGTTTTGAGCGTGCTGGATAGTTTGAGCGTGCTGGATAGTTTTGAGCGTGCTGATAGTTTTGAGCGTGCTGGATAGTTTTGAGCGTGTGGATAGTTTGGAGCTTTCTGGATAGTTTTGAGCGTGCTGGATAGTTTTGAGCGTGCTGGATAGTTTGAGCTTTCTGGATAGTTTTGAGCATGCTGGATAGTTTTGAGCGTGCTGGATAGTTTTGAGCATGCTGGATAGTTTGGAGCGTGCCTGGATAGTTTGAGCATGCTGGATAGTTTTGAGCGTGCTGGATAGTTTTGAGGCATGCTGGATAGTTTATTTTGAGCGTGCTGGATAGCTTTGAGCATGCTGGATAGTTTTGAGCATGCAGGATAGTTTTGAGCGTGCTGGATAGTTTTGGAGCTTTCTGGATAGTTTGGAGCTTTCTGGATAGTTTGTGAGCGTGCTGGATAGTTTTGAGCGTGCTGCGATAGTTTTTGAGCATGCTGGATAGTTTTGAGCGTGCTGGATAGTTTTGAGCGTGCTGGATGTTTTGAGCGTGCTGGATAGTTTTGAGCGTGCTGGATAGTTTTGAGCATGCTGGATAGTTTGGAGCTTTCTGGATAGTTTTGAGCTTGCTGGATAGTTTTTGAGCGTGCTGGATAGTTTTGAGCATGCTAGGATAGTTTTGAGCACTGCTGGATAGTTTGAGAGCTTTCTGGATAAGTTTTGAGCATGCTGGATAGTTTTGAGCGTGCTGGATAGTTTTGATGCATGCTGGATAGTTTTGAGGTGTGCTGGATAGTTTTGAGCATGCTGGATAGTTTTGAGCGTGCTGGATAGTTTGGAGCTTTCTGGATAGTTTGGAGCTTTCTGGATAGTTTGGAGCTTTCTGGATAGTTTTGAGCGTGCTGGATAGTTTGAGCGTGCCTGGATAGTTTTGAGCGTGCTGGATAGTTTTGAGCAATGCTGGATAGTTTTGAGCGTGCTGGATAGTTTAGAGCCGTGCCTGGATAGTTTGTGGAGCTTTCTGGATAGTTTGGAGCTTTCTGGATAGTTTGGAGCTTTCCTGGATAGTTTGGAGCGTGCTGGATTAGTTTTGAGCATGCTGGATAGTTTTGAGCGTGCTGGATAGTTTGGAGCTTTCTGGATAGTTTGGATCTTTCTGGATAGTTTGGAGCGTGCTGGATACGTTTTGAGCATGCTGGATAGTTTTGAGGCGTGCTGGATAGTTTGGAGCTTTCTGGCTAGTTTTGAGCGTGCTGGATAGTTTTGAGCATGCTGGATAGTTTTGAGCGTGCTGGATAGTTTGGAGCGTGCTGGATAGTTTTGAGCGTGCTGGATAGTTTTGAGCATGCTGGATAGTTTTGAGCGTGCTGGATAGTTTGGAGCTTTTGGATAGTTTTGAGCGTGCTGGATAGTTTGGAGCTTTTGGATAGTTTTGGAGCGTGCTGGATAGTTTTGAGCTTTCTGGATAGTTTGGAGCTTGCTGGATAGTTTTGAGCGTGCTGGATAGTTTGGAGCTTTCTGGATAGTTTGGAGCTTTCTGGATAGTTTTGAGCGTGCTGGATAGTTTGAGGTGCTGGGATAGTTTTGAGCGTGCTGGATAGTTTTGGTGCTTTTGGATAGTTTTGAGCGTGCTGGATAGTTTTTGGAGTTTCTGGATAGTTTTGGAGGTTCTGGATAGTTTTGAGCATGCTGGATAGTTTTGAGCATTGCTGATATAGTTTTGAGATGCTGGATAGTTTGGAGCTTTTGGATAGTTTGGAGCGTTTCTGGATAGTTTTTGAGCGTGCTGGATAGTTTTGTGCGTGCTGGATAGTTTTGAGCGTGCTGGATAGTTTTGAGCATTGCTGGGATAGTTTTGAGCTTTTCTGGATAGTTTTGAGCGTGCTGGATAGTTGTGAGCGTGCTGGATAGTTTTCTTGAGCGTGCCTGTGATAGTTTTGAGCGTGCTGGATAGTTTGAGCGTGCTGGATAGTTTGAGCGTGCTGGATAGTTCTTGAGCGTGCTGGATAGTTTTGAGCGTGCTGGATAGTTTGGAGCTTTCTGAGATAGTTTTGAGCGTGCTGGATAGTTTGGAGCCTTTCTGGATAGTTTTGAGGCATGCTGGATAGTTTTGAGCGTGCTGGATAGTTTTGAGCGTGCTGGATAGTTTTGAGGTGCTGATAGTTTTGAGCTTGCTGGATAGTTTTGAGCTTGCTGGATAGTTTTGAGCTTTCTGGATAGTTTTGAGCGTGCTGGATAGTTTTGAGCGTGCTGGATAGTTTTGAGCGTGTGGATAGTTTTGAGCATGTGGCTAGTTTGGAGCATTCAGGACTAGATTTGAGCGTGTGGATAGTTTGGAGCTTTCTGGATAGTTATGAGCGGTGCTGGATAGTTTGGAGCTTTCTGGATAGTTTTGAGGTGCTGGATAGTTTTGAGCGTGCTGGATAGTTTTGAGCGTGCTGGATAGTTTGAGCGTGCTGGATAGTTTTGATGCGTGCTGGATAGTTTTGAGCGTGCTGGATAGTTTGGAGCATGCTGGATAGTTTTTGAGCGTGCTGATAGTTTGGAGCTTTCTGGATAGTTTTGAGCGTGCTGGATAGTTTGGAGCTTTCTGGATAGTTTTGAGCGTGCTGGATAGTTTTGAGGCGTGCTGGATAGTTTTGAGCGTGCTGGATAGTTTTGAGCGTGCTGGATAGTTTGGAGCTTTCTGGATAGTTTGAGCGTGCTGGATAGTTTGAGCTTTCTGGATAGTTTTGAGCATGTGGATAGTTTTGAGGTGCTGGATAGTTTTGAGCGTGCTGGATAGTTTGGAGCTTTCTGGATAGTTTTGAGCATGCTGGATAGTTTTGAGCGTGCTGGATAGTTTGAGCTTTCTGGATAGTTTTGAGCATGCTGGATAGTTTTGAGCGTGCTGGATAGTTTTGAGCATGCTGGATAGTTTTGAGCATGCTGGATAGTTTTGAGCATGCTGGATAGTTTTGAGCGTGCTGGATAGTTTTGAGCATGCTGGATAGTTTTGAGCGTGCTGGATTGTTATGAGCATGCTGGATAGTTTTGAGCGTGCTGGATAGTTTTGAGCGTGCTGGATAGTTTTGAGCTTTGTGGATAGTTTTGAGCATTCTGGATAGTTTTGAGCGTGCTGGATAGTTTTGAGCGTGCTGGATAGTTTTGAGCATGCTGGATAGTTTTGAGCGTGCTGGATAGTTTTGAGCTTTCTGGATAGTTTTGAGCGTGCTGGATTGTTTTGAGCGTGCTGGATAGTTTGGAGCTTTTGGATAGTTTTGAGCGTGCTGGATAGTTTGGAGCTTTCTGGATAGTTTGAGCGTGCTGGTAGTTTTGAGCGTGCTGGATAGTTTTGAGCGTGCTGGATAGTTTTGAGCGTGCTGGATAGTTTTGAGCATGCGGATAGTTTTGAGCGTGCTGGATAGTTTTGAGCGTGCTGGATAGTTTGGAGCTTCTGGATAGTTTGGAGCGTGTGGATAGTTTTGAGCGTGCTGGATAGTTTTGAGCATGCTGGATAGTTTGAGCGTGCTGGATAGCTTTGAGCATGCTGGATAGTTTGAGCTGCTGGATAGTTTTGAGAGTGCTGGATAGTTTTGAGCGTGCTGGATAGTTTTGAGCGTGCTGGATAGTTTTGGAGCGTTCTGGATAGTTTGGAGCGTGCTGGATAGTTTGGAGCTTTCTGGATAGTTTTGAGCTGCTGGATAGTTGGTGATGTTGGAGCTTTTGGATAGTTTTGAGCTGTCTGGATAGTTTGAGCGTGCTGGATAGTTTTGAGCGTGCTGGATAGGTTTGAGCTTTTGGATAGTTTTGAGCTTGCTGGATAGTTCTGGAGCGTGCTGGATAGTTTTTGAGCGTGCTGGATAGTTTCTGAGCGTGCTGGAAGTTTTTGAGCGTGCTGGATAGTTTGAGAGCTTTCTGGATAGTTTTGAGCGTTGCTGGATAGTTTTGAGGTGCTGGATAGTTTTGAGCTTGCTGGATAGTTTTGAGCGTGCTGGATAGTTTTGAGCGTGCTGGATAGTTTGAGCATGCTGGATAGTTTTGGAGCATGCTGGATAGTTTGGAGCTTTCTGGATAGTTTGGAGCTTTCTGGATAGTTTTGAGCGTGCTGGATAGTTTTGAGCATGCTGGATAGTTTTGAGCGTGCTGGATAGTTTTGAGCATGCTGGATAGTTTGGAGCTTTCTGGATAGTTTGGAGCTTTCTGGATAGTTTTGAGCGTGCTGGATAGTTTTGAGCTTTCTGGATAGTTTTGAGCGTGCTGGATAGTTTGAGCTTTCTGGATAGTTTGAGCGTGCTGGATAGTTTTGAGCATGCTGGATAGTTTTGAGCGTGCTGGATAGTTTTGAGGTGCTGGATAGTTTGGGAGCGTGCTGGATAGTTTTGAGCGTGCTGGATAGTTTTGAGCGTGCTGGATAGTTTTGAGCGTGCTGGATAGTTTTGAGCGTGCTGGATAGTTTTGAGCGTGCTGGATTGTTTTGAGCGTGCTGGATAGTTTGGAGCTTTCTTGGATAGTTTTGAGCATGCTGGATAGTTTGGAGCTTTTCGGATAGTTTGAGCGTGCTGGATAGTTTTGAGCGTGCTGGATAGTTTTGAGCGTGCTGGATAGTTTTGAGCTTTCTGGATAGTTTTGAGGTGTGCTGGATAGTTTTTGAGCGTGCTGGATAGTTTGGAGCTTTTGGATAGTTTTGAGCATGCTGGATAGTTTGAGCGCTGGATAGTTTTGAGCGTGCTGGATAGTTTTGAGCTTTCTGGATAGTTTTGAGCGTGCTGGATAGTTTGGAGCTTTCGGATAGTTTGACGCGTGCTGGATAGTTTTGGAGCTTTCTGGATAGTTTTGAGCGTGCTGGATAGTTTTGAGCGTGCTGGATGTTTTGAGCATGCTGGCTAGTTTTGAGCGTGCTGGATAGTTTTGAGCGTGCTGGATAGTTTTGAGCGTAGCTGGATAGTTTTGAGGTGCTGGATAGTTTTGAGCGTGCTGGATAGTTTTGAGCGTGCTGGATAGTTTTGAGCGTGCTGGATAGTTTTGAGCTTGCTGGATAGTTTTGAGCATGCCTGGATAGTTTGAGGCTGCTGGATAGTTTTGAGCGTGCTGGATAGTTTTGAGCGTGCTGGATAGTTTGGAGCTTTCTGGATAGTTTTGAGCGTGCTGGATAGTTTTGAGCGTGCTGGATAGTTTTGAGCGTGTGGTTAGTTTTGAGCGTGCTGGATAGTTTTGAGCGTGCTGGATAGTTTGGAGCTTTCTGGATAGTTCTGAGCGTGCTGGATAGTTTGAGCGTGCTGGATAGTTTGGAGCTTTTGGATAGTTTTGAGCATGCTGGATAGTTTTGAGCGTGCTGGATATTTTTGAGCATGCTGGATAGTTTTTGAGCGTGCTGGATAGTTTTGAGTGCTGGATAGTTTTGAGCGTGCTGGATAGTTGAGCGTGCTGGATAGTTTTGAGGTGCTGGATAGCTTTGAGCATGCTGGATAGTTTTGAGCATGCTGGATAGTTTGAGCGTGCTGGATAGTTTGGAGCTTGCTGGATAGTTTGGAGCGTGCTGGATAGTTTTGAGCGTGCTGGATAGTTTTGAGCATGTGGATAGTTTTTGAGCGTGCTGGATAGTTTTGAGCGTGCTGGATAGTTTTGAGCGTGCTGGATAGTTTTGAGCGGTGCTGGCTATGTTTTGAGCGTGCTGGATAGTTTTGAGCTTGCTGGATAGTTTTGAGCGTGTGGATAGTTTTGAGCATGCTGGATAGTTTTGAGCATGCTGGATAGTTTTGAGCGTGCTGGATAGTTTGAGCGTGCTGGATAGTTTTGAGCGTTGTTGGATAGTTTTGAGCGTGCTGGATAGTTTTGAGCGTGCTGGATAGTTTGAGCGTGCTGGATAGTTTTGAGCGTGCTGGATAGTTTTGAGCGTGCTGGATAGTTTGGAGCGTGCTGGATAGTTGGAGCTTTTGGATAGTTTTGAGCGTGCTGGATAGTTTTGAGCATGTGGATAGTTTTGAGCATGCTGGATAGTTTTGAGGTGCTGGGTAGTTTTGAGCATGCTGGATAGTTTTGAGCGTGCTGGATAGTTTTGAGCATGTGGGATAGTTTTTGAGCGTGCTGGATAGTTTGAGCATGCTGGATAGTTTTGAGCGTGCTGGATAGTTTGGAGCTTTCTGGTAGTTTTGAGCTTTTGGATAGTTTTGAGCTTTCTGGATAGTTTTGAGCGTGCTGGATATAGTTTTGAGCGTGCTGGATAGTTTTGAGCGTGCTGGATAGTTTTGGAGCGTGCTGGATAGTTTTGAGCGTGCTGGATAGTTTGG